>NC_136067.1:1271938496-1272559525 GCF_964261635.1 Lissotriton helveticus | reverse complement strand
CCAGGTAGAACCTTAGATTATGACATATCACACTTCTCCCCCCTTTATGAACAAAAGAAAACTCACATACTGAACTTGACAGTTAAGAACAAGAAAAGTTCAGAAGAACTACTATCCCTAAGTATCATGTTTCCAAAATAAGAGCCAAACAGAAGAGAAAGTAAATTACAATATGTTCATGAACACACGGTGTATCCCATAACATCCCATAAAATACCAAAACTGATCTTAGCAAACATAATCTTTCATATACAAAGGTTTTTTTCTGCACTCTCAGGCTCCTCTCCCCAACAAGCCTTGAATAAGAATGTGACTCTGTTTGCCATGCATCACCACCTTGCCCAGGGTACTGATTGCAGAATTGACTATGTTGAATAGGAGCAGAATCGGAATAGGATTTAACCACCACCACTCGACTTTTATTCCAAATTCTCCCATCGTCTGTCTTCACAGCATTTTTGAATAATCTAACCACTTTTCTCTCTTTAGTATATTTTGACCATGGTTGACATCCCACAGGTACCCTTATTTTAACACGGTCACCCACCTGATTGTCTACTACACTTCCTGTTGTCAAACTATTGTTTCCTAACCTCCTGATGTCTGAGTTCCTTACTCCTCTATTCACCATTATCATTATCCTTTAACCCTTTATTCGATGCCATCCACCCTGGACACATCTCAAAGTTAGCCGCCCTTCCTTCGAACAATCCAAAGGGTGACATCCCCGTCATGGAATGGGGAAACATACAATATGGCATTATCCTGTCTTGTAAGATTGACTTCCAATTGAAATTGTTTGCCCTTGCTAACTTAATACTCTCTTTCAGAGTTGTGTTCACCCTTTTCTCTGCTCCATTGGTTTTGGGTAATAAACAGAATCCCTTTTATGAATAATCCCACATTCCTTTAAAAATCTTTGCATCTCTGTTGAACAAAATTTGGGACCATATCTAATAAAATGAAATTAGGATATCTTTCCATTTTAAATATGTCTTCCAACATTTTTTATAACACTTGCCAAAGAAATATCTCTAACACAGCTTACTTCAATCTACCTAGAGTACAAATTCAACACTACTATTAAATATGGAGTGTTGCTTTCCACCATGCAAGGGTCCTACTATATCAATAGCAATTTAATCCCAAGAGTATTTTAAGAGCTTTCTGCAGACCATGGGCATTTGTTTATTTTTCAAAATCTTGTCACTCATACAACACTGCATGCAGTCTTTCACAACCTTTTCTACTTCCTTATCAATTCCTGGCCACCAAAACTGCAATCTTACTCTCTCTTGTGTCTTCACAATGCCCTAGTGACCATCATGTGCAAAATTGAGTAACAAGCGGTGGTAAACGTTTTGTTCCATGAGTAAGCATACCATTCATCACTAAAATCTCTTCGCAGATCATAGACCAGGGTTTCTCCAAATGCTTACATTTTCCCAATAACATCAACTCAATTACCTTTGTAATTTCCTTATCCTTATGATTCTCACTCATCAATTCCTCTTCTTCAACCACTCCTAACGTGACCTTACACACATTTGCCACTTCATCCACATTTCTTTATTCTTCCTGATCAATTTCTCCCACATCCACCAAGCGTGACAATCAGCTGAACAATGTATCCCTCCAGGTATATAGTCATCTGAGAACTCATTCTCTTGGAGGGATATAATCCATCTCCTAATTCTTTGACGATTTGGCATCCAAACCTTTCTTTGAGAAAACCTCTTTCAATGGTCTGTAAGTACTTTAACCTTCATACCCCAAATCAAATTCCTGTATTTTCTTAGTGCTCAATAAATTGCCACTGCCTCCTTCTCTATAACAGAATAATTCTGTTCTGAACCTCTCAAATACCTGGAGGCACAAGCTGTCAAGTGTTCCACTCCATTTCTTTTCTGTAGCAACACTGCCCCAATGCCCTTAGCACTGGCTTCAGTCATCATATACGTCTCCTCACCTGATACAAATGCCTGGAATTAGGGTGCATTTTTCAAATTCTCCTTGACTGATCTGAACTCTTTATCACACTCTGAACTCCATTCAAAACTCATGTTTTTGGCAAGTAACTTCCTGAGATTTTGTGTCTTATCCGCATAACCCGGCATAAACTTACAGTAATATTCCACCATCCCCCAAAAAGATACCAGCTCTTCCTTATTACTGGCTTCCTGTAATTTCACAATGGTGTCCACCAACTTCTTTTTAGGGAAAACACCTTGCCCAGTAATGCAATGACCCCAATAATTAACTTCTTCTACACAGAACGTATACTTGCCCTTAAGGTTAATCCAGTCTTCCTCAACCTTTCTAACACCGTTCACACCCTTGAATGATGTTCCTTTTTTGTGCTACCGTAAATCAATTAATCATTGTAGGAGAGTAGGGTCTGCTATCCTATGGTCACCCCAAATATTTGCTTTTTGCTTCACTGGTTTTAGACTACTGAGGCTGTGGGCCTGCCAATCAGACCCCCAGCCTGCTGTTCTCTCTCTAAATTATTAATACATGTGCTATAGGTACATACCACAATTGGAAATGGACTCCTTGTCAGCCCCTGTACCATGCACTATAGGTGCTCAGGGCATAGGTGCCACCAAGGCCTACCAGGGGCTGCAGCATATCTTTTGCCACCCCTGGCTGGTTCTTAAATTGACACAACTGGCTGATCATCACTCAGCTGGGGCAAGGTGGTGTAATCACCCCTTGCTTAGGTATAGTATACCTATATCTAAACCTATATCTGGACACATATAAACCTGTGAGCCACTCCTATGGAAGGCCTCATCAATCCTGGAGGCAGAGTGCGTGGTTTAATGTGAGATGGAGCTCTAGCATGAGCTGAGCCTGTCTGCAGCCGTCGGGAACAAATCCCTAAGCTGTTTCAGGATAATGCCATACCATATACTCTTAAGTGCATTATAATCCTCGCGGTTATATAGCAACTCTGGCTTGGCTTTATCAAAACATGTCGTGTAAAGTGTCATACGATTTTGAATACTATCCCCTCGCCAGTTCTGGCGACGGGGATAGCATTCCACCCCTCTAGAGGGGTAAGACATGTTACTTTACTTAAATGCGGTTAATTTCTAAAAGGGCCTCAGATCCACAAAATGGATGCTTCTGCCACAGACACGAGTCTGACCCCCTGAAGCTGACCGAAACTCAGCCCAAGGGGCCTGGACAAAGGGTTTCCTGTCGCAGGGCGGTGTTACAACCCCCCAGACAGGAGATAGTGGATTGTAGCAGGGAGGTTTGAAAGAAACCAGACACTGCCTGGGGAGCACAAGGCTGCCCCTTGCATAATCGGGCCAAACCGGTTCTGGGGCACTCCAGCCCCCGTCCCAGCGCGGCCAGGATCAAAGGAAGGGGGTGTATCCACCCACTTCCTGGGTCCCACCCATAGGAGGGGACCTAGCAGGTAATCCAGCCCCCCAGATTCGAATAAGAGTGGGAGCAATGCCAATGCACTTCAGATTATCCTGATGAAACATAAGAAACGAAACTCTGGACCCTTCGACATCCTACTCAACGTAGAAGACTGAAGAATCTCCCTTGTGGTCAAGGAGTGACCACCCTGTGCAAACAGGTACCATCCAGCCCTCGACATCTACTTTGTTGCAGTTCCCGCCGGAACTCGAGCAACAGAGATCAACGAGATCAAGCTTGCCTGCCTTCTAGCAGCCCGATCCACAGTCCCTGCAGAGCTGAGACCCGTGGAGGCGACCGGAAGCGTGGGGCACGCCATCTTGGAAAGACCACAAGACGCTGACCGTGCAGCCCACGAGTGACCCTCGAAGCTGTACAACAGGGTTTGAGAAGCCCCAACCCTGAGCCACTCTTGCACCGAAGTTCAGCCCCCTACACTCGACGAGTGCTGCGTGGGGCCCTTCTGCTTCTTTTGGCTCACCGTGTTGGCCAGTCCCTTGCCAGCTGGCTTGTGGCCCCTGTGCCGACGAAACTTGAAATTCGACTTGTGATTCTGGTTGCTCCAGATTTGCACCAGCTCCCCTGAAAAGGAGCCCCCACTCTGACCCTCCTGGTCCGAGTGAGAAGCAATCTTCCAGTTCCGCGTGGATTGCTTTTGCCAAGTGTTGTTTGCTCCAATCTTGAAGCCGACAGCGCTGACGGCGAGAGCCTGCGTGGGACAGATCGTGACCTGCTCCTGGACTTCGTAGATGCCCCAGAGCCCACGTGACAGCGGAGAGAAGCTCCTCGACAACCACCTGATTGCGCCCGACATTGCCTGGTTCCATCCTGGTTCCACCCTGGTCACTGCTGAGTGACCCAGACTCTGTCCCCTCTGCTTTCAGGTACTTTTTGACTTGAGTCCACCCTTGGACTCCACTGGACACTTCTCCTTCACCCCGCCTGCAGCCCTTTCAGCTCCAAGCACCAAGAGCCTGCGTGACGAAACCCGACTCAACTTCGACCCTGTGCACCCACTTCCTGTGGGTGAGGTAACATTGCAACACCAGTGTTCCCACACTGGTACACACCTCTAGGGTCTGTGTCTTAAGTTTTGTTCCTCTAGGTTCAGCGGAAGTGTCCTTAAACTCTAACTTTGTAACTTTTACGCACCATTGGTTAACATTGATGCATGCGTGCACTTTCTGCACTGCACCCGAATCCCGCGGGCTTTTCCCGACTTCAGCATTGCTAGTCCCGACTGCTCCCAGCGATTCCCTAGGCCCTAGGCCTAACCACTGATCGATTGGTATCTCTTATACCTTTTTTTTAGTATATGGTTTGAGTGGCCCCTAGGCCTCATCCAAAATTGTGCAACTTTGTATGTTATACTGTGCTTTTGATTTAACGCTTGTGCCCCTTTATTCATAAAGAATACTGGGGATTGTTTTTAGTAATAAATACATATATTTTTATAATATATACTTGTGTGGTGTCCTTTCATTTGATATTACAGGATTGTATGTGGTAAAACAGCTCGCTTAACACGACCTCTTAAGTTAAGCCTTTAAGGCTGCTTAGTCCATGCTACCCCTAGGATAGCTTGTCTAATAAGGTTGACTTACAACCAGACACCATAAGGGTTGTTTGGACTGATACAAGGTGGTTCCAGAATTGGAAACATCATATATCAGGCCAACTTCTCACATTGGTGGCAGCGGTGGGATTTGAGCTTGCTGTTTGTTTTACCATTGCAATCTTTTTATCAAATTGAAAGATCACATCAAGTACCTCTAGGTACATATAAATCAAAAGCTTAGCATATTTAAGTTCTACTGAACTTAGTAGTTGTAGGTAAAAGGGATTAGCACACCCTGACTACAACTCACTAGCAAGGTACAGTAGGGAAACACTTAGTGTAGGTAGGTGCATCACTTACACCACACTAGAGTCATGTCTGACACAGGAAAAGCCTCAGGGTCTGTTCCTGTGACAGTTGACCTTACCCAGGCAACTTCCAGCTATGACAAACTAACCCACAAAGACTTGGTTGCCTTGTGCATCTCAAGAGGGTTAAAAAGGGGCAGAAGTCCCACCAGTCCTTCCCTGATAGCCATTCTAGAACAGGATGACTTGGAAAAGGCGAATGCAGTTCCCTTAGAATCAGGAGATGGAGTGGACCCCACAGCCACTGAGACCACCCCAGAGGAGGAAGAAGAGGAGGTAGAAGAGGAGGAGGACTCAGAGGTAGATGACCCTGAAGATCAGGATCAAGGGGTTAACCAGGTTGTAGTTGCCAGGCTTAACCAGGCCAACTTAAACCTACTGGGAAATGGAGAGGGCCAGCACCTCCCCAGACCCCACCAGAGCATTCTCCCAGGCAACAGAAGAGTGAGATCTCCATCAGGGGACTCTCATATTTCTAGTGCCTCAAGAGAATCTCAGAGAGGCATGACTGCCTCACAAAAGATAGAGCATAAGGCCAGAATGAGAGCTGTCAAACTCCAAATAGAGAGGGAGGAGGTAGCCCTGGCTCAAGCTAGACTTGCCTTGGCAAGAGAGCAGAAATTGTGTGGCTTAGATGTCACTGGTGGCAGCAACATTCCTAGAGAAAAAGACAGGAGCTATGATAATAGAAACCTGACAAAAATTGTGGCCCCCTACAAGGAAGGGGATGACATCCACAAATGGATGACTGCTCTTGAGAGAGCCTGCATGGTACAGCAGGTTCCTCAGGATCAGTGGGCTGCAATTTTATGGTACTCCTTTTCAGAGAAAGGGAGGGACAGGCTCCTCACAGTTAGACCTGAGGATGCCAAAAACTACTCTGTCTTGAAGAGTGCTCTTATTGAAGGGTTTGGCCTAACCACTGAGCAATACAGGTTGTTGTTCAGAGACACCCAAAAAGCACAGACTCAAGACTGGACTGATTTTGTAGATTGTGCCACTAAGGCTCTGGAGGGTTGGTTGCAGGGAAGTAAAGTTTCAGACTATACAGGATTGTACAATCTTATCATGAGAGAACAGATCCTTAATAACTGTACAAACCAGCTGTTGCATCAATACCTTATTGACTCTGATTTGACCTCTCCCCACGAATTGGGAAAGAAGGCAGACAAATGGGTCAGAACAAGGATTAAGCAGAAACCCCAGAACCAAGGTGGTGACCAGAAGAAAACAGACCAGAAGGGTGGAAATCAGAAAGATAAAGAAAAGGACCAGAAGTCTTCAGGCCCCCAAAATAGTAATAAGGAGGGTGGTTCCCAAAATGGAAACAAGAAAAAGAAGAATAATGGCCCAAAGAAACCTTGGTGTAATACCTGCAAATAAGTTTCACACTGGGGCAGTGAATGCACCAAGACAAATCCAGTCCCCACCACTGCAGCTCCTAAAGCACCTGCACCCCCTAGTTCAGTAAGCAGTGGTGGAACACAGCCAAAGGATGTAGTAGGGTTGACCCTGGGTACTGACGTAGGATCTGGCCTAGTCAGAATCCCTACTCAGGCAGTCTCCTATATGATGTGGACTTAGCTTTGTCCACTACAGTGAGTCCCAGTAACCTGGGCAAATATAGGCAGACGCCTTTAATCAATGAGAAACTGGCTCAGGCCTACAGGGACACATGTGCCAGTGTCACAATGGTGACACCTGACTTTGTGGACCCTGGACAGATTGTACTATGTGAAAGTTACCTAGTGACCAATGCAAGCAACTCCACTACTTCCCATAGTGTGGCAGTTGTGAACTTCTCCTGGGGAGGGGTAAATGGCCTAAAGAAAGTTGTTGTGAGTGCAGACCTCCCAGTAGACTGTCTGTTAGGCAATGATCTTGAAAGCTCAGTTTGGTCAGAAGTGGAGTACAGGACTCATGCAGAAATGCTAGGGATTTCAGCTCATGTCCTTGCAGTGACAAGGTCTCAGGCTAAGAAGTGCCTTCCTGAACCAGTGGTGGATCTGGAAAGAATAGACCAACCACAACCCAAGAGAAGGAGCAAGAGAGGAAAGGCTGAGCCTTCCACCTTGCCCCAGGTTGAGGATCAGGTTTCACAGGAAACTGATTCTGCAGTCCAAGAGGAGACTGTCTCTGAGGAACTTGAACCTGACCAGGTTGAGTTCCTGGGGACAGGGGGACCCTCCAGGGCAGACCTGAGGCAGGCTCAATTAGATTGCCCTTCACTTGAACCCCTCAGACAGCAAGCGGCTGCTGAGGCTGCTGGGGATGCCCAAGGTACCCATACTGTGTATTGGGATGACGGACTCCTTTACTCAGAGGCTAGAGACCCCAAGCCTGGTACAACCAGGAGGTTGGTCATACCTCAGAAGTTTAGGGGTTTCCTTCTTACCTTGGCCCATGATATTCCCCTTGCAGGACACTTAGGCCAGAACAAAACGTGGGACAGGCTTGTTTCACACTTTCACTGGCCTCACATGTCAGAAAATGTCAAGGAGTTTTGTCGCTCCTGTGTCACTTGGCAAGCCAGTGGTAAGTCAGGTGGCACAACAAAGGCCCCCCTAATACCACTACCTGTGGTGGGGGTACCCTTTGAACGTGTTGGAATAGACATTGTGGGTCCCATGGATCCTCAAACAGCATCTGGGAACAGATTTATACTGGTGGTAGTGGATCATGCCACCAGGTACCCAGAAGCAATTCCCCTGAGGACCACCACAGCACCTGTGGTGGCAAAAGCCCTCATTGCAGTTTTCTCAAGAGTGGGCTTTCCAAAGGAGGTATTATCAGACAGAGGTACTAACTTCATGTCTAGTTATCTAAAAGCAATGTGGAAGGAATGTGGAGTAAACTACAAGTTTACCACACCCTATCACCCAGAGTGCAATGGGCTTGTGGAGAGATTCAACAAGACCCTCAAGGGAATGATAAAAGGATTACCAGAGAAGCTTAGGCGGAAATGGGACATTCTTTTACCCTGCTTGCTCTTTGCTTACAGAGAGGTCCCACAGAAGGGGGTTGGCTACAGCCCTTTTGAACTTTTGTTTGGCCACCCTGTGAGGGGTCCACTATGTCTGGTGAAGGAAGGATGGGAGTTACCTCTCAAAAAGCCTAAGCTAGATGTAGTGGACTATGTACTTGGTCTCCGCTCCAGGATGGCTGAGTATATGGAAAGAGCATCCAAAAACCTGGAGGCCAGCCAAGAATTACAGAAAGCTTGGCATGACCAAAAGGCTGTTCTGGTTGAGTTCCAGCCAGGGCAGAAGGTGTGGGTGTTGGAGCCAGTGGCCCCAGCAGCACTCCAGGACAAATGGACTGGACCCTACCCTATCATTGAGAAAAAGGGAGAAGTCACCTACTTGGTTGACTTTGGAACCCCTAGGAGCCCGCACAGGGTGCTCCATGTGAATCGTTTGAAAGCATTTGTGGACAGGGAGGACATGAGCTTGCTCATGGCCACAGATGGGGAACAGGAGGAAGAGAGTGACCCTCTCCCAGACCTGCTTTCTCAGAACCCTGATGATGGTTCAGTTGATGGAGTAGCCTTGGCAGGCAGCCTCACTGACCAGCAGCAGATGGACTGCAGACAAGTTTTGCAAGCCCACAGACACTTGTTTTCACTCACACCCAGCCAGACAAACTGGTGCACCCATGAGGTGGACACTGGTGACAGTCTGCCTGTCAAGAATAAAATCTACAGGCAACCTGACCATGTCAGGGATTGTATCAAGGCTGAGGTGCAAAAGATGTTGGAGCTTGGAGTGATTGAGCCATCAGAGAGCCCATGGGCCAGGCCAGTAGTCCTTGTGCCAAAACCTCATACCCAAGATGGAAAGAGAGAAATGAGGTTTTGTGTGGACTACAGAGGTCTCAATGCTGTCACTAGGACAGATGCACATCCCATTCCAAGAGCAGATGAGCTCATTGACAGATTGGCTCCTGCCAAGTTTCTGAGCACATTTGATTTGACAGCTGGCTACTGGCAAATCAGACTAGCTGAGGAGTCAAAGGCCAAGACAGCATTCTCTACCCCCAGTGGGCATTAGCAGTTTGTGGTGATGCCCTTTGGTTTGAAGAATGCACCTGCCACCTTCCAAAGGTTGGTGAATCAAGTCCTTGCTGGGTTGGATGACTTTTGTGCAGCATATCTAGATGATATTGCTGTCTTTAGCTCCACCTGGGAGGATCACCTGATCCACATGAAGAAGGTTCTGGAGGCCCTGCAAAAGGCAGGTCTGACTATCAAGGCTACAAAGTGCCAGATAGGGCAGAGTAAGGTTGTGTACCTGGGCCACCTACTAGGTGGAGGTCAGGTTCAACCACTGGAGAGCAAAATCCAGACCATACAGGACTGGGCTCCTCCAGTTACCCAGACACAAGTCAGAGCCTTCTTGGGCCTGACTGGATATTACAGAAAGTTTGTGAAAAACTATGGGTCCATAGTGACACCATTAAATGACTTGACATCCAAGAAGATGGCAAAAAAGGTTCAGTGGACAGTTAGCTGTCAGAAGGCATTTGATGACCTGAAGAAGGCCATGTGCTCTGCACCTATCCTGAAGAGTCCTGACTACTCCAAACAGTTTATTGTACAGACAGATGCTTCTGAGTTGGGGGTGGGAGCTGTGCTCTCACAACTTAATCAAGATGGTCAAGACCAGCCCATTGCTTTTATTAGCAGAAGGCTGACCCCCAGGGAGAAACGCTGGTCAGCCATTGAGAGGGAGGCCTTTGCTGTGGTTTGGGCCCTGAAGAAGTTGAGGTCCTACTTGTTTGGAACCCCCTTCCTAGTTCAGACAGACCATAAGCCCCTCTTGTGGCTCAATCAGATGAAGGGTGAAAATCCCAAACTGCTCAGGTGGTCCATTTCCCTACAGGGGATGGACTTTACATTGGAGCACCGCCCAGGGACTGACCATGGTAATGCAGATGGTCTCTCCAGGTACTTCCACTTAGAACATGAAGACTTATCTGGTCAAGGTTAGTTTAATGTCCCTGCATTTGGGGGGGGGGGTTGTGTAGGAGAGTAGGGTCTGCTATCCTATGGTCACCCCACATTTTTGCTTTTTGCTTCACTGGTTTTAGACTATTGAGGCTGTGGGCCTGCCAATCAGACCTCCAGCCTGCTGTTCTCTCTCTAAATTATTAATACATGTGCTATAGGTACATACCACAATTGGAAATGGACTCCTTGTCAGCCCCTGTACCATGCACTATAGGTGCTCAGGGCATAGGTGCCACCAAGGCCTACCAGGGGCTGCAGCATATATTTTGCCACCCCTGGCTGGTTCTTAAATTGACACAACTGGCTGATCACTCAGCTGGGGCAAGGTGGTGTAATCACCCCTTGCTTAGGTATAGTATACCTATATCTAAACCTATATCTGGACACATATAAACCTGTGAGCCACTCCTATGGAAGGCCTCATCAATCCTGGAGGCAGAGTGCGTGGTTTAATGTGAGATGGAGCTCTAGCATGAGCTGAGCCTGTCTGCAGCCGTCGGGAACAAATCCCTAAGCTGTTTCAGGATAATGCCATACCATATACTCTTAAGTGCATTATAATCCTCGCGGTTATATAGCAACTCTGGCTTGGCTTTATCAAAACATGTCGTGTAAGGTGTCATACGATTTGGAATACTATCCCCTCGCCAGTTCTGGCGACGGGGATAGCATTCCACCCCTCTAGAGGGGTAAGACATGTTACTTTACTTAAATGCGGTTAATTTCTAAAAGGGCCTCAGATCCACAAAATGGATGCTTCTGCCACAGACACGAGTCTGACCCCCTGAAGCTGACCGAAACTCAGCCCAAGGGGCCTGGACAAAGGGTTTCCTGTCGCAGGGCGGTGTTACAACCCCCCAGACAGGAGATAGTGTATTGTAGCAGGGAGGTTTGAAAGAAACCAGACACTGCCTGGGGAGCACAAGGCTGCCCCTTGCATAATCCGGCCAAACCGGTTCTGGGGCACTCCAGCCCCCGTCCCAGCGTGGCCAGGATCAAAGGAAGGGGGTGTATCCACCCACTTCCTGGGTCCCACCCATAGGAGGGGACCTAGCAGGTAATCCAGCCCCCCAGATTCGAATAAGAGTGGGAGCAGTGCCAATGCACTTCAGATTATCCTGATGAAACATAAGAAACGAAACTCTGGACCCTTCGACATCCTACTCGACGTAGAAGACTGAAGAATCTCCCTTGTGGTCAAGGAGTGACCACCCTGTGCAAACAGGCACCATCCAGCCCTCGACGTCTACTTTGTTGCAGTTCCCGCCGGAACTCGAGCGACAGAGATCAACGAGATCAAGCTTGCCTGCCTTCTAACAGCCCGATCCACAGTCCCTGCAGAGCTGAGACCCGTGGAGGCGACCGGAAGCGTGGGGCACGCCATCTTGGAAAGACCACGAGACGCTGACCGTGCAGCCCACGAGTAACCCTTGAAGCTGTACAACAGGGTTTGAGAAGCCCCAACCCTGAGCCACTCTTGCACCGAAGTTCAGCCCCCTACACTCGACGAGTGCTGCGTGGGGCCCTTCTGCTTCTTTTGGCTCACCGCATTGGCCAGTCCCTTGCCAGCTGGCTTGTGGCCCCTGTGCCGATGAAACTTGAAATTCGACTTGTGATTCTGGTTGCTCCAGATTTGCACCAGCTCCCCTGAAAAGGAGCCCCCACTCTGACCCTCCTGGTCCGAGTGAGAAGCAATCTTCCAGTTCCGCGTGGATTGCTTTTGCCAAGTGTTGTTTGCTCCAATCTTGAAGCCGACAGCGCCGACGGCAAGAGCCTGCGTGGGACAGATCGTGACCTGCTCCTGGACTTCGTAGATGCCCCAGAGCCCACGTGACAGCGGAGAGAAGCTCCTCGACAACCACCTGATTGCGCCCGACATTGCCTGGTTCCATCCTGGTTCCACCCTGGTCACTGCTGAGTGACCCAGACTCTTTCCCCTCTGCTTTCAGGTACTTTTCGACTTGAGTCCACCCTTGGACTCCACCGGACACTTCTCCTTCACCCCGCCTGCAGCCCTTTCAGCTCCAAGCACCAAGAGCCTGCGTGACGAAACCCGACTCAACTTCGACCCTGTGCACCCACTTCCTGTGGGTGAGGTAACATTGCAACACCAGTGTTCCCACACTGGTACACACCTCTAGGGTCTGTGTCTTAAGTTTTGTTCCTCTAGGTTCAGCGGAAGTGTCCTTAAACTCTAACTTTGTAACTTTTACGCACCATTGGTTAACATTGATGCATGCGTGCACTTTCTGCACTGCACCCGAATCCCGCGGGCTTTTCCCGACTTCAGCCTTGCTAGTCCCGACTGCTCCCAGGGATTCCCTAGGCCCTAGGCCTAACCACTGATCAATTGGTATCTCTTATACCATTTTTTTAGTATATGGTTTGAGTGGCCCCTAGTCCTCATCCAAAATTGTGCAACTTTGTATGTTATACTGTGCTTTTGATTTAACGCTTGTGCCCCTTTATTCATTAAGAATACTGGGGATTGTTTTTAGTAATAAATACATATATTTTTATAATATATACTTGTGTGGTGTCCTTTCATTTGATATTACAGGATTGTATGTGGTAAAACAGCTCGCTTAACACGACCTCTTAAGTTAAGCCTTTAAGGCTGCTTAGTCCATGCTACCCCTAGGATAGCTTGTCTAATAAGGTTGACTTACAACCAGACACCATAAGGGTTGTTTGGACTGATACAAGGTGGTTCCAGAATTGGAAACATCATATATCAGGCCAACTTCTCACAATCATCATGATAGCATTTTATACCAGAGACTCCTTTTAGTATGCTGGACATTATTATCTGGAACACCAAAGCTGCAGAGACTAAACCAAATGCAAAACCGCTTTTGGCCGCCATAAGTGTGGCAGGGTATGCTCAGACGTGAGTCCCTTGCTCACTTTGCCACTGGATTCAAGCAAGCCGGGCTGAAGATGGCTGTAATGCCAGAAAACGGTCCTCGGAAGCTTGTTTCCGGTCCAGGGAAGGCATGGCTTGGCAGTTCGGGCTGGACTGTTCCCATGAGGCACAGGGTCAGACTGATTTGCATATAGCCATGTCTGAACTGGGGTGGCAGAGTGGGCTAAGGAACGGTGATGGGTCAAACCCAGATCTTTTGACTGGGTGTGAGTGTTTGATTGGTTCAGATGCTCCGTCCATCACCACCCCCCTTTGTACCGCTTTTGGCCACCATAAGTGTGGCAGGGTATGCTCAGACGTGAGTCCCTTGCTCACTTTGCCACTGGATTCAAGCAAGCCGGGCTGAAGACGGCTGTAATGCCAGAAACCAGTCCTCGGAAGCTTGCTTCCGGTCCAGGGAAGGCATGGTTTGGCAGTTCGGGCTGGACTGTTCCCATGAGGCACAGGGTCAGACTGATTTGCATATAGCCATGTCTGACCTGGGGTGGCAGAGACTAAACCAAATGGCATTCTCAAAAAGTCCTATTGGTGTGATACTGTCAACTTCTGTGAGGATTCATCTAGCACCACCTGATACTAGATCCAAAGTGGTGAAATATTTGGCACCCGCCAGGGTAGTGATAATCTAATCAATATTGGGCAAGGGAAACCTATTCACAATCACCTCCCTATTAAGTGCACATAAATCGATGCATAAATGAATCTCACTACTGGATTTTTTGGCCACTACAATTTGAACCAACCACTCCGTTGCCCACAGGGTTCAATAATCCCCATCTCAATCAAACGCTCCATCTCCTTCTGCACACCAGCCTGTTTATTCAAAGGTATCCTCCTCACTTCAGCAACAACTGGAATCGCATCATCCTTCAACTTTATGTGATGTTTATACCCTTTATGAGAACCCAATTTATCCTGAAATACATCCATAAACTGCTCATCAAAAGCAGTTAAAGAATCATCTACCTCTTGTACTTGTACCTGTGGATCAGCATTCAGATTCAACATGACACCCAACAAACGCTGAAGCGACCACCCTAGAACTGTATCCCCTTTCTTAGCAACATACACTTTTCCAGCTGTCGTTCTCTTATCTAGTTCAATACATGCTGTGAAATACTCTAAAAATGTTATTGGCATTCTACCATACCCTACAGGAGAAATATCAGCTTTGCATAGCTTCTCTTTTCCTCTAAAGAAAGTGTCATGTGTATCCATGGAAACCATGGTCAGATGAGAACAGGAATCAAACGTAATTTAAATCTCAATTCCCTAAATAATTACAGCACGTGATGGATGATTGGCTTCTCCATTATTCACCTGAAATACAACCTCTTTAACCTCTGATTGATCTCTTCTTTTAATTTTACTTTTGCAACATTTAGAAAAATGTCCTTTTTCCCATATGCATTGCAAATAACTTGAAGTGCTGGGCAGAACTTTGGATGTGCTCTATGGCCGAACCTGCCACACCGAAACCAGGTGTTTTTAATTTCTTGAACACCGTTGCTTTCTGGAACACATATTAATTTTCTGTTTTCTGAATCAGAGGAAGTCTTACTCTTGACCTGGCAAACTACTTCTTCAACTTTAGTATCGCTGTCTTTTAACGTGTTCTTGACACTGCTTAACTCATCTACGCATTTCAGCATATGCTCCACACGTTTAGCAATTGCTATTACCTCTTCCAATGGGGATTTATCCTTCAAACACAACTCTTCTCTTTTTTTATCATGTGCACATTTGAACACAAATGGATCCCTTTTTCTCTCCTCTACCACCCCACCAAATTTACAATTGGACGCTAATTTCCTCAGACCAGTTACAAAATCCTCAACCGATTCATCTTTCCTTTGCTCCCTCAACCCAAAGTAATACCTTTCCATGATGGTACTGATGTTCCAGGGATTCTGCACATATACAGAACTACGCACAAGAAACCAGGACCTCGGTGTACAATGGTTTACCAGCTGCCCACCTTAGTGCCCGGAACCCCTATCCAACTAGCTATAGTGTCTCATTCATTCTCCGTACTACATCGAAGCTACCAATGATTAGACATCCTAGAACATTTAACTCAGACTCTCTCATTAACCGCGGGAGCAAGAACACTCTTTCATCAACTCACTCATACTTATCCACATCGTGAGTATTCAGAGACACAGTATAGTTTAAAATGTTTATTTTAACTAACGTGATCTATAATGCAGTACACAAGCCAATATTAGCAGCAAAATGCATAAGCTCAATATAGTGAGCATTGTTACAATTCCATAAAAAATGAACGGGACTACCATTTTATAAAGACAGTGGAAAAAAAGTCTAATGTACCTTGCCACCCTCCCCGTGCTAGAAACTAGTTATGATAATTATAGAAGACCTCTGGGCTTTGTCAGGGAGACCCATACCTCCAGGTTTAGATGCAAGGGTTTACATCTCTGGACAAACACAGCTCTTCTCTTCAGAAGGATTTCTTCAAGTGTCTTTACATGCCTACAATGCAATATTAAAGCACCTGCTTTTCAGTAGTGCACCTGTGGCAGTATTATGTCTAACATGTGTAGGACTGACCAACAGCAGATTAACGGAGCACATTGTTTTTTGACCTTGAACACGCTGTGCAGACAGAACCACAGAGCACAGCAAGAGAAGTGAAAGTTAGACTGTTCTCATGTGAGCGAGCACAAGCAGAGGAGTTATGCAAAACAAATGCATGTAGAAAAGTGTGCAAAAAGAAGTAAAATGGCAGCCAAGCTAATACTAACTTATGCTAACTTAGCAATGTACACAGTGAACCCATAACCTCAGTACACTGACACATGGCAGATAACGGCGATCCATTGGCAAAATACATATCTCATTTTCATTTAATGCCCTCTGATCTGCGGCACTGAGTTTTGGCAAATTCTCCAGAACTTCCTGACCTTCCCCACCTAAGCAATGAAGTAATAAAGAGTGTTTGCGTCCCTCACTTAAGTTTGTTCCGCATACCCTTGCGTAAATTCCCAAAATGTTCTTCCACTTCTGCCACTTAATTGTCGATTCACCTGGAATCACATGGATTAGTTAAAAAATGGTGGCTGCATCATGTTCTGCATTTTCTCCTAAAATGTCCCAAGACCTTCACTTCCTGTCCTTGAGGATTTCCCTGTAAAACGTCAATTTTTGTGCACTTAAACAGGCACAAGCAAGGGGGCGGAGCTTGCCAGCAAAGAAAATGGCCGCATGAGCCCCAGGCTACGCTCGTTTTTTTCAATAATCCTATAATAATCCTGCATTGGCAATACCTACAGAGTGCAAATCCTGACCCCCTGACCAGCGGAGTGCGGTGCAGAGCCGAGCGGAACCCCGACCCTCCGCCGACCTCGGATCCCGGAGAAGGAGCAGGGGGCGGTACCGAACTGCGGAGGGCCGAGAAGCGGCGGCCTCGAGTGCTGGGGCGATCCGCCCGACGTAGCAGTGCATGCGGCCGGGGAGTGACGACCGCCCGGGGGCGCTGTGGGCCCTAACCAACCCCCCGCATCACGAGCTGAGGGACAGCGGCTGTAATGGCATTGTGGCGGCGCTCTGCTGACGCGTAGCCGGGGGCTGCATTTTTTGGTTACCTTGCCTCCCTCACTCCCTCCCACAGTTAGAGAGACAGCGTGTGGCGGCGGTGGCGCCCTAGAAACTGAGGCGGACTGGCGGCTGGGTGAGCGAGACGCGGCTGTTTCTGTGACCTGGCCGGGGCGCCGAATTGGGAGTTTTTGACTGCAGAGCCCCGAATCAACCGAGGCGAACATGGTGGGCAGTGTACATCCCCGTGGGAGCCCATAGGCAGTAACCAGAAACCGCAGGAGTTTCGCAACTCCTGCGGAGACAGAGCGGCGGTCCCCGGCGGGAGTGCCCAGGTTGTCAGCCCCACTGTGCCGCTGGACTGAATCCCTTGGGCCTCTGCATAACAACTCGGACATTAATTGGCAGGATATGTAAGGCTTGCACTGAGGACAGCGTTGGTGGATGCGTTCTCCGGACTGCGCATGCGGCGCCTGACCCGTGCATTCCGCCCCGCGGTAACAGGAGCAGCCGGGGCTTGGGGCCTTGCTGGGCGGTTGCCAGGCGATAGTGCTGAAGTTGCGGCCTGGTCTTGCTGTTGGCCTGGTGCTGGGCTGTGGCTCACTCGGACTCTCTTTCCGGTAATAGGTGCTGACCGGAGACGACAGAGCTGAGGCTAGCATCAGAGCGAGGTCGCGTCGGCGCCTGAGGAGCACCGCTCCGGCCCAGAGTGCTGCACGGCTGCTGAGCGCTCAATCAAGGTACACTCTTCACATCACGGGGAAGGCTATTCCCGTAGGCACCATACATGCTGGGTCGAGGCGATAAATCCCAAACTAAACTATCCTTTGATCAACGGCGATCTAAGACACAGGATGCGGCACATGCGAAAAATGGCGCTTTGCAGGAAGGTGAAGGTGCCGCCGGTGACGCAGACATAAAATTCATGCTGCTGGCGATGGACAAGGGTCTTCAAAATAGCATGGCGGCTTTGGGATCCAAAATGGATGCCCTTACATACCGAATGGACCGGATGGCTGAACGAATAGACAAGCATGCAGAAAGACTGGACATGTCCGACCGGAGACTAACTGAAGTAGAGGAAGCGCACATGGAGCTGAACACCGGGCATCAAACAATTCAATCATTGATGAAGGCCCTGCAGGACAAGACCGAGGACTTGGAGGCGTGGTCTCGACGATGTAACCTACGGATCACGGGCCTACCGGAAACAACACAGACGGGAAATATGGAGAGGTTTGTGGAAAAACTTCTCGTCATTTTGCTCGGCGAGGAAACCTTCTCTCCGCTGTTTGTGATCGAGCGCGCCCACCGCTCCTTGGGACCGCGACCGGAGCCAGGTGCCCCCCCACGTCCGATCATTGCAAAAGTGCTGAATTACAGGGTCAGGGATGCGGCACTACGCCGAGCCAGAGAAAAGAAAACGCTACAGTACGAGGGGTCGTAGATTTCGTTGTACCCGGATCACACCGCTAGAGTTCAGGAGGCCCGCAAACATTTTGCTCCGTATAAGAAACAGCTGCGTGACTTAGGACTGGACTACGCGATGCTGTACCCGGCGAAGCTAAGGGTCAATAGACAAGGTCACTCTCACCTGTTTACAGACCCAGGCGCTTTGCAGCAGGCTTTAAAAGGTTGGGCGAAAGAAAATCGCTCGGCAGCTGATGTCCCTAGGAGCTAGGCTGGAGAGAGCAGTCACCTGGAAGAGCAGGAGTGACCTTTCGCCTGCAACAGTTCCTGTGTTACGGTGAGGTGCATGGGCAGCCCCTCATGGAGGAGCAATTCCAGACTGCTGGGGACTGAGGAAGAAGAGGGTTCCGCCTGAATGTCAACATGGACTCCAGGGCTGCGGTGGAGAGTCTAAAGTTACCATTGACTTAACTGCGGCTGCCACGGGAGTTTGGGATACGGGTGGCGCTCACTGTGCACAGGCGACGCACTGCTGTTCGGGGGTCTGAAATGCAATATTATGCTATAGTTTTGCTATGTTTACTTACAAGGACAGGGGTTGTTGCACGATTCATGAGGATTTTCCTTCGCACTCACCTATTTTTGAGTGTGTGAAACCAGTTCCCCCCTTGATATGCTGATGTGTGATTAGCACCGTTGCGGGCAGCGGGTTCCATGACTCTGGCGTAGTGCGTCTTCGCACTGAAAGCTGACAACATGGCAACCTCGGCCCCAGCGCAGAATACTCTCATTTGACTCTCAGGAGTCTGAACTAATTGGGGTAGGAAAGAGAGGGAGGGGGGTTGGGATAGGGTTCGGCAAGATCAAGTTGGGGGAGGTCTGCTGTGGGGGGGGGAGGTAACTGATGTATATTGTTATTCTGTTGGGGGAATTTACTGTTTGCGCACACCGCCTGCCCTGGACCTAAACATCTCACTGCCACCTATGTTACACGTGCTCCTGACAGACAATGGAGTAAGTGTTTGGGCCGCAAGACACCCTCTGCCGCTCAACCTGCATCTCAAATGACCCGATGTGGGGTGCTCCTAACTTGAACACGCACGATTCAACTGCTAAACTCCGTGCCCTCACGTGGAATGTGCGCGGCCTCAATGACTATCGGAAGCTTAGGAAGGTATTGAGCTATCTGCAACGACAGAGGATAGACTTAGCACTCTTGCAAGAGACACACCTACCACTCACTAGCAAGATGTTACAGAGCAGGGGCCTGGCGGGCTACATAGCGGCGGCAGGATTCACGTCTCACTCCAGGGGGGTCTTAACCTGGATCAACCCTAGATCCAAGCTGACACTGACGCCTCTACAAGCAGATAGAGAGGGCCGGTATGTACTTGCACGGTGCACTGGGATGGATCTAGACCTGCTATTCATCAATGTGTATGGCCCCAACTACGACTCCCCGGAGTTCTACCGTAACCTTGCTGATGTAGTCCGCACCTTTACCATGTCACAGTCGCTATGGGGGGAGACTTAAACTTAATATTTGACCCGGCTCTGGATAGATCTGCTGGCCCTCCCCGCAGACCCTCTGCAGCGGCGCAGGCGCAGAAGGCTGAAATGATCAGCCATGATGTGGTAGATGTATGGAGGTATAAACACGACACACAGGGTGGATTCACGCACTACTCTGCCTACCATAACATACACACGCGTATAGACTACTGGTTGGCAAGTTCCTCTTTGCTGCGACGCGTCAGAGCTTGCTCTGTTCTGGCACGCACTCTCTCATACCACTCTCCGCTTCTGCTGGAGTTGGACTCCCCGACAAAGGTGATTCCCCCGTTCACATGGCGCTTCCCCCCTTTCTCGCTTCTAGACACACAGTTTCGAGGGGAGCTCGCCGAAGAGATAGATGTCTTCTTTGAGGCTAACATAGGGTCTGTTGACAATTTCCAATCGATCTGGGAGGCCTTCAAAGTATACATTAGCGACATAGCTATGTCCAAGCACTCAAGCGTCCTTAAATCCATCCGGCAACGACTGTCATTGTTAGAAAAGAAACTAACTGTGCTTGAGGAACGACAAAAGGACACTGCGGACCCAGCGTTAGTTGAGGAAATCAAAGCACTTATAACTGAATACAACGAGGAAGCGGACAGAGAGGTACAGCACATGGGCAAATATGCCACTGCAATAACGTACGGAGAGGGAGACCGACCTAGCTCACTCTTAGCTAGAACACTTAGGGGAAGCAGGGGGAGGTCCCACATCTCGGAGTTGAAGACGACGGATGGTGAAGTGATTACAGACGAGAGGGAGATAGCTACTGAGTTCAGGAACTATTATACTGACTTGTACTCCTCCAGGGGCGAAGACCTATCGGAGAAAATCTCAGAATAACTAGAACAGATTTCGCTGCCCATGCTTACTAACGCGCATCAGGAGTTCTTCATGCAGCCCATAGAGAAAGATGAGATAGTGGAGGCCCTGTCGGGTATGCGCTCTGGCAGTGCTCCAGGACCTGACGGGCTCACAGTGGGATTTTACAAAGCATTTCAGGAGAAGCTAATCCCGCACTTGTCCCCACTGTTTGACGACATCTGCGTGGAAGGTAGCATGCCTCTTTCGATGAGAGAAGCGCTAATAGTCACAATACTTAAACCCGGAAAGGCTCCCAATGAGTGCAGCTCCTACAGGCCACTTTCCTTATTGAATGTTGATGCTAAGCTATATGCGAAGGTATTAGCAACTCGCCTCGCACTTTTGGCTCCCGAACTGGTCGCACCGAAGCAGGCGGGTTTCATTCCGGAGAGAAATTTGACCTATAATATACGTATTGTACTAGGTACTATGCAACACATCAAGCAGGACACGAAGGCCATTGCGGTCTTTCTCGACATGGAGAAGGCCTTTGACTCCGTCGAGTGGCAGTTCTTAAGCAGAGTATTGCGACGCATGGGACTAGGCGAACTGTTTCTCCAATTGCTAGGCGCTCTATATCACAAACCAACGGCCAGGCTCCGTTTGGGAGATCTGGTGACGGACTCGCTCCCTATTAGCAGGGGCACCAGACAGGGCTGCCCGTTGTCCCCCTGTTATACGCGCTGGTGGCAGAGCCTCTTGCCTGCGCGCTCTGGGAGTACCATGGGAATGAGGGAATCAACTTCCCAACATATAAGATAGTTGTGTCTACATACCCAGACGACACCCTGCTGTATGTTCGTGACCCAGAAAATAATTTGTCATCAATGTTGAGAGAAGTGGTATGTTTTGGTGCTCTATCGGGTCTCAGAGTCAACTGGACGAAATCAGTGGCGTTTCCCCTCACCCCAGTGACACATAGATTTGATATGGAATACCCATTGCAGTGGTCCACAGACCCGGTTCGGTACTTAGGAGTCAAGCTACACACTGATTCGGAAATATTACTGCGTGAGAACTATGGGGTGGCGTATGGAAAACTGGAGGACGATGTAGAAACGTGGTGCAAACTCCCACTCTCCTTGCTAGGTCGTATAGCCATCATGAAAATGGTGGTCCTCCCCAGATTCCTCTTCTTGTGTAGCGCCATTCCTATGGTTCTCTCCAAAACCTTCTTCAAAACTATGACACAATTTATGATTAGACTGGCGTGGGGAGGCAAACAACCCAGAGTGAATTGGACTCTGCTTACGCTGCCGTGCGACATGGGCGGTCTGGGTGCTCCAGATCTAGAGCTATATTACAGAGTGGCACAGGCATCACATCTTTCACACGTGGATCCACGGAGATGCTGGGATCCCCCACCTCCCAATGGAAAGGCTATTTGCGGACCCTCTCCCACTCCCCGCCACGGTCTTCAGGCCTGTGGATCGAAGAACGGGATTCTTGGACTCCATAGCAGCTACCAATCATGCATGGTACTCTCTCCTGCAGGCCCGCAGGGGTGCGTTATTATACTCCCCTAGTATGCCCATTGAATGGGCCTTGTGGATAGCGCCGGCGAGAGAAAAAGGCGTGGTGCAAGCGTTAAACAAACTACACATCAAGACGGCGGGAGACTTATTCGCGGATGGGACAGTGAAAACAAGTGAGCAAATAGTATTGGAGGGAGGTGAAGCTCCCTTGCTATGCCATTTCCAATACCATAGGGTACGTAGTGCATTAACAGTCCTGTTAGGTCCTGACATGGCGGAACCCCCGGAGATCCCGGAACTCACATGTGTGATCAAAGCGGAGACCCCCAAGAAGTTGATAACTAAGTTGTACAAGCTTGCTCTGGAGCACAAAAGACCTCTATTCACGAAAGCGAGAATGGCATGGCAAACTCACCTGCAAGTTGAAATCACTGATGACATGTGGAGGTACTGCTGTGCGAACACTAAGAAGGTGTCGCTGAATGGCTGACATAGGTTGGTGCATTTTAAGTTTCTACAGAGGGTTTATTACACCCCGGAGCACCTTCATAGATATGGCCTGAGACAAACTGCTGAATGTGAACGATGCCACGTGCCGGTCGCAGATTATATGCACCTAGCGTGGTATTGTCCAGGGGTACTGCAATATTGGGATGGTATCTTCACATCCATGAACACAATCCTAGACCTTCTGTTAACCCCAGACCCGGCGCTTGCACTGCTAGGTTATTCCAGAGACTTGCCGGTAGCAGTTAGACAGCTCACAGATATGGGTATGTTAATGGCCAGAAGAGTGGTGGCTAGGTGCTGGATGAGGGGGCCACTACCAACGACCAAAAGATGGGCTAATGACATGCTGTATTGTTGTACACAATCTGAGTTCTATAGTGACCTTCTCCCTCCCACGTCCGACCCAAGAACTTCTGGGACCTATATCTGACGCACTTTAGGGCTGGGGATGGGGGCGATGCTACGGGTAAAGCCCAGAGCGAGGTGAGGCAGACTCCTGATGTACTTACACACACTGCGGATACACAACACACCAATGCTACGGGGTAACGCACTAGACACGTCACATGGGAGCAACACGCAGATAGAGGGTGGCGGTTTTTGCAGTTATTTGGAGGGGCAGACTAAGACACATAGGTCCTGACCACCGATAAGAGAAATGGGTTGTTTTGAGCTGCGCTGTCCGGCCCGGTCTAGCTGCAGCCATAAGTGAGAATGCCACTTGACTATCCAGCCAGCACAGGGATGTCTGGGGGCACTTGGACTCTAATCCTATAGGATAAGTTCACAGGGAGGGGGCGGATGAGCGCAGGGTAGTTGGGGGGGGATAGTTAATCTATGCTCCATGCCTTACCCTGGACGGGAACATTACATGTATACAACAGCATCTGGTGGAGATCGACATATACTCACTGGGGGGATACTCCAGTGTGACACAAGTTTAGCAGAGGGCAGGAATGCTCCATAACATTTGCAATGGCCGCAGAGACTTGTTTTCCAACAGAATGGTTTGTCGCCGGGCCCCATGGTTGTCGGCTGAATGGCTGTGTCATGCTACTGTAAAGGTTTTTTTTTTGTTTTGGATTCTAGATACTTTGCTGCCGGCCCCCAGGTTTGTAGGCTACAGGCTGTGTATGTTCCTTGAAAGAGAGCAATCAAGCTTGTTTAAAACGAAAAAAAACAAAACAAAAAAAAACAGGCACAAGCAAAAAAATAAAAATAATGGAGAATAAAAAGCAAAACAAGAACTTCGCCTCTGTTTGTTTAATATAGGTGTCAGTTAAGTGCCTCTGCTTACCAAATCGTCACTGCCCTGCTGAAGATGTCTTGAGACCTGAAAAATAAGAATCAAGTAAGTGGAGAAAAGCGAAGTCCAACCAAAGTAAAGGTGTGCCAACCACTGTGACACAACTCCAGTAGGGACTGTGTGGCTTTAAACATCTTTACTATGGTAGATGAATGATAGATTAGATTCACTCAACATTTTCATTTCTGCAGAAGCCAGGATAAGCCATTAGAGCACTTTATGCCCAGGTAATCAAAGCTTTTGTTCTGTTCCATTCTTTCCTTGCCCATTCAGCTTGGCCCGGGAGCCTTCATTCTTGGGTTGCACTAAAAATCATATATTTATTATTTGAGCAACTAAGCTCCATTTCCCTTCTCAAGACAAAATATGTGAAACTCACTGAACAGCTTTTGTAGGCCTTGGGGGACATTGATAGCAGAAGAGTCTCATCGGCAAACAGGAAGGCGGGAGTCCTTGGCCCTGCTAGCCTAGCAACATCACAACCATCTTTATCAAGATATTTCATCACCCTACTGATGTACAATGAAAATAGTGTTGAGACTATCCCACTCTCTTGCCCCACTCACTTCTGGACCATAATACACATTTTTAATTGTCCCTCCTCACCCCATCTAACTTGTCTATAATTTTGTAAGTATAGTCAAATTAGTATAGATATCAGGTTTCCTGGTAAACAGATCTTCTTCAAAGAGGGCCAACGATTTTGCTTAGGGGTTAGGTAAAAGGCCTAGCTCCAATCAACTATGGTGTCATATAACTGGTACTTGCCGATCAAAATGGTCTTCCAATAGATGGTACAAAAATTGAAAGACTGGTCTATTTTGCTCTTGCCCGACCTGAACCCTGCCTGAAAATCTGATAGGACTATATTATCATCGATACATCGCTGCAACAGGTGCAATATCTGTTTGCAGACTACTATCTGTAGGCTAATCGGCTGATAGTTATTGAGACATTCCCAGGAGCCCTTTTTATACAATGGTAAAATCTCAGCTGCATCCCACGAGCTGGCCATCGCTAGGCATTGCTGCTCCCCCAAGAATAGAGTTTGAGATGCATTTGATGTAACAAGTCAACAGTTCTGGGTGGCCAGATAAAAATCCCCAGGGATTCTATCAGGTCCCAGTGCCTTCCCAGCTGTAATACTTTTAATTGCAGCTATTGTCTCGCTGATAGATATGGCCAATGGGGAACACTCCTTCGTTCTTACTAGAATCTCTATGTCATTCGTCTCAATGAAATTATCATCCCCTGGTTATAAAGTAAGCTCAAATGTTCCACCCTAAGGCGGAGGAGCGCTGCCCCACTGCTCAGTGAGCAGTTGAAAATAGGAAAAATAAAACGATAGTAATACAACATTGTTATTATTTTATTTTTCCATCGTGGCTCAGCTGGTTAGGGGCAGGGTGGGGCCGGCTAGCCCAGGAACAGTGGGGGGGAGGGAGTGGAGGGAACTCTCTTTAGTGCCCATGGCTGTTTGGCCGACCATCATGTGCACTTTGCATGTCCTCCACCGGCTGTATTGCACAGCCTAGGTCGAGAACATGCACAGCCTCCCAGTCCCTCTCTTAGAGCCAACAATGGCGCGCAGACCAATCATAACTTTGCTGTAAAGCAGTGTCATTATTGGCTAGGGGAGACTGGGAGCCTGTCTGCTTCCTGGTTCCTGCTTCCTGCTCCTGGAGTCGACTGAAGACCTGAAGAGGACTGAGAGCAGGCAGCCGGCCTGCTGGTAAGTGATATTTTACTTTATTTTATTTCATTTACTCCCCACCCCACCACCCCATTTAGTTGTGGCCACCACTGCCCCAAGTCTCTGGTTGGATATAATCATTTAGCTCATTTACAATTCTAAACAACCCTAGTGCCACTTTTGCCCAAAAGCCCTATTTTCCTTATTTCTAGTAGATGTTATCAAATCATCCCAGAGGGAGCTTTCCCATGCTTTTGTCTCTGAAGCTATTATATTTTTATATGTTTTTCTTTCCATCAATACATTCTCTCTGTTATTTGATTTAAATACTTCCACTTATTTGCTTTTTGCTTGCATGCTGACTCTGTTGTACCATGGGGGACAAGCTGAGTTGTGGCGTTACGTTTTTCTTATCTACTTAAACAAAGCTTCATGCTGATAAACTAAAATTATTTATTTTTCTTTATTAGGGACTGATAGGAGATTTTCCATTTCAGAAACCACCTTAGAAGCTATCTTTAATAGAACACCAGTGTTTCACTCTACTCAGACTCATAGAACAGACTTTTCGTTACTAGAGTAGAAACTTCTCCCCACAGATACCATCGGCACCTTGCAACATGGTACTTCGATAAGCCCTCTCATTGTTAACACTAGGGCATTATGATCACTGTCTTTTCTGTCAATAATGATCAGATTGTGACTGCAGGCCATAATCCATTCTTCAGTAGACTATAATCTATACAGCTGGAATAGTCAATGCAGTTGAATGTATGGCAGCCTGATCTGTCAAAGGGGTTTTATCACTACAGGACAGGAGGTCCCAGCTTAGTGTAAAAGTGGTAAGTTGAGCTGCTGTTACTGACTGTTCAACAGGAGCAGGATACAAAGAAGATATGGCCCATTTGTTTTCAATTTCATCAGTTTAATAATTTGGGGCAATAACCAATGGTTCAAAGGTAGAATTAAAGTCACCTCCTATCAATAAGAGAACTTTCAATGAGTTTTCTGCTAGAAAACCTTCCTATTGTTCAGTGGTAGCTATCTCTCTCTTACAGTCTTAAACTCTATTACAAATGTTGAGAACCCTAAGACCACGTCTCTTTGATAAGTCTAGGCTGATACACATGATATCATTATAGACAAAATTAATTTTTTTTGACCTTACAGCACAGAGATGTTTTTGTCCAGATGACTAGACTTCGAGGAGGTCTCCCCTTCCCTGTATGTACAGCTGATTTAGAGTAAGAGAGTATCCTAACCTAAAAACCCAACTGCTAAATCTCTTGAAAAAGGCAAATATTGTGAGCATCAATAAAGGTGCTCCAATCAGGATCTTCCAATTTAGAGCCCAATTCGGCCACATTCCAAGAAAGGATCTATAGAAAGGGATGGTCTATGACCAACTCAGTACTTTGTAACCTGTCCCTGATCCTAGGGTCCCACACATCATCTCTAGTTGAACAGGAATCAAAAGATATTGTTAGGCTCTAAGAGATGTAATCTTCATCCCTGAATCTGGGGCTCCCCTTTTTTTTATCAGTATACATAAGGTTCTTATTCAGAGTTACTGGTTGGATCCTTCCATTGGTATCATCTCTCCCCTAGGTTGTACTCTTCACAACTTTAGATCTTCACATTCAATCATTCTGGTCTAGATTTACGACATTCACATACAAGTGAACAGTCCTCCTGAGGTCATAGCTTTAGTGTTTCATAAGCAGCTCCCTGTGTCACATTTCCTCCTTGCTCCAGCGAAAGTGGTTCTTCCCCATTCATTATAGGAAAAGTCCAGGGTAAGCCTTAATAGTAGTCCGAGTCTCAATAATTCACTCCAACAGTGCAATAAAAATCAAAAGTATTCCAGCGCTATCTAGCAAGAAAGTTTCCCCACGGAAATCCGTGAACGGAGTTCCTCAGCGCACCCCCTCTGCGGGAGCTGGAGGGGAGCTGGAGGGGCAGTGGCTGGTTCAGATGAGGCTGTACTCGGCAGTCCTCGTGTTCCTTACACGTTGCCATGCAACCGGAGGTTCTTCGAGGCTTTTCCTGGCAGGGTAAGTCTTTGGTCCGTCCCACAGTTGGGGGGAAGTAGTGGACCTGCATCCCGGCATAGATGCGCAGGAGTCACCACAGCGGCCGGTGACGATCCCGACCATACTTTTTGCTGGTCCGAGTGACTACTCTCTAGTATATGGGGTTAGCGTATCTCTACCACATAGAACTTCGATCTGATCAGCACAGCAGATTCCTTCACGTGGCCCTTCCTGGCATACGGTGTCACCAGCTTTCCACTAAGCCAGGGCTACGGCCCAATCTACATAGCAATCTGTCTATGACGGCCCCTCCTGGCATACGGTGTTGCTAATCCCTCACTGCACATGGTTTTTGACACAGTGATGAACACAGTTCACTTTGCAGCTGCCCTTCCTGGCATACAGGGTTGCTGACTCCTCAATGCACACTGGTGATGACCTATTTGGAACAGCGATGTTTACGGCTCACTTCATAGCAGCCCCCCTCTGGCATACAAGGGTTGACAATTTTTTCCTGCACATGGGAAATGTCTCAATCAGTGCAGCAGCCTTCTCCTTACACTTCCCAAAGGTGAGTCTACCAAAGTACTTCATTCTCTCCAATGCTCTCCTCTTCCTTACAGGGCACACTGATCTTGGCAAGCAGGCAGGCACTGGTGCTCTAAGCTCCAGGGCAAGTGGTCTTGGATTCCCTTGGTGATGTCCCTTACTCAGCTGGCAAACTAGACGGCCTTGGCCCCCAATCCTGCTCACAGGCAGAAGTCTTGCAGAACGTCTCCTCCTTGCACTGGCTGCTTGACTATTGAAAATTTGTGTGGTCTCAGTCTTCCCTTCATATAGTTCATTTCCAGACACCAAATGTGATTTAGAGAGTGTTTAAAGGTTATGTTGGGTGTCTGCTTCCTTTTTGAAGCACCCACCCCTCTGCCCTCTCTTCCTCTTCAAAGCAGTGTGTCACATCAGGAGTGTCTCCAAAGCTGATAGTCCCACACCACCGATCATGTGAGTGATTAGAGTTCACACCTGCATGTCAGCCAAGGTGATATGTGTATCAAAAAGTTCACCCAGGGCCTCATCCCTAGTATTTATGATTCTCTTAGCCCCATCTCCTTACGTAGATGTGCCTTGGTCCCTTCCTTGTGGCGTCTCTCATAGCACCCTTTGAAGTGTACCAAGGGAACTTAGCTCACCCTTTTCCAGTGTGTCCCACCCAGCATAGGGAATGCAGCAATACATAGATATGTCTGTGGGGATTCTGCTTTCTCTTCTCCTCGTGTTTCACCATGCAGCCCTGGGTCTTCTAAGATGGAACCCAGAGTCCTCTATGTATTGTACCCGTTAGAGGCAAACACAAGGAGATGATGGACAGAGTGCTGAAACCTTTCAAACACTCACCCCCAGTTACAGATCTGAGTTTAATCCATCACCATTCTTTAGCTCACTTCGCCAGCCCAGTTCAGACCCAACCATATAGAAATCAGTCTTGACCCTGTGTCTCATGGGAACAGTCCAGACCAAACTGCCAAGACAGGTCTTCCCTGGACCGAAACAAGCATCCTGGGACCGGTTTCGGAGTAACACCCCTCATCAGCCAGGCTAGCTTGAATCCAGTGGCAAAGTGAGAAAGGGACCTATGTCTGGGCATACCCTGTCAACTTAGGGCAAACAAAGCAAACACAAGGAGATAATGGACAGAGCGCTGAAACATTTCGGACACTCACCCCCAGTCACAGATCTGGGTTTAATCCATCACCATTCTTTAGCTCACTTCGCCACCCTTGTTCAGACCCAGCCATATGCAAATCAGTCTTGAGCCTGTGCCTCATGGGAACACTCCAGCCCAAACTGCAAAGACAGGTCTTCCCCGAACTGGAAAGAAGCATCCGGGCACCGGTTTTGTGGTAACACATCTCATCAGCCAGGCTAACTTGAATCCAGTGGAAAAGTGAGCAAGGGACTCACGTCTGGGCATACCCTGCCAACTTAAAGCGAACAAAGCAAGCATAAAGAGATGATGGACGGAGCTCTGGAATTTTTCAGACACTCACCTCCAGTCACAGATCTCGGTTGAATCCATCAGCGTTCTTTAGCTCATTTCACCACCTCTAATCAGACCCAGCCATATGCAAATCAGTCTTGACCCTGTCCCTTATGGGAACAGTCCAGCCCGAACTGCCAAGCCAGGTCTTCCCTGGACCGGAAACCAGGCCCCCTGGGACCTGGTTTTGTGGTAACCCCCGCATCAGCCAGACTAGCTTCAATCCAATGGCAAAGTGAGCAAGGGACCAATGTCTGGGCATACTTTGCCAACTTAGGACAAACAAAGCAAACACAAGGAGATGATGGACGGAGCACTGAAACGTTTCAGACACTCACTCCCAGTCACAGATCTGGGTTTAATCTATTACCATTCTTTAGGTTACTTTGCCAACCCAGTTCAATCAGTCTTGACCCTGTGCCTCAGATACACTCAGCACATGTATGCAACATACGCCCATTTCATAGCACTCTACCCTTCATGTACTGCACCACTCCCAGGCACACATGGGAAATGGCATTAACAACGCAGGCTAAACCACACATGCTGTTACAACGCTTGCCTTAACTATGCATATGCCTTAACCACGCATATGCATGGTTAGGGCAGTCAGCGCTTTAGTTGCAGAGTAGATAGGTGGGGAGGTGACAGGAAGGATCGTGACAGGCAGGACCAGGATGCGGCTTGGTAAGTAGGGCTGGAGCCCGTTTTTATCACTGAGGACGGAGGGGGGTCGGGGTAATTTTTAGGTCTGGGGGCCGGTTTTAGGGCTCAGGGCGAGGGGGGGCTGGGGTCAGGGTCGTTTTCAGGGCTGGAGGATGAGTTTTAGGGCTCAGGGCGGGGGGGAGGGGTCCAGTTTTAGGGCTCAGGAGGGGCCGGATTTTAGGGCTGAGGATGGGAGGTCACGGTATGTTGAGGGCTGTGTGGATTGCAGGGCTGGGGGCAGGGTTTTAGGGCTCAGGGCAAGGGTGTTGGCCGAGATTTTCTCTTTACCATTACTAACTCTTTACCACTCATGCTTTACAATGAAATTCGTTGTAAAGGCATGAGTGGTAAAGGAACGGGCGTGGTTGAGACCGCGTTGTTTAGGCAGGAGTTGTTAAGGCATGAGTTGTTTTGCCATGCAACCGGTGCACATACGCCCAGCACATGCATTTAACATGAATGTACTGCACAGCATTACATCCTTCATGTATTGTCCCAATCACAGGTACACATACACCCAGCACATGCATTTAAAATACACACACTGCACAGTAGTGCATATTCCCTCCTTACATCCAGCGCACATACTCCGCAGATGCACTGCGCAGCTCTATACACCAAACCGATGTAGGCCAAAGGATCAGTTCAGCACACAGCAGTGGGACTTTTAATGATTGAGCCTGTAAGCCTCACTCCAGTAACACAGGTTAAAGTGGACCTGCTCACTCCTACTGAGCAATACATGATATGTTGCAACCACCACGGTCTTGCTGCTTCACTCCTGATTCACCACTTTGAGGTTAGTGCTTTGGGTGCCCCTCCCAGTCCAACAAGACCACAGTTCTTGAGACAGACCTATGTTTTGGTACACACACATGATCCGTGTTTGCAGATGACAACAAAAATCAGCATTAGGGATCCTAACATCAGCACAGTTCGGACACTAAGGATAGGAGTGCACGTTCATTATCATATGTGTAGCATGGAATAAAAGACCAACCAAAAGTGCAGAGTAAATTGAGTAAATTAAGAACGCCAGTCTGAATTACAGTTGTAGGTTATCTAGGCATATAGGCAATCCATCATAGAAATTCTTGCCAGTAGAAGCCACAGATAGATGGCCTTTTATTTAAACAAAATGATTCAGAAAAGGGGGTGGTGATGAACAGAGTGCCTGAATTAAGCAGACCACTCTTACCCAGTCCAAAGATCAGGGCTTGATCCATCACCGTTTTTTAGCTCACTGCACCATCCCAGCTCAGAGCTTGGCTATATGCAAATTAGTCTGTTCCTGTCCCAGTGCATGATGGGAACAGGGCAAACCAAACTACCAAGCCAATTCTTGTACTGGGAAGGAAACAAGCTTCCGGGTGGCCCGGCTTGCTTGAATCCTGATGGTGCAATGAGCAAGGGACTCACATCTGAGTATACCCTTCCACGCTTATGGTGGACAAAATGATTCAGAAAAGGGGGTGGTGATGAACAGAGTGCCTGAATTAAGCAGACCACTCTTACCCAGTCCAAAGATCAGGGCTTGATCCATCACCGTTTTTTAGCTCACTGCACCATCCCAGCTCAGAGCTTGGCTATATGCAAATTAGTCTGTTCCTGTCCCAGTGCATGATGGGAACAGGGCAAACCAAACTACCAAGCCGATTCTTGTACTGGGAAGGAAACAAGCTTCCGGTAGTTTGGTCTGCCCTGTTCCCATGATGCACTGGGCCAGGGACAGACTGATTTGCATATAGCCAGGTTCTGAGCTGGGATGGGGCAGTGAGCTAAATAACGGTGATGGATCAAGCCCTGATCTTTGGACTGGGTAAGAGTGGTCTGCTTAATTCAGACACTCTGTTCATCACCACCCCCTTTTCTGAATCGTTTTTGGCCACTATAGGTGTGGCAGGGTATACTCAGACATGAGTCCCTTGCTCACTGCTCCATCAGGATTCAAGCAAGCCGGGCCGACGAGGCTGAAATGCCAGAAACCGGTCCCCGGTAGCTTGTCTCCTTTCTGGTGAAGAATTGGCTTGGTAGTTTGGTCTGCCCTGTTCCCATGATGCACTGGGCCAGGGACAGACTGATTTGCATATAGCCAGGTTCTGAGCTGGGATGGGGCAGTGAGCTAAATAACGGTGATGGATCAAGCCCTGATCTTTGGACTCGGTAAGAGTGGTCTGCTTAATTCAGACACTCTGTTCATCACCACCCCCTTTTCTGAATCGTTTTATTTAAACAAACCTGGTGATCTTGTTATGTACATCTAACATATCTAAATGATACTAAAATGACATAGTGGAACCACATCAGTGACACAATAGAATGCAATACAGTGACTGAACATATACCAGATTGTTTATCAGTCATAGCAAAAGGACCACACTTCTGGAGGCCAATGATCTTGTATACCTAAGACACTGGAAGTTTCTGTGGTCAGTATACACATTGAATGTATGTTAAGTACCTGACATGCAGTGCCTCCATTTCTTTAATGTGTTTTCTACAGCCAGAACTTTTTATCTGACACTACATGTTTAAGTTCTGCAAGAGTTAATTTATGGGAGAAACATCTACCACATGTTTGTGCCTAGGTTCTTCAGTAGTACTGCAGAAACAACCAAAAATGTGTGTTTTGAATCAGGATGCAAGAGAATTCGAGCCACAGTGAAACTCTTCTTAATTTATCCTCAATAATAAATTGGCGTACTATTACTAATCAAAGGAAACTCCTTTCTTCAAGAGGATCGTAATTTTGGAGAAGATCACGGAAATGGGAATAGATATTGGGCCCATGGGTGACGTAAAGGGGTTATTGAGGGCCCTGCTGTTGAGGACAAGAGGATGGGCTTGGGTATCAGGGATTAACTACATTAGGCAGGGTTGTAGATGTTGACAATACTACTGTGGTTTTATATCCATACCTACAGGTTTGGGCACAAATGTCGAGGTGAGATCTCCTGTATTCAGTGTCGTTCAATTCTAATGTATAATCACCTTTATGCTGCCGTGTATACGTTTAATAAAAATATATATTTTTTAAATTGGGAGTAGTTACACATGACATGCCGGTCGTAGTAGGTGAGTCCCGGAACTGTGACTGTCTCCAATGTAGGTAGAGGTTGGCCATTGTAATATGGTTTGTAAATTTTGTGTGCCGTTTGCTACCAATTTGAGTGAAAGGATACATTCTAACAAGCATTGGCAAAGCCAATGGGTCTGGATTGGCTGCCAGCCTTTTGGCCTTGGCAATTCTTATTTTGTTCTCTCATAGTTTGTGCAAAACCTCTATAATGGGGAAGCCGCCAGTCCATCAATCTGAAGCCAAAAATAATTTTTGGTTTAAAAAAAAGCACATATTACCATAGTTGTCCTTGACGCCGTTGTGAAAGCTGTACCTGTCTGATGAGCACTAATTAGAGCAAAACGGATTCTAAGTTTCTTGAGTTCTGTTTGAGAGAGCCCTAGCAGTTCAGGCTGGACTGTTACAATTGGAGCAGGGTCAAGACTAATTTGCATATGGCTGGGTCCAAACTGAGGTGGCATGCTGTGCAGAATAACGATGGACTGGGATATGGCTCGAGAAATTACAAGTAGCTGAGATGAATTCAAGCATTCCACCCATCTATTTTTGTATGCTTTGTTGTGAAACGGCAGCATGCCTTAACTCAAAGTGAAATGCTAAAGTGCGCTAAACTACTGCCCCATGATGCATGCTGCAGCAGCTGGAAAAAATGTGAATCACACTACAACATACTGATCGACAAAGTCTGGCCAAAAAACCCTATATGTGGCTATGCTATACACATAATTGTAGAAAAATCAAAAGGTCTTATCTAAACCAGACCTAAAAAGCCACTTGGTTTGCTGATGGCTGACAGTTTCTTGCCTTTGCTAATGCTTTTTTGAAATTTGTTTGTAAAACATTGTTACAAATCGACAAATAGAGAGACTTGCACAGACAGACAGAGGTATGCATAGACAAATAGACAGAGAGGCTTGTACAGACAGGCTGCGTAGACAGACAGAGAGGCTTGCACAGATAGATAGGCATATACAGATAGACAGAAGCTTGCACAGACAGACATAAAGGGAGGTGTGCACAGACAGAAAGAGAGCTCGCACAGACAAAGAGGCATGCACAGACAGACCGCCTTGCACAGGCAGACAGCCTTGCACAGAGAGTCCTAGAGACTTGCACAGATAGACAGAGGCTTGCATAGACAGACAGAGAAGCTTCCACAGCCAGACAGAAAGGCTTGCACAGACAGATAGACAGAGACTTGCACAGAAAGAAGTGCAAATATAGATAGAGTTCCAAAGATAGATAGATAGGACTGCAAAGGTAGATGGAGAGACAGATAGTTAGAGGTGAAAAGGTAGATGGACAGATAGACAGGTAGATAGAGTTGCCAAGGTATATGGACAGATAGATAGATGGAGGGACAGAGAGATAGAGTTGTAAATGTAGACATGAAACTTCAATAAGGGGCAGAGTTAAATTAGTGATATAATTGTTAAACGGCTATTTAAGTAGGACATACAGGAGCACTGAAAGCAATATAATTGTTAAACGGCTATTTAAGTAGGACATACAAGAGCACTGAAAGCACACTAGCAAGCCACACAAACAGAACATACAGACCAAATTAATTTACAAATATAACGATATACAAGAGAACTGAAAGCAAACTAGAAATTCACACAAACATGACCTCTGGACTCAATTGGTATACAAATATAACTGTAGACCTCAATTAAAATTCATACCAGAACAACATACAGGAAGGAGTACAGTTAGAAATGCACATCATTGTGCGTATACTAAAAAATGGCAATGTCATGAAAACAGTTTCAAATCGAAATTCGTATTCTGAGAAATTGCAGCATTCAGAAAAGAAAGAAAAACAAAGGCCACTCCAAAAATAATTCAATACAGTGAGGCTGAATTTGTATTGCTCTCCTTTTTACGATTTTCTATCCAAGTCTTTCTGTCTCTGTACGTATTGACCAGTAGCCTCCTCTTTTGTTGTTTGCAACATATGGGTTCCTCCCTGATGTAGCGGCTCAACAGCTGCCCCCTGCAGGAAAACAAGTTTAGGGGTTTCCTAGCCCAGGAGCTGGGAGACTGATATGAACTCTACCAAGACACGTGAACTCTCCGGGTCCACTATTGTTGGCCAGTAAGGCTACCCTCTGAGGACTCACGAGATCTTACCTGAGGGGAAAGGGGCGGGCCAAATGCCCACAAATAACTGAACTACAGACCATTACCATTGAACTTGAATGCACTAGTTACACCAGTATGAATGATTCTGAGCGACACCAGTTGGCACAGAAGAGAAGATATCTTCAACTATTGTCCCTCGAGGAGGCCCACAAATGCTGGATTGCTTCAACAAGGAGTGTCTACGACTGGGGGGACAAGTCAGGCAAGCTCCTCTACTGGCTGGCAATGAGAGGGATGGGTTCTCGGATTGTTCTCTTGTTTGTGATCAGGGCTGGGGCGGTGGTGGAGACGGCCATGGCTATAGTAGACACATTTGTGGAATATTATCATAAACTATACGCCCTCCGGAAGGAGCCCCAAAGACAGGCTGTCACTCCACTTGTGACTGACATCCCAATACCAAAACTCACAAGGAATGAAAGAGCAGAGCTAGTCGGCCCCCTCACATCTGAAAAATGTGCCTGGCCCTCCGGGATATGAATTCAAGGAAGACCCCAGGCCCAGATGGATTCCCCATGGAATACTACCAACATTTCCAGATTCAACTGACTCCCCACCTCCTAAGCCTTTACCAGAAAGCAGATGACAAAGCACATTTTTCTCCCGAACTTGACCTGTTGACGATAGTAGCCCTACCAAAGCCGGACCGATCCTTGACCCAATGTGCATCCATAATGTCCCATGTCGCTTACTAGGTCGAAGATCAAAATCTATGCTAAAATACTGGCCAACAGCCTACTCATGGTCCTTCGACTACTAATCCTCCAAGACCAATGCTGGTTAATGCCCAACAAGAGCTCCATAGGGTGTATATGGCCCTGATCTGTGTCTCATTGCTCGGGGACCAAACCACTTTTCTCCTACTAGAGTTTCAGAAGGTATTCAACTCTGTTAACTGGGCCTTTCTAGATGAAGTGATGGTGAATGTGGGTCTGGAGCCTCATTTCAGATCGCTGGTCCAGGTATCGTACTCCAAACCCAGGGCCCAGGTCCTCGTCAATGGCACTGTGCCAGCCGCTTTGTATTTATCTGTGGCACCCGCCAGGGATGCCCCAATCCCCATTTCTCTTCACACTAGCTAAAGAGCTCCTGGCAGCATGGGTCAGATGTGATGCCCAAAGGAAAACAGCCTTTCCTCTGAAGTTTTTACTTCAGATTACATTTACAACACATTTTTTACTTCTGATAGACTGTTGCCACGCAAGTCTTAACAGCGCAAGACTTTACCTCCCACTTGATCAGTAGGTGGCAGTGTTTCTCTTTGTGTGGCAAGTGTTTAAGGCTTAGGGTTGGTAAGGGCTAGGGTTCCTGTATATTAGGGCTCAAGGATTGTGTTTGTTTTACCCATATTTATTTATATTTATTTATATTCTTATATAGCGCTGGAAGTCAATCCTCGAAAGGGTATCTCCGCGCTTACGAGTTACCAAAGGGAGCCAGGAGCTAGTAATAAAACAGAGAAATGAGGGGGAACGTGTCTAGCAGGAAACAAATAAAAATGTTTTCAGGAATTTCTTGAAAGATTGAAAATTGGTTGTGCCTTTGAGAGCGCAGGGCAAAGAGTTCCAAAGGATGGGGCCTTTGTAAGACAGGGCTCGTCCTCTCTGCCTGGCTTTTTTTATCCTAGGAACCTGAAGTAGTTGCTGGCCACTGGAGCGCAGGGTACGACTGGGAGTATAGGGTTTGAATATTTTTTTTAGATATTTAGGTCCATTGCCAAACAGACATCTGTGAATTGTGCAGCAGATCTTAAATTTTACACGCTGTCTAATTGGCAACCAGTGGAGTTTTATCAGCAGGGGGAGTGAGGCAGACTTAGGTTGGGCGTTGAGGACTAGTCTCGCGGCAATGTTCTGAATCACCTGTAATCTCTGTAGTTGTTCCTCATTTGCAGAGATCAACAGGCCATTACAGTAGTCCAACCTGCTTATAACTAAGGCCTGGACGAGAGTCTTCCTGTAAGAGTCTGATAAGAATGGGAAGACTCGTCGTAACAGACCAATGACCTGGAAGCAGGAACCAGCTACTAGATTTGTATGTTCTTTGAGGAGGAGTGCACTGTCTAAGCGCACGCCAAGATTTTTGACAGTCTGTTTGGGGCTTGGAGTTGGTCCTAAATCCAGAGGCCACCAATCCGGCGACCACAGAAGTGTGGCCTCCCCGAACAGCATAACCTCGGTCTTATTTACGTTACACTGGAGGTGATTGTTGGCCATCCAGTGTGATATTGCCCTCATTCCGTCCGCAAAAGATTTTTTTATTGCGGGCGTTAAGGTTTTAAAGGGGAACAAAAGCTGGGTGTCGTCAGCGTACGACACAGGGGTGAACCCATAAGATCTTACAATATCTGCCAAGGGAGCCACATATATGTTGAAAAGTGTGGGGCTTAGGCAGGAGCCCTGTGGTACTCCCTTGGTGAGCTCCCTTGAGATAGAATGGTGGGAGCCCAGTCTCACCTCCTGTTGACGATCCGAAAGAAAGCTCTCCAGCCAAGAGAGGGCCACCCCCTCCACTCCCCTCTCCTTCAGACGACCGAGAAGTATCTCATGGGACACGGTGTCGAAGGCAGCGGATAGGTCCAACAGCACTAGAATCATTGAGTTCCCTCCATCCAGTGACATCTTGATGTTATCGGTCACTGAGAGGAGGGCAGATTCAGTGCTGTGGTAGGGCCTAAATCCAGATTGCGAAGGGTCTAGGCCCTCCGCTGCCTCGAAAAAATTGGACATAAAAGATTTAATCCCCTTTGCGGTTTAAATAAACTCCAGGTGCAGATAGGTCTTGACTCTTCTTCTGTGTCATTTCAATAGTCCCATTTCACTTTCAATAAAAATTCCAAGACTTAGGGCCTTTAATGTCATTTTTGACAGAAAATAGAGCACTTTAAAGCGGGATGTACTATTGGAGCAGAGAATGCTGCATACAGGTAAGTTTACTTTACATTCTTTACAACATAGAACGAAAAATGGTATGCATGGTTAAAGTGTGCGTGCTTGTGGTTTGCGTGGTAAGTGTAAGTGTGGAGAAGTGTAGCTCAATGGTTAGAGCGGCAGACCTTGATGCAGAGGTCTAGCCCGGGACCAGGGTTCAATTCCCCGCCTCGGCGGGTCTTGGGCTCAAAATTCCACGGACCTGATAATTCTCGCCTCGGTGCCTATTCCAATCATGGAGTCCCACTCTGGGCAATAGCTTGCTTAATCTCCACAACGGCCCCCACAACGCTAAGGATGCCTAGCCTCCACCTTGGGGGTGCCCAGGAGTGGACACCTCACAGGGAAAGCCAGGATGGGTTCCACAGCGGTATTCGTACAAGCGCCTTGAGACCCTTGCGGGTGAGTAGTGCGCTATACAAGTATCAATTTACAAGTATCAATTTAAGTTTTAATGGATGTACAAGCATGGTAATGGTATTTGTGGTTAAATATGCATTATAAAGATGGGCATGAGAAAACAACGTGTGGTTATGTCATACAACCATGCACAAGTCTAGGGTTCGACTGGAGTATAGTGACCGAAGATTGCATTGCACTACACAGGGATGATGTTCTTCTATATATCTCCTGACCATCTCTTGCAATCCCACAATTACTACAGATGCTCGCACTACATGGTGACGCCTCAGTACTACAAGTTAACTGGCCTAAATCAGTCCTGCTGATGGGATAAGATGTTGAGCCAGAATCGCAATCACAACTCACAATACTCAGATTCAATTTCTGATACTTGGGAATACACATAGCCCTTGAACCAAATACAACCTGGAGTGTCAACTTATGACAGACCTTAATTGCTGGGCGAAACTACCTCCTACTGTCCTGGGCAGTATAGCGTTGTTTAAAATTATTGTGTTGCCCACCTGCTATTTACCCTGCTAAGCTACCCTCTGCTTTTGCCACAGCTCTAGTTTCATAACCTCCAGACAAAAATACCCTAATTCATGTGGCTTAACCACCCCTCTTGCATTGCCTTTGGCAAATGCACCCTATCGACCTAGGATGGCGGGTTGGGAATGGTGGATGTTCACCTATATTACCAGGCAATCCACCTGCTAGTGGTCATTGACTGGATGAGTGGGAGATGGAGAGATCCAGCATATCGGCTGGAGGTGGCCATCCTAAGTCTAGACAATATTAGAGGTATGCTATATGAGAGCTCCATCCCCTCCCACCTACCTGAATCCACGAGGATGGTCTTTCTGACTTGGCGTTCAGAGCTAAAATGGATAGACCCCAAGACCCCTTTATGGACAGGACAAAGGCTAAGCCATGTTTCCTCCCTAGTTGGATTTGATGGATGGGACAAAAGAGGAATCTCCGCAGTGAGGAAAAGGTGATCTGGATTTACAGATCGCTCTTACTTAACTACTCAGACCTGTTCACACTCCTAAGGCCCAGATGGGAACAAGGGTGAGCCCCTTAGATAACTCCTACTAGAGTGATGCCGGCATGACACCTAGGGGCTCATTAGGATGGCGGACAGAAGTGCGACCGCAGCCCTGGAGTAAGCGGAAAATGCCTTTTCCATGTCCGCCTGCCGCGGACACTCCGTCCGCCATATCAGGATAGGAAAGAGTGTCAAAATTCCGTCCGCGACGGAAGAGCACACACCGCCGCCCAACTACACCCGACCATGCGGCGGACGTAACCAATCCAGAGACTCCGTCGTACGGACAGACGTCTACGACCGTCCCCCAAATCAAGATGGCGGAAAATACACATAAAACCGCTGCGGAAAAACAACCTGTCTGAACACGGCGGATTCCCCACAGCGAAGATACCATACATAGCAGAGATACCCACCGCAAGCTACTCGCCACCATGGACCCAGCGCTACACGCTTTCCCGATGCTCTTCGCGATCCACCACGTCCAAGTCTTGGCCCACTATCGACGACGACGCAGGTAAGGCACAAACCATTTGCTGTCTGGAGGGGAACACCTGCAAGGGTCGTGACGTTGGGAGGGGGAGTGTCATGTTACCGAAACCACTGATTAGAAGCAAATACAAATACACAATTGTAGCACGCAAGCAGGAATGACTACGACAAACCACGACACATGATTGACTACCTTTATTACACATAATAGGGGTATAATCACAGTGTATGCGTGAGCATGGGCAAAGTGGGCACCAGAGCATGAACATCAGAGGCAGCACATCAGAGGGCAGAATGCAGTATCAGAGCACCAACAGGGCATTGTGGACAACAGAGCAGGTACATCAGAGGCAGCACATCAGAGGGCAGAATGCAGTATCAGAGCACCAACATGGCATTGTGGACAACAGAGCAGGTACATCAGAGGCAGCACATCAGAGGGCAGAATGCAGTATCAGAGCACCAACAGGGCATTGTGGACAACAGAGCAGGTACATCAGAGGCAGCACATCAGAGGGCAGAATGCAGTATCAGAGCATCAACAGGGCATTGTTCGTAACAGAGCAGGTACATCAGAGGCAGCACATCAGAGGGCAGAATGCAGTATCAGAGCATCAACAGGGCATTGTTCGTAACAGAGCAGGTACATCAGAGGCAGCACATCAGAGGGCAGAATGCAGTATCAGAGCATCAACAGGGCATTGTTCGTAACAGAGCAGGTACATCAGAGGCAGCACATCAGAGGGCAGAATGCAGTATCTGAGCATCAACAGGGCATTGTGGACAACAGAGCAGGTACATCAGAGGCAGCACATCAGAGGGCAGAATGCAGTATCAGAGCATCAACAGGGCATTGTGGACAACAGAGCAGGTACATCAGAGGCAGCACATCAGAGGGCAGAATGCAGTATCAGAGCACCAACAGGGCATTGTGGACAACAGAGCAGGTACATCAGAGGCAGGGCATCAGAGGGCAGAATGCAGTATCAGAGCATCAACAGGGCATTGTTCGTAACAGAGCAGGTACATCAGAGGCAGCACATCAGAGGGCAGAATGCAGTATCAGAGCATCAACAGGGCATTGTTCGTAACAGAGCAGGTACATCAGAGGCAGCACATCAGAGGGCAGAATGCAGTATCAGAGCATCAACAGGGCATTGTGGACAACAGAGCAGGTACATCAGAGGCAGCACATCAGAGGGCAGGATGCAGTATCAGAGCATCATCAGGGCATTGTGGACAACAGAGCAGGTATATCAGAGGCAGTAAACGAGAGGGCAGAATGCAGTATCAGAACAGTAACAGGGCATTGTGCCCAACAGAGCAGGTACATCATTGGCAGCACGTCAGAGGCCAGAATGCAGTATCAGAACAGCAACAGGGCATTGTGGACAACAGAGCAGGTACATCAGAGGCAGCACGTGAGAGGGGCTAAGTGCATCAACAGTCCATTGCACTGAACATGTCCATCAGAGGCAGCACGTGAGAGGGGCCAAGTGCATCAACAGTCCATTGCACTGGACAGGTCCATCAGAGGCAGCACGTGAGAGGGCAGAATGCAGTATCAGAGCATCAACAGGGCATTCTTCGTAACAGAGCAGGTACATCAGAGGCAGCACATCAGAGGGCAGAATGCAGTATCTGAGCATCAACAGGGCATTGTGGACAACAGAGCAGGTACATCAGAGGCAGCACATCAGAGGGCAGAATGCAGTATCAGAGCATCAACAGGGCATTGTGGACAACAGAGCAGGTACATCAGAGGCAGCACATCAGAGGGCAGAATGCAGTATCAGAGCACCAACAGGGCATTGTGGACAACAGAGCAGGTACATCAGAGGCAGGGCATCAGAGGGCAGAATGCAGTATCAGAGCATCAACAGGGCATTGTTCGTAACAGAGCAGGTACATCAGAGGCAGCACATCAGAGGGCAGAATGCAGTATCAGAGCATCAACAGGGCATTGTTCGTAACAGAGCAGGTACATCAGAGGCAGCACATCAGAGGGCAGAATGCAGTATCAGAGCATCAACAGGGCATTGTGGACAACAGAGCAGGTACATCAGAGGCAGCACATCAGAGGGCAGAATGCAGTATCAGAGCATCAACAGGGCATTGTGGACAACAGAGCAGGTATATCAGAGGCAGTAAACGAGAGGGCAGAATGCAGTATCAGAACAGCAACAGGGCATTGTGCCCAACAGAGCAGGTACATCATTGGCAGCACGTCAGAGGCCAGAATGCAGTATCAGAACAGCAACAGGGCATTGTGGACAACAGAGCAGGTACATCAGAGGCAGCACGTGAGAGGGGCCAAGTGCATCAACAGTCCATTGCACTGAACATGTCCATCAGAGGCAGCACATGAGAGGGGCCAAGTGCATCAACAGTCCATTGCACTGGACAGGTCCATCAGAGGCAGCACGTGAGAGGGCAGAATGCAGTATCAGAACAGCAACAGGGCATTGTGGACAACAGAGCAGGTACATAAGAGGCAGTAAACGAGAGGGCAGAATGCAGTATCAGAACAGCAACAGGGCATTGTGCCCAACAGAGCAGGTACATCATAAGCAACACGTCAGAGGCCAGAATGCAGTATCAGAACAGCAACAGGGCATTGTGGACAACAGAGCAGGTACATCAGAGGCAGTAAACGAGAGGGCAGAATGCAGTATCAGAACAGCAACAGGGCATTGTGGCCAACAGAGCAGGTACATCATTGGCAACACGTCAGAGGCCAGAATGCAGTATCAGAGCATCAACAGGGTATTGTTCGTAACAGAGCAGGTACATCAGAGGCAGCACATCAGAGGGCAGAATGCAGTATCAGAGCATCAACAGGGCATTGTGGACAACAGAGCAGGTACATCAGAGGCAGCACATCAGAGGGCAGAATGCAGTATCAGAGCATCAACAGGGCATTGTGGACAACAGAGCAGGTACACCAGAGGCAGTAAACGAGAGGGCATAATGCAGTATCAGAACAGCAGCAGGGCATTGTGCCCAACAGAGCAGGTACATCATTGGCAGCACGTCAGAGGCCATAATGCAGTATCAGAACAGCAACAGGGCATTGTTGACAACAGAGCAGGTACATCAGAGGCAGCACGTGAGAGGGGCTAAGTGCATCAACAGTCCATTGCACTGAACATGTCCATCAGAGGCAGCACGTGAGAGGGGCCAAGTGCATCAACAGTCCATTGCACTGGACAGGTCCATCATAGGCAGCACGTGAGAGGGCAGAATGCAGTATCAGAACAGCAACAGGGCATTGTGGACAACAGAGCAGGTACATCAGAGGCAGCACGTGAGAGGGGCCAAGTGCATCAACAGTCCATTGCACTGAACATGTCCATCAGAGGCAGCACATGAGAGGGGCCAAGTGCATCAACAGTCCATTGCACTGGACAGGTCCATCAGAGGCAGCACGTGAGAGGGCAGAATGCAGTATCAGAACAGCAACAGGGCATTGTGGACAACAGAGCAGGTACATCAGAGGCAGTAAACGAGAGGGCAGAATGCAGTATCAGAACAGCAACAAGGCATTGTGCCCAACAGAGCAGGTACATCATTGGCAACACGTCAGAGGCCAGAATGCAGTATCAGAACAGCAACAGGGCATTATGGACAACAGAGCAGGTACATCAGAGGCAGTAAACGAGAGGGCAGAATGCAGTATCAGAACAGCAACAGGGCATTGTTCGTAACAGAGCAGGTACATCAGAGGCAGCACATCAGAGGGCAGAATGCAGTATCAGAGCATCAACAGGGCATTGTTCGTAACAGAGCAGGTACATCAGAGGCAGCACATCAGAGGGCAGAATGCAGTATCAGAGCATCAACAAGGCATTGTTCGCAACAGAGCAGGTACATCAGAGGCAGCACGTGAGAGGGGCCAAGTGCATCAACAGTCCATTGCACTGAACATGTCCATCAGAGGCAGCACATGAGAGGGGCCAAGTGCATCAACAGTCCATTGCACTGAACATGTCCATCAGAGGCAGCACAAGTACGTGTTCCAAGCAACCCGTCCCAAGAACCACAACAGTGCAAGGCTGTTTTCAATGGACAATGTACACACCATGTGCAATAACATGTGAGTGAAGTGAACAGCACCTCACATCACAGAATCAGGTGGACTGCGTGAACTACCTACCTCGGACACACTGCCAGCACCAGAAACAGGAGTGTGAGACACAGCCCGAGTGACTGACACATGGGCCACAGACCCAGACACACTGCCAGCACCAGAAACAGGAATGTGAGACAAAGCCACAGCCCGAGTGACTGACACATGGGCCACAGACCCAGACACACTGCCAGCACCAGAAACAGGAATGTGAGACACAGCCACAGCTCGAGTGACTGACACATGAGCCATAGACCCAGATACACTGCCAGCACCTGAAACAGGAGTGTGAGACACAGCCACAGATGTAGTGACTGACACATGGGCCACAGACCCAGACACACTGCCAGCACCAGAAACAGGAGTGTGAGACACAGCCACAGCTCGAGTGACTGACATATGAGCCATAGACCCAGATACACTGCCAGCACCTGAAACAGGAGTGTGAGACACAGCCACAGATGTAGTGGCTGACACGTGAGCCACAGACCCAGACACACTGCCAGCACCAGAAACAGGAGTGTGAGACACAGCCACAGATCTACTGACTGACACATGAGCCATAGACCCAGATACACTGCCAGCACCTGAAACAGGAGAGGGCACAACTGAGACTGTGCTACTACATGATGCATGACAGCAAACAACAGACACAGTGCCACTATCTGATACATGAGAGTCAACTGCACCTGCGCCACTGGGACCACTGAAATGATGAGCCACAGGGCTGTATGGGCCAGGAGGCAGGGTGGCCCTGGGAGCTGGGGATAGCTGTACTTGAGCGACATCGGGGTGGGCAGGTGTCATGGTGTGTGTCTGCGTTTCTTAGGGATATGTGAGTGCACCCTGGACAGGACAGGACTGGCAAGTGGTGGGGACTCAAATGAATTATCACCCACCATAGGTGGAGCATCTGCTGCCGGGGGTCGGCTTTCTGGGGACGTGCTGGAGCCTGCTTGTCGTTTGCTGTGTGCCTGCCGCCTGGACTCAGAATCATGTGTAATGGGGGATGCAACAACAGGGGACTCCCTCCTCTGCTTCTGACGGGCCTGGATGGGAGTGGAGGTATGGGGGGACTCCGCCGCGGAGACATCTGTTTTCCGTTCCTTCGACAACATCAGCCTCAGTGCAGCCAGGGGTGATGTATGCCTGTCCTTGATTGCGCCAGTGTCCATGGGAGAAGCCTTGTTCCTAGGATGTGCCTTATCCGTAGGAGGAATGTTGTCTCTGGACTTTCCCTGTGCCCTGGACGGTGCCCTGTTCCTGGCAGCAGACTTGTCGTCTGTGGTGTACCTGTCTCCAGAAGACACCTTCTCCCTGTGTGTGTCCCTGCCCTTGGGAGATGGCCCTTGCTCGGTTGTGTGCCTGCCCTTGGGACTCTCCCTGCTCTTTGGAGGTGCCATTGTCTTTTGACTGTCCTTGTCCCTGCCCTTGGGAGATGGCCCTTCCTCTGTTGTGTGCCTGCCCTTGGGACTCTCCCTGCTCTTTGGAGGTGCCATTGTCTTTTGACTGTCCTTGTCCCTGCCCTTGGGAGATGGCCCTTCCTCTGTTGTGTGCCTGCCCTTGGGACTCTCCCTGCTCTTTTGAGGTGCCTTTGTCTTTTGACTGTCCTTGTCCCTGCCCTTGGGAGTGGCTCCTTCCTTAGCAGTGTCCCTGTCCTTGGGAGTGGCCCCTTCCTTAGTATTGTCCTTGGGAGTGTCCCTACTCCTTTGAGGTGCCTTTGTCCTCTGACTGTCCTTGTCCAAGGGAGTGTCCATGGACTTGGGAGTATCCCTTGCCTTGGGAGTACCTTTTGTGTGGAATGCCTGTGTAGCATGTGAAGGCATGTCCCCCAACACCACTTGTGGATCCTGTGTGTGTACTCCAGTGTATCTGACGTTGTCTATGTGAACAGATTTTGCTGACCTAGGGGGTGGTGTCTGTGCCCTCCGTGCCCTGACGTGCTGTCTGACGCTGCTTCTAGTGCAATAACCTGTATTAGAGTCCTGGTCAGAATATTCACTCCCCCCTGAGACATCCAGTGGTGTAGATGGGGAAACAGAAGTAGCACCCTGTCCATGCGACTGTACAATGGCAGACGACACACTGCTTGCCAATGACTGAACTGTCCTGTGTAGACCAGCAAGATCGCCATGCATCCCTTCCATGAATGCCACCACCTGCCCCAACTTCCTATCATGGTCTTGGAATGCATTTGTCATATTGGTCTGCCCCACACACAGCTGTCGCAGCAGATCAACAGCCTCAGCACAAAGTGCATTTTGGGTCACCGTGGCAGGGGCAGCGGTGCCTGCACCGAACGCCACTCTGCTCCCCCTACTCCTGCGTGCACGAACAGTACATTGTGCAGTTGGCGGCAGTGTGGGCCCTGTGTGCTGTGTCCCGACCGAAGGTGTTGATTGCCCACTCCCAGTCTGTGACAACAGTGCTGACTCACCAACACTGTCGGAAGATGAGGACGATGGTGTCTCCACATGCGAGTCCTCAGGGACGGTCCTGTCCCCCTCTCCGGCGCTACCCTCCTCTGTGTCAGTCTGCGTGTGCGCGAAGTCTGATCCGGATGCATTGCCTCCACTCATCTCCGCCGTCTGTGGCTGAGTGCCCTCTGCCAAAGCTGAAATGCACAGAAAAGAGGTGTAAGTCATGGGCACACTCACGTACAGAAGGACAAGGAATCCCTAATTCCATTGCTGACAAAGTTCATCTAGCCCCCATCCTGCACACGGCCCACCTCTACCAGTCATCCTCACATGACATAAGCGTTGGTGGCCGTGACACATGTACAGCATGCGGACAGGGCAGGAGCATGTACATCTGCACACATGTCTTGCCATGGGGCTATGGACCACTACGGCATGTGCTTCAACACTCAACTACTAAGCAAGTGGCGTGTCAACATGCCGGACCTGGATGTCAAATTACACTCACCCATTGGCACCAACATGGCATCACAGCGATACATAAGCACCACGGAAGTCACTACTGTGTCTGGGCACCAATACATGCATTGCACTCCCAAGTAACATACACAGACAGTCTGCTCACCGCTAGTTTGCTGTTGATCCACACTCAGCCGTTCGGACAGGTCAGGATGCGTCACAGCAATGATATGGTGCATGAAAGGGGTCATGGAGCGTCGGGCCAGACGTGGCGTCCTTGGAATCATCCCCAGTGTCACTTCCGCTACATTCTTGCTCAGTCTGGAAATGTCGTCCCAGCGTTTGTGGCAGTGTGTATGTCGTCTATTGCACACCCCCAATGCCCGTACATCACGTGCTATGCTCCTCCACACGTCCTTGCGAAGGTGCAGCTTGACCTACCATGATGGGAGACAAAAGGGTGCAAGTCAGTGGACAGTTGGCCTGTCACACAGATAGGGGCAACACGTATCTGTCAGCAGCCATGCACATTCCGACAAATATGTCGGGCCCACAGTACACAGCCAAGATTGCAGAAGCCAGGAGTCATTGACCACCTCATGCACACCAACATGTCCAACACTGCACTTACCACCTGTCCGGGTGCGCCGTAGAGCCGTCCAAAGTTGCGGAGCACACCGTCTATGAGGACATCAAGCTCCGCGGCGGTGAAGGGACGAGACCGGATCTCTTTGACTCTCGACATGGCAAGATCACGGAGTATGGCACTAGAGCAGCAGTCGGTGGTCAGCTCAGCAGCAGCAGGTCGATGTGATGGTCACAGGCAGCAGTCGGTGGTCAGCTCAGCAGCAGCAGGTCGAGGTGATGGTCACAGGCAGCAGTCGGTGGTCAGCTCAGCAGCAGCAGGTCGAGGTGATGGTCACAGGCAGCAGTCGGTGGTCAGCTCAGCAGCAGCAGGTCGAGGTGAACAGGCAGCACTGGTTCCCAGGGTAGGATGTGTGCTTTTTGACATCACACATATATAGGGCCCTGAGCACATGTCAGTGGCATACGTCGCCAGCAATTGGTCAGCCCTGGATGCGTGTTTGTAAAATGGCCAATGACTGGCCCTGGTGTTGCGGTGCACTGCTTCCGCTACTTTCGATTGGCCATACGCGGCCAGCGTTCCCTCTTCGCATTGGCTGCATGTGCACGGACCGTCACGGTCACACATCGGCAACCGCATGTGCAAGCTTCCGGGACGGATGCTTCTTTTGCAACAATGTTCTATCACTGGCGCCACCATGGCAGTGCACGTATTCGGCGGGGGAGGTGCAGGCCAACACACCCTTTAGATGTAGTCAATGGACATGGCAGTTCATGACCCCCCTTACAGTCACATTGCACCATCCACCGTACACCGGCTGGCCCGGCCCGGCCTAGGACCGCCGTGCCGGCCATGTCAGCCACCGCCGTGCCAGGCGAGTGAACACCCGTCGGTGGCTGACATGGCCGGCACGGCGGTCCTAGGCCGGGCCTGGCACGGCGGTGGCTGACATGGCCGGCACGGCGGTCCTAGGCCGGGCCTGGCACGGCGGTTGTGGACATGGCCGGCACAGCGGTCTTAGGCCGGGCCTGGCACGGCGGTTGTGGACATGGCCGGCACGGCGGTCCTGGACCGGGCCTGGCACGTCGGTTGTGGACATGGCCGGCACGGCGGTCCTGGGCCGGGCTGGGCCGGCCGGTGTACGGTGGATGATGCAATGTGACTGTAAGGGGGGTCATGAACTGCCATGTCCATTGACATCATCTAAAGGATGTGTTGGCCTGCACCTCCCCCGCCGAATACGTGCGCCGCCAGTGATTGAACATTGTTGCAAAAGAAGCATCCGTCCCGGAAGCTTGCACATGCGGTTGCCGATGTGTGACCATGACGGTCCGTGCACATGCAGACAATGGGGAGAGGGAACGCGGCCCGCGTATGCCCATTCGAAAATAGCGGAAGCAGTGCACCGCCATGGCGGTGCCAATGATTGTATATTTGCAGGCGCTGCACCGTGGTGTATTGTCTGCAGTTGCGTCATGAGGGTTGTGAGCGTGATAGGGAAACTTCATATGTCATGCACTATTCCATGTGTGTCCATACTATGCCCATCGGTGTGCACACAATGTGCAACACATGTGCATGTCGACGTGTTGACGTCGGGTGTTACCCTACAGACGTTTTAACTTCTTCACATCTACACAGTACATCACGGCTGTATCGCCACATTCTGATTCTGTTGTCAGTGTGTGGTTCATGTGAGGTCACTACAATGGTGGGGGTACACATGCATTCAGTGTATGTGTGTTGCCTGTTGTGTCACCATGCATGTAATGTCCGTATGCTCACCATTATTGGTGTTGGCATTGGTGCATGATGACATGGTGTGTGTGTATCATTATCGTTTGTGTGCATGCACTTGCATGTGTGTCTGTGATGTGGCTTCTACACATTAGGGTCATGACACACGTCTTGTCAGTAATGTTGACATGTGACTAAGTTGCGTTGTACGTGTTGACACACTTCCTGTTGCTAGTGGCTGCACATTGTTAATGGGGCACTCCGTATTGTAGTTACTTTCAGAGATGTCACACATATGACCATTGTCCACAACATTTATCTTCTTGCTAATGTTGGCTTACATGTGATGGAGTTGCACACCTATGCGTTGTTTGTAAGTTGACTCAAGTTACATCTATCTCCCACACAGGAGGGCTCCAAATGTGCATCGGCCATACACTGTGCTGGAGGATATGGTTGACGAGGAGGTGATCAGGAAATTCCGGCTAGATCGACGTAGATTGATGGAGCTTGTAGACCAATTGTCTCCTCATCTGCAGCCACGAAGGACGTATCCTGGTTCCATTACACCCACAGCAAAGGGGATGGCGGCACTACACTTTTTTGCAACTGGCACCTTTCAGTACACAGTTGGACATGCCGGGGGCATGTCACAGTCCATGTTCAGCATGGTACTTCGGGATGTTCTAAAAGCTATGATGCTGTACAAGGATGACTACATTCATTTCCCACGGCCGGCAGAGTTGGCAGCAGTCAAAGCAGACTTCTATGCACTGGGCCAGATACCACACGTAGTGGGTTCCATTGATGGCACACATATCGCTCTCATTCCACCACGGGCATGTGAGCAGGTTTATAGGAATCGGAAGCACTTTCATTCGCTGAACGTGCAGGTGGTGTGCCTGGCCGACAACATCATCTCCCATGTGTGTGCAAGATTTCCAGGCTCCGCACATGACGCCCACATCATGCGGAGTAGCATTGTCCCCCAACTGATGGCAAATCTGCGTCCCGGTCATGCGTGGCTTGTTGGTGAGTATGCTGTGGGGACATTTGTGATTTCTGTGTGGCATGGGGTACCCACCAATTCTGGTTGTGATATTTGTGTCTGTCATCCCCCTACATAGGCGACTTGGCGTACCCAAACCGGCCCTGGCTCCTGAGTCCCATACGTAATCCTACTACAGCGGGTGAAATGCGCTACAATGATGCACATGGAAGGACACGTAGAGTGGTGGAACGTACTTTTGGACTGCTAAAGTCTAGGTTTCGGTGCCTGGATAAGACCGGAGGGGCCCTGCCTTACTCACCAGGCAAAGTATGCAGGATCGTGGTTGCCTGCTGCATGCTCCACAACCTGGCCGTGCGCAATGACATTGAACTGCTCTTGGACCCTGAAGACCAACAAGTTCCTCGGCCTCCCATCCCACCCATGTCGACTGATGAGGATAGTGGTGAGGAGGAAGGTGTGGACCAGAGGCGCCAGCTCATTGATCGCTACTTCCCTTGAATGTGAGTAACTACCTCTTGTGCCGGTTGACAATGCCTTATGTATGTTTGCTGGTGTTGTGTGGATGTGGTGTGCATCAGCTGGGTGTTCTGCTATGTGATGGTTGCATATGTGTGTGTTCATTTATTTGGACATGCAAGTCTCCATGATGTGTGTCCTCTCATCCAATGATTTTGTGATGAGTGTGGTTTGTGGAATGTTGCTGTGCAGTGTGTTGTGATGGGTGTGAATCTGTTTCCTGACGTGTGTTTGCTGTCTCTGAATTTCCCTAGGTCACTCCCGCAGCGGCATGATTATGTACGACTTGGATCCCTGCACCTGGTTACGTCTGTTTCTGAGGCAATCATGTGATTAAACATGGAGGCAACACATCATTGAGTGTGTAAGTGGCATTTATTTACAGGTTGTGTATTGGTGCTGGTGAATATTTACAAGTAAGTGTGGGGTGGGGGAGTGTGAGTTGAAGGTAATGGCAGATGAAATGTCCGTGCTGACACCACATTGGGTGATGTCATGCTAGTCCAGCAGACCTGTGCCAATGATTGGCTATGTGGGACAGGATAGTTGGCAGGGTGAATGGCTGGCTCAGGCAGTGTCAGAGTCATTATCGGCCCCTCTTGGAGCGTGTGGGTGGAGCACCCCCACTGCTCTCACCCACTTCCAGCCTCGGACGGCCCCTCCGTCTTTGAGGTGGAATGGAGTCAGCTGGGGGTGCAGGTTGCTCAGGGGCCACATCCGCCGCCAGGGGCACAGGTGGCGGTGGCGGTGGTGTTGCTGGCCGTGGCGTCTGGACACTTGGTTGAGGGGGGGTGGGGTTGTTGCGGGCTATCCATTCCCTCCACATTGTTGTCTGCTGGCCCATGATGTCCACTATCTGGCCAAGGCGGCGGTCAATGGCCCGCAACATGTTAGTGTTGTCCACCGAGTCCTGGTGGGCACGATCTGCCTGTTCCTGGCCACGCTCGTAGGAAGCCTGGACCCTGGCTAGGGCTTCAAGTGACTCTGCCACAGGATGGGGTGGGTGTCCTTCCTCAGCGCGACGGAGTGTGGATCTCCTGATTGGCTGATGTGGCCTCGCTTCTCTCCTTTCTGGCCCACTCTCCCTGCTTGGCTGGGAGGCCGATGGCCCTGCGTCGTGCGGTGGGTTAGGCAGGGTGGCACAGGCAGGAGTGGTGGTACTGGTGGTGGTGGTGGGTCTGCAGCTCACTGTGGCCGGTGTTGCAGGAGTTACACAGGCGACGGTTGTCGGGGCCGGGATTTCCTGTGAGACAGATGGCCCTGGCAGTCTGCTTTGGCCCGCACCATCCTCCGCACCGGAGCTGGCTGTGGCATCGTCCCCAGAGAGTCCGGTATGGGTGTGAGGCGAGTCTTGCGGCCGGTTGCTGGTTTCACCAGTCAGATTACGATCACCTGAGGGACAAGATTGTGCTGATCAGTACTGTGGACATTACATGTTCATATCAATTTGATTACATTTCAGTGTCCTGTCGCACACACCCCACCCACCACCACCGCCCTCCCTGTGGACATGGGGGCCTGTTGGGAGTTGTAGTAGTGACCTCTCACACACCCCACCCACCACCACCGCCCTCCCTGTGGACATGGGGGCCTGTTGGGAGTTGTAGTAGTGACCTGTCACACACCTCACCCACCACCACCGCCCTCCCTGTGGACATGGGGGCCTGTTGGGAGTTGTAGTGGTGACCTCTCACACACCCCACCCACCACCACCGCCCTCCCTGTGGACATGGGGGCCTGTTGGGAGTTGTAGTGGTGACCTCTCACACACCCCACCCACCACCACCGCCCTCCCTGTGGACATTGGGGCCTGTTGGGAGTTGTAGTAGTGACCTCTCACACACCCCACCCACCACCACCGCCCTCCCTGTGGACATGGGGGCCTGTTGGGAGTTGTAGTAGTGACCTCTCACACACCCCACCCACCACCACCGCCCTCCCTGTGGACATGGGGGCCTGTTGGGAGTTGTAGTGGTGACCTCTCAAACACCCCACCCACCACCACCGCCCTCCCTGTGGACATGGGGGCCTGCTGGTAGCCATTTACATTTTGGTGAGTATGTGGCCCACGTGCATGGGTTGGGGCCTGGGAGATGTGTCTTCTCAGTTGTGTGAGGCTGACCATGTCGTTCTGATCGTGGTGCTTGGTTTGTACTTACCAGCCTCTTCTCCTTCCTCAAGTCCTTCCAGGCTCTCTGGGTGCAGTATGCCCAGCACCTTTTCCTCCCAATCAGTGTAGGGTATGGGCTCCGGGGGTGTGCCGCCGCCAGTGTGATTTGCTCTCACATGGTTTTTGGCACGGATGCCTTTCACCCTGGTTTTCAGGTCATGCCACCGCCTCTGTATCTCGTGCTTTGTTCTTGGCACGGTCCCCGACGCATTCACCCGACTGACGATCCTGTCCCACATGTGATTTTTTTGCGCCACGGTGGTCTGCTGGACTTGGGCCCCGAATATTTGGGGCTCAACACGGATAATTTCATCCACCATTACCTTCAACTCGGTCTCCGTGAATTTAGTTTTTTTTTTGGGTGCCATGGTGTGTGGTGCTCAGGGTGTGGGTTGAGTGAGTTGGGGGGTGCAGGTGTGTGTTGTGTGGTGTGTAGGAATGGTGTGGTGGGTGTTTGTGTGGTGGGTGTGGTAGGGTGGTGGTTGTGTGTCTTCAATTGGTGTACGCTGTCGGTCGTATTGGGCCTCTTGCTAGCAGCTATGCTGTGATGCAAAGGATTGTGGTAGTGGGTGTGAGTCATTTTATAGTCGTGTCTCAATGGTTGTTGGCAGTCAGGTGGTAGGTGGGTGTGTTGACTAGTGTGCATTATTGGGTACTTGGGGGGGGTGTCATTGTGGCTTGTGATTGGTGTTGGTGTTTCAGGTGGGGGGTAGTCCTTTTTCGTGTGTTTGCAATTTACTTCCGTCACACTTTTTGACATTGGTTTGACGGTAGGGATGTTGTTCGTGTTGGGCTTCCACTGTGATGCACTGTTTCTCGTTGCATTCTTTCCGCCGCGGCCGTGGATGGCGGTGCGTACCGGGGTACAGGCGGCGTTATCTTAATCGCGGACACGGAGCCTTCGCAGGTATGGCAGTAGATGTGGCTGTTCCCGCGGTCATGTGCGTCCGCGGCGGACGGTGTTTCGTCGGTTCCGTCCGCTTGCGGCGGGCTATGGTGTACTCCGTCCGCCGCGGACGGAGTTTGGTGTTCTCCGTCCGCCGCGGTCGGGGGTTAGTTCCATTATTTTCCTAATCGCTACGGCGGTTTATCCGCGGAGCGGTCTGGAGTATCTTGCCCGCTTCCTTGGCGGACGGGACACGTTTCCGTCCGCGATCCTAATCGGCCTCCTTGTGTGCAGATCACACCCTTGAGGCTCACACTCATTCAAAGTACTTCTACAGGTGACATACTGGTGATGCCCAGAACTGTGAGCTCACTTCTATCACCTAACAGGAGAATGCTCCGAGATTACCCTGTATCTGCAAATAATCTTTACCACATTATCCAGAGTGATTGGAAGTCCAGATAGACTTCTCCCACAAAGTTGAACAATTGGGAGTATTGGATGGGATCATTGACACAATTGGGGACAGAAACGTGATGGGGATTGGCACTACACTAGCTAAAAGAGACCGCCAGATTCTAGAAGGTGGCTTACCCCTCCACTGGTTCCATGGAAGAGGGCGATGGACTGGCGTGCAACGCAGGAAAAAGCAGTCTACATATCCAGAGGCTGCCCTTGGAAACCTGAAAAGATATGGTGAAAGTGGATGGCAGATCGTGGGGTGGCCCAAACTGTATTTACCCAGCAATGCATTGTATTCTGCAACTCCAAGATCAGGGTCATGCTAATGTATGTAGCTATATAGCACTGTGATTATACACTCAAAATGTTAACGTTCAGTTTATCAAAAAAAAGAAAATGTGTGCATATAATAATATAATTTGTAGTAAGTGACCACATTTAGCCATTATAAGCAGCACACGAGTTAACACGATATGTAACTTAAGGTTAGCTACATTTTATTGTCATTTTGAATGTCATATTTTACACGTTTACGGCTGAGAGTCCTGCATATTTAATTTCCATTTGTTTTGCATATTATGTATTTTTCCACTGCAGATGCTGTTTTTCCAAATGCCTTTTGATAGCTAGTGAATAGTTTATTGTTTTGTATTAGACGACTGATAGTGAGGTTCTCATCGGAAGAAAAAGGTGCCAGGATGGGAGAGCAACTCGTGGGAAGTGCTGACTGTACCCAACAGTCAGTCCAGTGTAACAATTCAAGGACATAGCCATGCATTTACCACTGAGTTGCCCTGAGAAAATGGGGAGTTTAGCTGCTCCCAGAATCTTGAGAAATATGATTGGCTCCCGAGAGTGAGAACAAGCTGTACTGTTGCAAACTAGTTCCTTGTTGAGTAATAATAATGTGTGTTGTTTTAGACTCGGGAGGAGATGCTTGCTGTCTTCGAACTGAGAAGAACCCTCTCACCTCTGCTGATCTCCACAGCCCATGTGGGAAGGCTTTGTGCGTAAGCATTCATATTCTCTCATCAGAAACCTTTATTTGGTTTTATGAAGCTGACACCTTACCATATTTGCCTAACCAAATGCCCTTCTCAAACTGTACCTGTTTAATTTAGAAGTAGGGTTTCCTTTAATGAACCCACTTTTTGGATTTTGATTTCTTTATATAGTTCTTGTTAATGCTTTAATTTTCCTTATCTGAAAATATGGACCCCTGGGCCATTTAAACTTGAAATAATAATGCCTAAAAATCTGAATATTTAATGAATTAATGACCGTGATTTAACTAAATTTGTCAATAAATCATTTAAAACTCATTATCATTCTCTTTGTTATTTTCTGTGGATTGGTCTTCACTGTTATGGAAATGCATGTAAAGGATTGCTCCTGGATCTCTCTCTCTACATCGGTGAAAAAAAGGCCCATACGACCAGTGGCTGGGTTTGTATGATGATTACACTGGACATTTGAGACGTAAGAATCAGCTCAAATTGTTTGCATGCATTACACAGGTGACTTGGAGATTCAAATATTCAAAACAGGGTTAAGCTGTTCAAAACCACATTGAAGTTGTTAATGCTTCATGGGTGGTTCCTTCAGATTCAGGACCCTTTAGTTCAGTTTTTCTCTGTAGCAGCTCATCTAAGTTCTTCCACACTCAGACAAGTTTCCTCCAGTTTTCAAGTTATTCTCGGTTCATTAGCAGCTAGGCTTCTGGAACAGGCTCCTCCAGCAGGCAGGCTTTTCTCACGCAATAGGTTCATATATCCCTCTGGACCCTAGCAGGACAGTAGATTATCTAGTTCTGGGATAAAGAGCTGGAAGCAGAAGTTCTAGTTAGATGTAGAAAAACCTCTTCAGTGTTCCTCTGGGACGCAGGTAGTGATTCATGCTTTAGGCTGGGATGGAAGTCTTTCTTCATCTTCATCACCATCCAGGTTGTCCCCTTATGTGTGTCAATAATGATTTCAACTGGGTAGATCTAGTCTGTCATTTACGGTGGTCCCTAAATCAAACCCGCCTAAACTGCTCTTTTGCCATGCTCACAGCAGTATAATTTGTTTTTTGCTACATACAAGCACAAGCAGTTCAAACAATTTTCTAAAGCCCTCACTGTAAATAATCCAACAAGGTGGCATATTGGCAGAGCCATATTGAGCTCCCCTCAACCTCTCAACTCTACCCGGACCCTCCAAATATCAGCTGTAGGAACTACAAAGGGACACCACTCCACTCATTAGTATTGGGCTTAGACCTCCAACAGAGGAGGGCCCGGAGAGCCTACCTTAGCCTGTCCTTTCTATATAAGATGTTGATAGTGGGGTTTAGGAGACCAGAAGTCAGGATGCAGAAAAGAGACCACAAAATCCTGAGGTGTTTAATCCGCAGTCTTTGGATCAGTTGACAAGCCAAGCACCCAAATGTGTATAGCTCTTGGTCAAGCTGTAGAAATAATTTAATTCACATTTCATTAGCATTTCATCAGCATTTCATCAAACACTTCTTATCACTGTTGCTGTTGGTTTGTGAGCCTTTCAGGCCAAGTGTTGGAAACTGTGTACTCTGTACCCTGTATTGTGCCTGTTGGCTTGTCAGGTTCCTTTTAGTGCTTAATTTATGCCGGGGCTTTCAGGTACTGAGGACCGGCACCTATTTCTCAGGGCCGGGTCTATTGAATTTTTCTCCGAAAGCACAGCCAGCACTTAAAATGCCCCAGAGCGAGGTTCATGCTTCCAGTGTGCTAGCTTTGGTGCCTGGTCTCAAGGGTGGGGGATAGGCAGGTGTGTTGTGTCATGCGCAGTATAAACTGCACGCACTATCAACTGGAAGCACATTTCAGCTGCCCCAGCCAGTAGTCTGCGCTTTCCAGTCTAGATGCAGCTGCGAGGTTAGGTGAGTTGTGTGTGCGTTATTTTACACACAACTGTTATCCTACAGGTAACAGAGTGACACAATAGTGCTCCTTGGCCTTGGGACACCATTAATATATTCCTGCACAGCGGCACCTGCAGCAAACTGCTTGCCTCAGTAGCACAGATAAGGCCCTGCAGCATAACAAAATACGGGAAGGAGCTGATAGTGGTCCGAATGTGAAAACTTTGCTTCCTGCCAGTCAGTGTATTAGTACCTAACTTATTCGCTATCTACGGCTTTACAATAAGAATTAGAGGGAAATCTGGTTTCAGTAAGATTTGTCTGATACAGAGAAAGCTTTATTTTAAATAAATCATGATAGGCAGGAAGTTTGCAAACAGTACACTGCATGTTACTGGGTGATTAATAAAGCATTCTGTCAAGAGGGGGAGTGTAATGAGGTATGCACAGGCAAAGAATTTGCTGACATTTTCAAGGCTCATGCGGCTTCCGGAGCGTTAATGACACAGAACACACAGGCTTTTGGGGAAAGTGTTTGTATACTCATACTCGCTCCTACCTGTCCCAGTACCGTCTCGTCCCTATCACACCCATCCTCTCATCTCTGCAATGGGCACCATTGCAGCCACAAGCACCTGATGAATACCTCCCATCTCTGCCACTGTGATCGTCCCCCACTGCTACCTTATACAATGCCACTCTCTACACAGTGGCCTTCTCCCGCTATCACAGTGCTCCTCTCTCCAAAGTGCATATCTCACCTGTATCTCAGTGGCCCTCTACTTACAGTCCCCTTCACCTCCGTGTCACAATGCCCCTCCCTGCCAGCACTAGTTCATTCCTGTTACAGTGCTCCTTGGCTCCAGCCCTTGCTGTCATAGTCATCCCTCCCCACCATCGCTTTGATTAAAGCTTGCACTGGGCCCTGAGCATCCATTCTTTAAGAGTTTGCACATGAGACCACAAAGCCCTTCTCAGTCTTGGCCACACGAACCAGGAGGCTTTCCCAATTCCCCCCAACCCGAGAGAGGATACACGGGGAATTTATCAGTTTCGACCTGGAGAAAAATAGCATTGATTTAAAACATGCTCTCAGAGGGGTTAGGCTGTGTTGGGTGCTCTGAACCCCCCCCCTACCCGCACAAGTCTGCTGAGATCTATCGCCCCACATTGTCTCTTCACCTCCAAAGACCCATGTCCTGTAAACCCCTGCTGCATACTTACAGCCTTATGTCCCTGTTGGAGAGAGATCAGAGTTTTGTCTATTTGTAGTTTTGACTGTAGTGCAGAGGGGTAATGTAGAACATGTACCATGCAGATGACACAACTGCATTTATGTGGATAGCTCAGTGGGTTTCTGTTTTTTGTCACAGATGTTCTTTTGATACTCGCTGATCATAAATTACAATCCAAATATAGCACAGCCCCATAATTTATCATGAATTCTACTGATCTGAATGCTTGTTCAGGGGTCTGAATATTGGCCTTTAGGACTCGAAGTGAAACTACATTCTGCAATGTATTGGCCTAAAGTTGTTCAGAAGATAATTTAGAATTTCCTGGTGCTGGCTCCTGATTCTTCAATAGTACTTCTAGTTTCCGTCACCTTGTTTTGTTTTGATTTGGGCCGTGTAGGATTATCTAAAGTGCCCTTTCTTTATAAGCATAAGCCATTCTTGCAACTTACCGAGGAAGTGTCCTTCTTGTCGGCATTTATTTTGTGTTAGGACTCCATTATTTTTGCATTGCCATTTCATGTCAAACACCTCTGCACGACCCTCCTGGTCATTTCTGCTGATGTCTAATGAAATTCTAACTGTCACGACCACCCTGCCCTTCCTGCTCCTTGTGGTTGAGACAATTTCGAAAAAAGGAACAAAGAATTGGCCTCACCACCCTCGGACTGAACTCCTGCACACATCCATCCTGTTTTGCAAGACTTGGTAATGCCACCGTCCCAGAACTTGTTTCTTTCACATATCCTGTTGTTCAAGATCTGTTTGTTCTCTCACGTACATATCCTGTTTTGCAAGACCTGTCCGTAATCTTTTGTACCATCTGTTGCAGCCCCCGTCTTGCCTGAACAAAGAATGGTGTAACTGCATTTTGACTCGGGGGCACCAGGCCCCCACCCAAACTCGTTTCTTAAGGTGGGAAATGTGTATATAAGGCCTGTAAGCTGCGGAGTGAAGCAGCAGCCTCCTCTGTCTTGTCGCCGACAAGCTACGGACTCTGTTCCATAGCCCGAGCTATTCGAATAAAACTTGGTTCCTCCTGCAGACGAAGGCTCCTGTGTGTCCTTTTTCTATATAAGGAGGGTATGGAAGACTTGGGCGGTTCCCCGCCGCCGAGACCCAGTAAGTGGGTAAAAACGGTTCTTCAAATGGCGCCCGAATAGGAACTCCACAAGCATGAAGGTCAGGCCCGGTGGATGTGAGGTGGTGCACGGAAAGACTCCGCGGAGGTACCCTACCCGAGGGATTCTTGCAGTCCTGTAGACTCGCTCGCTGTTCCTCCCCACCCGGTCTTGGCCACATGACCGTGTCCATGCTGGAGTCCCCTAACAAAGTGATTTCTGGAACAGGACACATCCCTACGTCTGCAGAAGAGAACTACCCCTGTCAGGTATGGGTAGACTGATCACCCACCGAGTCTGTATGATTCTGCTGTTATTGACTTTTGCAAAAGCCAAGCCAGCGAGGTGGGTTTTTTAAACCCGCTGTTGTCTGTTATCTGTTTACAAGCATGCTGGCCAGTAGTAAGTTTAAGAAATTATGTTTTTGTATGTGTGCGCAGGACTCCCAACTGGAGGCGGCCTGTCCGCTTCCTCCAGAGGGGACCCCTGGTCACACCACGTATACTAAACATGTGCCTTCTGCTATAATGTTTTCCCCTTTTTGGACCAAATACACTAAACGAAGTAACTCAGAATTACAATGGCCGCCTTATGGGTTTTCTGACCCGCAAGTTCTGGCAAATCTAGAGGAACAGCTAATAAAACGGAAGATTTGTCCTTCGATATTTGAGTCTGTCAGGTTGTGGAGGAAGGAAATTGAGCAGAGAGCAAAGAAGGAAAAGGCACTAGAAAGGAAGCGGTAGCAGATGTCAATGGCTGACCATGCTAGGGAGCACTTACAGGATCAAATGGAAAAATCTGTAGCGATAGCTGATAGGGAACATAGTGCGTGGGTTCAGAAGTGCTACCCGGCCCGTGAAGAGAAAAAAAAGGCTTTATGGAAGGAGGAGAAGAGGGCAATTCCCTGCTCGATACCATGTTGGAAAGTCCTCTTGCTTATGCCCACATGTACCCTGCGCTGACACCCCCTGTCCCGCATGCAGCTGCACCAGCGGCGCTGCACACTCCTGCCCCCACTGCCCCTCCTACTGTTCCCCCGTCACACCGACCCCCCTATTTTAATGCCTATGACACCGACTGCGCACACTACCCCTGTCCTCGCCATGGGAATGACAACGAGTCCCCATCCGCCCAATCCCTGCAGCTTTACCCCTGCCCGCCCCTTCCCTTCTTCCCCGTGGTCTTCGGTTAAGCAGGATTTATATAGACTATTGAATTCCCCCTGACTGGCTTCCTTGCGCTCTGCAGTCAGCTTTTTGTCCCTTTGAGAAGATGACCTGCAAAAGCAACAGTGTGAATGTTGGATAAATAGCGGTAATATTTATCCAGTTAAAGAAATATGGTCCACCTTTTCCCAATGGACGATTATGGAACAGACCACCTGGGCTGAATACATGTGTACCTTGGTTATGCAGAGATTCGAGAATTCATTTGTGCAGATACCCGCCGAATTAGTAGACCTCAGGTCACAAATAAAAATAGGCGATGTGCAGGGAGAGGGGATGTTTGGCGCTATGTCTGCTTTGATAGCTTACCGTGATATGACCGCCTTCCCCAATCCCCCTCTAGAGACAGCTATGCCAATGAGAGAGGCGGCCCCTGTCTTTGTTAACGCACTCACCGATGCCCAAAATAATGTCCGAGGGCCTGTTGAAGCCCACTGGCGTAGGCTATGGGTTCATGTCCCTTGGAAAAGGTCAGAGGTAATGCAGTTGAAAGGGCAGTTACCAGATCCTCGAAAAAATCTGGCTGCCTTTTACAAAGAATTAGGCCAGATAATATCTGCTGGTACACTTATTCTTGAAGACATCGACTTGCTCTTTGGTACGGTCGTTCCTACTCAAATTTGGGATAAGATTCGACATACTGACCATGAAGTAGAGCTGGGAGGTAAATGGGCTAATCTGGAAGCTATGGAAGATGCAAGGGCAGGGGGGACTAGGCCAGAAGCTGCCATCCTGAATTTGCCCGGAAAAATAATAACGCTTATGAAAATATTTTTGCCATAAACAGTCATTAACTGGGATAAGATAAATGCCTGTAGGCAGCGAAAAGATGAAAGTGTGGCTGACTTCTTTACCCATTTTGAAACAGAATACAAGGGACATAGTGGCTTGGACCCCCGGATCCCAGGCTCTAGCCCAGTATTTGTCGATAAGTTTGTCAGCAACTTGCTTCCTGAGATTTCCGCCGGGCTCAAGAAGGTTGAGAGTACATGGTCTGCCTAGACTATGACTGGTATCTTGGCTATGGCACAGTATCACGAGAATAGGGAGAATAAAGATACAGAAAAGGAAAGTTAAAGGGCTAGGGATCTTAAGACTAAGGTACTTCTACAGCAGGCTTACCCTCCCGAGGTCCCGATGCCCGTGGGAATTTCAGACCACAGCCCCAACCCCCTCCGAGGGCTCGCCAGTCTACCCCCTCAGGCTCTCAACGCACGGGAGCCCTCCAAACAGATCAGTGTGCTTATTGTAAAGGGTACGGCCATTGGATAGATGAGTGTCCCGTATTAGCTGAAAACATCCGAACAGGGAAGACTCGGCCACGTGCTCCTATGGAGGGAAGGTCAACTAGGGACCATGGCCCACCCCGTCCGCAGGACAAAGAGCATAGATCCAGGGATGACGCCCCTATCCGGCAACGCCTGTCCAATAGGTTTGATGGATACGAAGCAACACGCACTTATTACAATGATGATTATGATGTAGTTAATGAGACCGGGTTCTATCAAGCATAGGACAGCCAGGAAAGGGGTATTACTAGAGTGCAAATTCGAGTGGATCAAAGGGGCCTGTATGTTCAAATGTCAGTTATGGGGAACAATCAGAATTTTCTTCTGGATACTGGGGCCACCAGGTCTTCTATTGCATGTCTGCCAGTCCCGGAGGCACCCCTTTCTGGCAACATGAATGTCTCCGTGGGTTTTGCAGGAACACCCGTTACCAGCCCTGTCTCTGAACCCCTCCCGCTCGATATTGGCCCCGCACATGTTGACGCTCCCTTGGTCCTCACTACAGGTTGCAGTGAAAATGTATTAGGCCTGGATTTACTGAAAGCTCTGTATGCGACCATATCATGTAGTCCCCAAGGTGTATCCCTAACAATTTCCCCCACCACAGCCTCCTATATGTATCTGTCCGGTCCCCTCCCACCAGAGTTGCAGTCTTTACCTTCCTCCCTCTGGGCATCATCAAACACTGATGTCGGTTGTCTCAATATACCCCCTAATGTGGTACGTATTCAGCCCGGCGCCATCCTTCCCCGCCTTCGACAGTATCGACTGCCCGCGGAAGGAGAAGCGGCCCTTTTAACAATAATATCTGAATTGATGGACAAGTGCGTAGTGCAGGAAACACGTGGTAATATCTGTAACAGTCCCATTACTCCGGTTCTTAAAAAGACCAATGGAGATGCTCTCTCCCCTAAAATATACATATTCGTGATTGACCTAAGAGCCCTTAACAAAATAATGATCTCCCAATACCCTGTTGCCCCCGACATTACAGCCCTCTTGACGATGGTCCCTTCTGACGCCATGCACTTTTCTGTCATAGACCTGAAGAAGGCCTTTTTCAGTATTCCTATACATCCTGACAGCAGACATTTTTTTGGTTTCTCCCTTGGTGGGTGGAGCTTTAGATTTTGACGCCCCCCTCAAGGTTTCACCGAGAGCCCCAGTATCTATAGTCAAGCTCTCAAAAGTCAACTAGATTCCTTGGAACTCCCTGATAATTCCACACTGCTGCAGTATGTTGATGACCTCCTCATTACGTTTGTTACGCCACCTTGCCCTCCATAACCACAAGGTCTCTTTAAAAAAGCTTCAGTTTTGTCAAGAGAAGGAGACCTATTTAGGTCATCTCCTCTCGAAGGAGGGAAGGCAGCTCACCGCTGATCGTGTAGCCGTTATCAATGCTATGGCGGCCCCACGGACACAAAAGCAGGTGCGAGCCTTCATAGGTCTAACCTCATACCGCAGACAGTGGATTTCCAATTTCTTTTCGGCCATGGTCAAACCTCTTCTTGCCCTCACGACTAAAGTCATATCAGACCGTTCCTTTCCATGGACTAGAAAACATACGCAGGCCTTCCAGGATTTAAAAAGAGCTCTGTGTACTGCTCCAGTCCTAGGTACTCCTGATTATAACAAACATTTTTTTCTTTTTGTACATGAGACAGACGGCTGTGCATGCGCTGTCTTGACCCAGATATTCAGGGGTCACCATTGGTCATGTGCCTATTTTTCAGCCACCTTAGATCCTGTTGCAAGGGCTCTTTCAGGATGCTTACAGGCGACAGCTGCGGCCGCACTCATGGTCCGTCAGAGTGCGGGGATCGTCATGAACTCCCCCTTGACTCTAATGGTTCCCCATTCTGTGAATACCCTCCTTAATAACACCAAGACACAGTACCTCACTAGCGCATGACTCACAGGATATGAATTGACATTCTTTTCCAGCCACATTAACATCAAGAGATGCACTGTACTGAATCCCGCCACCTTACTCCCACTGGACACTCAGGATACTTGTTTAGATCCACATGACTGTATATTGTGGACAGAGGAGGAGACGAAGGGACGGGTTGACTTACAGGATACCCCGATAGCAGACCCAGAAAGTACACTGTAAGTGGACGAATCATGTCTCAGAGGGCCAGAGGCTAACACATCAGCCGCCTACGCCCTCACGACATTGGAGCAAGTAGTAGAAACAGCTAAGATTTTGCAGTGTTCTGCTCAGGCTGCAGAATTAGTGGCCCTCACTAGAGCCTGTGAGTTAAGCAAAGGAATAACGGTTAATATCTACACTGACAGTCAGTATGCCTTTGGGGTGGCTCACAACTTTGGGAGACTGTGGAAATAAAGGAATTTCCTTACTTCACATGGGACGAAAATTCAACATGGCCCCTTAATTCACCGATTATTAGACTCCCTGACATTTCCCAGAAAGGTAGCTGTCATAAAATGTAAAGCGCATAAGAAAGTGACGGATGACGTTGGAAAAGGCAATGCCCTGGCTGGCCAGACAGACAGCTCTTAAGAAAAAGGAAGGAATGTATGTGGGAGGTCCCGCCAGGTGGGTGGCAGAGGGGGGCATGGTTGAAGATACAGTACAGAGTATGATCGATATTCAGTCCCATGCTACCCCTGAGGAGCTGAGGATGTGGATGGAGCATTTAGCGGTAAAGGAAATAGATGGTTGTTGGGCCCGTATCACTATGGAGAGACAATGGATGTTGCCCGACAGTCATGTGCTACCGGTAGTAACGATGGCCTATGGCCCTGCTCACATTAGTGCGAAAGGGATATGTAAGTTCCTGGAACCCACCTATGATAACTCAAAGATACCAGCATATGCTGAGAGGATAGTCAAAACATGCATGATTTGCCTTATGTACAACCCGGGAAAAGGTACAGTGACCCCTGGAGGAGGATTCTCCCCTCCTACCATTCCTTTCAAAGCACTCCAGATGGATTATATCCAGATGGACAGATGTAATAATTTAAAATACGTCCTGGTGGTGGTCTGTACCTTCAGCCGATGGGTGGAGGCCTACCCTGTCAAAGACTGCACCGCTATCACTACAGCCAAAATACTATTGAAAGAATACTTCCCACGATTTGGTTTGCCCCGTTTGGTCTGGAGTGACAACGGGACACACTTCACGGCTCAAATAATGGAGTATGTCTATTCAGCATTGGGTGTGAAACAAAAATTTCATGCAGCTAACCACCACCAGTCAGCAGGTCTAGTGGAGGTGTACAATGGTGTTGTAGTTCTATCTAGGACCCTAATTCGATATTCCTGATTTATGCCCTTATGTGGTTATAATAAATCATATCCTTATAAAGGCATAATAATCATATCCATATTTAGTCATAGCCCATGTTGTCCAGATTAAGCAAGGCTACTTCCCCAGGCTCCTAGAAAGTACAACGAGTTCTGTAAACAAACCAAACCTCCAGCAACCTGGGAATTCCCCATTGCTTTTGTTTTGATTTCATCCTAGAACTCCTGTGAGCACTCTAAGAACGGCCAGTTCTTAGTGACATCTTTATTGACGTCTTATGTCCAACCTTACGTCAAACCCGGCACCTTTCAGGTATAAATATACCAACGTTGCCTTAAGCAAACACACGGTGGTGGTTTTGGAGCAGAGCGGCTATCTACTTGCCCGAGAGCCCAGCTGATGCGAGAGCCCACGGACGCCGCCCCTCCCCTTTGACGCACTGAGAGAGACGCTGTCTTTTCTCCTGCCGAGAAATTCAGCTCCGGTGTTTCCAGATACCCTCGCGGGTTACTGGGATATCGAGTCCTGAGAGAGAGATACCAGACCTCCTGCTTTCTAATACCCAGGTACGGAGCTGACTAAACCCTTAAAGAGAATTCTTGATTCAGATTTCTTGGCAAAACCAACTTAACTTAAACTGCTACTTACTTACTCCTTCCCACGTATTAGGCTTAGGTCAGGTACACCGGGGTAGGCGTATTTAGAAGCACCAGTTGAGTACGTTGGTCAATGTATATTTGTATGTATATATTTTATCTATTTTAAAGTATCATATGGCTAAGAAACCATATCAATGCTTTTACAGTATTATTTTATAATACTCCTTTTACTGTACGCACTTTACTTTATGCTAAGTATTACAATTGTGGCAATTAATTTCTCTTGTATGAGAAAGAAGACTGCTCAATAAATAACACCTTTTATTGAAAACGCCCGTCTCTCTTTTCTCTACACTCTGGTGAAACTAAATATGCACACTTGACTTAGTGAATTAGCTGTCTATTGTTTTCACACGACTCTAGAGATACACTCTTATTCTGAGGGAGCAAAGTTGTCATGTTTTATGGTTGTCAGAAGCTAATCCCTTCTTGTCTATGCAGGGAAGTTAAACTCCTCCTTGTTTATTCGAGAAAGTTTCTAGTGACCTCTGAGCTAGCTGGCAAACCTTAAGTCTAATATAATCAGTAGAGACCTAGTCGACCTCAGTCCTACGTCTACACTGCTGAATATATTATTCCAATGCGCAGAGCCTATTGGGAATATAGGAACTACACTACATGGCGCCCAACGTTTGGTAAGGCGATAAATCTAACGCAAGACGTTAGAGTAACTCAGTCGTGCTTTTTCACACAGACCCTTTTTCCCGTAAATACTCCAAAAGACGTCTGGAGTGGGTAAAAGGTTAAAATCCGCCGGAACTTAATAGGAAGAGATTCCTATGTAAAGTTTTTGGTTTAGTCAACGTTTAAGGATACAGTGTTCCAAAATATTGTGCACCTAATCTTTGTTTCCTTGAAACTTGATCTGCAACAAAAACCTTTCTGTTAGTAAAAATGACGGAAAGTGAAGAAGAAAGGGAGGCAGCTACAATAGCAGCTCGACTCCTAGCGGATGACACAAGTCTCCAAGAAAATGACCCAAGTGTTATAATCATTCCGATCAACATAAGAAAAACTATAACTCTTAAACTTATAGAAAATGGACTGACATCACGAGGTGGTATAGTTATATTCGTGATAGAGGCCCATGAATATCGGCAGACAGAGGTATTCTATTCATGGATAAACTTTCCAGCAGCAAATGCTGTAACACACAAATTCCACTATTACAAAATAGAGGAACCTCCGGATGTATACACTCCTTTTGAGGAGATTGAAATCCCATTAAATTACCAAGAGCACCTGCTCTGGTTTAAAGGCGCCCTAAAACATAACAATCACATCACCAGGCTCGGTCCACTAGGTAGACCAGGAGCAACGTGGCCGGTTCTAGCCAGCTACACACCACATCCCGACATTGAAAAAATGTGAAGTAAAGAACTTTTAGTTAAAATAAAAGAATTAACAAAGGCATATAGAGAATTAGTTCAATTGGCGACGGAGGACATAACATACCTCCAGAAATTGAAAGAAACAGATATAACAGAACAGCCATTTGAACTGGCCAGAATCATATAAAAATCCTATGAAGAACTAGGTAGAGATAGTTTGGGTGGGAACCAAGTAAAACCCCAACTAACTGAAAATCCTGAAAAAATCTTTATTAAAAATAATCTAAATACTCCAAAAAAGAGTTGGGATGGAAATAAACAATCCACTCCCAAAGAAAAACGATTCCAGTCCAGAGGAAGGTCTCCTCAATGAAGAGAAAGATCTCCTGACCGAGGAAACAAGTCTCCCCAGAGGGAGCCCTCTGAGAAAAGATACAACCTTAGAAATAGGGATAATTTAAGAAAACCTGATAGATATCAAGATATTGATACACGTCCCTCTCGATCTTTTCAGACTTCCTCGCAGAAATCGGAAAGAAGAGGACGGTCAGAACACAGGGAAGAGCACGTCAAGTCCAAAGCCAAGGAACCTGCTCAACAAAGTAAAAAGTTACAATTTCCAAGAAAGAAGGTAGCTAGTATTAAAATAATTAAACATGCCGAGGATACTGAGGACACAACTGAAAAACAGAGAGTGGGCCCAGACAATGCTAGACAGCGCAGCAGAAGTGCCCATAGCTCGCAAGATCTTGATGAATCTTCTGGAGATAGTGGACACGAATGAATACATTCAAGTGGAAACTGCAGATACCAGAGTTAGCAAACCTCATAAAATATACTAGATAACTTTACGTATAGAGGGAGATAAGACCAGGAAAGTAAGAGGTCTCTTTTGGGATAATCTTTCAAAAGGCTATGACATCCTTTTAGCTGAGAAATACTGGCCATCAGAGTTTGTCAGGGAGTGCCCTCATGGCGAAGAAATGATTATGCCTGCCTTCTCAAATCATATTCCAATTCATAGAAAATATACATATGCAAGAAAATGGGCAGTAGCCCAAGCTCCTGCATTATACAAAAATCATGTAGGATGGGATGAGGACTCTCCTCCTCACAAAATCCAGTTAAAATGTCAACCCACTGCACAAAGGGAATACCCAATTAAGCAAGAAGCAAAAAAGCAAGTCAGGGAGATCTTAGATCAACTTGAATACCAAGGGGTGATTGAAACATGCACCTCTCAAATGAACAATCCTTTGTTTCCTGTCTCCAAGCCAGACGATTCATATCGTCTAGTTTTGGACTACAGACACCTTAACTCATGTTGCAAAACATTTGCAGTACAAAACTCACACAGTGCAGCACTAATGAATAACATCGTGCGCAAAAAATACAAGACGACATTAGACATCTCTAATGGGTTCTTTTGTCAAAACATTGCACCTGAGAGCAGGTATTTGACCGCGTTCTCAATAATGGGGTCGCAAAAACACTTCTGTCGACTCCCACAGGGATTCAAGAATAGCCCAGGATTATTCTCAGCAAGAGTAACAGAGTTACTACAAATATATGATGATGAAGCATTATCTTATGTCGATGACATCTACCTAACAGACGACGACCTGGATACTCACTTGAAAAGAGTAAACACCATAATACTTGGGTTTGCAGCTGAGGGTTACAAATTCAACTTTAAAAAGTCACGAATTGCCCATCTAACTGTCCTGTTTTTAGGATATAAATTATCAAGTGAAGGCAAGAGCCTAGCAGACAACTTCTTAGAGAAGTGCGCTGTACTCCAAGCACCTAAAACGCTGAAGAACTTACAAACAATTCTAGGTTTCCTGAATTTCGGTAGAACATACATTCTAAATTATGCAGAGAGGGTTAAACCTCTCTATGAATTAATAAAACCTGATTTCAAACCAATCAATTGGACTCAAAAACACACAGAAATTTTGAGATCATTGCAAACAGACATGTTAGCTAAAACAAAATTACAAACTCGCGAAAACATACGCAACCTTGTAATCCGAGTCATCCCAGGAAGATGCGGATTCACGTACCTGACCTCTAATGAGGGAGAAACGGTACCAATAGCATACAAATCACACTTGTACACACAAGCTGAAAAGACATTCAGTCTTACAGAAAATATTGTAAATACGGTTCAAACTGCGTTAGCAAAAGAAAGAGCCCAAGCACAAGGCAAAAGGATAACTGTTGTAACAGCAGAATCAGCCTTTGAGGCATTAACAAGCCCACGCAATTTGACTAACGTGGCATTAGATCCAAAATGGATACAATGGGGACATTCTCTTGCTGCAGAAGACGTGAAATACTATTTTGACCCGCAAATGAAAAAACTGAAAGATCTAACATATGAAAAAGAATATCCTCTGCCAATTGAATTTCTGCCTCTCGAACAATAAACATGTGTAATCTACATGGACAGATTTGCACAACACTACGATGTAGAGAAAAAACCCTACAACGCAGCGTGCGCGATTGTTAAAGGTCGCTGGCGCTTGGGTAAATTCAGACCGTTAATTACCAAAACTGAATCACTCAGAAACTGTTCAACTCAGCAAGCTGAAATTAGATCCTTAAAGATGGCGCTCGATATTGCCGATCGCGAATTCCCCGCACTAATAGTGTGCGATTCGCATTACTGCGTCAAATCTTACAACAATGACTTGCAGAACTGGGTTCAAAACGATTACAAAGATGACACAGGTGCCACAATAAAGCATAAAAAGCTTTGGGAACAGGTAGTTCTTTTGCAGAAAGAACTACAAAAGACTCACGTGATACATACACTGAGTCATCAACGTGATGGCGTTCACGTTGCAGGGAATTCATTGGCTAACACAGCCACAGCGGAAGCAACTAATCTGGCTTCCGTAGCCACAAAAAAGCGTTCAGAAAAATACATAGACGGGGAAACCATGCTGGCAGTAAAAACGTCTTTAAAAGGCGACTATGCAGCATTACCTCTGAACTATCCACTCAATTATACATACATAATTGATGCAAACTCCGTTCCTTTTGCTCGAATCCCTAGAGTGGGGGATAGAGTAATTCCAAACACGAACAGGAGAATCTTCTTGATTCAAGAAGCCCATATGGGATTAGGTCTAAGGCACCAGGAGATCATGAAATCTCTGAAAGAATTACAATCAGAATACTGGTGACCGGGGATGAGCTTGCATAACTACAAATTTGCAATGGGCTGTCAAAACTGCAACAGAGATCGCAGTGGCGAACCGGCCGGAGTAATGCCAGGACCCTTCTTTTAGAAAGCATAAGGCTTTCTATACGCAAAAATCCAATAGGAGAAATGCGTCCCATTAATGTTTAAGACTAGATTCACTAAAAATGCAGACACCAGCACTCGGCTGACGCCAGAACTGTTATAAAAGATTTGCGAGTCCATATCGGCACATACGCAATTGGCATGCTACATTCTGACGAGGGTCCTGCTTTTAGCTCTCGAGCTTACAAGGAGGCCATGACCAGCATGGGCATTGCATTGCGGTACTCTTGTCCCTTCCATCCTGAGGGAAATGGGATAGTGGAAAGAAAAAACCGGGACATAAAGCAATCTATAACGACGAGGGTATTAGGTTCGGGTGATGGGTGGGTCCAACATTTAACAAGTGTCCAACGTAGTCTTAATAATCTGCCAAGAAATTCTCTGAAAGGTTTCAGTCTGTACGAACTATTGTTCGGGACTAGAATGCATATTCAGGACCTTGATAGTCAGACTTCAGTGGTAGAAGAAAAATGCTTTGATATCAAAGATCGTTTGGCTATTTTACAGGACTTAAATGAAACAAGAAAAGGCCTGAGCAACGTAAAGTTAAAACAGCAGCCAACAGCCACTGAAGATAAACCACCTGTCCCAGCAAGGCCCGTCTGGATTCCAAAGATTGGGGATCTAGTCAGAGAGAAGATCGCGGTGAAGAAGGAATTTGGGCCTTCTTACAGAAAAGCAGTACCTGTCTTAGCTGTCAGCAGAACAAGATCAGTTGTACTACCGCCCCTTGCTGGTAAAAAGGAGAACCGAGTTGTATCCATCGACCTGGTAAAACCACAATCATGTGGCCAATAATAAGTAGTAGGCCCAGTGGACTCCCAAGAAATAGCAGAGTACCAAAATTTGCTACAATACAAGAGGTTCAAGCTAAGAGACTAATCACATTCGATAAACCTGCAGTGATTAAAAAAGGACTATGCAACAATGCAATTGAACTTGAGCCTCTTGAAACCCAAATTGAAACAGTTCGTCAAGAAACACCAGTCTACAACGATGTAGCCTCAGGCAATGCTAATGAAACAAAGAAAAATCCAAAAGTAACTGAAAATTCGGAAGCAATTCCAACAATTGACAGAACTGCATCTGGCTACTTCATCAATTTCGATAACTTTTCTGAAGATCAAAGCGAACAGGAAGAAACGCCAGCAATAAAAACTTTTAATGACAAAGTAACTGAACTTCTACATCAACTCAAAGAAACCTATCTGATTTCTCCTTGGATTGAATTTTGGATTGTGTTAGGTGTACTTTTCCTCCTGCTTTGGCTCATCATGGTTCTTTGTTTGGGAAAATTAATTGAAGGAAAATACAGTACAATGGACACAGCAAGTCAGAACATCAACTTGGTCCTAAAGCCTCACAAGTCATCTCACATCGAGAAAAGAGAACTATCATCAGTGAATGTCACAGCCAATCTAATACCCGGTGGGGTAGCATGGGACAAAACGGATTATGAAATCTATGGCCCGGTTGAGCTCTTGAAATACCCACATCAGTTCAAGGTTTTATTAAGTGACTTTGTAAAACAGAGTACATTCTCTGATGATTGGGACTTTGAAAGTATTAATGATATGATGTCAGATTTAGTAATGTCAGCAAAATTTACAGAACATGATTACTTACAGGGTTCATCAAATTATGAAGAAATGTATTGTTATAATCACTTTGCACATCACTATTTGCATAAATCTGCTCAGCCTAGAAATGTTTTTAATTATAATCAATGGGGACATTGTGCAACTCCACCTAAAAGCAGTTCGAAAACATTTTATGAGAAATTCCCATACTTCTCAGGGTTTAACACAAGTGATGCAGAAACGTTTTATTTTAAAATGTTAAATAAGACAGGGGTAAAAACAATGCTGACAAATACTAAATTGATCTATTCAGAAACATTTTACGAAAAAATGATTACATTCGGTTTTGATTTCTGGAAGAACAACATTGAAACAAAAACCATCTGGGGTACAAAGGATTGGCAGGTCCAAGGTTTAGAAGCATTATTTAGAGCCTGCATGATCCCAGAACAAATAATATTCTTGAATGATACCATTCAACAGACAAGATGTCTTGGCCTAGCCAAGATAAAAGATTTAAATAAACCGTCTATTCCAAAGCCAACACCTGACAGTAATAGCACTACAGATGTTGAGATAGACGTATCCCATATTTTTAACCAAAACAGAACACATCCTGATTGGAAAAAATGGTTGATCTGGCCCAGAGACACAAACAACTGTCAAGATAGATTCCTGAACAAAATACAGGGGTTAAAAATGACCAAGCCAGACCCAAGATACTCCCAGAGACAACATCCAGGGATAGTCACAACATACAGTGTAGGGAAACTCTGCCTCGAATGGCTACAGAAATCCACACTGGCTGAAATTAAGCAACACTTGACTTTACCTAAAGACGGTGCTGACTTGCGTGATTTCATAATGGGACCACGCAAACAGTGTCAAAAACGTTTCATAGCGGCCGGTATATACGCTGCGTACAACGAAGCTTGGAAAGTAATGCAAATTGAAATAGCAGAAAAAGTACGAGAAATTGATCGTATTCATTTGGAAAAATCCCTTTCTGTTGTGGACAATGGGTTAATGACTCTGTCCTCCAGAATATATTCACTGGACAGTATTGTATCATCTGCTATTGATATAATAGAGCAGGACTTGCTAATGTTACAACACGGTCAGTCCCAATTGCGTTCTATTGTACAGCTTGGCTGGACGTTGCAAAATCTGCGTTCAGGCTACGTACCATGGCGTTTAATCAACACAACGTCTTTATTCTCTATCTTTAACCTTACTGATAAACAAATCAGTTTGGCACAAAAAGGAGCAGACTATACGATTCTGAGCATTGAAAAACTAGAGAGATTACCATTGACAATGTCAGAAAGACCTGTCATTGAATGGATAATACACGGAATGATCACAATTCCGATAACAACTTTCCAATTTAAATACTGCCAAGAGTATATACCAGCGGGCCAGTATGAAAGGTTGGGTAAAGGGTACATCAAGTCATCATGGAAATTACCTTATACACACACATGCTACAGTGAAAAGAAATAGAATGTATTTCTTAGTGGTAACAAATGTAAAAGATCACTGAGCGGTACACTTCTTTGTGAAGGCATTAACCTGCATGGAGCCTGCGAAGGGTCTTCAAATAACCTTCATGTCACCTGCACGGCACTCCTACAACACAAATAGAGCCATTCTTTAGACAACTTTCTAACAGGAGTTATATTCTAATAACGGACCACAGCTGTTGTGGCATGGTGCCAGGAAAAGCCTATCTTGTCAGCGTGAGTTCCATGGTCACTTGCTGTATGCAAGTATTGTATCCAAACAGCACTCCAGATACGGAGGCAACAATTTGGCCTTCTTTGAATATCTCTTCTATTCGAATTGATACTTTAAGCAGAATGAAGTATTTTCTTTTACAGACAACTGTGCCCTTAACGTCATCAAAAGAAACGTATGATCTGCAAGTCGCAAGGACAACGGCAGAGATACATACCCTTTTATCAACAAATTGCCCCGTGCATTTCGTAGAAATGCTAAGCCAAATCCTAAATATTTTAGATACCAGTGGTATCCCACATGTATTTAAGACAATTTTTTCTGGACTGTTAACACCCTTCGAAACAGTTCTGGGCATTTTTCCTAATTTTGTCCATTCTGTCTTTGGCGGCCTACCACTTCTTTTGGGACTCTTAGCAGGAATTTTATTTTTGATCCTTCTGCTCCGATATGGCAAGCCAAGTCACAGACAAGACTCCGGCAACGATGGAAGAAACATTCCTAGCTATACGCTATCGGGACCGCATAACTAAAGTCCTTGGATTAGCCCGGCTAAGAGATCTGAATATGACCTGGTTTCTTTCATTCAGACCCATCTGGCAGAATTGCATCTTACCTGTGCTTCGATGTATGCTATGCGGAGAAGAATGCCTGTTGGACGTCTGTCTTACACTACCATCAGCAGTACCATTTGGATACAGATACTTTGCTAAGTCCTGTAACGGCTCATGCATCGTGTTGTCCCCAGCGGCTACCCATTCTGATGACGGCATTCGTTGAGACTTCACCACTACGATTAGGTGGCAGTGAATTACGAGGTGAGAGCAGCATCACCCAGGTACGACCTTCTGTGAGCATTGCTGATCCTGACATCGATGATAGCAATCATTCTCACAACTGTACTGTTGCGGCATTTTTAAACTTGGTCGAACTTTCACCTGAAGCCGTAGACCAATTTTTTGAGAGTCTGTCTGAAATGATGTTCTCCCCTGAACAGAAAGAATAACTTTTTAAGGGACGAGCACACAGCGTTCCCTGAACTCTGAATTCGGCCTTCAGCTTTGATAAACAAAAGCTACTGAAAACATTTGGAACTGTTTTTCCCCTGAAAGCAAAATTATTTTTTCCACTTCCAAAATATTTACCTTTTTAAGGCACATGTACTCTGCTTAAAGTAGAACTATTCTTATAGAACAGAGCTTCTATTTTAGGAACTCTAGAGACAAGATTTTACCTCAGCCTCTAGCACATGTACAGCATTTTGTATTATTATGTGATGGAATGGTCTCGACCTTCTTTTCTGTATTAAGAGCCATTTCATGTGTAAATTTCCGCAATTCATTCAGCTGATATATATATATGCTTTTTTAACTGAATGATACCACTGCTTGAAAAGCGTACAGTACCAATACTCATTTTCGTGTATTACCATATACCATTTCATATACAAATTTATGTATTTTGGGGTGGGTTGGAAAACACATGCATCATTATATGTTTACTATTGCTTAGTTTTAAGTAATGAGGGACATTGGATCGTGGACTGGGTGTTGTAGTTCTATCTAGGACCCTAATTCGATATTCCTGATTTATGCCCTCATGTGGTTATAATAAATCATATCCTTATAAAGGCATAAGAATCATATCCATATTTAGTCATAGCCCATGCTGTCCAGATTAAGCAAGGCTACTTTCCCAGGCTCCTAGAAAGTACAACGAGTTCTGTAAACAAACCAAACCTCCAGCAACCTGGGAATTCCCCATTGCTTTTGTTTTGATTTCGTCCTAGAACTCCTGTGAGCACTCTAAGAACGGCCAGTTCTTAGTGACATCTTTATTGACGTCTTATGTCCAACCTTACGTCAAACCCGGCACCTTTCAGCCTTAAGCAAACACACGGTGGTGGTTTTGGAGCAGAGCGGCTATCTACTTGCCCGAGAGCCCAGCTGATGCGAGAGCCCACGGACGCCGCCCCTCCCCTTTGACGCACTGAGAGAGACGCCTTCTTTTCTCCTGCCGAGAAATCCAGCTCCGGTGTTTCCAGATACCCTCGCGGGTTACTGGGATATCGAGTCCTGAGGGAGAGATACCAGACCTCCTGCTTTCTAATACCCAGGTACGGAGCTGACTAAACCCTTAAAGAGAATTCTTGATTCAGATTCCCTGGCAAAACCAACTTAACTTAATCTGCTACTTACTTACTCCTTCCCACGTATTAGGCTTAGGTCAGGTACACCGGGGTAGGCGTATTTAGAAGCACCAGTTGAGTACGTTAGTCAATGTATATTTGTATGTATATATTTTATCTATTTTAAAGTATCATATGGCTAAGAAACCATATCAATGCTTTTACAGTATTATTTTATAATACTCCTTTTACTGTACGCACTTTACTTTATGCTAAGTATTACAATTGTGGCAATTCATTTCTCTTGTATGAGAAAGAAGACTGCTCAATAAATAACACCTTTTATTGAAAACGTCCGCCTCTCTTTTCTCTACACTCTGGTGAAACTAAGTATGCACACTTGACTGAGTGAAATAGCTGTCTATTGTTTTCACATGACTCTAGAGATACACTCTTATTCTGAGGGAGCAAAGTTGTCATGTTTTATGGTTGTCGGAAGCTAATCCCTTCTTGTCTATCCAGGGAAGTTAAACTCCTCCCTGTTTATTCGAGAAAGTTTCTAGTGACCTCTGAGCTAGCTGGCAAACCTTAAGTCTAATATAATCAGTAGAGACCTAGTCGACCTCAGTCCTACGTCTAAACTGCTGAATATATTATTCCAATGCGCAGAGCCTATTGGGAATATAGGAATTACATTACAATGGCATCCTAAAGACTAAAATGGCCAAGATTGTAGCCGAGACAGGTGTCACTTTCTTTGATGCTCTGCCCCTGGTTCTGCTGTCTGTCAGGACAAGGGCCCATACCAGGATAGGACTATCTCCTCATGAAATTGTGTTCGGGAGGCCTGCCAATGTGTGGAGTGTTCCACGGCCCCAGAAACTGTCTGATGTTGAATATCCTGTGTTGACTGATTATCTGTTCAGTTTGACTAACACCTTTCGTACTCTTTACCACCAGGTGCATGAGGCCATACCTGACAAAAGCGAGGGCCCAGGACACGTTATCCAACCTGGCGACTGGGTTCTGATTCGCAACTTTCAACGTACTAAGAGCCTCGAGCCCCGCTGGACACAGTCCCGTCAGGTGTTACTGGCCACCCGCACTGCCGTGAAAGTTGAAGGTCGGAAGAACTGGATCCACGTGACGCACTGCAGACGAGTGCCTCTGCCTCTCCCCTATGATTAGTGGGTGAGAGAAGGACGAGGAGGCTCAGAGACAGAAATAGTCCCGACGTTTGTTCCATTCAGCGACGCAAGATTACATTTCACATCTACGGAAGCAGAGAGTGACAGTATACTAAAGGGAAAGGTGGAACACTCCCATCACTCTGCTCAGCATCAGGAACAATTATTCCCTGACCATACTGATCCTACTTCTACCCAATATAACTTGCGTTCCAGAAGGAATGCTTGCCCTTGACTTCGCTCAGGTACCTACAGGCTGTAGGGCTGTGACCTCCCGGCTAAGACTGGTGCTGGTATGTCAGACTAAGGTACGCCACTAGGGCTCTTGGCACCTGCATCCAGTGAAGCAACCACCGATCACAGACAGCTGCTACTGGTCCCTGGCTTAGTACAATGGCAGCCGTCCAATACACCCAAGTCCAGAAACAATATGTCAGTCTCCTACATGGCAAGTGCTTCGTGGCCCCCGTGGTGATACTGTTTATCTCAACCATCTTGTCTATCATCGGTTGGATGTTACTGTCTACTATTCTGTTACCCGACCAACTCTTACCCCGACTCCTGCAGAGCATCAGTATTTCACGTTACCCGCCCACGAATTACCCCGCCGTGCAGAATTTTTCAATAACACCTTTTCCAGATGTTACATCATCATCAGCTGATCATAAATACTTCCAGCTGTTGGATATGTGGACTGATGCCGCATGCTATGACACAACTTGTCCCATTTTTTCCTTATCCTTTTTCCATTTCTGGGTCCTGTCTTGCATGGTGGATGTTGATGCAGGAGGCCTATACTATCAATGGTGCTGCCAATTCTGTCCTTGGAACATTTCGAGATAACTTCTGGCGAAACAGGTCTGGCAATACCAACACCCCTTTTTGCCCGACCGGCTCATCAACATTGCTATTACCAATGGATGAACTCGGTAAGATGGTGGTATTTAACTCAACTTCTCGACAAACATTTACCAAATTTCGTGCCAGAAGGCTACTACCTGATGTACGAAACACTCTGAATGTTATAAATGTTCGGGCCGTGTCTGCATCCATGGCTTGGGAACTAGGAAAGTTGGTACTAGTATCTGTGACATCATTAAAACGTTAAACTCTACGTCTCCTCCAAAGTTGTTGGCCTCCCCCAACACTTATTTTGTCTGTGGCACAGCAGCCTACACTTGGCTCCCCGTAGCTGGTCTGGTACCTGCTATCTGGCCTTCCTCCTTCCACCAACATATTCTACTCATGGAGATTACCACCTGTTGATGAAGGGCACTTTGCGCCCCTCACATAGGGGTGTCATATCGGCTGAGGATACAGTAGGCCAGGAATCCGGGGACTTCTTTAAGGGTTTCCTCCCATTCTGGGGCCACATGGCAAACAGTCGGGCTATACGAGGACTGACCAGGGTCCCTGAGGCCACCATCACTGGAACAGCTGGTGCCCTCGCCAACATCACTGCAGAGCTGCAGGCAAACCGGAGGACGACGGCAGGACAACAGGTACAAGGCAGGCACTGACCAGAAAGACTGGTCATCCCCTTACCGCTTCCCTCCAGGAAGCCTTGGCTAATAACCCAAAGCGTATGCATGAGAAGGGAATCCCCCTCTCACATATAGAAAAACGCCTTAGTCAGTGTATCACATAGTCTGTACCACAACACTAAGTCTGTTTTATTTCACCACACCTTTTAAAAACGGTCCTGAGGAAAGCCAGAAAACTCTAAGGCACTGGCTGAAACATGTCGACCATCTGAAGGACGCAGGGGGCAGTAACTCGCCACCCTTACGCGTCCTGTAGCCTTACTTTTAACCGCTGGTGACGGCCCAGTTATTAAAATTTAATTTACCCTCGGGTACTGGGACCACCACCAAGCCGTTTTAAATCACAACTCACTCAACCTCACTCACTGCACTCTCAGCAATATACCAGCTCCGCTGTAATCAGGCGTCGTAGCACACCCGGGACATACTAGGTGTCACTGGGTGGGCCCGATGATGAAGCATGCCACCAACTAGGTTGGTGGGTGAGGGCTTCATGAATACACCATCAAGGTGCCCATGACAGAACTAATTAGAGTACTGCAACACTTTGGTCAACTTAAGCTAGTCCTCTTTGATTAATCACAAACCGCCTTGTAACACTTCAAAATCGTATGGTCCTTGACATCATCCTCGCTGATCGTGGTGGTGTGTGTAAATTGATTGGATCCAGCTGCTGTGTGTATATTCCAGATCATGCACCCACAGTATATGATGCCATCCAACGTCTGCATCACCTTTCCTCTGAAATTCATCAGGATGAAGGCAACTGGTCCCTCACAGGCTGGATCTGGGGCCTCCTTTCCCAATGGGGATGGAGGGTCTTCATCTTCCTTGCCTTGGGTGTGGCTGCCCTAGTCTCTTGCTGTTTGTGCATTCAGTGCCTGCCAATGCTCTGTGCATCGTGTGTTCAAGCTGTCAAGCCTCAACCCTCTAACATTCACGACACCAATATGAAGCTGATGCTCCAACAAGAAACAGATGATCTCATGAATATCGACGTTTCCTAGGGTATTTGCCACTCAATGGCAAAAGGAGGGTCTGAAGAAAAGTGTCCTTCTTGTCTGCATTTATTTTGTCCCAGGACTCCATTATTTTTGCATTGCCATTTCGTGTCAAACACCTCTGCACGACCCTCCTTGTCGTTTTGGCTGATGTCTGATGAAATTCTAACTGTCACAACCACCCTGCCCTTCCTGCTCTTTGTGGGTGAGCCAATTTCAAAAAAGGGAATAAAGAATTGGCCTCACCACCCTCAGAATGAACTCCTGCACACATCCATCCTGTTTCGCAAGACTCGGTCACGCCACCGTCCCAGAACTTGTTTCTTTCACATATCCTGTTGTTCAAGATCTGTCTGTTCTCTCACGTACATATCCTGTTATGCAAGACCTGTCCGTAATCTTTTGTACCATCTGCTGCAGCCCCCGTCCTGCCTGAACAAAGAATGGTGTAACTGCATTTTGACTCGGGGGCATCAGGCCCCCACCCAAACTGGTTTCTTAAGGTGGGAAATGTGTATATAAGGCCTGTAAGCTGCGGAGTGAAGCAGCAGCCTCCTCTGTCATGTCTTCGACGAGCTTGGGACTCTGTTCCGTAGCCCGGGCTATTCGAATAAAACTTGGTTCCTCCTGCAGACGAAGGCTCCAGTGTCTCCTTTTTCTATATAAGGAGGGTATGGAAGACTTGGGCGGTTCCCCCGCCGCCGAGACCCAGTAAGTGGGTAAAAACGGTTCTTCATTATCTCTTGTTCATTTTTAGAAAATGGTCTTCTCACCCCTTCGAATTCCATAGGTTCAGTATTATCAGCTGTTGGGGTGTTTTTTTCTCGAGGTTTAAACATTACTTTATTTCCCCCATCTTTATCTTTTCTCCTCACCTTTCAGCAATCAATGGTCTAATATGAGGGTTACAATTCTGAACTTTGCAGGTTTGCGCTTGATGATCAATCTTACTACCAGGTCAGTGGGTAGGTATCTCTTCTGGGTTAGGCTGTACCTTTTATTCAAATAAATATCTTAGATTGTCTTAGTTGCATGGTGAATTTTCAACATGTGCTGGTCTTGTACTTATTATTATGCACCTGTGGCTTATGCCCATTGTTTTTTCACCTATCACTTACATTTTTTACAGTAACGATTGTCGCACTTGACACTGTGGCACTCACTTCTATGCTTAATTTCGGTACCACTAGTGCATGCCTACGGTTCATCCGTATTATGATGGTTGATTGACCTACGTTTTAAGTCTTTTAATACCCCTTTCCGTTTTCTTTCTTCTTCCCCTTTTTTCTTAATTACTAACAGGCGAATTCTCAGGGATAATCCCTGTGTCCAGATGAAGGAAGTGACCCGATTAGGGCCACACGGGTCACTCGCGATCACCTCTCAGCCTTCCATACAAATGAAGAGTTGGTCAGAGAGTAGAGAATACAAACCAAAGTTATTTATTAGTCATACACTCGAGCGTAGTCCAGTCTGACAAGCCTCCTTGGATTGCTGCAGAGGGACTGACCCCTACCAATATGGTAATGCAAGATATACATTTCCAGCACCCCTAAAGACCGGCCCAGACTGGAATTGTTCAGTCTGGGAGCCGATGAACAAAGAAGGTACAGAAGGATGGGCTACAGTCCTGAGACTGGGTACATGCTATCTTGGTTTCAAGGTTACTCTGCCCGTGCCCATCTCTCTGAGAGTGGGAGCAGGCCTACCTACTGGGAAAGGAATGCAGTGACAGAACGATCTATTAATTAGTGCAGCAAAGCACAACCTTGAATAATAAAGAGAAACAATCAAGGCTGTTTTCTGCTGAGGCAGGAAGTATGAAACAGAATTTCAATTTTGATCATGGTATAAAATGGCGGCTGAATACAAAATGGGGCCTCAAATGCTAACTTAACTCACACAATGCTAGAAGGAGACAATTAGACGCATTTTTCAGTTCAACAGATCCTCCTTTTAGCATTTGCTAACAATTTTGTCTAGTGCTAGGAAACCAATAACTGTTATATGTTAATACACACATTATCAATATTCAATAATACCTTCATCTATTGACATGAGGTTGTGGGCAGCCTGCATCATCATGGCCATAGACTTAGTAACACGTGTGGGGGCCTTCGGTGTAGGTGTCAATTTTCCAACACAGTATTATTTATTTTATTTATTTATGAAACTTATTAAGCGCGCAGCTACCCCCAACGGGGGTGTCCCGGCGCTGAGGACAGCAGTGGCATAGAACCTAGAAGTTAGTAGCTGGAGAACAGCATGTCTTCAATTTGCATCTGAACTGAGATTCTGATTCAATCAGTCGAAGGCTTAACGAAAGGGAATTCCATAGCTTTGCAGTGACCACCGCAAAAGCTCTGCCTCAGACGTGCACTAGTAAGTTGCTGTGTCTTGGTCTTATTCAAAAGGGTGTCCACAGCATGGGGCACTATGACTGTGATGTTAGTTTCAAGTACGAGCCCAGCTGATTGCCTTATGGAGACGGCCACAGCCACAACCGCTCTTAGACAGCTCAGGAGGGCTCTGGCGACTGGATCAAGCAAAGCAGAAAACTAAGCACACAGCCGTTGCTTACCTCAAAGGCCTGTGTTAAGACAGAGAGTGCACAGCCAGCCGTCTCTTGTTAAAACAGCACAAACGGCTTCAGGTAATCGGGCGTACCCAGCACAGGTGCAGAGGGAAGCGCAACTTTTAATTGCTCAAAAGACTGCTGCCATTCAGGGGTCCAAGGCAGGAGCTCATGCACATCTCTAGTGGCTAGCACACGCAAGGGCTTTATTAGTAATGAATCATTAGGGATCCAATGGCAATAGTAGGAAGTGATGCCAATAAAAGCGCAAACATCCCTCTGAATTTTAGGGATAGGCATTTTAACAATGGCGCTGATGCGCTCAGGGGTTAATCTCCTACCCTCCTTCGACAGTAGGTGACATAAATAGGTGACCTGCTGTCGACAGATTTGCAATTTAGAAAGGGGCACTTTATGTCCATGGTGAGCCAAATGTAGCAACAACTTAACCATACTGTCTGTCCCTGTTCAGTGTCAGACGCTATTAGTATGTCATCCACATATTGAAGCAATACATTACCTGGGGAAAGCATGAGGGAGTCCAATTGGGCTTTCAAGGCTTGGCTATATATACTAGGGCTCTCAGTATAGAGCGCGGCAGAATTTAAAGCTTCTGCCAGCTAGGGTAAAACCGAACAAATGTCGGCTGTCAGGATGGAACGGGATACTAATGAACACATTTTTCAAATCAATGACAGAGAATAATTTAGCAGAGGAAGGAATAATTGTCAGAAGGGCAGTAATGTCTGGGACCACCGGGAACTGAGGGACCACTAATTTATTAACCACGCGCATATCAATTCACAAAACAATTAACATCTGGGTGGTCAGCGGGGGAGTTTGAAGATGTCTTTTTTAGAATAGGAAGAATAGGACTATTACACACATTAACCTCTGTCTCTTTAACCACTCCTGACTCAATCAGATCTTGTATAATTCGCAACAGAGCTTGCTCCCCTGCTTGTGGCATTTTGTTCTGGGGAATATGAGGAAAAATGGCATTGTCTTTAACTTGAAAGGAAATCTGGGGAATTTGAAACAGTCCGACGTCTGTATCACCAGTGGCCCACAACATGTGCGGCACATCTTTAAATTCAGCAGGGAGGGGTGCATTCTTTGACAGATATTGCTTAGTGCTACCTACGTTTGGGCCCATTGTCATGTAAACACCTTCTAGGGAACAAAAAATTGTAGCATGGAGCCTCTTCAATCAATTGAAGCCCATCAAATTTACTCCACAATTAGATGTCAACAAAAATGGCCAATCCACAGTGGGGCTCACAACTGGAACACCAGAAAAGCCTACCAAAACATTATTTTGGCCAGACAGAGCTGCCCCAGGGACCAGCGAACGAGAAACAGAGCTATTAATTGCACCTGTATCCACTAAGAATTTCTTAACTGAGCCTTGCAAATTTGCGGTGACATAAGGACTGCATTGATCTACAGGTCTCTGGTCCCTCACCCTGCATCCCTGTCACCTCGTCGAGATCATAATGATCGTGATAATACAGTCTCCCTCGAGGGTCATCAAAATAGTTCTGGTCTGAGCGACACTGCGGTGTCCTATCCTCCTGAACCCTATCTTGATCACTTGCATCACAACCCCGTCAACGAGAACCCTGTCCTGTAGGGGCCGCAACTTTCTGTAATAACACCGGACACTCGCTATGCTAGTGCCCCCCTCCTTGCAGTATGCACACTGATTCAGCCCTACAGGCGTAGTATTCCTGTTAGCATGGGAAAGCTGCCGGGCTGGACCATCACCACGTCCCCTTCCATTTCCACTAGATGCCTGCTGTAACAACACCTTCATCTTCAACTCCTTGTGCTTCTTCTCTACCTTCGCCTTCTCCTCGTTCTACCCGTGTGCCATACTCAACATAACAGAAGGGGAGGATGTCATCCAAGTGCTCTCCGAAGCCTGCAAGCGAGCTGCAATCTCTGGGAGCAGATTTGTAACGAACTTATTAACGAACAATCGGACACCTCCTTCAGTGACAAATCCTGCCCGCCAAAATCCACTGCTCCTTCAAACTGAGTAGAAAAATCAGACACACTTTCCTCTTTCTTCTGACGACATGCCTTCAACCTGTACCAATCTACCTTTCTCTGTGGAATAAGAGAGTGAATATAAGAGATCATTCGGCCAAGCAAAGCAAGTATTAGTATTACCAGGCTTCCTCTCCTGATCCCATGCTATAATTTGATCCCAGGTACCACCCAATTCGGCACTGTGGTCCTGTGTGTTTACCTACCTCCAAATGTCATCGGGTACCAGTAAACCAAAGAACATTTCAATATCTGCTAGCGTCATCACTGTTGATGAACAGCCTCTGTCAATTCCTTTTAATATGCGGTTGGATTTTTCCTAGGGTCGAGTAACTGGGTCCTAATGGACAACACCTCACTCCTCTTCCATGGGGTAGAGACCCACTGTTCTTGAAAATGGGCCTCTACCCTTGGTCTAACAACAGCATTATGCTGATCTTTGAACTCCGGTAATTCAGGGTGATATATAGCATGGACTTCCCTCATCAGAAGCTGGGCTACTGTCTTCAGGCTCTTCTCAAATAGCCTACCTTGATAAGCTACCAACGTTGCAACATTACCGCCAACCTCCCCAGGCGCCATACCAGAAACATAGACATTATCCCTGATATCATAAATAATCTGGAGTGCTACATGGTTGAAGCACTGTTCCCACAATCCAATCAGTGTAGTTGACATGTGCTTAAGGGCAGGCTGCTGCACAAACAGCTCATAATCTCTCATCACACTCCCTACATCTTCCGTACTGTAGATGGGATGAGGAGCCCACTGAGCAGCCTGATTGGCTACAGCCCTTTTATCTTCCTCTCCCACATCAGATCTTATCAATATCCACCCCAGTCGCTCACTAGCAGTTTCCCGGTCCCTGTCCCCTGATCCACGTACAGACGTTCTGCTACCCATTACTGTTGGGGAATGAAGGACAAAGGAAGGAATAGTAACAGAAGGAGCAGGCACCAATGTCGTTAATGGCTGTGTTGTAGGTGTAAGAGCTGGAGAGAGGAGAGACGTTGACACAATAGGCGTAGCAGGTGTGGGAGATGAAGCCACAGAAATTACAGGAGGAGCGGGGGCCAAAGCAGCTGGATCAATAATAGAGGGAACAGAGACAGCAGGGGCAGGAGAGACAGACGACTGAGACTACAGGATGGCAGGATATATTCTCTACGGGACATATGGAGGTGGAGGTCGGGTGTCTAACAATTCCTCCACAAACGTATAATTTTCTTCATGAACCACATAAGACTTTTCACATTGCAATCAAAACTTCCTATTGGTACATTCTATCACCTTCTCAGTCTTCTCTTTATCATACGCAACAGCTTTCTGAGTCACTGCCTACATCCTTCCTTTTCTGGCCTCCTTTTCTGCTTTCATTTGTCTCTGTTTAGCTTCCTTTTGCCATGTTCTAAGGGAGTCAAACATCAACTGCATACCTCTTTTCACAAACAATTTATCCTGCAGAAAATGATGCTTTTGCTCATCAAAAGTGCCTGTCAACAGCCAGTGCAACTCAGCATTGTCCCACATATATTTGTGCCATAATGTACTAACAATAATAGGGCCAAGGCCACGCTTGACATACATTTCAAAATTTGGAGTGCCTTCCGGAAGGCGCAGGCTGACTCTCTTCCAATCGAGCATCAGTAGAACAACAACGACAACTCACACACCACAACTTACTAAAATAGGGCATTTTTCAAACAAAAACGTGTTCACTATTTATGCCGAGCAGACATTAGCAAATATCTTACCAAAGTTGGTCCTCAGACCTCACCAAATCCAAACCAAAGTGGTACCATGTTCACAAAGAACTCAAACAAAAACGATCCTCAGACAATACCAAACACAAACCAAAATGGTGCCAGAGCCACACAAACAAAAACAAAGCAAACTCACCTGGTGCACACAGCTCAAACAAATTTGTTCTCCACTGCCGGCTCTTCGGACCAAATTGTCAGATCCAAGGGTTTTGCTGGTCAGGAACCGAACTGCTGGGATGACCACTAGCTGAGGCACTGCCCGGTCAGACAGACAGGGCAGCTGCGAGTACCAGACTCTCTCATGCAGGGATCCCCAGTCCCCTCGTCTAACCCGACGTGGCCCCGTCCCCCTCATCCGTCCGCGGGCAAAGGAAGATCACTGTTCGGGTGCCAACTGAAGGAAGTCACATTAGGGCCACCTCTCAGCCTTCCATACAAATGAGGAGTCGGTTACACAGTAGACAATACAAACCAAAGTTATTTATTAGTCATACACTCGAGCAGAGTCCAGTCTGACCAGCCTCCTTGGATTGTTGCTCAGGGACTGACCCCCATCAACATGGTAATACAAGATATACATTTCCAGCACCCCTAAAGACCCGCCCAGACTGGAATTTTCCAGTCTGGGAGCTGATGAATAAAGAAGGTACAGAAGGATGGGCTCCAATCCTGAGGCTGGGTACATGCGATCTTGGTTTCAAGGTTATTCTGCCCGTGCCCGTCTCTCTGAGAGTGGGACCAGGCCTACCTACTGGGAAAGGCATGCAGTGACAGAACAATCCATTCATTAGTGCAGCAAAGTTCAACCTTGAATAATAAAGAGGAAACAATCAAAGCTGTTTTCTGCTGAGGCAGGCAGTATGAAACAGAAACTTCATTTTGAATCATGGTACAAAATGGCGACTGAATACAAAATGGTGCAGCCAATGCTAACTTAACTAGCACAATGCTAGAAAGAGTCGATTAGACACATTTTTCAGTCCAATAGACCCTCCTTTTAGCATGGATTTGCGTGGATCCCCCAATGTTGTTCTACCAAGAATCCTCTGCAAACCTCAAATTTAGCTGAAAAAATAACATTTTCTCACATTTCTGTGTAGGAAAGTTGTGGAATCGCTGGGCTGACACAAATTTCCTACCACCCAGCAATCCCCCAGGTTTCCAGATAAAAACGGTACCTCACTTGTGTGGGTGGGCCAAGTACCCACGGCAGGGAAGAACCCAAAACGTATTGTGGAGACATCAAAGTGCTGGGTGGTAGGACATTTTTGTGGGCTCGGTGATCCCATGCAGAAATGTAAGGAAAATGTGTTTTTCTTTAGCAAAATTCGAGGTTTGCAGGGGATTCTGGGGAAACATTGGTGGATCCATGCAAGCCACACATGTCTTGACTCCTCCGGGTGTCTAGTTTTCAGAAATGTCTGGGATTGGTAGGTTTCCCTTGATGGCCGCCGAGCCCAAGATCAAAAACACAGGTGACTCCCCTGCAAAACAAGGTCTTTTTGTAATCGATAATTTTGAAGTCTCCACAGTACATTTTGGACCGTTTTCTATCACAGGCACTAGGCCTACCCACACAAGTGAGGTACCATTTTTATCGTGACACTCGGGGGAATGCTGAGTTGGTGGAAGTTTGTTGCTCCCTTTAGATTCCAGAACTTTCTGGGTAACAGAACCTGTTATGAGACTCACAAGTTACCCCATGCTGGATTCCCCAGCATGTCTAGTTTTAGAAAATGTGCGGGTTTGCTAGGTTTCCCTTTCCCATTGCAAAAAAAGGGTCAGGTTTCTGTGGAAAAATGTGATGGGTCCACGTTGCATTTTGGCCAGTTCCTTTCACGGGCACTAAGCCTACCCACACAAGTGAGGTACCATTTGTAACAGGAGACTTGGGGGAATGCTGATTGGGTGGAAGTTTGTGTATACGTGCCGATTCCAGAACTTTCCATCACAGAAATGTGAATAAAATGTGGGTTTTCTTTTTACAAAGTTTGAGGTTTGCAAGGGATTCAAGGTAACAGAACCTGGTGACAGCCACATAAGTCACCCCATTCTGGATTTCCCTGGATTTTTAGTTTTTTAAATGTATAGGTTTGCCAGATTTCCTTAGGTGCCAGCAGAGCTTTGACCCAAAATCCACAGCTAGGCACGTTGCAAAAAAGGGTCTGTTTTCACTGAAGAAATGTGATGTGTCCACGTTGAGTTTGGGGATGTTTCCTGTTGCAAGCACTAGGCCTACCCACACAAGTGAGGTACCATTTTTATTGGAACACTTTGGTGAATGCTAGGTGGGTGGTAGTATTTAGATCCACGTAGAGTCTAGAACTTTCCATCACAGAAATGGGAGGAAAATGTTATTTTTTTACAATGTTTGAGGTTTGCAAGGGATTCTGGGTAACAGAACCTGGTGAGAGCAGCACATCACCACATCCAGGATTCCCAGGGTGTCAAGTTTTCAAAAATGTATATGTTTGCTAGGTTTCTTTAGGTGCCGGCAGATCTAGGGTCCAGGCTGGGAAGGCTTTGGGGTGGCAGGTGGCCCTCTGTTCTGGCAGAGGGTGTTACAGCCCCCCGGCAAGAACTTAGCCATGTCCGCGGGGTGGGGGGAGATTCGACCGCCTCCGCGCCCTCCCCCCGCACCCACTCCCGCCCACCCCTCAGACTGGGGAAGGGTGGATGGGGCCCCCTGCTCCTGGCGTGACTGTTGACTGGGGTGGACTGTGCCGGGCGGGGAGGCCCACGTGGGCGCCAGGGGTCTGCAGCGATGTTGTTCACTCACCCAACCCACCTTTTGAGGGATATGCAGTAAAGCAAAGCTTGGTTAGTGAAATTAGATCTGAACGACAGCAATATTGGACCTTACAAAGGTAAATGCACAGGCCCATCGGGAAGGCTTGTGCTATGGAGACAAGTTGTGCCTGGACAGGGAATTCAGATCAAAGTTGTCATGGTGGTTGGAGAACTTGGATGCCTCGGTGGGCAAGGCGATATTTGGGATGCTCCCTAGACTTTATCCTTGAATTGGATGCCAGCTTGACAGGCAGATGTACATGCTTGGGTGTTCATGATACTCGTGGCTTGAGGTCACACATGGTGAGAGTTCATCATATAAATTATCTACAGTTGACAGAAAGTCTTTATGCTTGCATGGTTTCAGACATTGTTCGCAAGGCTGAGCAGTTTCGTTAAAGATGGACAATGTTTCTGCAGTAGAGTACATAAATCGCTTGGGCAGTATGGGATCCTCAGACCTTTCAGACTTAGCAAAGAAGCTTTGTTTTTTTTGCTTGGAACACAAGATCAACCTCAAAGCAGAATTTTTACCTGGGAAGGCGAATGTTTCTGCAGACTGGAATTCAAGGTTTTTACGGGATTTCAGCAACTGGAAATTGAACAGTTTTTGTTTCAGCACTCTAGCTCAGTTTTGGGCCCATTAGAGTAGATTCATTTTGCGAGCAGGCTGATATTTCAGCTGGAAAACTATTACAGCTGGATGCCAGTCCCCTGGGCTCTAGCGGTGAACGCTTCCCTTCAAACCTGAAAACTAATGCGTATGCGTTCCCTCCTTTTGCTATGATTCTGAGAGTTTGTCAAAAGGTAAGGCAGGAGAGATGCCTAATTGTCCTGATAACTCAAATTTTGGTCCCACAGGCATGGTTCCCAATGATCTTGGAGCTCGCTAGCGACATTCCCTTTTTTCTTCCGGCCGTACCAGCCTCAAAACGCAGATGGAGAAGAGCTTCCTCTAGTGTTGACTGGGACATTGAGCCTTCTTGCTTGGAGAGTATCAGGAGATTTAGAGAAATGTCAGGCCTTTTGGCAAGAGCTTACAAGCTCCTTCAGGAGTCCTGGGCTCCGGGTACCCATAGTAGATACAGAAGAATTTGGAAGTCATGGCTTTATCGGTGCTTGGAAAGGGACTTAGATCCTGTGGAAGCTCCTACAGTACTGCTAGTTAATTTGCTAGTGGAGCAGTTTGATAGAGGGCTTAGCTATAGGACGATAAACTGCTATAGATTGTCAATCTCTGCAGGGCATAGTTTGGTTAATGGCAGGACTGTAGGAAAGAATGTTTTGATCTGTAGGGTGCTTAAAAGCATGAGACCGAGCAGACCTCCCAAAGCTAGGTATTATATTCTTTGGGATGTTAATTTAGTTCTCTCGATGTTTTCATCTTGGCCTGGTAATAGATATTTAGATTTGAAAAAGTCTTTCTATGTTGTTAGCCTCTTTACTTTACCTTATCTCTTGTCGAAGTGTTTTGGTTGTAAAGGCCTTGGAGGTAAGTAACAGTGTTTATGACGCCTTTGGTGTTACCTTTGAGATAACTAGAAGAACGAAGACTATGTCCGACACCATATTTTATCCTTCTGTTTAAAAAAAAAAAACAAATTTTAACAACAGATTTTATTTGTGTTTTTTGTTGGAAAGATGTAGGAGAAAATCACATAAGCGCACAATAATTCCATAATTTTGATCAAAATCCAACACCTGCTCAACATGCAGGGGGTAATACTCAAACAAAGTGCAGACAGTGCTAGATCTCAGGACGTGCGCACATGTTAAAATATCATAATAATAATACTGTAATTTTTAAAGCGCAAACAGCTACCTCCTAGGAGGTGTCCCGGCGCTACAACAACAGGTGGCATGCAGGGTAACCTACTAGCAGCAGAAAGTACAGCAGGTTAATCCAGGTTAAAAAGCCAAGTTTCAATTGATTGCCTGAAAATAGTTTCAGAGGTGATTTGTCTCATGGCATTGGGCAGAGTATTCCAAAGCATGGCAGCCCTAACCGCACAGGATCTGCCACCCGGGGGATGCATAGCAGATTCTGGGAGCTAGATCTAAGTAAGCGAGGCTGTTTGTACGCACCAAGCCTCTGCTTCAGATAATTGGGGCAGGCTCCATGGAATGCCTGAAAGGCTAAGGTAAGGGCTTTGAACTTTATTCTGTTGGTGACCGGCAACCAATGTAACTCTTTGAGGTGCGGAGAGATATGTTGCTTGAATGGGAAATGTTTGAGCAATCTAGCGGCCTCACTTTGGACCAGCTGCAGTTTCTTTATCTGGAATGCTGGAAGTCCTAGATAAAGGGCATTTGCGTAATCCAGGCGGGAGGTCACTGTAGCATAAACTATGGAGCGGCAGCAGATTTCTGGGAAAAGGTGCAAGACTTTACGCAGATTCTTCAGACTGCCAAAGCAAGCGCCTGTCACCGTCTGAATTTGGCCCGAGAGAGATGAATCCGCCTGCCATTTTACGCTCAGGTTTTTTGAGCATCCTGCGGGGTCGGGGGGACAACCCATTTCCTCCGACCACCAAAGATCCGCTGAGGGAGGTTGGTTGTGGCCGAAGAACAACACCTCAGTTTTTGGGGATTTCAACTTGAGTTTGTTGTTATTCATCTATTGCGCTATGGCTTTTTAGCAACTCTTAAAATTTAGAAAAGAGGCACTTCACAAATCTTTAAAAGGAAATACCAACTGGGTGTCGTCGGCGTACGAGATCGCCTTCACTCCCCAGTTGGCAATTACTGAAAATAAAGGCACCAAATAAATGTTAAAAAGCAGTGGGGTCAGGGCTGACCCTTGAGGGACCCCACACCATAGGGGCTTGTGTTTGGACTGATTGGGTTGAAGCGCCACCCTCTGCGTACGTCCAGAGAGGAAAGATTTAAGCCACCACAGGGCTGTGTCCTCAATCCCCAGATCCTGAAGGCGCTGGGCCAGGATGGAGTGGTCCACCATATCAAATGCTGCAGAGAGATCCATGAGCACCAGCATAGCTGATGCCCCTGAATCCAACTCCATCCTGACTGAATCCGCCACCTCTATTAGCACGGTTTCCATGCTGAATCCCACGCGGAACCCTGATTGTGTATCATGCAGGATGTTGTGGCTTTCAACAAAGCTGGCCAGCTGTTGCTGCACTATTTTTTCCAGTATTTTTGCAGGTGTGGCCAATAGAGAAATTGGTCTATAGTTATTGAGCTCACCCGAGTCAACATTAGATTTCTTTTTGAGGGGTAGTAGCGTTGCATGCTTCCATAAGTCCGGAATAATGCCTTTGGACAAGGAGGTGTTCCAAATTTCAGACATAGCCTGAGAGGATGAGTTAGCTAGCTCCTTCCACAATTTTGGAGGGCATGGGTCCTCCGGTGATCCTGACTTGCAGTTCTGAATGGCCGCCAGGGCCTCCTTCTGCGTTATCAGAGTGAAATTAGAGAGGAGAGGTCTGGGATTTTTCCTTATCAGTAAATCAGGTTTAGACGTTTCAACTGCGTTTCAATGTTTCAATCATAAGGCTCCATTGCCATCTTATACGCGATGTTCCAAACAGTATACATTAGAAAGCAAGGCACCATTCAGGGTTCAGTGGGCGGCAGGGGGTGGCTCGATTCCTCGATATGACGCCCAACGGGTCCAGATTTTTCAATATTTAATAGGGCAACCACGAGCAAAGAACACTGCCATTTCGGCCCCTTACATCTGTCCATTTAGGTCTTCCATTTACCCATTGTCAGGGGAGGCGTCCCTTTACATAATTGTGCTATGTCTCTCTTGACAATAGTGAGGGCTAAAAACAGTAAATGTTGCTTATACACATTTCCCCCTATGTCGTCTGTTCTATGTAAAAGGAAGAGTCTCGGGTCCATCGGGAGTTCCCACGCTAGCACCTCCTGGAGGCAGGACCTGATTCTGCGCCAAATAGGTTGTAACACTGTGCAGCCCCAAACTGTATGTAGGAAAGTCCCCTCCTCTCACTCACACTGCAGACATGCGGGGGTTTGAATCACTCCCATCGCCAGAGTCTAGTCCGTGTATAGTAAGCCCTGTGCAAATATTTAAACTGTATCAGGCGGTATCTAGTAGAGACCGTCGCACCACGCAGGCTAGCGATGGCTTCGGCCCGGTCGTTGTCAGTCAAGTCAGGGATGTTGGCCTGCCATGCCTGCCACATCTTGTCGAGCGTTGTCTGTGTGTGAGTCAATAGGGTCTGATAGATCTGTCTAGTCTTGTGGAGGCCTAAATCTTCCAGCAACAGACGGCCTTCTAACTGATAGAATTCTGAAATGGTCTCAAGCGAGCGAATCAGGGGGGTGAGTGCATGGCTGAGACGGAGAAATTTGTAGAATTGTGTTTTGTGCAGGTTGTATTCCGTTTGCAGTTGCTGGTAGGATTTCATGGTGGTGCCCCGAATCACATTGCAAAGGGTCGATATCCCCACCAGGTCCCATTCCCGGAACCTCCCACAAGGAGGCCACCGGGCAGAGGTATGTTCCCTGTCAGAGTGAGGTTGCCCGGGTAAGCGTACCGTGCCATTCCATCTGTCGGGCTAATGCCCGCCAGAGCAGTATTACTACTTTACCTGCCGGAGCGCTATATAAGAGGTGGAGGAGAGAGGTCTGCTCCATTGCTGCATGTTCGATCGCATATGCCGGTTTGGTAGGGGAGTTATACCACCATTCGTTTACCACGAGTAAATGTGATGCTGCGTAATATGAATAAATGTTCACCGCCGCATTTCCTCCGCAATACGTAGATTGCACACAGGTGTGAAGAGCAACCCTAACCGCCCCACCGTTCCAGAGAAATTTGTTTTGTATGGCATTGACCTGTGCGAACCAGGAGCGCGGAATGAGATAAGGGAAATTTTGGAGATGATACAAGATCCGGGGCAACAATACCATCTTGAAGATGGCTGAGCGCCCATACAGATTTATCCTTCTTTTGATTCTAGCAAAATTCTGCGCATTGTGAATTGAATGAGGGAGTATGATTTCAGAATGAGTGAATTCAGACCAGATGGCTCCGACCAGCTTTTGCTTTCTTCTGTTAAACCATTCAAAGTGGTTCTCATGGCTACGATTTCTAGGTGGTTAAAATGGACTATGCAGTAAGCTGGAGACGATTTACTAAAATTTCAAGCTCAATCTATAAGGGGTACAAAGGCAAGTCAGTGTTTTTCCAGGGGTTGCAGACTGGAGGATATTATGAAGGTGGCTGATTGGTCTAATTCTTTCACTTTTGCAAGACATTATTGTAAGCCAATTGAACACATGTCTGTGATGATGGTGAGGGGCTACCAACATCCATAATGGTAGCATCCGGTCTTGTAATGAAATAGAGATTCTCCAAATGAAATGACAAGATAATCTGAATTTAATTAAAGACGCAGAGGCTGACATTATCCCATCCTCCCTCCCTTGCATCTCAGGATTCATACTATAAATAAATCATTAATTAAGAATAAATATTTTGAAGAGATATAGTAAATAAATATGTAGTACTTGAAATATGGTAATGAAATATTTGTTGGGAAATGTAGTTTCCTGTAACTTGACTATCTTGTGATATCTTGTGATATCTTGTTTCGTTAGCCTTCGCATGAGCTTTGCTTATTTCTGATTAATAATTCCTTTCTTTGGGAATTCTAATGTTGTCTTTTTTATTCTAGAAAATACCCAGTAATTTGATAATTTTGCAGAGAGTTCTTATCAATTTAATCAAGTTTATCAATCTTTGTCATGTTCAAGAGGATTTTTTCTTCATTCATAGGGCTTCGTCTCTTCATTCACTTGTGATGGAAGTTCCATTCGGCATTTAAAAGAATCACATTAATCACTGCATGGAGTTCTTATGTGTGTTGACTGTTCTATTCTGGAATATTTTTCTTTGTGATGTATACTACTTTCAAAGTGCTGTGTAGAATGGCATTAAAGGAATATTAGAACATTGGAATGTTGGGAGCTCCATTGAAAACAATGGAGTGCTCTGGGCTTATAATTGCTGGTATAAGCCTGGAGCTCCAACATTCCAATGTTTCTTTGTTCACAGCTCTGGCTGTGAACAAAAGCTTCAGGGAACCTGAAAGGATTCCAATCCCCTCAGGCTCCCATAAGGCTTTGTTTTTTTTGTTAGAACATTCTGTCCTCTAGTGACAGAATGTTCTAATAGCCTTATAGCCCTTCGTAGATGGGCTATACCGCTATTAAAGTCCCTCTCCCTTGTTAAAGGCCCTCGCCTTCGGCTCGGGGCCTTTAACGCTGGAGAGGGCCTTTAATAGCCGATATAGCCCTCTACGGCGGGCTATAAGGCTGTAATGCATAATATTAGCCTCTGTGTCTTTAATGAAATTCAGATTCTCTTATCATTTAATTTGGAGAATCCTATACCGTAAGCCTGTATATGAATCTGGGTGCATTGCTAATTTGCAAGCCTTAGTGCCAGCATTTGCTCTTTGAAAAAGTTACTTTTTTAACAAAATCTCAAACTTCGCCTTTCACCAGGGGGACACATTTTTTTCTAATATGATTTTCTACAATGCACATGACCACATTTTACGTGTTAATAGGAATCTGTAAACATGATAAATGAAACAAATAAATCAATGAACCAAATGACAATTTAGTGTGCTGAAGTGTGTGTCAGTCTGTCTCGCACCACATTTCGTGCATCATATAACATTAATCATACCGCATACATCATTCTTTATGCATCTTATATGACACAACATATGACATAACCTAGCATAACATAACATAAAATAACTCATATATCATATAACCTACATCATTAATCATTCATTATAATCAAGACTCATATTTCATATATCATGTATAACATATCAACTTACCACGTGGACATTGTTATACAAATCGCTTAACTCATATGACCTCATACAACCTAATATTACCGGTCTTGTTCCTCAAACAAACAATACATCATACCTCGTTTAATATATCGGATGCATCACATACATCCTATTTCATACATATCATACATGTCAATTATCTTACATCAGATATTATATAGCAGAGTGCACATCCTACATCATATACCGTAGACACATATATCATAGGCATCATCATCTATATCGGCATTCACCATATATCATACCCCACATAACAAATATCATATCATCTACCATCTGTCCTAATCAACATAACATATATCATATCGTACATACTATATTGTAATTCTTAGTTCTCTATCATATGTGAATTATATCTTTATCATGCATTTTTATCCAATGCATCCATCATAGATTCTATCTACCTACATAAAAAATATTCACACTTCATACACACAAACTTAAACTATATACCTAGACAACATACATTTTAGATACTTATTTAATAAATCATTGAAAATACATACATATATGCATCAGGCCTATTTCTTACGTTGCTCAGTTGTTGTTTGTATATTGCTCTAAATATTATCTTTTCACCTTTCATCTCCAGTAGTGGCTGGCACGGAATGATAGTGGAGTAGTGGGGGAGGCGTGTGGGGGGGGATATAAAGTGCAACAAAAAACACTTACCCTATCGCCGCTTCCTCTGTCATCCCTCGTCGTCTCTCCGGGGCCAGAACCAGGAAGCACACAGGCTCCCGGCCCGAAGCCAATCACAAAGCTAGAATGCAGCTTTGTGATTCATCTGAGCACTGTGGTTCGGCGCTCAGATGGGGAATGGGGGCATGGGCATGTTCCTCACCAGGCTGTGCATTACAGCCTGGTGGTGAACATGCAAATTGTGCATCACTGTTTGGCCAGCCCAAGACGACCGTCCAAACAGTTATGCTCACTTGGAGTGTGCAAACTACTCATCCCCCTGTGCCACCAGTCCCGCCCTGCCCTAACCCAGCTCCGAGACTACAAAAAATAAAATGATAATAACTATGTTATTGTCATTTCTTTTTCCTGCATTGAGAGCAGTGGGGCGACGTTCCTCCGCCTTAGCGGAGGAGCCGCTCATGCTCATCTCATCTCCTCATGTACACATCTCATTTCTCAGAGTCAAGATCTTCTGAGAACCCAGAGTTAAAGATCAGTTATTAAATTTCAGTTTCAATGCCAATTTTGCTATGGTTCTTCAAAAAGTTATACAGTTTATGTAGATCATCTTAGGCATACATTTTGCCTTTGTGAATGAACCACGTCTTTGAAAGTATCTGATTTCTAATACCTTCATCTTTGACGTTAGCTTGAGGACCACCTTGCCTTTCGGGCTGTACCTCTGTCAAAGTCTTGAGAGAAAGACATTTTGTACCCTTCCCACTTAAATTGTAGTCTCACTTTTTCACAAATCAAAATTATTTTCGTACATCTATATAGTGGATAGGTTAGAAAATGACCGCTCTTGATGATTTAGCCTTTTTACGGGAGTATGATGGGATTCTGCATGCTCTGTCTGTCTCAATCTTCCTTATTGATACCATCATCGTGATCTTGTGAACACAGGTCTTAAAAATTCAGGACATTCATTTGCACTTTGCATTTGCATTTGCCTTTCGGGCTGTACCTCTGTCAAAGTCTTAAGAGCAAGACATTTTGTAGCCTTCCCACTTAAATTGTAGTCTCACTATTTCCCAAATCAAAATTATTTTCGTGCATCTATATAGTGGATAGGTCAGAAAATGACCGCTCTTGATGATTTAGCCTTTTTACGGGAGTATGATGCGATTCTGCCTTTCGGGCTGTACCTCTGTCAAAGTCTTAAGAGCAAGACATTTTGTAGCCTTCCCACTTAAATTGTAGTCTCACTATTTCCCAAATCAAAAATATTTTCGTGCATCTATATAGTGGATAGGTCAGAAAATGACCGCTCTTGATGATTTAGCCTTTTTACGGGAGTATGATGCGATTCTGCATGCTCAGTCTGTCTCAATCTTCCTTATTGATACCATCATCGTGATCTTGTGAACACAGGTCTTAAACATTCAGGACATTCATTTGCACTCTTCTTGTATTTTTCTAAAGATCACATTTCCTATAGTCCCCCACCTGTTTGTGTTTTCTAAATATGTTTTTTTCTCTAGTTGTTTGACTCTTGTAGTGATTTCTTTTAGGAAGGCTTTTGTGACTGTGAGGTGTTTTCTAGATTGATAATTTGTTTTTCTGTCATTGAAATGCTAAAGGCTACCTTACTTAAGTCTTTCCTTATTTCAAGCCTATTTCATAGAATTTAGTTTTTTCATACTAGTGAAAAAGCTCTGAGCCTGTTGATGTACTTCTCTCCAGTCAGTGGACCTTCTACTAATTTCTGGAGAGGTAAGGGGGAGTTAGCATCACTTTCAATTATCATAGCACATGAACAAAAGTAGTCATGAAATAAAGCCAGGACTAATAGATGAAGTTGAAGGGGTTTATTACAAACTCAAAACCAGACTGATGTAGATGAGTCTCAGAAGCATATTATAAAAGTAAAATATCACAAGAATAAATCTGAATCTCCTAATGAAATTCAGTCTAAACAATAAGAAGCACACTAAAAACTCAGTGGTCACTATACAAAAGCTGAGGAAAAGGATCTGAAGATTAAACTGCAAGGTTCAATCCTCCTGCCTAGTCATTAGGAGATCTAAAGAAATCTAATTTATCCTACTCTATACTAAAGTAAGAAATTCCAGATTAATCTAACGTAATCAAGGAAAAAGTGCATGGACATCATTTGTAGTTAGTTAGGGGTCGCAGCTGCAATAATAAACTAATTACAATATACCTTTTCTTACATTCTTTATTGTAATTGCTGAACAGGATACAGTGAGGGGAGAGTTTTCCTTGGCACTGGTACTATTGATGCCTTGACATTAAGATTATAACTAGGTTTATGTAGGGGTGTTTTCTGAGATTCTGAACGTCTCAGAAATAACTATTTTCTCTATGTACTAACGCTTCTTTTTACTCACGTTCTGACTCACAAAGGTAAATTTACACTTTTGTGTAGGATTACAATTGTTTGGGGGTATTCACAAACTACAAGTAAAATTTTACTGATAGTAATTTTACGACTGCTGATACTCTGCACTCGTGGTGGAGACCCCTTACTCAAAAAGATAGGCCAGTCCTATGTTTTCATGTGTGGAGTTCTCCGCCCCAATCAAGATTAGCTTTGTGAATCAGGCCCTCAATACCTCAAGTCCCTTCTTCTGTTCCCATCTAATTTTGTGTCCAGTATACAAAATTGAGTGGGGAAAAAAGCTAATTGATAAAGGACTAAACCACCATGTTTTATGCAGTAAACATTTGGACTATTGTGGTGGGATGAAATGGAACATGCTCTAAGGCAGAATACCACATTAGAGAAAAAGAAGCACTAAATATGAAGGAAATCTAGGCGGGCAAACTCTTAGTGTCAATGCAACAGAGAAGAAAAACAATGTTAGCACATTACTAGCTAAAAAGGCCCACTTGATAGTACTATATTAGAAAGGGGATAGAACAGGGGCAGCTGGTACCTTTTGAAAGTGGTGGGGCGAGCAAAGTGCCCCACTGCTTCCCAAAACATCCCAAAATTGGACAACCACTCCTGCCAAAAAAAAAACAAAGTAAAACAACCCCTACCTCCAAAAGCCCAAATAAAAACAACCCCTCCCTCTACAATCCCAAAATGAAACATAAACTAATTACATGCATTACACATTTAATATATTTAAAAAAACGTAAATTGTACTTACCCACGTGCTACGACGTGTCTTTCGGTGTTCGCAAGCAGTCTATGGTAGGAAGAGCCCCCCTAACCAATCCAGACGCTGCTTTCATACTGTTAACCAGCATTAGAGGAGCACCAGGATTGGATGGAGCTGGTGGCACCGACACTCCTTTAGGTCCTGGAGGCCTATGCTTGCTCTCCACCCAGCTGTCTAAGAGTGAAGAACTGCAAAGTGTGCATGTCACTTTGCCTGGTGTAAGACTACCAGCCAAACTGACATGAGTACTTTGCAGTGTCTGCCACTCCTCAATGCTGTCAATCGGCAGCAGAGGACACGCCTCCATCTCTCCTAGCTCGGGTCAGGCTGGCGGCTGCTGCGAGCCACGCTAATCTATATAAATAAAAATGTCAATGTTCGTTTGTTCAAAATCGCAAATCTCCAAAAGTTCTTCACCGATTGCTTTGAAATTTTGACACAACTTTGGATTCGAATAGGGGGGTGTTTCTTTATACACAACGTTGGATTCTAATACGCGCGTGTTTTTAATCGAAAGCCCGAACAGACACATAAAAATGTCAATGTTCCTTTGTTCATAATCATAAATCTCCGAAAGTTCCTCACCAATTGATTTGAAATTTTGACACAACGTTGGATTTGATTAAGCGCGTGTTTATATATACAAAACGTGGGATTAGAATACGGGCGTGTCCAATACGCACGTGTTTTTAATTGAAAGGCCGAACAGACCCTATCGATTTGGTTGCTGCGCAAAAACTACAAGGGACGCATAGAGACAATAGTCTACATATATTAGGATAGACAGTTGGTGTCAGGATGGCAGACCGGGAAGTGGGTGGAGGGAGGGGGGAGGAGTTGGTTCACTTTGCAACATTAAAAAAGGACGCATAGAGACAATAGTCTACCGATATTAGGATGGACAGTTGGTGTCAGGATGGCAGACCGGGAAGTGGGTGGAGGGTGGGGGAGGAGTTGGTTCACTTTGCAACATTAGCGCTTGTTTATATACACACAATGTTACAATAGCCACAGAAACATATTGTGTGCCCACAAGCATTGTGAAATTAAACATATTAGAAACGTGTGCTTACTCTTTTCTTTCTCTTCCATTTAATCCTACTGAGCCACAGCAACGCGTGGCAGGGTACAGCTAGTTATTCAAAATAAAATGACAAGGAAATTTTTTCAATACCATTTGATTTTGAACACTTAGTTCCCCGTACTCACAAAGAAACTGCTCCTGGGAAGGGAGATAGTTACTGGCAATTTAAGCAACCAATTTGCAGATATAATGGCCTTGAATATTTATTGACCTACTTCTGATTCCTCCACATTCTGGGAAGATTTAGAGATTAATTGCAGTGTTTACTGCAAACAACAAGATTGGTTGCAGGAGGAGATTTCGATCTAGTCCTAGATGCAGTCTTAGATAGGCAGAGCAAATTCAAAGTAAGACTACCTAAAGCCACCTAATCGCTGCTAACAATATGTAACTATCTAAATATATAAGACTGTTATGTAATGCTAACTGATTCATAAAGTTCACAGCTGCCCCAGCAAGAGGCGTCCTGGCGCTGGAACTACAAACTGTTGAAAACACCGTGGAACAGGCACCGGAGACCACTCAAGCAGGGAAGAGATGTGTTTTGATGGCTTTATGGAATTGAGCATGGTTATTAATGCTCCTGAAGAAAGTAACTTTTCCTCGAGTTTCGAACATTTACTTCCTAGCCTTGGCAGACAAATTAAGTTTCTGTCCTTGAGCCTTTTCTCTATGAGCACGTTCAACTCAACCAAAGAACTGCTTTTTCAATTAACGATGACAGTGCAGTAAAAATCTTCACAGCTATGCATGTGCAAAGACTTCACTCTGGACAAGCTTTTGCGTCTGCAGCTCTGTCAGCCATGTTTTTTGAACCACCTTTAGGCCTCACTTTGGAAACTATTATTAAACAAACACAAGTCATCAATTAATTAAAGAATTGAGACCCATTCTGTCACCCACCCCCTTTACTAATTAATCCTGTTAATTATGTTACCTAGCAAAAAGCACAATCAAGCAGCATTATAAGTACTTTTCGTTTAGGAACTGCACGAACTCCATGAGCTTTCATCACAGAAAAGACATAACATAAGCACACAAAATAAGCACATGCCATTAGTTAAACAGCCGAATTTATTACTGACAAAGACAATAGAGAAAGTTAGTTGGTTTTTTTTTCTTGCGATTGCAACATAAAGCACATTAGTTTATCCCGCGTATATTGATGAATGTATTCTTAAACTAAGTTGATTAGGAATTTCACCACAAGCTTATTAATTTTATTACTGTTATGAGAGATTAACTTCACAAGTTTGAACAAAATCTTGTTCTTCACCTTGCTTCATCAACTCCCTCATCTGGTGATTTCTAAATCACCAAATAATACCCAAAATGTATACATTTTCAACATCTTTTGAAAATTGAGCATCTCAAATTATTATTAGTAGAAGGCATCTTTACTTTCAAACAAGAGCCTTAAAAAAAATGAAAAATTACTTAAATGAAAAGTTACTAAATATACTCCCCCTTTTTTTTAACACATGACTTTATTTTCTAACAGCTTTTCTTCGACCTTATGTCATACACCAATGTGTTTTCTAGATAACACAATTTCTTCGACCTTGTGTCACCTAACAGAATTTCTTCAACCTTGTGTCACCTAATGAACAAAATCAATCATTATCACTTGCATCATCAACATTTCTTTTACTACTATTTACTTCTACTACTGGTGGAATTATATTATAGGACCACTCAGGTGATTTATACTTCTGATTTGGCTTTATTACTCTTTTTGCTCTGCTGTTTATCACTTCTATTTTCTTTCCTGCTTGTTTATTCTTATTTGAGTTTTCTTCCTTTTGACTTGTGATCTCATTCACCTGCTCTTTTGCTTTATTCACTAATTTAAATTTTAGGCCTTCGTTTTCATTTGGCCAATTATCTCCTTTTCTTGTTAATTTCCTTTTCGGTTCCGCTAAATTATACTCCACTCTCCAAGCTCTTTTCCTTGATCTTTTCACTTTTGATTCATCTCCACTATCATCTGTTACACTTTCTGTGTTATCAGCTGATTCATTAATAATCAGTTTTATTGTATCAGATTCTTCTTTAGATTCAGGTACTTCTTTACTCAGCAGTTTCACTCTGTTAGGAACAACATCCTTATAGCTGGTACTTGGGATTTCTTCTTCTTCTTCCTCAATTACTTCCAATTCTCCAGCTTCAGAATTTTCGTTCCTTCTTCCAGAGCTCCCAATCTGCTTTTCAATACTCTCCTGATCTTGATCTTGAATCACTTCTTGTTTAATTTCCTTTTCTGCTTCTTGAACTAGCAGATCTTCATTTTCATTTTCTTCAGAATCTTGTATCACAATTTCTTCATTTTCTTCATTCAATGCTTCATTCACATTTGAATTTTCCAGATGTCGACTTTCTTGTCGATCTTCAGGATCTGAATTTCTTTCAGGTTCTTCTTCTGAATCTGAATCAGCTGTTGTTTCACCTTCGTCAGGATTCTCAGGTGTTGGCACACGTAAGGTGTGGCTAGCATGAATCCATCTCTTCACTCCCCTACACTTTACTGCATTTGTTGTGACTAATATCACCTGTCTTGCGTCTGCCACCTTGGTACTAGGCAATTTCTTCTTCGATGTACTTTTGTCCTTACCCAGTCTCCTGGTAACAGATCATGAGCTTGTTCTTTCTCTTTTGTAATTACCTAAGTTCCCACCTGATGGACGACAGAAGTCACCACATCAGATAGATTTTTGCAGTAATCCATAATGATGCTATCATTAATGCTCAACAGTTTATCAACTGGAACAAATGCTTGCCTCATAACCCTACCCATTAGTATTTCTTGAGGACTCAATCCTGTTTTTCTATCTGGAAGGCTTCTCAAAGACATCAAAACAAGTGGAAGAGCATCCGTCCACTTCATTCCTGTTGCTAAGCACATCTTTGCTATTCTGTTTTTTATTGTACCATTCACTTGCTCAACAACACCTGATGCTTCTGGTCTGTAAGCACAATGTAATTTGTGCTTTATATCCGTGCTTCACAAATTAATTTTAGCAATCTGTTTTCAAAATGTGTGCCACGATCTGTCTCGATCGTTACTGGGAAACCATACCTTGTTATGATTTCTCTCAAAAGCAATTTTGCCACAGTAATGGAATCATTGCGGCGTGTTGGGAATGCTTCTACCCATCTTGAAAACAAACAGATTATCACCAAGACATATCTGAGTTTGTTGTGAGGTGGCATGTCAATGAAATCAAGCTGTATTCTGGTAAAAGGACCACCCTCCCGTCCTATTGTTCCCATGCTCACAACAGTTTTTCCGCTTGGGTTGATCTGTTGACAGATAAGACACCTTTGACAAAAGGATTCTGCAATTATTCTGAAATTTGGATTGTACCGTATTTGTCTAAATAATCTAATCATTGAATCTCTACCAATATGTCCTGGACCATGGTACATGCGTGCCATATCATAAATCATACTATCTGGCATTACTGGTCTGTAATCTTTGTAAACCCAAACCTCATCTTCTTCTCTTTGTCTGCATCCTGCTTTTAACCATGTGTGTTTCTCCTCATCATTTTCCTCATCTTGCAACTGTTTTACTTCTTGCCAAGTCTCAACTACAGATGTTAGCATAAGTGAGTTCAAAACATGTTCATTTTCTTTTTCCCGATTAATCGACACATTATGTTTTGCACAGAATTTTGCTATTGAGTCAGCATATGAGTTTCCTTTTGTTATGTAATCCTCACCTTTTTTATGTGCTGTGCACTTTACTACTGCAATTTCTTCTGGTAGCTGAATTAAATCAATAGATCTTTTAATCAACTGAGCATTTCTTATTGGTGATCCCGCAGAAGTTAAATAACCTCTTTGAGACCAGAGCTGGCCATAGTCATGGACTACACCATAACCATATTGACTATCAGTCACTATGGTCATTTTTAACTCTTTTTGAGACAGGAAGCTTCAATTACATCTGCAACTGTACATACCGAATATGCTGCACTCAGAACACCTTCATCTGTTCTTAAGCATGAACCATCAACAAATAAAGCATAATCTGATTCAGATAATGGGACATCTTTTATGTCCTATCTTGGTTAAGTGCAATATTCTAATACATCCAGGCATTCATGATCAACCTCATCCCTGATTTCTGTTTCAGTAGTGTCAGGTAATAATGTGGAAGGATTTAAATTCACACATCTCGCAATTGAAACATTATCCGAGCCAAGAATAACCTTTTCATATTTTGTTAACCTATTATTTGTCAAATGTTGTGTTCTGCTTCTAGTGAGGAGAATTTCAACTGAGTGTGGTACATATACTTTTACAGGAAATCCCTTTATTATCCTTTCACTTTGTTCCAAACTCACACTTGTTGCAGCTACTGCTTTTAAGCAACCTGGTAATGCTTTTGCAACAGGGTCAAGAACAGCTGAGAAATATGCTATTGGCTTTCTCCGTCTTCCATGTCTTTGACTCAGAACTGATAATGCACACCCTTCTCTTTCACAGCAATACAGCTCAAATTCTTTTTCACAATCAGGCATTTCTAAGGCTTGAGCTTCACACAAACTTTTCTTTAACTGTTCAAAAGCTTCTAATTCAGTTTTTGTTAGGCTAATCGGGTCTTTTATGTCTGCTTTTGTCAGTCTCTGCAGTGGCTTTGCGATTATTGAAAATCCACTAATCCATTGACGACAATAACCTACCATTCCTAGAAACATTCTAACCTGTCTCTGTGTTTTTGGAGGTTGCATTGCTTGAATCATTTTTATTCTTTCTGTTGTCACTTGTCTTACTCCCTTTGCAATTCTGTGACCAAGATATTTTACTTCTTGTTTGCAAAACTGTAATTTTGCAGGAGATACTTTATGTCCCTCATCTGCCAGATGATTTAAAAGAGTAATGGTATCTGTTACACAATTATCTCTTGTTTTTGCAGCCACAAGGAGGTCATCAATATACTGCACTAACGTAGATTTTCCATGTAAATCTAGATTTTCCAATGATTTCTTTAGCAACTGATTAAAAATAGATGGACTTTCGGTGTACCCTTGAGGGATTCGACACCATGCTAAAATACGCTCTTTGAACCGGAACGCAAAAATGTGTTGGCTTTCTGGATGCAATGGAACAGTAAAGAATGCATTACACAAATCAATAACCATATACCATTCTGAATCAAGCGGAATCTGATATAAAATTAATGCTGGATTTGGTACAACTGGGCAACATGGAACAACAATTTTATTAACCTTTCTCAGGTCTTGAACAATTCTGAAAGTTCTATTTGGTTTATTAATTCCCATAATCGGTGAATTACATGGACTACTCTCAATTTCTTTTAGAACACCTTGTTTTATGAATTTGTCTATTACAGGAGTAACACCTTCAATCACTTCTGCTTTCATTTTATACTGAGGAATGTTTGGATAATCTACTCCTTGTTTTACTGATATTTTTACTGGATCTACATTTTTCATCAAACCCATTTCATCTCCAGTGAAATCCCAAATTTTTATATTCACTGTGTCTTTTAATTCTCCAGGTAGATTATTCTTATCAAACACAGGAAATAATTTATTTTCTTCTGCCTCAACCATTGACATTGTTAATTTGTAAAGCCCATCTTCTTCTGGAGTTTGAAGCTCAATACCATCCGGTGAGCAATATATTGCACAATTCATTTTACACAGGATATCCCTACCTAATAGATTTACAGGACTGCTATCACAAATTACATATCTATGCATGTCTTTAAATTTACCTATTTCAACTTCAACTGGTTCAGTTAGATCTGTTTTTATTTGCTGATTAGCTACACCTACTACTTGGATTTTATCTCCAGAGAGAGGAAGGTTTTCTATTTCCACTGAACAGTAGAACGGGTAGCACCTGTATCCACTAGGAAAGTAATTTCTACATAATTCACTTTACCATTTACAAATGGACCAGATTGATCTACCTCAAGATGGCTCCAAGCACACACTCTTCCTCCTCTCTCAGGCACCGTTCCATCTTCTTTCAACCAATATTGTTGAGACACATTTGACACATTCACTCTTGGCGATCTGTTTACCTGTTCACCTCCGCTGAATCCTGTTTCTGCACTGTATTTCTGCACATTTACACAGTTTGGAAATGGCGGTTGTGGTAACTGACTTTGCTGAATCACTACCTGTCACTGTAGCTGTTGCTGCTGATTTATCTCATTCTGCATCTGTGGATTTAATGATGGATTTTTAAAATAATTTCAGGGCGGATTCTTGCATTCACGCTTCCAGTGTCCAATTTTGCAACAATTAAAACATGGGAGTTTCTGTTTTAACTCTTCTATATTTCCCATCAATTTTTGTTTATTATAATTACCTTTAAATTTCCCTTGATTCTGATCAACATTCTTATTTCCTAAACTTGCCATTTGTTGTTCAGTCACTTTTACCTGTACCCACATAGCCTTTTCGTTTAACTTCTTTTGTTTAGCATCTGTCTCATCACTACAGTATTTTGCTTTTCTCAGGATATCATCTACTGTGTGTGATTGCCAACCAACTATTCCGGTTCTTACCATTTCACTAAATTCAGGTCTTAAGCCATATACAAATCTGTATATAAAATGGCTCATGTCTTTTTCACTTAAATGTTCATAACCACTGTATTGTTTGAATACCAGCAGTAATCTTTCATAAAATGAATGTACTGATTCCTTTGGCTCTTGGGTTGTTCTATCTATTTTAACCCAATCTATCTCTTTTGGGGGAATCTTGTTTTTCAAAAACACAATTACCTGTTCGTACTTTCTCATTACCTCTGGTGAAGGAGCACCTGTTACTTTATCTCGGGGGTATTCTTCTCTAGGCCAATTTATAGTAGTTTTACATTCTGTCCAAAGATCTGATGGGACAACTATGTAAAAAAATCCATCAAGATCAATCCATAAAACTTTTGAAACTTTCACAAACCTGTCCATCTGCTGATACCATTCTACAGGTTTTTCTCTTAATCGAGGAAAATCATTTGTAAACAGTAAAATGTCCTGTCTTGTCCATGGGACATGCACATACCCTCCTCCCGGTATTTCTCTCATTGGAAATTCATTTACTACTTCTTCCTTTTCTCTAATAGGAAAAGCTAAACTTGTTCTGTCTTCATCTCTTTTCTTCGCCCATTTCGTTCTCCATTTACTTAATTCACCCCATTTTCTCAAAATCACAATTAAGTCTTTTATATGAGTTATTCTTCCTGTGGTATTCATATTTTCAATATCTTTTTCAGAGAAATCCATCCTATAAGTTTTCTGCAAATTCTTCTGCTTACTTAAATCTACTTCTAATTCAAAAGCCATATCCTCTAATTGATCATATTTGTTTTTCGTTTTCCATGTTATGCTTTTGCAAATAAATAATAATTCATCATCCTGATATGCCTTCAATCTGTCAGTTCCAATCGTTCCAATTATTAATTCCTCTAAATCTGCTTTCAATTTTGGAACATCAAGTAATTTACATTCTGGGGTTTGTGTTAAATCTATTTTACTCAGACTCTTTTCCGGAGTTCCAGAGTCAGATTCTGCACCAGATGGAGTTTTACATGACAAACTTTGATTAAAAGTTAAATCAGGCATCATTATTTTCTCTCGATGTATTTCAGACAAGTCTGAATAAAATTTTTCAGTCACTTTCTGAATTTCTAAATTTATTGGAACAGTTAAAGCTGAATGCCTAATTTTCTTTTGATCAAATACTGGAAGAACAGGTCCAATCGTTACAGGTACTGTTACTCCTTCCATGCTTTTAGTTAACTGCTGTATTAATTCATTCTTTGAACAAATATATTCTAAGGTATTTGGTAATTCCTCATATCTTTCTGTTCTTTTTCCATTTCTTGGGGTTTCATTTCTTTGAACTGGCGTTTCAGTATAATTTCTATTTTCTCCTGATATATTTGAATTACGTCTTATTTCTACTCTTTCAGGTGTATTTCTATAATTTGGATTTGTTTTAGGAGATGTCTCATCAATAATTTCTCTTGGAGGGGCACCTGGAGAAGTCCATGAACAAACTGGTTGATAAGGTGGCGGTTTTCTAGTATAAATTTCTTCTAATACCGCATCTTCTGAATCACTTTCTTCACTATTTTTCTTTTTCTTTTGGGCACTCTTTTGTCCAGTTACCTCATCAATTAGTCTCACTGGGTACAAGCCATCACACATGTCTGCACTTCTCCATCAAAGCATTCTATCCTCATGTGTTTCTCTATCAAGACCTAATCCTGTTCCCCTTAATATTCCTCTACTCTCTCGTTCTAATTCAAACATTTCATCTTTCCATTCAACTAAAGCTTCAAATTGAGTAGGTCTATTTTTTGGTACGAGTTTCATAATTTTTTCTCTTACATTTTTCAAAACTGCTAAGTTAAATGATCCATCTTCGAGGAGGAGCTTAGCGCGCACCCAAGATGGTCGCGTGAGCTTAGGGCTCCCGGACCTTCGCCACCTCCACCGACTATCCTGAACCCTATCCTGATTTGGACGACGGGTTATTACTGGCACGGCCCTGCTGATCGTTTATCCGTTTTCGGACTACGATTTGGACCTCGGGAGCTGAAGATATGGACTCTTGAACTTTTTCGGCCTGCTCCATGGTACTGCCCCCGGGCTCGGTTTCTCTGCCAGCCGGACAGTAATTGAACAACAACGGACCATGCAAGCCTCCTTTGCCCGGTTGTCTACTTTCAGTTTCGTTTCTCGCGCTTAGACCTATTTGACTTTGTTTCGATCGCCCTGGCTTGCTGCTTTCAACCTCACCACTCTTCACCGACTGGTGACTCGGCCCCCTGCCATTTATCACTTGGTGATTGGTTTGCATCTACATTTCTATATTGTTGCGGGCGCATCGACTTTAGCCATTTTTACTAGGTCTCAGACTACCCTTCGGGGCGCACGAACTAAGATGGCCGCCAAGCCTGAGGGAGAGAAACGCAAGACCAGACCGGCAACGCGAGGGGGCTCCGTGCAATCAAATGTCATGGACAGATACACCCTCGTCAAGGGCTCTCCGGGTGGATCGACTAAATCCCCGGCCACTGTGGGAGACGACTCCCCGATGGATGAGGAACTGTCGTTGAGGGACGTCATGGGCGCCATTGCCGGGATGAAGGCCACGCTGGGTCAACAATATGAGGCCCTGGCCCACAAGTTGGATACGGTCGCCATCGATGTTACCTTGATCAGGGCTGACCTTGCGAAAACCAATGAAAAGGTCAAATCCCTCGATCTAAAGACATCTAGTCTTGTTACTGACGTCTCAGATTTACAGGCAGAGGTCGGTAACTTGCGACCCGCCCGTGACTATCTCACTCGACGCCTGGACGACTTTGAGGGCCGTGCAAGACGAAACAATATCCGTCTGGTTGGTGTCTTGGAAACTTCGGAAGCATCCTCGGTGGACCTGCTGGTGGAGGATCTGGTCCTGAATCATCTAGCGCCCAAGGGCCTCAGCAAGTTTTTTGCTGTTGAACGTGCACACAGGATCCCGGGTGGTCCGCCTAAGCAGGGAGCCACTCCGCGTCCCATCATTGCTCGGATCTTTAACTTTCGGGACAGGGATGCGATCCTGCAAGCGTCACGCCTATCTGGTCCAACGGCTTATGAGAACACTGCAGTCAGCTTCTACCCGGACTTTACCCAGCAGGTTCAGAAACAGCGACTTGGCTTCCAGGGGGTGAAAAAGAGACTGAGGACTAGAGACATGAAGTACGCCATGCTTTTCCCGGCCCGGTTACGTATGGTGTACAACGAACGAACATTTTACTTTGATCATCCAGGGGCGGCAAGTGACTGGTTGGACACGCTGCCCCCGGGACCAGATCGTTCTGAACACTCTGGACACTCCGGTGGTGCGGAGGGAGGCCCGGTGGAGCAGGAATAGGGGGCGGAATCAGCTCCCGGTCCATCGTGTTGACTTTCGGCTGTGGTTTGGTGCTATGCCACTATTGCTTGCTATCATGCTGTCTTATTGGGGGGTGGGCGGGGGAGTGGGTGAGTCTTCCTCCTCTGGGGTTCTTTTCGTAGAATAGTTGTATGTTAGGGCGACAGGCACACTGCAAGTTGGGGTGGCTTTTGAGTCTTACGCAGGGGTGGGGGGTATGATGTACGGGGTTGTTTGGGGGGTTACAGTTTCCGTTTCATTGTTTTCTTCAAGGCATATTATTGATGATCTCCTGTTGTACAGTGTCGCACGCGGTGCGGGGTGGGGATGGGGTTGATCTCTGGGATGGGGGTTAGGTCACTTAAGGTACTGTGTTGGAACGTGAACCGGTTGGGGGATAGGATCAAACGGGGCGTGGTGTTGCAGCTCTTGCGACGGTTGTCCCCTGATGTGGTCTTGCTTCAGGAGACGCATTTGCTTGGCAATACGTGCCATGCAATGAATAGGCGTGGCTATCGTCTTGTCGCGCACTCAGGTTTCACTTCTGGCTCCAGGGGGGTGGGCATTCTGGTTCGGAACTCCCTCCCTCTTGCTGTTGACGACATCATCCTTGATGACAGGGGACGGTACGCTGCCATTGTGGGGCGCTGGGAGGGAAGGGTTGTTACCCTCCTCTCCGTCTACGTGCCGCCGGGTCTCCAGACTACCACTTATGCGGATCTGGGAAGAGTGATTTTGGGAGTCCCCGAGGGTCTGCTTATAGTGGGTGGGGATTTCAACTCTGTAGTGTCGGGGAAGTGTGATCGCTACCCTCCCGAGACATTGCGAAGTCACAATCCTGGTTGGGGGATTTCCTGGAGGCTTTGGGGCTCACTGACTGCTGGCGCCTGCTTCATCCTGGGCAATTGCAGTATACTTTCCATTCTGGTGCCCATGGCAGTCTTTCGAGACTGGATTATGTGCTGATGCCCTCCTCCCAGGCCTCCTCCATAAGGGAGGTGAAACATCTAGCTAGGGGTATCTCGGATCATTCCCCACTGTGGTTGGTAGTAGACGCCCACTTGGGGTCGGAGGGTAGGGTGGCCCCGATACACTTCTGGTATCTCCGCGACCCCAAGGTTAGGGCGGAACTAATTAAAACGATTGACCAATACTTTGCTGAAAATGTGGGTTCTGTGTCCTCCTCTGTCACGTTGTGGGAAGCGTACAAAACTGTTATTCGGGGCCAGGCCCTCTCCTTGATTGGCAATGTCAAGAGACGTAGGCGGGAGGAGGTTGTCCGTGTTGAAAATGACATCACTGTTCTTGAAAGGGAGTTGGAATCCGAGGTCACCCCGGAGAGGCTGCACCTTTTGGGTCTAAAACAACTTGAGTATAGAGCGCTGGTGACTAATGCGGCGAAGGAGATGAGCAGGGAACAACAGGGACGACTGTATGATGTGGGGGATAAGGCGGGGAAATTGCTTGCTTGGCTGGCTAAGAGGGAACGTGCGAGTCGGGTTGTCCCTGTGATTGTTGATGTGAATGACGTGAGTATCACCGACCCTGCTGATATTGTTGAATGTTTCGCTGAATATTTCCGGGAAGTGTATTCCCCCGTCTCTGATAGAACTGAACAGGACTCCCACTTGCTCCTGCGAGATATCTCGCTGCCACGTTTGTCCGACCCAGAAAGGGATCTTCTAGAGGCTCCGCCTACAGTTGATGAGGTTGTTACGGCCATCCGCTCGGTTCGCTCGGGGAAGGCCTCGGGTTGTAATGGGCTCCCTGTAGAGCTTTACAAGCTCCGTCCGGATGTGATAGCACCGTATCTGCGGTCGATGTTCTTGGACTCACTGGAGGTAGGCTCCCTCCCTCCCGACCAAAGATTGGCTTCCATAGTGGTGATCCACAAGGATGGCAAGCCACGTGACCGCTGCGCCTCCTTTAGGCCCATATCATTGATTAACGCCGAACCGAAGATTCTGGCCAAAGTGCTTGCAAACCGCTTGGTCACTGTCATAGGCGATCTGGTTCACCCGGACCAATCCGGATTCATACCCCATCGTAACACGGCACTTAATCTCCGGCGCCTGCATGGAGTCCTCGCGCGAGCGGCGACTCTGCGTGAACCGGCCATCTTGGCGTCTTTGGACGCCACCATGGCGTTTGATACGATGGAGTGGCCATATTTATGGGCGGTTCTTTCTAAATTTGGCTTTGGCCCCACCTTCATCGACTGGGCGACGTTGCTCTACAACGACCCCTTAGCCCAAGTGGTGGTGAACGGTCGTGTCTCGGCCTCCTTTGCTCTTGGTAGGGGAACGCGCCAGGGCTGTCCTTTGTCCCCTCTCTTGTTTGCCCTTGCTTTGGAGCCATTGGCGGCATGGCTGCGATGGGAACCGTCCTTGAAGGGCATTAGATGGACTCCGGAGTTTGAAGACCGAATATCCTTATATGCAGACGATATACTCCTTTATCTTACGTCGCCTCGGAAATTGTTGATCGTCCTATTTGACGTTTTGACTTCTTTCCGTAAAAACTCCGGTCTGGTAATCAACTGGTTGAAGTCTTCCATCTATGTTCTATGCGGCGAGGCCCCTCTCCTGCCTCGTGGATGTCCTATTTTGGTGGTGCGGGAGGGATTCAAGTACTTGGGGATTGGACCCTGTACTTCGTTATGAACGCAATTTGTTGCCCCCTCTCCAGCGCCTCCGTGCCGATGTGACTGCGTGGGGCAGGCTCCCTCTCTCTCCTCTGGGACGGGCGGCGTTATTTAAGATGATGTCGCTCCCTCGGTTCCTTTATGCGTTGCAAAATACACTTGATATTGTGCCCGCCCGCTACTTCCGGGAGATTGAAAGTCTACAGAGACAATTGGTATGGGGGGGCCGTCCTCGTATTGCTCTTGCGAAACTGACGCTCCCGTGGTACGACGGGGGTATCGCGCTCCCGGACATCCGCCGCTACTATTGGGCCTCTCAGCTGGGGGCCATCAACCACTGCATTTACGGTCCTTTGCCGAGCCCGGCGTTTGAGATGGATAGATGGCTGCTGCCTGGTGGAGACTTCAACAGGGCTCTGTATGCGACATCTGCAGGCGGATCTCTCACGGGCCCCACTAGGACAGCGGTGCAGGTCTGGCATCGCGCTACAGCAGCCCTGGGCTGGGCTGATAAGCCGACCCGTGCTACCCCGCTTTATGCATCGGAAAGACTCGGCTCCCTCTGGAAGTCAAAGGGTTTCGATAAGTGGGATGTGATCGGTATCAGCAGGGTGAATGATGTGTGGATCAAGGGTAGAGTCAAGACGTTTGAGGAGCTGAAAGTTGAGTATGACTTAATTGATAGAGAATCCTTTCGCTATGTGCAAATCCGACACGCGGTTTTGTCTGTATTTCCCCTGGGCTCGGATATTCCGGAGGCGTCCCCGCTTGAAGATCAGGTGCTAGACGGACATGTCCCTGACGGCACGATCTCCCTCATATACAAAAAGTTGATCAATGCCAGAACCGACCTACTGAGTAACCTTCGAGAGTCGTGGACTAGTGACGGTCTGGAACTCGACGACGAGGACTGTCAGGCTGCAATCTCTTCCCCGAAGGAAGTGGCTATCCCGGCGCGCCTCCGGTTTGTCCAGCTCAAAATTCTCCATAGGGTCTACGTGACTGGTCCCCGTTTGGTGCGAATGGGGTTCTCTGTGGATGGACTGTGCAGGCGTGGTTGTGGTCTGGTGGGTACGTTTCTCCATATTATTTGGGAATGCCCTGCGGTGATGAGCTATTGGACTCGCGTGCATGAAGTCATGAGTGAGGTCACGGGTGTGCAATCAATGCCTGAGGCGAGGCGGTGTCTGTTAATTGTCTGGGAGCCGAACGATTATGACCTGGCGCAGCTTCGATGGGTGACCTTGGGTTATATGATTGCTAAGAGAGACATTGCTCAGTTGTGGGGTGCCCAGAGGCCACCGACAGTTCTGGTGTGGCAACAAAACATGGACTGGTGCATGTTTAGGGAAAAGACAGTGTATGTTTCCCGTGGCACGCCCCGCAAATGGGGGAAAATTTGGAATCAATGGAACGCATACCGTGGTGACATCTGTACTCCCCCCCCCTCCAGAATTGGATACTGACCTGTCATCCTCCCAACCTGATGTTTCCTCCACGGGAATTTAGATATCTTGCTTATTCCTGATCTCCTCCCCCCTCCCCAATCTCATCACTTACTTCTGACATCTGATTTGTATATGTATCCCCCCCAGCGCCGATATGACACAACTGTAATGTATTGGCTTGTTTTCTGTTTTTTCTTTCTATGTTTTTTGTTCTTTGCATTTAATAAAAAGATATATAAAAAAAAATCATCCATCTTCCGGCCATGCTAATACACCATCATTTTCAGTATACTTCATCCAATTCTAAATCCAAAGACAAGTATGATAACTATATTCACCCAACATATAAGCTGCAGGTGTTTTGTACTTATGAAGTAATCTTCCACCCCGCGTTGAAATTTTCTTATCAGGTTTAATTTTGTTTTTCAATTTCTGAAACCATGTAAGCTTCTTTTTCTCCTTCATGTAATAGTGATCCATGTCTTTAAACAATTTCCCTTACTTCGGAAAAAATCGTAACAATTTCCTTGTTATTCCACAACACCAACCAATCCGTGCGCGAAACTTACCAACAAACCAATCAAGTTAAGCTTCGTTACTATTTTGCTCAACCAATAGAATTACTGTTTTTCAGGATGAGCCAATCAGCTGTAAGCTTGCCTTAGTCACATGAACCAATTTGTGCGCGAATACTGTGATGCATGTTAGCCAATCACAGCGCGACACTTGTGACGTATGCTACCGCTGCAGCTGCTCTGTCCCTCACTCCACTCCTTAAACTAACACCTCCTTTACAATTTTTTTTTTTTTTAAAGCACCATATTTACAAATCTTTCAATTGAATTCAGTTAATAACTCCACAAAAACAAACCATTTGTCTGTTTCACTAAAGTAAAGTGATAGCTTTCCCAATCATTCAAATTCAAATTCTTTATTTCAGCATGAATGCCATAAAAGAGTCACAGCACAATTCATTACATTAGTATGAACATCAATAAAAATACATTTCTAAATACAAATCAATCTAAGCACATCCTATTGGATAAACCAAATATACTTCAATTTTATAGCTGTTGCCCCTTTTTTTTCCTTAGGAAAAAGATTGAGTGTAAAAATCGACTAACACTAAATATTATTGTTTGGTTAGTATTAGTTTTGAGTATTCTCAGGGCCTGGTTGCATGATCTCAGGCCTAGCAATAGGCATAGTGGTTTAATCCATCTTTTTCTAGCCAATGCATAGGCGGGGCAAAAAAAGAAGATGTGAGTCTCGTTTTCAATCTGGCTACAGTCACACATGGCACAAATTTCGTCGGCCTCCAGGGATGAAGCATTAGACCTCCTTGACCAACATGCTAAGGTTGTTTTGGTCAAAAGATTACCATATCTTAATTTTAGGAATAGAGTTTTAGCAAGTGGAGGCTCTATCTCATCTAAAAAGGTCTCAAATATTGGCTCATCTTTGAAGCTGAGAAAATCTGTTACCAAGGTTCCAGCAGCCGAAGCATTTGTTGCCATATTAACCATGAAACTCCAAAAGGCCCTTTTTAGTGTTAGTTTTGGGTTAGACGGTAGATGTTCTGGATTCTCCCAAAAATGTTTTAAACCTATTTTGGTAAGCCAAATTTTAACATGTTTTAACCATGGGATAGTAATTGAATTATCAAACCCCATGATTTCTTTTAGACCATCCCTGTAATCCTGCAATTCAGGCACCCGCCACAATCTAACCCATAGCATCAGTGGGCGGATTATGGTGTAATGGTCAGTTCTTTTAACATTTAGATCCAATTCAAGTGGCACTAAGGGAGTGCCTCTTGGGACCCTTACCAAACTTCTCATAAAGTTATTGTCCAGAACACGAAAAGTGTCTTTTGACCCTGGGCCCCAAATTTCTGCTCCGTACAACGCTGCTGGTTGAACCTTAAATTTAAAAAGCTCAACTACCGGAGACACTGCTTTACTGGTACTCAAACTTTGTTTCCTAAGAATTGGCTTTACATTCTGACTGAATGCCAGCTTGCTTTTTTCCATTTGGGCTCTCCAAGAAAAATTAGAATCTAAGGTAACCCCCAAATAAGAAAAATGTGAGACCGATTCTAATTTAACACCGTTCAGTGTTAAACATCCTTTGTCAATTTTCGGTGGATTAAGGGCCATACATTTAGTCTTTTTCCCATTTATCTCCAGTCCTTTCTTACTACAATAATCACTAAAAGAATTAAGCAGTGCCTGGAGACCTTTCTTGGTTTGGGAAATCAGAATAGTGTCGTCTGCAAACAATAGTGATGTTACCCTTTCTCCATTCAGTTTTGGTGAATCGTTTATACATCCCTCTAGATGTGTAGGGATGTCGTTCACAAAAAGGGAAAAAAGTGTAGGTGCCAATACGCAACCTTGGCGAACGCCACGCTCGATGGGAATTTTTTGGGTCAGTTCCCCACTTGGGCCCCATCGGATTTTCGCAAAATTCCCTTCGTGCAATTCTTTTATCTGGACCAATAGGCTATTTGGCAACCCTACGACGCTCAATGTTTTCCATAAAAAATTGCGCGGCACTAGATCGAACGCTGCTCTCAGATCGACGAAAGCAAGGTGACCCTTTTTGATACGTACATATTTCCAATAAAGACAGCAGAATCTAAATATCTGGTCTATTGTGCTTACTTTACATCGGAAACCAGCTTGAAATTTGGTTAAGATTGCATTCTCCTCCATCCAGTTACTGACACGAGTTAATATATGTCGTGAGTAGATTTTCTGGAGAATATCCATCAAGCTGATTGGCCAATCATTCAAGTATTCTTTTCACGTGAAATAGACAACACTATTTTCACAGAATATTAAATTTGTTGATAAAGTAAGGCTACTTTACCCTTCTAGCAGGTAATAACGAACTTGTTTCTCTCTAAATGCACATACAGAGATATTTTACACCTCCTTAGAGACAATTCAGAGTTTAACTCGATCGTACATTACAAATTCATTTATACACATTCATACTGAAAAGTCCCTATCCTTAATATAAATCTTTAGTAGGACTTTAACCCACTAATAGAAATTCTCACTCACCAGTAAGATAGACGACGCTTCCTTACCCTTCACTCAAGCTTAGATAAATTCTACTACTCTTTTCACAGTGAGTTTTAAAACAGGACAAAAGTCCCTTTACTCGAAAGCTATGATTTCATAGACAATCCTCACTATGCATATTACCTTACACACCTAAAATCCCTAAACTTGTGCTGTACGACCGCAACACTTGTGATATACGGCGATACCACTATTTTGAAAGAGAACAAATGCACTGTGTAACTTCACCTGTCACACTTCTCATGCCGGCACAAACCAGGAATTTTCACACTGCTGGAAAAAACCTTTCGACTACATATAACAACTCAACAAACTTAACACGTTTTAGACATTAATCCTATGTATTACCATGTAACATGCTAGTTACCATAGAAACCCTAACTCTGCTACCAAGAAATTGATCCAGCGCTCTATTTGAAAAACTGTCTCAAAAACGCTACCTATCACCTCAATACTCACCATAAATCATGAAACACATATAAAGGCCCATAATACCAATGAGACAATTTTTGAGCAACCGAATCAGGTGGTGTGATTAATCAAAACTACTCACATAATATTTACGTTATTATATACAACTGCAGTTTATCTATTTTCACCATAGTTTTAAACATTTATTATTTATTAATCAGACCACTAAGGCGATTGGATCATCTGATGGAAACTAGACCATGAATAAACAAGACCAGTTTGTCTTTTCAAATCTAATTTTATTAACTTTATTTTTCATAAAGAAAAAGCATTTATGTTTTAGAATCTTTATGTTATAAGCAATAAAGAAAGCAGCTTTTTAATAAGGAAATGAATTAATAAACTGACATTTTCAAAGCAAGCTCAGAAACACGAAATATTAGCATAATAACAGTTTCCATTCCCTAAATCTATTTCCCTGTCTATTTCTCACTTCACCTAGAAAGGAAAAATCATTTAAAGTCTGCTGTCCTTACATGCGCCAAAGGTCCAACAGCATGTCACGTCAATCAGGAATCGGAAAGTAAGAGTTTTTTTCCTGCTCATAGTGTCAGATTTTATACCTTTCTCTCTAGCTAGACTTTCTACATTTTACATTCTTTTAAGCAAATCCGAGCTTTTTATTGGCTGTCCTGTGTCAGTTCATGATAAAATACATTAGGTCATCTCCGACTCTTGACCAGGTCCAGGCTTCAGATAAGCCCTATTGTCTTTCATTTCCACATCTTTCAACTTCCTCAAGAAAGTAACTTTTCCTCGAGTTTCTAACATTTACTTCCTAGCCTTGGCAGACACATCAAGGGCCTCATTAGGATCGCGGACGGACTTGCGTCCGTCCGCAACCCCAGAGGATGAGGGAACGTCCGCATGGGCTGCGGCGTTCCCTCATGTGCGATTAGGATGTGACCGCCACCCTGGCGGTCACATCCTGGATATTTAACATTGCGGAGGGTGCTGCTTCAAGCAGCACCCGCCGCAATGTTAAAAGTGCATGTTTAACATTTACATGCACAAAGCGGCAGGCACCGCGCGGTGCCTGCCGCTTTGTGCATGTAAATGCTGGGGGGTACCATAGGTACCCCCCATGTGCACCTCCCACCCGCCAACACCCTGGGGGCCCGCCACGGGCCCCCAAAATCAAAAGTACACATGCTTTTCCACGGTGGAAAAACCGCCGCAGAAAAGCATGTTTAGAAATGCATCCTAATTCGGCTGGCGGTGTCTGATAGACACTGCCAGCCAAATGAGAGCTTTTCCGCCGCGGTTGTAATCCGACCACGGCGGAAAAGCGGCGGACAGAAACCAAGACCCACCAGCCATCGTAATGCGGCGGTGGGTCTTTGGTGAGTCCGCAGAGGATTTTCCGCCTCCTCCGGGCCGGAGGTGGCTTCCGCCGGCCCGGAGGAGGCGGAAAATCCTCCATCATAATGAGGCCCTAAGTTTCTGTCCTTGAGCCTTTTCTCCATGAGCACGTTCAAATCAACCAAATAACTGCTTTGTCAAATAACGATGACAGTGCAGTAAAAATCTTCACAGCTACGCATGTGCAAAGACTTCACTCTGGACAAGCTTTTGCGTCTGCAGCTCTGTCAGCCATGTTTTCTGAACCACCTTTAGGCCTCACTTTGGAAACTATTATTAAACAAACACAAGACATCAATTAATTAAAGAATTGAGACCCATTCTGTCACCCACCCCCTTTACTAATTAATCCTGTTAATTATGTTACCTAGCAAAAAGCACAATCAAGCAGCATTATAATTACTTTTCCTTTAGGAACTGCACGAACTCCATGAGCTTTCATCACAGAAAAGACATAACATAAGCACACAAAATAAGCACATGCCATTAGTTAAACAGCCGCATTTAATACTGACAAAGACAATAGACAAAGTTAGTTTATTATTATTTTTTTTACTTGCGATTGCAACATAAAGCACATTAGTTTACCCCGCGTATATTGATGAATGTATTCTTAAACTAAGTTGATTAGGAATTTCACCACAAGCTTATTAATTTTATTACTGTTATGAGAGATTAACTTCACAAGTTTGAACAAAACCTTGTTCTTCACCTTGCTTCGTCACTACCTAGCGGGAATGAGAGTATCAAGGTAGTGAGAGATCCAGTTGGAGAGGGTAGTCTCAGCCACATCTGGGTCGTCTGGCAGGTTAGGTGTATGCATCAGGAGAAGGGCGTAGAACTGTTCAGAGTCCAGTTTGTGCCACAGGCATTTTAAGACTGATTTCTGAGGTACGCCCTGAAGTGGCCCTACTCTCAGAAGAGTCATGGATATCAGTTAATGGTCAGACCAACTCATCAGAGTTGGCGTATACACCTTGAGGGTAGGTAAATTAGAGAAAACTGAATCTAGTAGGTGTCCAGCAGAGTGGGTGCAGCCTAGGGCCCTCTGAATAAACTGGAGGGCGGCAAGGTCTGCGAGGAAGTTGCCTAACTCGCAGTCTTGAGTGTTGTCTAGATGTAGATTCAGATCACCAATATTGCTAAAATTGGCTCATCTAATAGCCAATGTGCCTACTACAGCAATCAGTGCGTCCCTAAATAATTTAGAGGGGCCATGCGGGTGATAGATGGGGGGGTGGGCACAACAGGATCCTCCCGGTTGAGCTGCTGATTGGATGAAACTGACCAATCAGCCCTCAGCCTGACCAATGGACGCGGAAGCAAGGTACACCCAAATTCAAGGACTTCCCAAGCACAATTCCCCGCAATAACAATGGTAAAACTTTTTAAAGAAGTCAGAAATAAAACATAAACGAGCGTCAGGTAAAAGCTCCCTGTGCTCGAGCTGTTTAGCAGCTCATGGAGACTACAGATTCCCACAGGGCAGGAATTCTTCTCCTATTTGTGCCACCAATCATATTTCCGTATCATAACTTATATATAGAACCTGTGTGCCTTTCGGAGTCTATCTCTATCAGATCACTCTATCGTCACTAAACCTCAGAGGCCCAAAAAAAGCATTTTGGAAGATCCAAACAATGTTTCTAAAGTAAATGTAACATATTTTATTAAAAACACCAGAAGTGTCCTCAATTTTGAGACACTGTGAGATGCAATGAACATGTGAGTTTGAAACACATTCATCAGAAAAGCAGCCAAAGAAAACATGGAACACATTTCCTATAGAAGCACATAAATAGGCTTGAAATGGAACATATATCACCCAATACTCAAGATTTATATCTGAAGCGTAGATCGCTTCATGATTATAATAAAGTACTTTTAATATTTCAGGTTGGTGTATCGAATTAGATAAAGCTAAACTAGGGCAAGCAAATCAGGCTATTTTAGATAATTACCTGTAAGCTGGGAAATCTCAATCCTGTATCACAGCCATTGAAACTAAAAAATAGTTTTACCACAACAAAAAATAATACAATACTACAAACTTGAGTTCTATTAAGACCTTTACACATCCTATTCAAAAACAGATCAAGACAAAATATATGAATACCTAAGGAAAACAAACTACCCCCTCCGCACCCCCATCATTTCCTAAGGGCCGTCCTTATGACACCTTCCCCATGCTCTCAGGCCGAGGACAATGTCTGCATGCTTTCCAAAACGCAAAAAGTTCCCTTGAGTTCCTATCTCTAAGTTTTTATGGAGTTCTAAAGTTAGTTAAAAGATCTCTAAACTTATTCACTAGAAAGCTTACTGTGTTTCAACCGTCATAATCTTCCATGCACGCACAATTTATGTCTCAAGTGGAACCATCAAAAGAGCACTTACATTCTAAAATATTTATATACTACGTAGCCAAGGTGTATGTATTATTTCCAAAATATTTTATTCGTATAAAAGAGATTCAGAATTTATAAGAAACAATTTTTACATTTAAAAACAAATATATGTATCTCTGTTTTGTGGATGTTCATATGTATATTTGCATACAGTTATTCAATAATATACATGCCTGTTGTCATAACACTCACAAAAAGTATACATTTTTTACCATATATTCAAAATACACTTAAAAATACAATCAAATCCAAGTCGACGCGTTTCGATGGATCTTGCAAGGCGCACCACCTTCCTCAGGACAATTCAAATCAATTCTGTGGAAATAATTAAAAAAAAAACGATGTCACTACCCATCCTCGGCATACGTTTACAAAACCTTAAAAACATGTTAAAGCAATTTAAAACCTCTGTATATGGGGTTTAGTTACCATCTTGAGGGGACTTATACTACATATTGCTTTCATAGTTCAAACATCATACTCCAAAGTGCTAATATGGATTCTTTATGACGACTTGATGTCTTACATCCTCAGATTATTATTCTAGCATAGGTCTTTATGGTTATACTAGGCATTTTCCCTGTGCTGGTTTTGTGTTCCAGGTGCGAGACATCCATATTAAAGTATCCTCATTCATACTGTGATTCACGTTCATCCATACACAGTGTACAACCCTATTCAGTTTGCGTACCTTTAGTGTATTCACTTATTGGCCCTGTTGATTAATAGGAGGCCGGTTTCAACCAGTTGAATTTTCTTTATCCTATGTTGAAGTAAGATAGAGATCATATTTATTTAACTCTTGTTCTAATCTTTTATCTGCACCTCACTGTTCTTCTGCATTATACTTACTGGATAGATTATGGTGTGTTTCCATTAAAAACCTTTTTTCCATTTCCAGTGTTGTTCTACAATATGGGCACACCTTTCTTATTCTTAGGAGTACGTACTGGCACCTTTTTTATAAAAAGACAGTACACAGGATTTTCAGGATATTGCTATTACATTATTTTCACATTTGTTTCTATATATAGCAATCGCTAGAGCTTACCAGTATTAATTCAGAGTATTTTTCAATCTGTCATTCCTCCTGTTGGGGAGTTATTCCATTTCTTTTCACGCTTTCTACTCGGGACTTCTTCAATTATCCCAGAATTAGCGTTCTGATGTTCAAAGGAAATTGGATAAAGAACATGTGTCATAGCTTTTGGTTGTGGCACTATTTTTTCTAATAATAGCTTTGCTGACTAGCTACAAAAAGCCTTATTTATCTCCACATCGTTTTACACAAACTATTATTAACATGATATGGTTTTGCTTCTTCCAGATTTTTCGTTCTTTATCAAAAGCTCTCTCATCTTTATAAATCGAGTATTTCATGTTTTGAATAATCGCTGCTTTTATCAAGTCTGTTAAACTGAATACCAACTTCATGAGATGTTAGTCACCATAAACTGAAGTTAGGATCTCTATGTATTTAATATACAGCGTAAGCGACCTCTATTCTAATTGTACTTTCGGTCTAGTCTCTTGCTCCGTGGTGCGAGCTACTTCTTATTAATCTCACTATGGAGTTTTACACTTTTTTCACAGAGTTCTCACTTTTAAAAAAAACCCTCTTTGATGCATAATGGCCACGAGTAGAGTCTCCCTCCTATTTCTCCTAAGGTTTAAACTAAACCCAGAGCACTTCCCCTCCTTACCTGGTGCTTCCTTGTTAGTAAGTGCCGCGGTCGGTGTCAAGTAAACCGATTTTCTCTCGCTGCCTGATTTAAAGAGTTCTGGATCGGTCACATGATTTCACTTTGTTAGTCACGTGATACATATGGTGGAATACTCCTGTTTTTTTCTTTTTTTCGGCCATCTTAGAGTGGTGTTTAGCGGCTATATATGTTATATCTACTATTATTCCTATATTTGAAGAATTGTTTTCCTTGTTTCGTTATACATAAATTTTTTTGGGGTATTATTATTAATCACTTTCATTGTTATGATATTTTAACCCGCTGTGCTGTATTGTTTGTTTTATATATTCAGCTTAAAACACCCTTCGTATTGGCCGCCATCTTGGCCTAGTCATTCTTAACTCCCAAAAGGTCTTCTTTTGATCTAAAGGATGCTTAATCCATTCCTTTTTCTAATATTCATGGGTTCATGTATAAAGTGATACTCGATTCTCAACGGAGCGATATTAAAAAGATTTCTATTATTGAGATTCATATAAAAAAGGGGACATTTTTTTATACTTCCTATCAAGTACTCTTGATCGCGTGATAAAGCAGCATTTTATTTATATTCATCTGTATAGACTTTCCCATTCTTCTCGGTTGTTTAAACCATGTGTAAAGGTCTTAAATTTACACATGTAAAATTGTTCTCCTATTTTCCTCTTATTCTCAATGTTACCACCTCGTTTAGACAAGTTCAATTTTTTCTGCAAAGCACCATCTAAGCTCTTCTACTTTATGTTTGCTATTTTGCCAATGCTCAGTCAGAGGGGCACTACATTTGTTATTTTTTATGGCCGATCTATGTTCGTTAAGACGAGTTCGAATGTCTCTGCTCGTCTCTCCTATATAGCCTAAGCCACATGGCCATTGTATCAGGTAGATTACGTTTTTTGTCCTACAGTTGAACATTTCTCTGACTGTATGTTCAATATTGTTAACTGATATCTTCTGTCCAGTAATTATTGTTTTACAGTTTACACAACCACTGCATGGGTAAGTTCCTATTACTTTATTTTGGGTGGCTATACTTTTCTGGTAACTCTTATTTTTATCCTTGTAGGTCTTTACTAGCCTATTTCTGATACTTTTATTTCTTCTATAAGAGAACAATGGTTTCTCTAGCGGTGCTTGATTTTTATCCTGTAGTAAGCTCCAGTTTCTATTAATAATGTTTTTAATTTTATTGCTCAGTGAGGAGTAGTTCGTTACAAAAGTTATTCTATTTGTCTCTGTCTTTCTGTTTTTATCAGTGTCAAACAAGGATTCACGATTATAGTATTTTGCTCTTTTATATGCCTGCTTGATTATTCTGGCTGGGTATCCTCTCCTAGATAATTTCCTTTTCAGGTTACCTGCATGTTTCTCAAAGTCCCTCTTATCTGAGCAGTTTCTGCGTAAACGCAGAAACTGCCCAAATGGGATATTGTCTTTTTGGCATTTGGGGTGTTCACTGTCGTAATGCAGCATAGTATTTCTATCAGTTGGTTTAACAAATAAGTCAACAGTTAGTTGGTTGTCTTTAGTAAGGATTTTTATATCCAAGAAATCAAAATATTGTTGGCTGATATTTGATGTGAACCTTAAATTCGGATCCCCACAGTTCAGCCATTCAATGAATTCAAGCAGGGTCCCTTTGTCCCCTGTCCAAATAAAAAATATATCGTCAATGAATCGTGACCAATGGGTCACGCATTCAAAGAAAGGGGCAGCCTTATTATAAATGTGTTTCTCCATCGGGGGATTTGTTATACTCTTGTGGACTTTAGGTAGTCCGTATATAGCCGGAAGAACTGGGTGTCTGTTAAGTAAAAAATCATATTCTTCAGTGCATATAATCTCATCCTCTTTGGCAAAGTCCAGTACTCTTTTTATGTTAACTTGCAGATTGTTCCATTCTTCTCTAGTTGATTTCCTATAATGTTCTTCTACAAGGAGCAGGGACATCATCCTTTTCCTATAATCATCAGTGTCTAACAACACAATACTCCCACCTGTATCTCCCGGTTTGATAGTAAGGTTGTCACATTTTTCGAAGCTTATTAAAGCCTCTCTACATTCCTTGGATAAATTGATATTGTATACTTTTAAATTTCCATGTAAAAGGTCCTCAATATCTTTCTCTATGGCTCTTTCAAATAATTCCACATTCTTATGCACCATGGTGCGTGCTGGTGTCCATGTGGATGTTGGTTTTAGGCCTGAACGATTTGTCTTTTCCGTTGGTTTTTTATTAAGAAAAAAATCTTTTAGCCTTATTTTCCTAAATAGACTCTTTATATCTTTTTGAATGTCATAAGGGTTAGGTTTAGATGGAGGTGCAAATCCTAAGCCTAAAGTTAGTACTGTTTCCTCTGCTTTGTTTAACACCTTTTTGGATAGATTTATGATGGGAGCCTTGTCTTCAGGCCTTAATCCCATTGTTTTTGACTTCTTGTTCTCATATAGGGGGGTCTTATGTTTGAGCTGGTCATTGGAAATTCCCCCGACCTCTCCCCCTGTTTCCTTGATTCTGTCTCTGTTGTTGCTGTCCTAAAAAAGGTCTTTGGTCCCTGTGTTGTCCCTGATGGCTTCCATTTCTATTCATTTCTATTTTTATTTGTGGGTGGGTTCTCCTCTTCTGATTCTGTGCTTGCATATGAGGTGTCTGAAAAACTCACGTTCTTCCTCATACCCCTAGGGCGGTATGGATACCAAGTTTTTTTCTGATAAGTTGTATCCTGTGCTGGGGTATCATAATAATCCTTTTGTGTGTAGGGGTAGATTATTTCTCTGCTAAATCTAGCTACATCTTTTATTAATTTTTTTATTTTTTTATTAATCAAATATTCTCTATATCCCTCTACATCTGTCTCTATTTCCTTGAGTTTTCTTTTTGCCTCATCTAGTGCGTTACTCATATTTTTTTAGTTTGTTTTCCAGTTGGTCTAGCTCCCTCCTAATAAAATATATTTGATTAATAAAAAAAAATAATAATAAAAGATGTAGCTAGATTTAGCAAGGAATGTAGAGAGGCTTTAATAAGCTTAGAAAAATGTGACAACCTTACTATCAAACCGGGAGATAAAGGTGGGTGTATTGTGTTGTTAGACACTGATGATTATAGGAAAAGGATGATGTCCCTGCTCCTTGTAGAAGAACATTATAGGAAATCAACTAGAGAGGAATGGAACAATCTGCAAGTTAACATAAAAAGACTACTAGACTTTGCCAAAGAGGATGAGATTATATATATATTCTTCAGTGAGATTATATGCACTGAAGAATATGATTTTTTACTTAACAGACACCCAGTTCTTCCAGCTATATACGGACTACCCAAAGTCCACAAGAGTATAACAATTCCCCCGATGAGACCTATCGTTTCAAGTTTAAATTCTGCAACAGAACCCCTAAGCATTTATGTCGATAAATTTCTAAGACCTTTGGTGGCGTTACAAAAGTCTTACATTAAAGACACCACCGACATGATTAGAAAAGTAGAAGGTCTAGAATGTAATGGTAGCAATCAATGGATGGTAAGCCTCGATATTGAGGCGTTATACACAAATATTCCACAGAAAGCTACGGTAAATACAATTAGGGAAATTTTAAAAGACGAAAATGGTGACCTATCTGAACACTCATATTTTATAGTGGAATTGGTCGAATTAATCCTTATGAATAATATTTTTATTTTTGAGGAGGACCTATACTGTCAAACCAAGGGCACCAGCATGGGGGCTACCTGTGCGCCGAGCCTGGTCTGTCTCTATGTTGGTGCCTTTGAGGAGAAACACATTTATAATGAGGCTGCCCCTTTCTTTGAATGCGTGACCCATTGGTCAAGATTCATTGACGATATAGTTCTTATTTGGACAGGGGACGAAGGGACCCTGCTTGAATTCATTGAATGGCTGAACTGTGGGGATCCGAATTTAAGGTTCACATCAAATATCAGCCAACAATATTGTGGTTTCTTGGATATAAAAATCCTTAATAAAGACAACCAACTAACTGTTGACTTATTTGGTAAACCAACTGATAGAAATACTATGCTGCATTATGACAGTGAACACCCTAAATGCCAAAAAGACAATATCCCGTTAGGGCAGTTTCTGCGTTTACGCAGAAACTGCTCAGATAAGATGGACTTTGAGAAACATGCAGGTAACCTGAAAAGGAAATTATCTAGGAGAGGATATCCAGCCAGAATAATCAAGCAGGCATATAAAAGAGCAAAATACTATAATCGTGAATCCTTGTTTGACACTGATAAAAACAGAAAGACAGAGACAAATAGAATAACTTTTGTAACGAACTACTCCTCACTGAGCAATACAATTAAAAACATTATTATTAGAAACTGGAGCTTACTACAGGATAAAAATCAAGCACCGCTAGAGAAACCATCGTTCTCTTATAGAAGAAATAAAAGTATCAGAAATAGGCTAGTAAAGACCTACAAGGATCAAATTAAGAGTTACCAGAAAAATATAGACACCCAAAATAAAGTAATAGGAACTTACCCATGCAGTGGTTGTGTAAACTGTAAAACAATAATTACTGGACAGAAGATATCAGTTAACAATATTGAACATACAGTCAGAGAAATGTTCAACTGTAGGACAAATAACGTAATCTACCTGATACAATGCCCATGTGGCTTAGGCTATATAGGAGAGACGAGCAGAGAGATTCGAACTCGTCTTAACGAACATAGATCGGCCATAAAAAATAACAAATGTAGTGCCCCTCTTGTTGTAAATAAAACAGCGGTATTATTAAGCATTAGCCGAAGCCATAATGCATTAGTCCAAATATCTAGTATACGGATTCCATTTTGTATTTCGAGTCTGCCATTTTCATGTCCTGCATTGCCATGTGCTCAATGTTCTGATTGTCCTACCTCTCTGCCAGTTACACTGTGGATTCTACCTAGCAACAGTTATTATTAGTCCTTCTTGAGAGTGTAGCGCATGCTCAGCAGAAGTAACAGCTGTTCCTTATAAAGCAAAGCCCTCCCATGTTCTAGAAATACTGTTAGCTCCACCCACTGATATGTTTAGAAATGTCCTTACGTGGTTGTAGCTTCTGTCTGAACTGTAAACTGAACCCCTTCCACTGTGTATAAAAGGGGCCATGTGCTTGTATTCAGTGTGCTACTCTGTACACTGCTGTAGAAGTGTTGTAGAGGTTATATCACCACCTTTAAAGGTTTTTTAAACTATGCTTTTGTATTTCCAGTTTCCTTGCCAACTTCATTTGTAAGTCTAAGGACTTTGTACACAGAAGGGCGAACCCTTTCGGTACCTTTGGGCCTTGCTGAGGTCTGAACTCATCAATTGGCGCCCGTCACGTGGGGCTCATCGGCGACTCGGAGGCTCGAAGGACTGGTCGTGACGAAGGAAAGGAACTCTGCCGGGGAAGTGATCACTGCCAGCGGCATCTTTAGTCCTGGCATCCTGAGGTATTTCTTCCTTCCTTCCGATCTGACCATCTGGGTGGCGCCGGTCCTCGACTGAGACCTCTACTGTCGGTTTGCTGTGGATAAGCTGTTTGAGCAAATTGTGGAACTTGGCAGGTGGAACCTGGACACTCGTGCTTGGTAAGGACCATTGAATGGTAATTACTGTGAGTGTTTATGGTAGCCAGTGATTAGCAAGGCAGTTTTAGGATACGCTTGCTGTGGCTTATGGATATGGATATGGGGATGTTTGGATGATCGATCATATTATGATTATGAAAATGGGTATATATGCGTTGCAACACATATAGGTAGGTAATGTGGAGATTTTTCTCCAACATATGGTTGTGAGCGGCGCAACGATTAAGCGCTATTTTTTTTCTGTAAAATATTGCGTTTTTCGCACTATTTCTAGCATGCCTACTTTTAGCGCACTACGTAAGTGGTGCTGCTGTGGAAACCGGTTAAGTCTTGAAGAATCGCAGCCGGCTCCCCCAGACGGGACGCCGAATAGGGATATGTACATTAAGTTTGGTCTTTCTCCTATAATGTACAGCACATTATGGAGGAAGTATACCAAGAAGGATCCTGAGTTGAGATGGCCTTTGTATGGTTCGTTTGATTTGCGCAAAATTGAGTATGTGGAACAATGCCTGTGTAAGCGCCGAGCGAGACAAGACATGTTTGAGAGTGTGCGAATGTGGGTGAAAGAAGTACGTGAGCGTGAGAAACGTGAACATGCGCTGATTGAGAAAGAGCAGAGGAAGAATGTGCGTGAGAAGGCGCAAGAAATGAGACAACGTGAACAAAAAGAAGCGGAAGAGAAACGGGAAAAAGAACGTAGATTGCAGATATCTGGCCAATATCCTATTCGACGGCCTCTTTATCCTGTCCTTAATAATTCTGATGATGACTTTTTATTACTAGATCGTTCTCCGCCTCCGTATGCTGGCCCGTCTGCTCCAAAAGGGGAAGATGAGGATTCTGGATCACTTAAAGATAAGGTAGACACGTGGTCTAAGTTAACATCTAATCGTATTGTGGAGCTCCGACAAATTTCTTATCGTATTCTTAAGGGTAAAACTCCTCTTGCTGAAATATTGTTGTCTCTTGCACAATGGCCGGACAGGGAAAACATTTATTTTCTTGAAACCTTTTCTGATGAAGTAGTCGGGGCTTTTTGAAAATATTCTCCTGTTCTTGAACCTGATGACATAGTACAAGATAAGAAAGAATTGCGTAAAGGTCTCTTTTCTCCTTCTCAGGCAGCTGATGCAGTTCGACGGTTATTCGCATTGCGGATGAGACGTCTCGTTTACGAGAAGAAAAACGACAAGAGACGGCGGACGACAAAGAGACGGGTTTGAGTGGCGACGGGAAACAATCACTTATCTCTTCTTCAGATAAGGTCGAGATTGTGCATGTTAAACCTATGCGAGAGGCAGCGCCTTTGTATGTTCCTCCTAAAGGAGCGGGTACTAGTTCAGATAAAAATTCAGCTGATGCCCGAGGGTATTTTATCTATAATTGGGTATATACTCCTTGGAATAGAGCGGATGTTATGGCCTTAAAGAAAGTGTTACCCGACCCACGGAAAAATCCTGCTGCCTTTTATGAGGAAGTTGAGGGGGCTTTGAATTCTTGTACTATGACATTAGCTGACATTGATTTATTCTTTGGTCTTATATTACCCCCTGACATGTGGAGATCAGTACGGAAAATTGACGATTTAGTGACGTTTAAAGCTAAATGGGAAGACATTGAGGATGAGGACAGAGCTAGGAAACCTGCGCAGAAACTACCCCAGCTCATTCTAGACCTCCCTGCTGCCATTTTGACTAAATTGAAGACGATTATCCCCCCTAAAAAGATTGACTGGACTATGTTAGCATCTTGCAAGCAAAAGACAGTTGAATCAGTTTCTGACTTCTTTACGCGATTTGAAGAAACTTTTCATGATTTCAGTGGTCAGTCTCTGACGGATGACACGGGTCGACATCTGTTTGTAGACAAATATGTCTCGAATTTATTACCGGGAGTAGCAGCTCGGTTGAAAGCGAGTGAAAGCTCCTGGACGACTTCGACTCCGGCATCTCTCCTGACAATGGCTCAGTATTATGAGCGTCAGGAATTAGAAGCAAAAAGTAATGAAGATAAGAAATCTAAGGATTTGAAAACAAAAGTTATGCTAGCACAAGTGTATGGATCACCCCAGAGAGGAAATGATAGAGGGGGTCGGGGTTTTTATGATCCTACATATAACCGCACAGATTTGGCTAAAGATTAATGTGCATATTGTAAACAACGAGGCCACTGGGCCAATGAGTGTCCTTTAGCGCGAGAACACAGGGCTATGGGACGGGGTAGAGGTTTTGGGAGAAATTGTGGGGGTTTCTCTGGACCACGAGGTAACCTAAATGACAGGGCTAGATTTGAATCCAAGGAGCAACGACAAGGAGGGTCTAATACCTTTGATAGACGAAATCAGTACCAGATGTCTGACTATGTACACCCCGAAAGTCATGATTCCCAATATGCATAGGATTGCCCAGGATGGGGGGAGGAATCAGTTGAAGTGCCAGTAGATCAGAGGGGTCCTTATGTTACAGCACATGTTTTGGGTTCTACTGATCAGTTTCTGGTTGATACAGGGGCTACTCGTAGCGCTTTGTCTAAACAATTGGTTCTGAGGGCTCCCCTGTCTGGCTTAACGATTACATCTGTAGGGTTCGATGGAACACCTTCTCTTAGCCCATTATCCCAACCCCTTGCATTTCATGTTGATAAATTTACAGCACCATGTCCATTCTTGCTTTCCTCAAATACGCCTGACAACATTGTGGGACTAGATATGTTGAAACATTTTCGAGCCACAATCCGCTGCTCCCCTGAAGGAGTACGCGTGATTTTAAATGACAATTACCCTGCAAAAGAGAGAGTGTGTATGGTCGCTGAAAGTACTGCATTAGCCTCTTTACCTCACACGTTGTGGGCTACTTCAGATACTGATGTGGGACAGATGGTCATTCCTCCGGTTCACATTAGTGTAAAGGAGGGAGCTGTGTTGCCACGCCTGCCTCAATATAGGATTTCACAGGAAGGTGAGGAGGCGCTCATACAGATTGTGCAGGATCTCATCCAAGTGGGGGTGGTGGAAGAAGTCCCATACAATGTTTGTAACAGTCCTATTCTACCAATCTTGAAGAAAGACACTGATACTAGGGTATATGGATTCATTATTGATTTGAGGGAGGTGAACAAGATAGTGGTGCCCCAATATCCTGTTGTTTCTGACATTACGACACTCCTTACTTTGGTCCCACCAACAGCGACAACGTTCTCGGTTGTCGACCTGAAGAATGCCTTCTTTTCGATCCCTATTCACCCTGATAGCCGTTATCTTTTCGGCTTCACTTTGAATAATCGATCGTATAGATTTTGTAGAATTCCACAGGGCTATACTGAGAGCCCTAGTATCTACAGTCAGGCATTGAAAAGACAATTGGATTCCTTTGTCTTGCTTGAGGGGGTAGTGCTTATTCAATATGTCAATGACATTTTGTTGGCTGCTGACACCCCTGAGCAATGTGAGACTTGTACGTTGTCCTTGCTTTCCTTTTTGGCTTACCACAATCATAAGGTATCTAAGAAGAAATTGCAATTCTGTAGACCTAAGGTGACCTACCTAGGCCACCTTTTGTCTAAGGAGGGGCGTGCACTTACATCAGATCGTATCCAAGCCATCCTGGACACACCAACACCTTCTACACAGAAAGATGTTCGAGCATTTTTGGGTCTTACGTCCTTTTGTAGGCAGTGGATACTGGGGTTTTCACACATAGTCAAACCACTGTCAGCGCTATTGACAAAAGACACTCCAATTCCCCTTCCTTGGACAGATGAATGTGAAAACGCTTTCCAACAGTTACATCAGGCCCTTTGTTCAGCACCAGTGTTGGGCACTCCTGATTACACGAAACCTTTCACATTATATGTACATGAGAGAGATGGATGTGCGTCATCTGTGTTAGTACAGATGCACGGGACAGGCAGCGTCCGTGTGCATACTTCTCGGCATTGCTCGATCCTGTTGCTCGGGCATTGCCGGGGTGTTTTCGTTCGGTCGCAGCGACAGCTGTGTCAATACATCAGAGTGAGGGAATAGTGTTATCTCACAAGCTGTTAGTGTTGGTTACCCATGCTGTTGACGCTCTTTTGAATCAAACAAAGACGCAGCATTTAACAAGTGCCCGTCTGACCGGATATGAACTAACGTTGCTGGCTCCCCATATCACATTGAGGAGATGTGCTACGTTAAATCCAGCAACACTGTTACCATTTCCGACGACTCAGCCTGAGGCACAGGAAGCACATGATTGTATTTTTGTGACTGAGGAACAGACAAAGGGTCGTATCGATCTCCAGGATACGCCTTTCTCAGATGTAGATGGAGAATTATGGGTGGATGGCTCCTGCCTGAAGCTACCGGATGGTACGACTTCGGCAGCATATGCCATCACTACTTTGTATACTATCGTGGAAACAGCACGCATACCACAGAAATCAGCCCAGGCAGCGGAGCTGATAGCATTGACACGAGCATGTGAACTTAGTACAGAGTTGTGTGTGAATATTTATACAGATAGCCGCTATGCTTTCGGAGTAGCGCACGACTTTAGCCTGCTCTGGAAAGAAAGAGGTTTTCTGACATCACACGGAGCACAAATTATGTATGGAGAATTGGTGCACAATCTTTTGACTGCCTTGACACTTGCTAAAAAGATAGCTATAGTGAAATGCAGTGCACATAAGAAGGTTACCGACAAAATAGGGCAAGGAAATGCTTTTGTTGACCAAGTAGCACGAGAAACTGCAATGAGACCTGACTCCACTTCAATGTATGTTGTGAAGTCACAAGCAGAACGATGGCATGATGCTAGGAAAGAAGTGATGGAAATACAGAGAGTTGCTTCTGATAAAGAACGAGAACAATGGTCTGAAAATGGAGAACTGGATGATGAAGGTTGTTGGCTCAACAAACAAATGGATAGGTGGAAGTTGCCCACAGCTTTTGTCCAACCTATGGTTCAAATGGCACATGGGCTAGCACATGTTGGAGCTTCAGCGATTGTGAAATTGCTTGCGCAAGTTTGGGAGCATCCAGAGATTGCTAGTACGGCCAAGAGAGTGGTACAGACCTGTATGATCTGTCTTAAATACAACCCAGGGAAAGGAACACAGACTCCAGCAGGAGGATTTGAAATACCTACTGCACCTTTTGAAGTCCTGCAAATGGACTATATCCAACTTGAACGCTGTAATAATTTAAAGTATGTCTTGGTGGTGGTGTGTGCTTTCAGTAAATGGATTGAAGCCTACCCTACTAAGGACAATACTGCAATGACTACAGCAAAGGTGCTACTGAAGGAGTTCTTCCTTAGGTATGGTGTTTGTAGACTGCTATGGAGTGATAACGGGCCTCATTTTATAGCAGACGTTATCAAGTATGTTCTGAAAGGTCTGGGGATAAAACAAAAGTTCCATGCAGTGTTCCATCCACAGTCGGCTGGCTTGGTGGAACGGTACAATGGAACATTGAAGCTCAAACTAGCAAAGATCCAGGCTTCCACTTCTCTGACTTTGCCAGACGCTTTGCCTTTGACATTGTTGTCAATAAGATCAGTACCACACTCCCGGACCGGCCTTACACCGTATGAAGTGGTGTTTGGTCGTCCCATGAATATTTGGGGAGTGCCCAAACCAAGTTCCGTATATGATGTACCTTGTGTATTGATGAATGATTATCTGGCACAATTAACTGATAACTTGGTTTCTATTCATCAACAGGTTCGAGAAGCACTCCCTGACCGGTCCACAGGCAAGGGTCATAGTCTCCGACCCGGTGACTTCGTCCTCATCAAGGCGTTCGAGAGGACGAGTGGCCTGGAGCCCCGATGGTGCGGTCCCGAGATGGTTCTGCTCGCAACAAGAACGGCTGTCCGAGTGACCAACCGGAAAAACTGGATTCACTTCCTTCACTGTCGCAGAGTGCAACCCGGATTGGTGGAACCTGCCGTGTTGACTCACCATCGAGAAATCCTGACTACAGAGAAAGGCCCTGCTGTGGTACCTGATGAGCAAGAGGAGTTCTTCCCGGACCCGACGACTTCTGGAGTAAGAAAATACATCCTTCGACCCAGGAAGAAATTCGCTGCTGTTTAGACTGTTGTCAGAACGGCCCCTCGGTTGGTGTAACGGAGAGCCGATGAGGAAAGGGGGGGGATCAACCTTGCTTTAGAGTGGTGACACCCGTCTTGGCCCGCTGGTGAAGAAAACAACGGCCGCCTTGGGGGAAGAGTTCTGACAACCTTTTTTTTTAGTTTCAGGAAGATTTGCGAGACATTTGTTCAACATGGAGAGAAAGAAAGTGATCTGCACTTTTGGATTCATTGCTATTGTGGCAGTTGTTGCCATTATCACGTGGTTTGTTGAGGATGTAATTCCTGCCCGTGATTTATATGTGGTTTCTACACCGGTGCCAGAGGAGCATTTCTTTTATACGCTCCCCTATCAGGAATCAAAACACCGCTTGTCCTTTGTAAATAACAAGTCAAGTCATTATACTTTTATTCGACACATGTATCATAAAAAGTACAAACATATAATACACACAATTATAAAAAACAATTCATTATTTACAAAAATACATATAAGAATTATGTGGAAGAATTGACTTGATGAACATTTTTTAAAATCTTAGTCCTGATGATCCATGCACAAGATAAAAACTTTGCAACTCCACAAATAATAACCATGGAAGTGGTGTTGGAAATAAGAATACGTAAGGCTGATTTGTAATCTCTAACACCAAGATTCTTTATAGCTGGTTTTAACCATTTCTTCCTAGGTAGAATGTATGCCTTACAGGCAAAGAAAAAATGGCCCAATGATTCTTCGGGATTTGCACACCCTGGACATTTTATATCCTCTTCCCTCTTATTGTTCCATCTAGATGTGAAAGTTTTGAGGGGCAATGTTCCATGTCTAAATTTAAGATATAAGGTCCTTTCCCGAGGAATTTGAATAAAATCCAGGAACAACTCCAGTTTTAAGGTGCATTTATGGGTCAAAAATGTCTCGGTCAAATGGCCCCAGTTTGGGTTTTGTAATGCCCTGGCCTCTATCCAATCCCAATATAATTTTTTCACCACTTGTTTTGGTGGGGGTGATTGGGATTCCCAAGCATCTCTTAAACCCACATTTGCTGCAAGGTGTTTTAGGGCATTTAGCCACTTGATTTTGCCTGAAGTATTTAATTTTAGCATTTCATCTAAAACCGAGGCATAGTTAGCTAACTCTGGGGTCCTCCTCAAACGGACCCAGTATAAAAGAGGACGAAGCTGGAGGATATCCCGAATAGATTTTCTACCTAGGTCTAAAAATAGCGGTTTAAGTGGTGTGGAGGAAGGAAGTGATACCAGGTCCCTCATAAACTTATTCTCTGATCGAACGTGGTCTTTGGTATTCTCATTGCCCCACAGTTCCGAGCCATATACAGCTGAGGCAATAGCTTTACCCTCATAAACAGATAGGGCAGGGGAAACTGGCCTACTCACAGAGAGACGTTGGTTTTTTAAAATAGTGCCGGAAACCCTCTTAAGATTTAAAAGCATTTTATATATATGGGGTTCCCATTTCAAGTGATTATTAATCCTAACACCAAGGTAATCAAACTCTTCGACCACCTCCAAGGGAGATCCATTCAAGGTCAAATGGATATTCCTATATTTCCTCTTGGCGGTCATAACCATTAGTTTAGTTTTAGTTGTGTTTATTGTGAGACCCCGTTCCTGACAAAAAACACTAAACTGATCAAGAAGGGTTTGGAGGCCTGTGGGGGTTTTAGATAAAAGCAGGGTGTCATCGGCAAAGAGGAGCGATGGCATTTTCTCCCCAGCCACAACTGGGGCGTCGGCTGGTATCTCTTGCAGATGTTTCACCACCCCATTTATAAAGAGGGAGAATAAAGTGGGGGCCATCACGCACCCCTGCCGTACCCCTCTATTAACGGGTATACTCTTGGTGAGTTGCCCCTGTGTCCCCCAGCGTATCTTCGCATAAGTACCCTCATGGAGTTTGATGATAAGATTTAGCAAATAGAGTGGGAAACCCATATCCAATAGGACATTCCAGAGTTTAACACGGGGTATTACATCAAAAGCAGTTTTAAGATCAATAAAAGCCAGATAAAGGCTCCCTCTGGTAATTGACACGGTTTTCAAAAAAACTGCACAGAATCTAAAAACTTGGTCAATGGCCCCTACATTTGTAAATAACACCTTCATTCAAATGCTACATCATACCCACACTGCTACAAATGAAACAAATTGCTGGATATGTGGTATGATGCCAGCGCACCAGAAGAAGGGGGGAACACCGTTCATACCTCTCCCTTTCTCTCATAATGGTTCTTGTTGTGCCTGGTATACTCTTCTATTTGCCACAAGAAAGCCTGCTGTTGGAAGGTTACTTTTTAGACTAAACAAAGAATGTCACCAGAATAAAGAAGGCTATCCACAAGCCAATGGAACTATATGGGAGTGGGAAGAATATCGACCAGACAATGAGTCTACTCCCTACATTTTTACGAACACTAGAGACACTGTCGAAAGTGAAAAATTTGTGATCTCAGTTGCACAAGCACAAGCGGACTTATGTGTGCAAAGTGTTGGGTACATCCCTGTAGGTGTTAGTGATTGTATTAAAGTCTTAAATATAGATGGCCTGAATAATAGCACATTTTTAGCATCCCATAATACATATTTTGTATGCGGTAATAGAGGATATTACCGATTACCAGCTGGCTGGTCAGGAGTATGTTATGTATCGTTTTTATTACCACCAGTGTTTTTAGCACCTGCCACATATCATAAAGACTTGAGATTGTTGAATAATGCCACTGTGAATAGATACAAACGTACTTTATCTATTGATGATGTGGACCAGACCGATACTAGTTTGCAGCAATATGTAGATTTTAACCTAGGTTTATTTTTTTTTGTTGGAGCTGTCCTAAACAGTAGAAAGATAAGAAGATTAACTAGAGTTGTAGAGGCAGTGACCATCCAAACTGCTGCAGCACTAGGAAACGTAACTGAAGAGTTGCAAATTACTAGAATTGTTGCCCTGCAGAACAGAATGGTGTTAGATGTCATATTAGCAGAAAAGGGAGGAGCTTGTAGAATTATTGGAAGTAGCTGTTGTGTCTTCATCCCTGACCACTCGCCTTCGGTTTATAGTGCCATAAATAAACTGCATAAAATAGCTGCCGACATACATGTAGATAATGGTACATGGACCTTCTCTAGTTGGTTTTGGACCTTATTTACTACATGGGGTTGGAAGATTCTCACTGGCCTTTGTATAATAGTAGCAATTCTCTTCACTTGCTGTATGTGTATTCAATGTGGTCCTATGATATGTTCTCTTTGTATTACCTCTTGTACACCCAATAAGAAAGCTGTTTCCGAAGCTGCTTATCAAAAAAGTTTAACTAAAGAAATTTCTAACATTATGAGCATTGACATTCAAGATGAGTATGATGACTACCCTATGAAATGGAATGGCTTCAGCTAATGCTGAAAGGGTAGTCTGTTGTAAATAAAACAGCGGTATTATTAAGCATTAGCCGAAGCCATAATGCATTAGTCCAAATATCTAGTATACGGATTCCATTTTGTATTTCGAGTCTGCCATTTTCATGTCCTGCATTGCCATGTGCTCAATGTTCTGATTGTCCTACCTCTCTGCCAGTTACACTGTGGATTCTACCTAGCAACAGTTATTATTAGTCCTTCTTGAGCGCATCCTCAGCAGAAGTAACAGCTGTTCCTTATTAGCATAGCCCTCCCATGTTCTAGAAATACTGTTAGCTCCACCCACTGATATGTTTAGAAATGTCCTTACGTGGTTGTAACTTCTGTCTAAACTGTAAACTGAACCCCTTCCACTGTGTATAAAAGGGGCCATGTGCTTGTATTCAGTGTGCTACTCTGTACAATGCTGTAGAAGTGTTGTAGAGGTTGTATCACCACCTTTAAAGGTTTATTAAACTATGCTTTTGTATTTCCAGTTTCCTTGCCAACTTCATTTGTAAGTCTAAGGACTTTGTACACAGAAGGGCGTACCCTTTCGGTACCTTTGGGCCTTGCTGAGGTCTGAACTCATCACTCTGACTGAGCATTGGCACAATAGCAAACATAAAGTAGAAGAGCTTAGATGGTGCATTGTAGAAAAAATTGAACAGTCTAAACGAGGTGGTAACATTGAGAATAAGAGGAAAATAAGAGAACAATTTTACATGTGTAAATTTATGACCTTTACACATGGTTTAAACAACCGAGAAGAATGGGAAAGACTATACCGATGAATATAAATAAAATGCTGCTTTATCACGCGATCAAGAGTACTTGATAGGAAGTATTTAAAAAGTCCCCTTTTTTATATGAATCTCAATAATAAAAATCTTTTTAATATCGCTCCGTTGAGAATCGAGTATCACTTTATACATGAACCCATGAATATTAGAAAAAGGAATGGATTAAGCATCCTTTAGATCAAAAGAAGACCTTTCGGGAGTTAAGAATGACTAGGCCAAGATGGCGGCCAATACGAAGGGTGTTTTAAGCTGCATATATAAAACAAACAATACAGCACAGCGGGTTAAAATATCATAACAATGAAAGTGATTAATAATAATACCTCAATTTTTTTATGTATAACGAAACAAGGAAAACAATTCTTCACATATAGGAATAATAGTAGATATAACATATATAGCTGCTAAACACCACTCTAAGATGGCCAAAAAAACAAAAAAACAGGAGTATTCCACCATATGTATCACGTGACTAACAAAGTGAAATCATGTGACCGATCCAGAACTCTTTAAAACCAGGCAGCGAGAGAAATTCGGTTTACTTGACACCGACCGCGGCACTTACTAACAAGGAAGCACCAGGTAAGGAGGGGAAGTGCTCTGGGTTTAGTTTAAACCTTAGGAGAAATAGGAGGGAGACTCTACTCGTGGCCATTATGCATCAAAGAGGGTTTTTTTAAAAAGTGAGAACTCTCTGTGAAAAAAGTGTAAAACTCCATAGTGTCAGGACACAACTTATCTGGTTCACCAAGGTCTTGCACGGGAACAGAGATGCTAGAACCCAAATCCCTTTGGGCAATGTCGGTGGGTCAGGTCTCTGAACCCTCCCTACATTACTCCCAGGGAAGGGGGTGTGGATAAAATAACAAACAGAGAAGAGAATGGTCCAGCGTTGGTTCCCTCTGGTCTCTGCCTTCTGGTGGCTTGGTAGATGTGTGGAACCTAAAGACAATAATACAACATTACACTCCTACCATCCATTATCACTGTTCTATTCTGAATGCATGTCTTTTCTCTGCTCACCCACCCTAGTACTGCTGGACCTTGCCTCTCTTCTTAGATAATGATTAGGCTTCTGCTCAGCTACCAGTTGTCACTAATATACAATAAACAGCAATAGATTAGTTTAATTCCTTATCACGATAGCGGGTCTTGACCTAATTATTTTTGGATAGGGATAGCGCACTTACTTCACTGGTATCTGAGATTCTTGTTATAATGGATTCTGTGTTTTACTTCTCTTCTCTCTCTTTTCACTTATAGTTGTTTTGCTGATAAGTAACTTAGTCTCTCTCTTTCTCTTTTTCAGTTTTGCACAGTTCTAGAGTTGTTACTCAGCAAGTTTGGTAAGTATTCTCCTTTCCTTTTCTTCTGTCTATCTTAGTTTGTTGCCCTCATGTTTCTTTTTATGAATCAGTATACTGTCTTTTGGGTTAAGTCTCAAGAGCTTCGAAAATGGTTAAATAGATATATATATATATATATTTATTGTAATAGGAAATAGCATTTGAATGTTATTGCAGAATTTAACTTAGCTTTTGTCTTCTCGGCTACTCGCGCTGCAGGCGCCTCTCGCCTGGTCTTATCTTCGGGGGTGGACTTGGACACTCTGACAGGATACCGGTGAAAACTCCCACAGCTGGCTTTGACAGCGGAAAGACGTTTCCTTCACAGAAGCCGCTCCTTTTCAGCTACGCGGCAGTGACAGCGTCTCTTCTCACGGAGGAAGCTCCTCAGACCGATTGAGTCTGTCAGAGGGGCCCCGACTTGAAATGCGGACGCTCATACGTTTTGAAGGCTCGCGCTTGACTAGTTGCGCCGAGCCTGCTTCTGGCTTCGTTCTCCTTACACTCCGGATAATAAACTAAAAACTACTATGACTAGAATTTCTACAGCTTGACACGACAAACCTCCTCAGCTAGGGTCTTCAGTGAAGTGCGAGTTTCTCATAACACTCGCGCTCCACATAGCGACCTCAGCAGCTGGGGTCTGAAAGACTAGAACGTCCCTCGTCTCTTGCGCTGGCCACAACGGCGGCCATCTTACATCTCCAGGATTGTACTCTATCTGTCCACGTGTTTGGGGAACGTCTTGATTTTCTCCCTAATGTGGTTGGACAGGTAATGACCGAACCCACAGCCTGAGTCCTGACACATAGCGAGATTAATAAGAAGTAGCTCGCACCACGGAGCAAGAGACTAGACCGAAAGTACAATTAGAATAGAGGTCGCTTAACGCTGTATATTAAATACATAGAGATCCTAACTTCAGTTTATGGTGACTAACATCTCATGAAGTTGGTATTCAGTTTAACAGACTGGATAAAAGCAGCGATTATTAAAAACATGAAATACTCGATTTATAAAGATGAGAGAGCTTTTGATAAAGAACGAAAAATCTGGAAGAAGCAAAACCACATCATGTTAATAAATAGTTTGTGTAAAACGATGTGGAGATAAATAAGGCTTTTTGTAACTAGTCAGCAAAGATATTATTAGAAAAAATAGTGCCACAACCAAAGGCTATGACACATGTTCTTTATCCAATTTCCTTTGAACATCAGAACGCTAATTCTGGGATAATTGAAGAAGTCCCGAGTAGAAAGCGTGAAAAGAAATGGAATAACTCCCCGACAGGAGGAATGACAGATTGAAAAATACTCTGAATTAATACTGGTAAGCTCTAGCGGTTGCTATATATAGAAACAAATGTTGAAATAAATTAATAGCAATATCCTGAAAATCCTGTGTACTGTCTTTTTATAAAAAAGGTGCCAGTACGTACTCATAAGAATAAGAAAGGCGTGCCCATATTGTAGAACAACACTGGAAATGGAAAAAAGGTTTTTAATGGAAACACACCATAATCTATCCAGTAAGTATAATGCAGAAGAACAGTGAGGTGCAGTTAAAAGATTAGAACAAGAGTTAAATAAATATGATCTCTATCTTACTTCAACATAGGATAAAGAAAATTCAACTGGTTGAAACCGGCCTCCTATTAATCAACGGGGCCAATAAGTGAATACACTAAAGGTATGCGAACTGAATAGGGTTGTACACTGTGTATGGATGAACGTAAATCACAGTATGAATGAGGATACTTTAATATGGATGTCTCGCACCTGGAACACAAAACCAGCACAGGGAAAATGCCTAGTATAACCATAAAGACCTATGCTAGAATAATAATCTGAGGATGTAAGACATCAAGTCGTCATAAAGAATCCATATTCGCACTTTTGAGTATGATGTTTGAACTATGAAAGCAATATGTAGTATAAGTCCCCTCAAGATGGTAACTAAACCCCATATACAGAGGTTTTAAATTGCTTTAACATGTTTTAAGGTTTTGTAAACGTATGCCGAGGATGGGTAGTGACATTGTTTTTTTTAAAATTATTTCCACAGAATTGGTTTTAATTGTCCTGAGGAAGGCGGTGCGCATTGCAAGATCCACCGAAACGCGTCGACTTGGATTTGATTGTATTTTTAAGTGTATTGTGAATATATGGTGAAAAATGTATCATTTTTGTGAGTGTTATGACAACAGGCATGTCTATTATTGAATAACTGTATGCAAATATACATATGAACATCCACAAAACAGAGATACATATATTTGTTTGCAAATGTAAAAATTGTTTCTTATAAATTCTGAATCTCTTTTATACGAATAAAATATTTTGGAAATAATACATACACCTTGGCTACGTAGTATATACAATTTTAGAATGTAAGTGCTCTTTTGATGGTTCCACTTGAGACATAAGTTGTGCGTGCATGGAAGATTATGACGGTTGAAACACAGTAAGCTTTCTAGTGAATAAGTTTGGAGCTCTTTTAACTAACTTTAGAACTCCATAAAAACTTAGAGATAGGAACTCAAGGGAACTTTTTGCGTTTGTTGACATAATTTACCCTGTTCCCCTGAGATACAAGGGTTACTCTCCTTTGATTTACATTGCATGCTTTCCAAGCCCATGCAGTAGTTCCCATTCTATTCCTTACCATCCCTCCCCAGGGCAGCTCCTCCGCTAAGGCGGAGGAGCCTCGCCTCGCTAGACTTAAAGCGGTGTAAAACATTTTTTATTATAATAACAGGAGTTATTTCTGTTATTATCGTTTTATTTTTTGAATCAGCCAGGTTGGGTGGGGCTGGGACTCCCATGACGTCCGGAAGGAGGTGTGGTTGCTGCACTCCAAAGTGGGCATGACTGCTTGGCCAGCCCTCTCTGGCCGGCCAAACAGTCACGCACACTTTGCATGTTCCCCACCAGGCTGCATTACACATCCTGGTGGGGAACATGCCCAGCCTCCCATTCCCCATCTGAGCACTGAGCCGTGGCGCTTAGACCAATCACAACAATGCATTTCAGCCTTGTTATTGGCTTTGGGGAGGGAGCCTATGTGCCAATCTATCATTGGTTGTCCCTTTGTTTCCCTGAGTATACCTGCCCTCTCTTGGTTGAGGGCAGATGAGAGCCACTACATGGGCCACTGCAGCTTGGCTGCTGCACAGTATACTTCATATTGTGGTGCTGCTTCATAGTGTGGTGCACCCAATCCACCTCTAACCAGGGGGTTATATAGTTTGTGCAAGGTCACTCTTTTCCTTTTCCGGCCCAACAACCTTTGCAGCTTACATAGAACACTATTCACACGTGTTAAGAAATTCTTGTGCAGTGTGCAGTGGGCCGTGGTCCAGCCCACAACGCATCTATCTTCACCGCCGTGGGCTGCAGTTCAGCCGGTGGCCCCTCCCTACTTCTCTTGGGCACACAGCGGTTCTGTGCGGTGGCCCACTGTAACTGTCTTGGCGTCGCGGGTCTGGCCTGCGATGCCTACATATAATCAGATGCAGGTCAAAGCCCGCGGCTAACAGGGCGGGACTGACCGTTGCGGGCACTGGGCAATCCTCCGGTGCGCCGCAAGGGTGGGGGCTGTTTTTGTTACAGGGCCGTTTATGCAGCATAGCTGCAAAATCGGCCCTGTAACAAAATCGGCCGAAAACCGGCTCCGGCAAATAGCTCGGTCGCACCCCCAACCCCCCACCCCTCGGGGGCCGGCCGAGCACTTTGCCGGGGCCGGTTTTGGTTCCCAGTCCGGCCCTGGCAGCTAACCTTCCCTCATGTCGAGCATGCCGCGGATCCATGCGGTAGCCCGTTACTGTTTCCTTTGTGTCTCAGATATACGTTTTGGAACTGCGGATTCCTGTACAATGAGCTGCAGGGACATGAATTCACTCACTTCACACCTTGGAAACAGATATAACAGCCATCATAATGTTGGGGAGCAATTTTCCCGACAAGTCCTCTTCCCATAACCCCACAGCTTTGTTTCCAGAATTCCTTGGGAATGGTTTTCTTGCCCCATTCTAAGATGGGATCGTATCTTATCTTTTTCATTACCACTTCCGTATCCAGGATGGTGATTGTTCACTTCCTGTTGCATCACTTCCTGTTTCTGGGTATATATGGGGCTGAAGCTCTAATCTCTCTGTGTTGCATTATTCCTCGCTCCTACTGGTGGTGTGTCCTTGCTCCTGTTGGTGTATTTTTGTTCCCTTTGGTGTATCTTCGTTCCTGTTGATGCTTCCTGTTCCTAGTTGGATTTCTTTGCTCTTGCTTGGAATTATTCCGTTGCCTGGTCTGTTACTTCATTGCTGGCTATTTTTTCTTCCTAATTCTTCCTGGTCCCATCCCTGGTTTCCTTATGTCGCCTCCTTGCCACTCATGGAGTCTCCACCTGCTGTTGAGGTCTTTTCCCTTCAGTGTTTTTCCCTCATGGGGACTTCCTCTGGAAGGCACCGTCTGCCCTGGCATTACATTGTCAGCAGCACCGTGGCTATCGGAAAGGGTCGCCCTTATCTAGGACAAACCAGAAATGTCAAGAACCGGGAAACATCCCTGCGCACCCACAGTCGTACGAGGAGTTCAGGATGTGACACAACATTACCAGGAGTGTGTACGAGTGGTACAGCACTCTGGGTATCACCAACATCTTGCCAATTGCCACCCTGCCCATTGGGTAGAGAGGAAGGCACACTTGTCATTACCGAACCCAGGTTCCCTTATGTAAAGTAGTAGTCAGTATAATATACATTGACTCCCAGATTTTTGAAAGTGATGAAGCACCATTCAGGGCCTATATTTGCAGGACCACACGATTCGCTTCCAACAACTTTCTAAGGGGAAACAGGCATGATTTTGTCCAGTTCAATTTTAATTCAGAGACCTCATAAAACTTGTTGAGCATCTCGATCACCTGGGGATATCCTTCTGCACGTTGGGCAGATATCCCAACGCGTCACCTGCACATAGCAAGATGACCTCCCAGGAGTCACCACTCACCAACCTTCTTTTTGGGCCCCTCTGCTTGAAGAGGCCTTCAAGGCGCTCCATAGCTAGGGCATATATGGTCGGGGACAGTGGGCACCTTTGTCTGTTGCCCTGCCTATTTTGAAGCACTGTGATGACCCTTGCCTGCGGATTAGAGTTAATTAGCCTAATCCATAGTAAGATTTCCTGCCCCATTCTCTCTAGCACCTTTATCGAAAGCTTTTTCAATATTGAGTGGCATCACTGTGTATGCGATGCAGCTTGAGGGTCTGCATCCATAAGATGAAATAAGTGTCTTAAGTTCAAGAGGGCATTTCTGCCCAGAATAAAACCATTCTGGTATGAATGGAGCAAAGTATCAGTCTACTGGCTATAACCTTCCCAGGTATTTTACAGTCTTTATCAGGAGGGTAAAAGGTCAGTAGGGGTGCACCTCACGGGGTTCCCAACCAGGTTTAGGATGCCTTTCTTATAGTCACGTAGAGAACCCTCTTATCCCTGGCAGTACGAAACAGCTGGAGAAGTTTCAGGGTCAGCTTTGATCTATAAGTGGAGTAGAACTCCACTGGGAGTCCATCTGTAATGGGAGGTTTTATTACGTGCCTTTTGATCTATTACGACATGGGCTTCATCAACCATGAGTGGCTCGTCTACAGCATGAGCTGTAGCAGGTCAAGGATGTGGGATTGGTACCCTATCTAGATAGGCCTGCAGGTAAATGTCCACCAACCCCCTTCACTGCAGTGTATAGGAAACTACAATAGTCCTTATTGATATCGCCTGCATAATGAAGGGTTCAATGCTTAGGGATCTTATGGAACCCACTGGAGTTCTGTTGGCGTTTGTCCAAAGGAACCAGCCAGCAAACACCCAACTTTGTCTCCCTCAACATGCTGTCTAGCTATATGTTGGATCTGCCACTCTGGAAGATGTAACAGCTTATGTAAAAATTTCACCTCGGAAAAATATGAATACAGACAAAGTATGGGACAAACTTGATACATACATGCATGCATGCCTTGAAGCTTCCCATCTGGAGAGTCCAATCAATATGCGTTCCGAAAATACATCAGTTTCATTTGGCTAGATCCGCATTATGAGGTTGATTACACATGAAGAGCGACGGTCTCACTCCGTTCGCCCTTTCCTCTGGCCCCCCCCCACCTTCTCAGATTTTTGCTCTTCTCTTCTCCTTCTTCTTCCTCCAAATTTCCATTCAGGTCCAAATATAGTTTTAAAAATTTGACTTTGGTTCAAATTCCACTAGTCATGCATAAATAATACATCTCCCTCCAACTTTTGTTAGCTTGCCTGACGAACAACCATTTTTTTCATTTTGATCCTTAGCCTCTCTGTTTTTTATATGTAATCTACATTTCTTAACAGTACATATCATAAAAAATATATATGAATGACATCAAAGGAATAGTGACAAAACATGTATAAATGGTACCACAGTTGTGCAGAGGTGATAAGAAAGATCTCTCTAATATAGCTACTGTGAAATGTTTCTCATCACTTAATTTAATCAATATAAGAATGGATTGAATAGAAGTCAGTAATCAGTTATTATTGCTTTACTTAGATTACATGGTTCGAACAAAATTGCACTATTTATATCATGCCTCAGGTAATGGTACAAATTTGTTTAATATAATTATACTCTTTAGACACTACAGCTTGAAATTAATGTAGGTATAATTATGGCATATTAGGTGAATGTTTGCCAATATGACAGTAATCTGATTATAATTCACAGTAAGCAAGGGCAATTATCTTAATTGCTTAGCGAGGAGGTTGCTATTCCTTAGCTTTGATATAGTATCTGGTGCAAGGAATTGCTAAATTATATAGTTTAAGAAGTTTATTGGACTTATTTAAACCACCTTTCTAGGATAACAACACTGCTAGACTTTGCTCTTACATTTCTATGAGAGATGATTATTTTCAGTTAGTGTCATGATCCCAAAACCCTCTACTAGAGTCCAGGTGCTATTGTGGAAAAGTAAATTTTGCCATGTTCTGTGTCCCTACGTGTCCCCCATCTTATGTTATGTGTGCATGATTAATATGCATATGTATTCCCCATGTTTGATTAAAGACGCAATTACAGTTGTGTCCATCTCTAGTATGCCAGTTTCCAGTTCTCGTGAAAGCTACGAATATCAGGCCTATGTAAAGTTACGTTGCCACGTTTCTCAGTGTGCACGTTATTTCATTATAAAGTCCCCGTTTCTAGGCCTCAAAAGGGCCCGGACACCAGATTCAGCTCCTGTCTCCTGAGCCCTCGCTGAGGAGCGATACAGACCCCCACCTGTATCCTCGACCCTTCACTTACTTCCTGCCTCGCAGTGCCCGGTTCAGCCTGGCTCTGCCTACGAGTCTGCCAAGAGTATGTTATGATTCTAGTTATCAGTTCAGCCCTCCTTCTCTGCATTCCTAAGCTACTGAATCGCATCAATAGTTTCCGTCATTGTCTAGCCTTTACGTCTCCATGTAGGAGAAATACTGTATTAATGGTCATTTAATATTCTTCATCACGCACTACATGTAGAATAATGCATGCTCCAGTCTTAGAGTCTGTTAGCCTCTCCCCTCCTGACTCTTAGTTTATATCACCATGTTCTCTAAACATCAGATACTAGATAGTGTTTAGGTACATGTCGCCCTGACTCTCCAGACTTCAGTCTCTGCTCCTAGCGCAGAGTTCATAGCCCCCAGCTTCTCCTAGTAACACGTCATTGTCAGTTTGCGCGCACCATTAGGTTAGAGGTCCCGGCTCCTTAGGTAGCCCCCTCCATGTTTCCGCCCCATTTATGACATATTCTGTTACGTTTACATCACATGTCCATGTATACGCCTCCTGTTACACCCACTTTCACCCTTATCTTTCGCGACTGCTATTGACCACACCCACTGCTCCGCCTACTGTATTCACTGTAATGCAACTGTTTTAGTATATATGCTTGTGCATTGTTATTAAAAGTTATCCTTATTCCTTTTCCTTGATCCTGCCCCCGGCAGCGCTGCCATCCTGTTCCCGTGCAGGTTGTCCTGTTCCTGTCCTTTATGCTGTATTAAAACCTGCAAACTCCTACTACCTCGAATCTTGACTCTTATTTATTGAGCTATCTGTTATTGCTATGTCCAGTCAAACCTAGATCCGGTATTATTTATTTATATACCACATAATGGCGCCCGAATAGGGACTTGCCCTTTCCCCACGCGCCGGTGAAGCCACGCCGGCCCCCTGACCCTCTGCAGCCGTGACGGAACCATACCGTGCACGTGCAGATATTTCTGCTTCAAGTATCCCTCAGGCCCACGGAGGAGACGGAGGTGGCGGTCCAGCATCCAGACGAGGCGGTGGAGGAACGCGGCGAGTCCCGACCAGAGCCCAAGCCGAGAGTCCAAGGTCCGAGGTATCCGGAGGTCCACCCGTAACTGAAGTCCGAAGTTCGTCCGTCCGGCGTCGAAGCAGTCCAGTCCAGTCCGAGGCCTTCCGTCCTTGCTGCCCGGTGAGTACCGTTGCTGGGGTAGTATCTAGACAGGGTCAATCTAATTGACTCTGGTCCGTGGGGTTTGGTGGTACACAGATCCCAAAACGAAGTGTCCACTTCGGTGGATGCGGGTCCTGACGTGTCTCTTTATGAGACCGGTAAGTTTCGTACTGTTTTAGCAGTGCATCTAGTTTCTGTTCTAGTCAGTTCTGTTCTCGAGAAGATTCATGTATTCTGTTTTCCGTATTCCAGGTAGTATTCTGTTCGAACTGTTATTTTAAATGTTCTTCATGTATTTTTAATGTCGTGGTATGAAAGTGGTGTAATTATCGTGTTCATTGTGTATTGTATTGTGTCTAGATTACAGTTCAGTCATGCCCCTATTTTCCAAACTACCTCAGTTAAAAACCAGAAAAGGTCTGTTAGAAGCAGCAGTTCCTGTCCCGCCTAGGGACAGTCCAGGTCATTTTATGTATCAGAAGCATGGCATAAGTGCCATATTATATCTAGATTTATGGGTAGAGTACACCAAAGAGTTAGAAGAAAAGTATAGATGGCCTGTATCAGGCACATGGGATGCCGAGTGCATCATGCGAGTAGAAGAAGCATTATGGAAAAAGAAAGCCAGACAGTCACAGAAAGATGCCATCGAGTTATGGCGCAAAGAATCTCATAAAAGAACCGAAAAAGAAATCAGAAAGTCAGAACTAAGTAGAGAATCCTTAGAACGAGCCCAAGAAAGGGAACTAATCGAGAAAGGTGAACGAGTTAAAACCGAACAGTCAGACAGACAGAGGCATGCCCTCATTAAGGGTATGTATCCTCTTCTTGCCGAGGGCTTGCCAAAAGCGACCCCGGAGGCATCCAGTAATTTTCCGCCACCCTTAGTTCCGACCAAGCTACGTCACAAACCGACCGCAGCTGATATTTTTCTCTCGTCCTATTTGGACGACACAGTCCCAGAATATGCAAATCCTGTTCCGCCAGTTCCTGTAAATAATGTAAATCCTGCTCCTCCAGTCACCGGAGTACCTGTTACGGTACCCCCGGTCCAGCCCGTAGTACAACTTCCCGCCATATCAGCCACTCTGCCAGCACGAAGAGTATCGGTCGACGATTCTAGTTTAGGGGCCGCAGGAGGAGGTCCTCCTGGTACCCCGCCACCACACCAACGTGTAACGTTAGTCGAGTTACATGAACGTGCGTTACAGCGTACGCCCAAATATAAGTCCGTTGCAGATATCCGACGAGCTCTCACTGAATGCCGCTATGATCCAGTTGCAGGTGATGATAGTACAGTTATATATTCCATCCGTGTAAGACGGGTGACCGGGTATTTGGACACCCTACCGAATATGAAAGAAGATCTAGACAGAATATATCGTTTCATCCGTACAGGGGATGATCCAGAAAGTATTGGCGAAGCCATGTCTCAAAGGAAAGCTGAGATCCAGCTCATGTTATTAAAGTTTCTGATTAATTGTTTAATAAGGGAACAAGATTATCCGACCAAAGATCCGGCCGAAATGAGAATCCTGACAATATAGCCGAGGGTAAACACAGAACTATCAGTAGTATAGAGAGTATGTACAAGAGAATTTGTAAGGAAATAATAAAGTTACACGAACAACGTAAAGCAGCACAAGTAAGCGAGAAGGAGAATGACTCTTCTACAGAAGAGGTAGAGGACGAGAATCCCACTAGAATAGCGTACGTAGGTAGAACTAGACTTTCCGACCGACATTCACGTCTAGACTACAAGAAGACTGTCCCTCATCCAGCACCAGAACAAGGTTCTCTAGAACAAGTGTTTCAAGCTACCGATCACATTCTGAAATCACGAATCGGTTATAGTGAGTTAAGTACTATGCATGAACAAGAACTAGCCCGATCAGCAGTCCGATGGGTTACTGATTCTACCACTTTTCCAGACGAAATAGTGGCACAAATGTTTCTGAAATTGCCCCCAGCTGAGCAACGACTGGTGGGTATGTATATGATTCAGCACCTCATTACTCTGTATGAGGGTCAGCACTCTGATCCAGGTCCGTTACACGATGTCCTGAACGAGTTACTCCAGTATAGATGGAAAGGTCTAGGTACCGATTTAATTAGTGTCATTCTAGAACAGCGCCATAAATATAGAACGTTTCTGAACCCGCATTTTGTTCATGTCTCACCTCCAGACAGTAAACCGTTTTATATAGATAGACAGAATCCGTTACGAGAAGTACACCCAGTCAGGACAGCAGATGGTGAAATGCAACGAGTATTTGTTTACACCCCGATTACAAAGATGGAACTCTTAGAAATGAAGAAATTAATTCCCTGTCACGACAAAGATCCAGCAGGGTTCCACCGAGAATTAAAAGACATGCTCCGTATGGGAGAATACACGTATCCAGATATAATTAAAATGTTAAAAGTCCTGTTGCCCGCAAGGGTATACGAAAAACTCAAGGAAAAAGAATGGGAGGTGGGAGAGAAAAAGATCGATTGGGCAGTTCTAGAAGCTGAAGATAAGATACGAGTACCAGGTACTGGTCTTGGAGAGAAATGTAAAGAATTACCAGAACTGTTAATACAAGTTTTGCCAAGATTATTAGCCACTAAAAAGGAAGACTGGGATGCAATCTCAGCCTGTACACAGAAACAAGACGAAGACACTAGTGATTTTTATTCTAGATTTGAGAAATGCTTTAGTATTAACAGTGGCTTGAAGACAAGTAGCGAGTCATACCCTCATCTTTTTGTTACTAAATTAGTCGAGAATTCAAGTCCCCAAGTTAAGAACCGAGTTTTGAAAGTCGAAAGTACCTGGCAAGCTAATACCCCGTCCCAAATGTTACAGATGCTTCAGTATCACCAGAATAGAATCAGAGAAGAGCAAGATCATGAAAGAAAACGTATGAAAGACACGAAAATGAAAGTACTAGTTGCACAATCTGTTCCACAAGACAGTCAGAAGAGGGGTACGAATCAAGCCAGTCATCCTGCAGTTCCCGTTAAAGGGACCTGTAATTATTGTAAACAGCCAGGTCATTTTATAAACGAGTGTGCAGTTCTGAAACACAATATAGCTACTGGTAAGACTAAAGAAAGACCACGTCCGCCTAGACAAGAACAAGTTTCACAGACTTCTCAGCCACAGAATGCACAACAGACAGTTCCAGCACCGCAGCCTATTGCTGCAACACAGCATGTTACACAGCAGATGTACCAGTATGCACAGTCCGAGTATCCAGAGTATCAGCCATATTCATGAAACAGCCTAGAGAGGGAGGTAGGCTTGCCTCTCATCGAGATACCTGTAGATCAAGAAGGTCCCTATGTTCATAGTCAAGTATTAGGAAAAGACAGAAAGTTTCTGATTGATACAGGGGCAAGTAGGACGACCATCAGTCACGCCGAAGTTCCAGGGGCTCCGCTCTCAGGCTCTAGAAATGTTTCCCTTGGATTTTCAGGAAAGCCTATTGTAAATGAGATATCTAAGCCAGTTACTCTAGAAGTAGGTCCATTGTCCCGCACTACTGATCTGTTACTTACAAAGTCGTGTCCAGAAAATCTGTTAGGTATTAAAACACTGAAAGAATTAGGTGCAGTTATTTGCTGCTCCCCAGAAGGAATACGACTGTTTTTACGTGACTTCAAGGGTCACTATGTATTACGAGATTTTGATCCGAGATTGTCCAATGTTCCGCAGCATCTATGGGCGCAAGGTCCAACTGATGTAGGTTATATGCAAATCACACCCCATCGTGTGACTCTCAAGCCAGGTGTAGTGTTACCACGAATCAGACAGTACAGACTGCCACCTGAGGCTGTAGCAGCCTTATCCAAAATTATTGACGAGCTCATCGCTCAAGGAGTAGTTGTAGAAACTGACTCCAATGTATGTAATTCTCCGATCATTCCAGTCATGAAACGTACTGATCCAAATGCACCCCCAGTATATCGATTAGTGATTGACCTTCGAGAACTCAATAAATGTATTATTCCCCAGTACCCAGTTGTCCCAGATATCTCTTCCCTATTGACAGCCATTGATTCCGAAGCCTCATTTTTTACAGTCATAGACCTCAAGAACGCGTTTTTCAGTGTCCCCATTCATCCAGACAGCCAGTTTCTTTTCGGATTTTGTTTAAATGGAAGGAGCTATAAATTTACACGAGCTCCTCAAGGTTTCACAGAAAGTCCTAGCATTTACAGTCAAGCACTTAAGAGACAACTAGACAATATTCACATGCCAACTGACACTGCCCTGCTCCAGTATGTCGATGATCTACTGATCACAGCCCGTTCTGAACGTGCTTGCGAGCGAGCATCCCTTACAGTCTTGTATTTCCTTGCCGAGATGGGGCACAAGGTGTCCCCTTCGAAGCTTCAATTCTGTGTCCAGCAAGTGATCTATTTAGGCCACTTACTGTCCAAGAGGGGTAGGCAGTTGACACCTGACCGTATCCAGTTAATAGCGAGTCTTCCTCAGCCCAAGACCCAGAAGGAGGTACGTGCTTTTATCGGCCTCACTTCTTATTGCAGACAATGGATTCCTCAGTATGCATTCCTAGCCAAGCCACTGATACAGTTAACGACACAGGAGGCAGCCGTATCGACTGTCCTCCCTTGGACATCTGAACATACACTTAGTTTTAATGAGTTAAAGAAAGCCTTATGCCAAGCTCCAGTTCTAGCTACACCGAACTACAGTAAGCCTTTTACACTTTACACTTTTCGTCACTGAACGTGAAGGTACAGCATTATCTGTTCTCACACAAGATCAAGCAGGTCAATACAAGCCCTGTGCTTATTTTTCGAGCACACTAGATCCTGTAGCCCAGGCTCTGCCTGCGTGCCTCAAGTCAGTTGCAGCCACAGCACTAGCTATCAGACAAAGTGATTCCATAGTATTAGGACATTCCTTGACAGTACAAGTTCCACACTCTGTGGAAGTTCTTTTAAACCGAACACAGACTCAGCACTTGACAATTGCACGTTTAACAGGTTATGAACTGACACTGTTCCAGCCACACATAGAAATCAGACGCTGCAACGTTCTAAATCCTGCTACACTGTTACCGTCAGTTAATTCGAATCCTGCCACACACGACTGTGTGGAAGTAGTTAATATTATGACAAAGCCAAGACAAGATCTGACAGATATTCCATTACCAGATCCCGACCTGACACTTTATGTGGATGGTTCATGTATGAGAACAAGTACAGGAGAACTAGTAGCCGCGTATGCAGTGACTACAGACACTGAAGTTATAGAAACACATCGTATTGATACCCTGTCTGCTCAAGCAGCAGAGCTAGTTGCTCTGACCCAAGCCTGCATACACGCCAAGAACCTGAAAGTCAATGTTTACACAGATTCACGTTACGCATTTGGAGTCGTACACGACTTTGGAGTGCTCTGGCAGGAGAGAGGTTTCATGACTTCTCATGGAACCAAGATTCAGCATGGTCTCCTTATTCAAACTCTGTTAGATGCCATACACTTACCGACATCTATTGCTATCATGAAGTGCAAAGCACATACGAAAGTTACTGATATTATTTCTCAAGGTAATGATCTAGCAGATCGCACAGCCAAGCTTACAGCACAGACTCCAGACATTTTAGTTAATCCGACACAGACACATACTCCAGATCCGACTACATGTATGACAGTTAAGGACCCCACTCAAGATGTCATAGATATCCAGTTACATGCTACTCCCGATGAAATCAAGAAATGGTCCGAACAAGGAGGGGTCCAGACAGATCAGGGATGGGTAACGAAGGGTAGAGCCACATGGTTTCTCCCCGACTCTATGGTTCAAGTCATTATCAATACCGCACATAGTCCAGCACATTTAGGAGAAAAAGCTATGTTAGACAGTATCCAGAACATTTGGTTCAACAAGCATTTACGAGCTGCAGCCAAGCAGAAGGTCCGTACCTGTATGATATGTTGCCAGTTTAACCCAGGTAAAAGTGTCCCGGTGGAACAAGGTGGATTCCAGCCCCCTGACCACCCTTTTGAAGTCCTCCAGATGGATTATATTCAGATGGAGCGATGTCGAGGTTTCAAGTATGTCCTTGTAGTTGTATGCGCTTTGTCCAGGTGGACAGAAGCATATCCAGTTCCAGATTACACAGCCGCGACCACTGCCAAGCAGTTGGTTCGTGAATTCTTCCCCCGTTATGGACTCCCTAGGGTCGTATATTCTGACAACGGCCAGCCATTCTCATCTGAGCTCATGAAACATGTTTCCCTTTTGTTAGGGTACCAGTGGAAGTTCCATTGTGTACGCCATCCTGAAGCAGCCGGTCTCGTAGAGAGACATAATCAGACCCTGAAAATCCGCATTGCCAAAGTATGTAAAGAGAAAGGTGTGGACTGGCTAGTAGCTCTGCCAGTCGCTTTGTTTTATATGCGCATGGTCGCACATTCCAGATCAGGTCTGTCCCCGTACGAGGTCGTATTCGGCCGCCCCCCTAATATGTGGGGTACACCTAGACCCCGAAGTATTACAGATGTTTCAAGTAATATGCTGACAGATTACCTAGCTTCCTTGATGTCTGCCCTACACTCTTGTCGTTCACAGGTTGCCGCCGCATTTCCAGACAATACCGAGGTGGCACCGCATGAAATCGTTCCCGGATGCATGGTTCTTGTCCGGAATTTTGATCGTTCAAGTCCGCTGGAGCCCCGCTGGAAGGAGCCCAAACAGGTCCTCCTGGCCACCCGTACTGCCGTCAAGCTGGAAGGCAGGAAGGGCTGGGTCCACCTGTCTCATGTGAAAAGATTTTACGGACTAAAGACTGTTTCAAAGAACATTTCCGAGGATTTTAAGGATTGCCAAAGTACTATTCTTAAGGACTGTCCCGCAAAAGACAATGATACAGATTCCTCCCTGTTAGAGAAAACTCCGCAGCAGGAGTATAAGAAAAAATTAAGGTCTAGTAAAATAAGTCAGCCAGTTTGATTGTCTAAGTCCTCCCCTAGGTGAAACGGTTAGACCGGTTTCTGACATGTATAAAATAGACCCCCATAGTGAGAGAGTTAGTCAAAACTCAATCCGATGTATCGTTTTTCTAAGCTTCATATTGTTTTTCAGCCTTATGTTTACCTGCACATGTTATGCATTTTATTTGTGTTTTCCAGTTTCTCATGTAAATAAGTCTGCTAATGTTACAGTAGAGCACACGTTTAGTGATCTGCCTCCTCATGAACTCTCATATCGTCTTGCTATGCGTAATAATTCCTTTATCCGCATGTTACATTATTCACACCAGACCAGCAATGCCACTAATTGTTGGGTGTGTGGTCGACTCCCCCCTTTCCAGACACCGAAGGGAGTTCTGCCACTGTTTCCTTATCCATTTTCACATAATGGTTCGTGTGGAGCATGGTCCACGTTAACGTCATCCTCAACAGATATGTCTTTTCTTAACAGTACATGTTTCCCAGACAAGCAAGGTCTTCCCCACAGAACAGGGTTAGATCTAGAAAATGAAGTTTATAATTTAGGTAATTATTCTTCGAATTTTATGGTCCTGAATGTTCAGTCTGATACTACTCCAGACTTACCCTCTATGTCAGTATTACCAGTCAAAGGTGAATTATGTGTCCGAAAGAATGGTTCCGTACATGTAGGCCATAGTGATTGTACTACTATTGTCAAGTATAGTGACAGTAGGAAATCTATTTTCAAAGCTTCACGTCATTCTTATTTTGTTTGTGGTCAGACCGCATATGTTCATCTGCCCCTCGATTGGGAGGGAACCTGTTACATTGCTTTCCTACTGCCACCAGTTTTTCTAGCCCCACCTGACTATCATAGGAATTCCCACCTAGTACATACTAGACACAAAAGAGACTTCCCGATTGTCGATTATACTGAAACTGCTCTAGAACAATACATAGATATCAATAAAGGTGTCTTCCCCTATTTAGGTACTGTCGTGAATAGTAAACTGATACGTAGATTAACCCGAACCCTTGAAGCAGTAGTGATTGAGACTACTTCTGCTCTAGGTAACTTAACCGAAGAGCAATCCTTTATGAGAATTGTCGTGCTCCAGAATCGTCTCGTCCTTGACGTCATACTGGCCGATAGGGGCGGGGCATGTAGAGTCATCGGATCTAGTTGCTGCATTTTCATTCCTAATAACGCACCGTCTGTTTATTCAGCTATTACCAGACTCCATAATATTGCCCATATGTTACACCAAGATCCAGGCACCTGGACATGGTCCGGTTGGTTCTGGAATATAATTTCCGCCTGGGGATGGAAAGTATTGTCATTTCTGGGTATTGCAGTAGCGATCATATTCAGTTGCTGCCTCTGTATACAATGTGGCCCTGCGATTTGTGGCATTTGTGCTACCTCTTGTATTCCTAGTCCCAAGTCCCGTTCTAAATCCAGTTCCAAGACAATTCGAGACGAACAAATGATACTGTATGAAATGATAGATGGTATCATGAATATTGATGTTTCCTGATGGAAACGTAGTGACAAGGAGGGAATGTGGAAAAGTAAATTTTGCCATGTTCTGTCTCCCTACGTGTCCCCCATCTTATGTTATGTGTGCATGATTAATATGCATATGTATTCCCCATGTTTGATTAAAGACGCAATTACAGTTGTGTCCATCTCTAGTATGCCAGTTTCCAGTTCTCGTGAAAGCTACGAATATCAGGCCTATGTAAAGTTACGTTGCCACGTTTCTCAGTGTGCACGTTATTTCATTATAAAGTCCTCGTTTCTAGGCCTCAAAAGGGCCCGGACACCAGATTCAGCTCCTGTCTCCTGAGCCCTCGCTGAGGAGCGATACAGACCCCCACCTGTATCCTCGACCCTTCACTTACTTCCTGCCTCGCAGTGCCCGGTTCAGCCTGGCTCTGCCTACGAGTCTGCCAAGAGTATGTTATGATTCTAGTTATCAGTTCAGCCCTCCTTCTCTGCATTCCTAAGCTACTGAATCGCATCAATAGTTTCCATCATTGTCTAGCCTTTACGTCTCCATGTAGGAGAAATACTGTATTAATGGTCATTTAATATTCTTCATCACGCACTACATGTAGAATAATGCATGCTCCAGTCTTAGAGTCTGTTAGCCTCTCCCCTCCTGACTCTTAGTTTATATCACCATGTTCTCTAAACATCAGATACTAGATAGTGTTTAGGTACATGTCGCCCTGACTCTCCAGACTTCAGTCTCTGCTCCTAGCGCAGAGTTCATAGCCCCCAGCTTCTCCTAGTAACACGTCATTGTCAGTTTGCGCGCACCATTAGGTTAGAGGTCCCGGCTCCTTAGGTAGCCCCCTCCATGTTTCCGCCCCATTTATGACATATTCTGTTACGTTTACATCACATGTCCATGTATACGCCTCCTGTTACACCCACTTTCACCCTTATCTTTCGCGACTGCTATTGACCACACCCACTGCTCCGCCTACTGTATTCACTGTAATGCAACTGTTTTAGTATATATGCTTGTGCATTGTTATTAAAAGTTATCCTTATTCCTTTTCCTTGATCCTGCCCCCGGCAGCGCTGCCATCCTGTTCCCGTGCAGGTTGTCCTGTTCCTGTCCTTTATGCTGTATTAAAACCTGCAAACTCCTACTACCTCGAATCTTGACTCTTATTTATTGAGCTATCTGTTATTGCTATGTCCAGTCAAACCTAGATCCGGTATTATTTATTTATATACCACACTATTGATTTTCATTAATAATTTTAGGCGTTCCCTTTTTAAAAGCATGACCTGTAAGTCTACCATAAATGTACCCTTTGTATGCTGAGTCAAGCTCATTGATAAATAAGTGAATGTTAATTCTTATAGTGTTCCTGCTAGGTGCAATCAACCCACCATACACGGATGTATGTTAGTACAACGCGATCATTTTGATCGCGGTACTTTACAACGCGGTTTTCACAACGCAAGTCATTACAACGACTTGCGTTGGAGGGCGCTGGATTGTGGATTATTTTAATTTTCTATTCCAACTCCAGCCCACGTAACAGTAGGGAAGGTGTTGGAATAGAAAATTAAACTATTCCTTAAGCAAGAGCGCCATCCAGCGCAAGTCGTTGTAATGACTTGCGTTGTGATGGCTGCTTCGTAAAGGCCCCGCGGTATAAACACCGCGTTGTAAAGGATGTTTCCCCCCATACACATAAAAAGGTGATGAGAGAAATATTTGCAAATAATCTAATCACCGGAAATCACTCGGGTAGCATTACAACCCATTGTTTTTTTGCCCACCATGCCACCTCAGATTAGACCCAACCAAATGCAAGTCAGCCTTGGTCTTGCTCCAGTATGAATAGTCCATCCCGAACTGCAAAGCCAGGTCCTCTCTGTATTGGACCACAAGCAACTGAAGACAGGATTAAGCCTTGTTACGCTGCTTTCGCCGTTTGCAAATTGATTCCAGTGGCACAGTGAGCAAGGGACCCAGGTTTGTGGATATGCTTGGCCACTTAGGGTGTTACATCAAACACACACAGGATGACGAGAGGAATACTTTCAAATAGTCTAACCACTGCCAATCGCTTGGGGTAGTATTTTAACTCAGACTAGACTCAGCTATATGCAAACTAGCATTGGTCCTCTTCCTGTAAGAAAAGTTCAGCCCAAGTTTCCCAGCCAGGTACTTTCTGAACCACAACACAAGCAACCGAAAACAGGTTTTGGCCTAGTTTGTCTTCTTTATTTGGGTCAGCTTGGTTCCAATGGCACACTGAGCATTGATCCCATACCTGGGCATACCTTTGGCAATTACAGGCTTTACATCAAACACACTAAAGGGGATTGTAGCAATGCTTGCAAATAGCCTACCCACTTGCAATTACTCATGGTAGTATTCCAATCCATTGTTTTTCTGCCTACTCTGCCATCTCAGATTATATCCAGCCATATTGCAAATCAGTCTTGGTTCTGCTACAGTAGTAGCAGGTCAGTCCAAATGGCCAAGCCTGGTCCTCTCTGATCCGGAACAGTTGCAATCCAAGACAGTTTTGGCCTTGTTAGGCTCTTCAGTTTGTGCAGCTTGGTTCCAGGGGTACTGTGAGAACAGTCTAGGCATACACTAGGCCACTTAGGGTGTTTTATCAAGCACACAAAAGGTGGTGGGAGGAATGCTTGAAACTAGTCTAAGCAATGCATCACACAAAACAAATTCCAGTGTCAGTAAATAAACGTACCGTCTATTTTCTCTGTGTAAATATGATACAAAAATTCTGTTAATGATGGAACCAAAATTTCCTAATTGTCCAGCATGAATCCTGAAATCCCAAAGGGACCCACCCCCTTGACTGACTAGTGAATTGCATTTTAGTGAATGTTGTGAATGCCAGGTTTTGAGGATCACAAAAAAGAGCACATACAAAAGGTTGATTTGTTGGTGGTGCTACACTAATTTTAGAAATTGTAATGTGTTGTAAAAATAATTTCCCTGTGAAAAATGCTGAAACTTTGCTAGGATTCGACGAACCATGTTTGAGGGAAAACTGTTTTCTTGCACAATTTTCTTCTAGAGGCTATGTGCTCCAGACGCTAATTTGGGAGCAAATTTTCTATAAGTTCACACTATCTTTTTTCACCGATGTAAGAAGAAATTATGATATTCAGAGTAAAAACTGTACTCCCAACAGGAGTAGCAGGCTTTCAGTTGATTCCTCTGTGTTCTATAGCAGCTTACCTCAGTGTTTTGATGAACAACTGGACTGCTAATATTCTGTATTCATGAGAAAATTTGGGCACACCTGAATGCCATTTTGATGGAATCAAAGCTGTAAACTGTAAGCATTTCCTACAGAAAGTACTGCAGTAAGTGGAAAAAACGAGGGTTTAATTTTGGCAGAGAAATTATTGTTAGTGCTCTAGAAAGCTAAAACGAGGACACAATTTCTATGAGTTCTCAAATATCTTTCTCATCTACTGCCACTTGTACTGTGAACCCTAGCAGCAGCCTGTCAGTTAACTCCTTAGTAATTAACTATAGTTCCGATACCGTAATAATGACCAACCAGACAGCAAACATTCGGTATTTATGACAAAAGTGTGACCCACCTGAAGCAATCTTGATGGAATTGTCTGCACATAAACTCCTTCTAGAATATAACACATGGGGCATGCCAACGGCTAGGACCAGGAGCGGAGTAGTCCAGATACAAACTTAAGTGCTCCCCTTGACTGGAGCCATCACTATTTTGTGTTTGATTTAGTTCAGTTGCAGATGCTGACACATTCTTGTAATGACATACAAGGGTAGTAGTTTAAAGCTTTATGTAAATAATTGATTAGCAGATTATAAAAAACATACCATAAGTATTCAGCAGCAAAGCATGTTAGTCATAAGTACAAATAACACAGTACAGTTCTAAGTGAAATTTGGCACAGACTCCCCTTCTAAAGCTGGGAAAAGTGTCTCTCCCCATACAAAAAATCTACATGTCCTTTTATAGGACATCAGACAAAGATGTGTATAGATTCTCAGGATATGCACTAATATGGACTTGACAAGAAGAAACATTTTACTATGGAATAAGCTTAAAGATACTCATGGTAGCAATACATTGGATTTTAGTCATTCTTGCAGCTTACTCAAGCAATTTGATTGATACATTGTATAGCAATATCCCGGGACAGTTAGTTTAGTACAGCGAGAGAACACTTCTGGGAACACTCTCTGTTTATCAGTGTGGACCCTAGCAATGCCTTATTTAGAACATGAAGAGCAGCAATAGTTATCCCTTTATCGATGCAAGATGAATGACAGTGTAAATGTAATCTAAATTAGGGTAAGTGTCAGATTATAATGTGTTTTTTTAAATTTCTTTATCAGTTTGTTCCTCCAAATCAGTAGCCAATGTACAGAAACAATCATACATCTCGTCCACCTCAGCCGAGGTGGTGAACGTTTTAACAATGATACATGCCAGCAATTAAGCCTATGATCGCATCAGTGAAGGATTCTCTGTCTTTATTGTTCTCTTCATTTTGATGAGCTTCATCATAACTCAACTGTAATTAAACTCCTCTCCTACCCTTCCAATCCCTTCCGAAACCCCCCCTTCAATGCCCCTCTCCCCCCTGCCGGGTCTGGATAACTTGCGGTCTATGCATCTTATCATACATGCTAGGTCTCCTTGTGTCTCTCCTCTTTGACCTGGGGCCGTCCCCCCTGTGGAAGGCTTCTCCTCTGAGATTTCTTGTGTGGGTTGTGGGGTCTGTCCCGCTATCTCTTGAATCATCAGTCCCCACGCCATTAGCATCTCGGGCAGTTTGTTATCTCTCCTGGTGTTATGCATGTGCCCTTCCTCTGCCAGAGCCCACTCCCTCAGATCTGTCCTTCATTTCGCCAATAGTGGCCCCTGTTTGGTTAACCAATGGATCACGATACACCGCTTGGCTATAACAAGGGCTAGAACTAGGAACCGCCTACTTGTCTTACGTTTAGGATCTCGAGGAATCAAGCCCAAGAGACAGGTGTGCGGGTCCAGGGCAATTGTCCACCTTGTTATCCTGGTCAGGTACTCTAGGACCGCCATCCAGTACTTTTGGATCATTGGGCATGTCCACACCATGTGTGGAAAATCCACCTGAGCGTTATGACATCTAGGGCAGTGTGGATCCCTGGAACTATTGATGGCCTGAAGCCGCCTGGATGAGAGGTAGGTCATATGTATTATATTATATTGGATTTGTTTGAAGCGATTGCATACCGACACCTTCCGCACACTCTTGTGTATCCTTTCCCATTCTCGTGGTGTGATCTCCTGCGGACACACCCCCTGCCATTTGTCTTCTATTTTTAAGGGGCCATTCTTTTTATCATCTATCAGCGCCCTGTAGAGGTGAGTAACAAACTTCGGCCCCCCAGCCATGGTAATCATAGTGACCAGGGTTTGGGTGTGCCCCGGAGCCTCTGAAAATGAGGGCCACAACTGCTGCGCCGTTGGTGCTATTTTAGCATATTGCAAAAAACTGCCCCGATCCCAGCTCAAAGGTGGTCACCACCTTCTGATAAGTGAAGAATGTATTGTCCGGGTAGAGGTCAGACAGCATCAGGCAGCCCCCATCTTTCCATTTATCTGTTGACATAATCTGGTCTATTTGAGCAAAGGGTGGCATTAGCCACAAATCTGCCTCCGGGGCAAACGGCCGTTCTCGGATTAGTCTTCATACCACTTGGTTCCATATTGCCGCTATGAGTCGCACCAATGGAGGACTATGTTCCCGTTGCCCCCCTGCCCGCCAGAGAAGCGCTCCTAACTGTCAGTCCCCGTATGTGCCTGCCACAGGAACCTCTCCCAGGAGGTATCGGTGTCCAACCAGGCTATAGCATGTTGTACTTGTGATGCGAAGTAATAAAGTTCTAAATCTGGAATCTCTAAACCCTCTTTGCCCCACCTATGCTTCATGACCTCTAGACTAACCCTTATTTACAACAAGGGGTGGTGATGGACAGAGTCTCTGAATTAAGCAGAGTACTCTCACCCAGTCAAGAGATCAGGGCTAGATCCAACACCGTTTTTTAGCTCATTGCACCATCCCAGTTTCAGAACCTGGCTGTATGCAAATTAGTCTGTCCCTGGCCCAGTGCATCATGGGAACAGGGCAGACCAGACTACAACAGCCAATTCTTACACTGGGAAGGAAACAAGCTTCCGGGGACCGGTTTCTGCCATTTCAGGCGTCTTCGGCCCGGCTTGCTTGAATCCTGATGGTGCAATGAGCAAGGGACTCACATCTGAGTATACCCTTCCACGCTTAGGGTGGACAAAATTATTTACAACAAGGGGTGGTGATGGACAGAGTCTCTGAATTAAGCAGAGTACTCTCACCCAGTCAAGAGATCAGGGCTAGATCCAACACCGTTTTTTAGCTCATTGCACCATCCCAGTTTCAGAACCTGGCTGTATGCAAATTAGTCTGTCCCTGGCCCAGTGCATCATGGGAACGGGCAGACCAGACTACAACAGCCAATTCTTACACTGGGAAGGAAACAAGCTTCCGGGGACCGGTTTCTGCCATTTCAGGCGTCTTCGGCCCGGCTTGCTTGAATCCTGATGGTGCAATGAGCAAGGGACTCACATCTGAGTATACCCTTCCACGCTTAGGGTGGACAAAATTATTTACAACAAGGGGTGGTGATGGACAGAGTCTCTGAATTAAGCAGAGTACTCTCACCCAGTCAAGAGATCAGGGCTAGATCCAACACCGTTTTTTTTTTTTTTTTTTTTTTGAAATGCCAGAAACCGGTCCCCGGTAGCTTGTCTCCTTTCTGGTGAAGAATTGGCTTGGTAGTTTGGTCTGCCCTGTTCCCATGATGCACTGGGCCAGGGACAGACTAATTTGCATGTAGCCAGGTTCTGAGCTGGGATGGGGCAGTGAGATAAATAACGGTGATGGATCAAGCCCTGATCTTTGGACTGGGTAAGAGTGGTCTGCTTAATTCAGACACTCTGTTCATCACCACCCCCTTTTCTGTATCGTTTTTGGCCACTATAGGTGTGGCAGGGTATACTCAGACATGAGTCCCTTTCTCACTGCTCCATCAGGATTCAAGCAAGCCGGGCCGAAGAGGCTGAAATGCCAGAAACCGGTCCCCGGTAGCTTGTCTCCTTTCTGGTGAAGAATTGGCTTGGTAGTTTGGTCTGCCCTGTTCCCATGATGCACTGGGCCAGGGACAGACTAATTTGCATGTAGCCAGGTTCTGAGCTGGGATGGGGCAGTGAGATAAATAACGGTGATGGATCAAGCCCTGATCTTTGGACTGGGTAAGAGTGGTCTGCTTAATTCAGACACTCTGTTCATCACCACCCCCTTTTCTGTATCGTTTTTGGCCACTATAGGTGTGGCAGGGTATACTCAGACATGAGTCCCTTTCTCACTGCTCCATCAGGATTCAAGCAAGCCGGGCCGAAGAGGCTGAAATGCCAGAAACCGGTCCCCGGTAGCTTGTCTCCTTTCTGGTGAAGAATTGGCTTGGTAGTTTGGTCTGCCCTGTTCCCATGATGCACTGGGCCAGGGACAGACTAATTTGCATGTAGCCAGGTTCTGAGCTGGGATGGGGCAGTGAGATAAATAACGGTGATGGATCAAGCCCTGATCTTTGGACTGGGTAAGAGTGGTCTGCTTAATTCAGACACTCTGTTCATCACCACCCCCTTTTCTGTATCGTTTTTGGCCACTATAGGTGTGGCAGGGTATACTCAGACATGAGTCCCTTTCTCACTGCTCCATCAGGATTCAAGCAAGCCGGGCCGAAGAGGCTGAAATGCCAGAAACCGGTCCCCGGTAGCTTGTCTCCTTTCTGGTGAAGAATTGGCTTGGTAGTTTGGTCTGCCCTGTTCCCATGATGCACTGGGCCAGGGACAGACTAATTTGCATGTAGCCAGGTTCTGAGCTGGGATGGGGCAGTGAGATAAATAACGGTGATGGATCAAGCCCTGATCTTTGGACTGGGTAAGAGTGGTCTGCTTAATTCAGACACTCTGTTCATCACCACCCCCTTTTCTGTATCGTTTTTGGCCACTATAGGTGTGGCAGGGTATACTCAGACATGAGTCCCTTTCTCACTGCTCCATCAGGATTCAAGCAAGCCGGGCCGAAGAGGCTGAAATGCCAGAAACCGGTCCCCGGTAGCTTGTCTCCTTTCTGGTGAAGAATTGGCTTGGTAGTTTGGTCTGCCCTGTTCCCATGATGCACTGGGCCAGGGACAGACTAATTTGCATGTAGCCAGGTTCTGAGCTGGGATGGGGCAGTGAGATAAATAACGGTGATGGATCAAGCCCTGATCTTTGGACTGGGTAAGAGTGGTCTGCTTAATTCAGACACTCTGTTCATCACCACCCCCTTTTCTGTATCGTTTTTGGCCACTATAGGTGTGGCAGGGTATACTCAGACATGAGTCCCTTTCTCACTGCTCCATCAGGATTCAAGCAAGCCGGGCCGAAGAGGCTGAAATGCCAGAAACCGGTCCCCGGTAGCTTGTCTCCTTTCTGGTGAAGAATTGGCTTGGTAGTTTGGTCTGCCCTGTTCCCATGATGCACTGGGCCAGGGACAGACTAATTTGCATGTAGCCAGGTTCTGAGCTGGGATGGGGCAGTGAGATAAATAACGGTGATGGATCAAGCCCTGATCTTTGGACTGGGTAAGAGTGGTCTGCTTAATTCAGACACTCTGTTCATCACCACCCCCTTTTCTGTATCGTTTTTGGCCACTATAGGTGTGGCAGGGTATACTCAGACATGAGTCCCTTTCTCACTGCTCCATCAGGATTCAAGCAAGCCGGGCCGAAGAGGCTGAAATGCCAGAAACCGGTCCCCGGTAGCTTGTCTCCTTTCTGGTGAAGAATTGGCTTGGTAGTTTGGTCTGCCCTGTTCCCATGATGCACTGGGCCAGGGACAGACTAATTTGCATGTAGCCAGGTTCTGAGCTGGGATGGGGCAGTGAGATAAATAACGGTGATGGATCAAGCCCTGATCTTTGGACTGGGTAAGAGTGGTCTGCTTAATTCAGACACTCTGTTCATCACCACCCCCTTTTCTGTATCGTTTTTGGCCACTATAGGTGTGGCAGGGTATACTCAGACATGAGTCCCTTTCTCACTGCTCCATCAGGATTCAAGCAAGCCGGGCCGAAGAGGCTGAAATGCCAGAAACCGGTCCCCGGTAGCTTGTCTCCTTTCTGGTGAAGAATTGGCTTGGTAGTTTGGTCTGCCCTGTTCCCATGATGCACTGGGCCAGGGACAGACTAATTTGCATGTAGCCAGGTTCTGAGCTGGGATGGGGCAGTGAGATAAATAACGGTGATGGATCAAGCCCTGATCTTTGGACTGGGTAAGAGTGGTCTGCTTAATTCAGACACTCTGTTCATCACCACCCCCTTTTCTGTATCGTTTTTGGCCACTATAGGTGTGGCAGGGTATACTCAGACATGAGTCCCTTTCTCACTGCTCCATCAGGATTCAAGCAAGCCGGGCCGAAGAGGCTGAAATGCCAGAAACCGGTCCCCGGTAGCTTGTCTCCTTTCTGGTGAAGAATTGGCTTGGTAGTTTGGTCTGCCCTGTTCCCATGATGCACTGGGCCAGGGACAGACTAATTTGCATGTAGCCAGGTTCTGAGCTGGGATGGGGCAGTGAGATAAATAACGGTGATGGATCAAGCCCTGATCTTTGGACTGGGTAAGAGTGGTCTGCTTAATTCAGACACTCTGTTCATCACCACCCCCTTTTCTGTATCGTTTTTGGCCACTATAGGTGTGGCAGGGTATACTCAGACATGAGTCCCTTTCTCACTGCTCCATCAGGATTCAAGCAAGCCGGGCCGAAGAGGCTGAAATGCCAGAAACCGGTCCCCGGTAGCTTGTCTCCTTTCTGGTGAAGAATTGGCTTGGTAGTTTGGTCTGCCCTGTTCCCATGATGCACTGGGCCAGGGACAGACTAATTTGCATGTAGCCAGGTTCTGAGCTGGGATGGGGCAGTGAGATAAATAACGGTGATGGATCAAGCCCTGATCTTTGGACTGGGTAAGAGTGGTCTGCTTAATTCAGACACTCTGTTCATCACCACCCCCTTTTCTGTATCGTTTTTGGCCACTATAGGTGTGGCAGGGTATACTCAGACATGAGTCCCTTTCTCACTGCTCCATCAGGATTCAAGCAAGCCGGGCCGAAGAGGCTGAAATGCCAGAAACCGGTCCCCGGTAGCTTGTCTCCTTTCTGGTGAAGAATTGGCTTGGTAGTTTGGTCTGCCCTGTTCCCATGATGCACTGGGCCAGGGACAGACTAATTTGCATGTAGCCAGGTTCTGAGCTGGGATGGGGCAGTGAGATAAATAACGGTGATGGATCAAGCCCTGATCTTTGGACTGGGTAAGAGTGGTCTGCTTAATTCAGACACTCTGTTCATCACCACCCCCTTTTCTGTATCCTCTAGACTAACCCAGCATCGCTTTCCATTCCATAATAATAGGACAAGCAGTGCATCCAGTTCCCTGAATACCCTTTGCGGGAGTTCAAAAAAGGAACCTTGCATTGTGTAGAGACTTTGAGGCAGGACCACCATCTTTAGCAAGGCGATCTTCCCCATTAGGGAGAGTTTAAGTGTGTTCCAAAAGGCAATACTACCTTGAAGGCCCCGGATTATCCTCGGCATGTTGTGCCGGTACAAAATGGCCTCATTCCTACCGATCCATATCCCCAGATATCGAAGTGTGTCCTCTACCCATGGAAGTTCCATCTCCGGGTGCTGGGCTCCATCCCATTTCCTCTCCGATCCAATCGCGTAAAGCTGAGATTTTGTTGTGCTGAAAGCCTAGAGGCGGCAGCAAACTGCGTCAGTGCAGCAATCAGGGTCGACAAGGACTGGGTCGGCCAATTCAGGTATATCATCGCGTCGTCGGCGTCCAGTGATACACCATGCTCCGAGCCCCCCCTTATGCCCAGCCCCTTGAGTACCCCACGGAAATGGCAAGCCAATGGCTCCATTGCCAGGGTGAGCAGAAATGGGGAGAGCAGGCATCCCTGCCGTGTCCCCCTTGCTATGGGTATTGTGTCCGACACAAATCGTCCCGTGTGAAGCCTCGCCACCGGTCGGGCATTGAGCAGTTTTACCCAATTTACAAACCCCTCACCCAGTCCCATTTTTTGAAGTACCTGCAAAAGATAGTCCCATCCAATCGAGTCGAATGCTTGTTCAATATCTAGGAACACTAAGGTGCTCTGTTGGGCCCGTCCCTCCAATGATTGCATAATGTGTGCGAGGTGGTGAATATTCCCCAGCGTATTCCTGCCTAGTATAATCCTGGACTGGTCATCGTGAACCAGCCGCCGAAGATATGGGAGGAGCCTATTGGCTAACACCTGGCTGATGATTTTAAGGTCCACGTTCAGCACTGAAATTGGTCTATAAGAACTGGGGAGCAGGGGATCCTTCACCGGTTTGGGGATCATCACTATCAATGCTTCCCTCATGGAGTCAGGGAGCAGTCTGCATTTGTTGGCCTCCACCGCGATTTCTAGGAGTTTAGGGATCAGGACCCCTCCATATTCCTTATAAAGTTCCGCTGCTATGCCATCCATCCCGGGACACTTAGCGGTCTTCAGGTGGGCGATCGCCACCCGTATCTCCTCCCCGCTAAAGGGGGCTCCTAAGGCCTCGTGACTCTCCGAGTCTATGCAAGGCAGTTACACCTCAGCTAGAAAACCCTCTACCACCTAAGGGGCCGTGGGAGATTGGGGCTCTGAGTATATTCTACGTAAATGGGTCCAGAATGCTTTATTGATCTCATGTTGAGTATTTACCACATGGCCAAGGTCATTTTTCAGTGCCAGAATCGGGTAGGGCTGAGTCTCTGCCCGAATCAGGCGTGCTTGTAGCCTTCCCGCCTTTTCCCCTTCTGTATACCAGAGTCCCATATGTCCCCTATCTTCCGTCGCATTTCATCCCATTTAGCCGGCCCCTCCCTGTTCATGGGAAGCTCCTTCTCCAGTGCCGCCAAGCGCTCCTCATGCTGGCGTAGGTCGCGCTCCAGCACTTTCTTAACCCCCACCTCCCTGGACATACATATCCCCCATATCACCACCTTCATCCCATCCCATTCGATGGCCCATTTGCTTGCCGAGCCCCAGTTTGCCTCAAAATAGGCATTTGATATGGACCATTCGATATGGCGTCCTTATAGATCGGGTCCCCAAAGGCTTCGGTATTGAGCCTCCATAGCGGTATCTTAGACCTTAGCAGGCCCAGCGAGTATGTTATTAATAGCGGGGAGTGATCAGACAAATAGTGGGCCAGATATTGCGTCTCCGCTATCTGATGCGGCATCGTCTTTTGAATAAAGAAGTAGTCTCGTCTACTATAGGTATTGGCAGCAGGTGTGTGACATGAGTACACTCAAGGATCAGGGTTGCGGTGTCGCCATAAATCCAATAAGCCATAGTGTTGAAGCATCTGGCCCATTGCTTCTCTGACTTTGGGTTTGGCATCAAGTTTTGGGGGGTGTCTGTCTAGTTCCTCGTCAAGGGAACAATTAAAATCTCCTGCAACAATCAATTCCATGTCTGGATCTAGATCTAACTGCCCCAAGACTCGACTTAAAAACCCACCATCATCACTATTCGGGGCATAAATATTTGCCAAGCATATACTGCGCCCATACAGCGTCCCCTCCACCGTCACAAACCTCCCCTCGGGATCTTGTTTAGTTTGTAGAGCCTTAAAGGGAACTCCTGGTGCCACCCAAATAAGCATTCCCCTGGCAAACCCGGAGTAGGAAGTAGCGAAAAACTGACCCCATCATCTGCGTTGGACATACTTAAGACAGTCTCCCCATAGGTGCGTCTCCTGGAGCAGGGTTATACTTATCCCATAGCGCTTAAGATAAGTTGCCACTTGGATCCATTTGACCCTATTATTGACCCCCCCCGGACATTCCACGTTATAAGTTTATACCTCTGTGTGTGTGTGTGGTAAATAAATAAATAATACCTCTCTTTTTGACTAGACATATATCATAACAGATAGCTCAATAAATAAGAGTCAAGATTCGAGGTAGTAGGAGTTTTGCAGGTTTAATACAGCATAAGGACAGGAACAGGACAACCTGCATAGAAATAGGATGACAGGGCCCAGCAGCTGCTGGGGCTGGATCTGGGATGAGCGCGCTGACTTTTAATAACAATACATGAGCATATATACATAACGCAAACACATAGCATTACATTGCAGTAGGCGTAGCAGTGGGTGGAGCAGAAGGTGTGACGCGTAGCAGTCGCGAAAGATAAGGGCGAAAGTAGGTGTAACTGGGCGTATACATAGACATGTGATGCAAACGTAACAGAATATGTCATGAATGGGGCGGAAACCATGGAGGGGGCTACCTAAGGAGCCGGGACCTCTAACCTGATGGTGCGCGCAAACTAGCAATGACGTATCACTAGGAGAAGCTGGGGGCTATGAATTCTGTGCTAGGAGCAGAGACTGAAGTCTGGAGAGTCAGGGCGACATGTACCTAAACAGTATCTAGTATCTGATGTTTAGAGAACATGTTGATATAAACTAGAAGTCAGGAGGGGAAAGGCTGACTTGATTCTAAGACTGGACCATGCATTACTCTACATGTAGTGCGTGATGAAGAATATTAAATGACCATTAAATGCAGTATTTCTCTAACGTGGAGACGTGAAGGCTAGACAATGACGGAAACTATTGATGCAGTTCAGTAGCTTAGGAATGCAGAGAAGGAGGACTGAACTGATAACTGGAATCATAACATATTCTTGGCAGACTCAGAGACTGAGCCAGGCTGGGCCGGGCACTGCGAGGCAGGAAGTAAGTGAAGGGTCGAGGATACAGGTGGGGGCTGGATGGCTCCTCAGCGAGGTTTTAGGAGACAGGAGCTGAATCTGGTGTCCAGGCCCTTTTGAGGCCTAGAAACGGGGACTTTATAATAGAATAATGTGTACACTGAGAAACGTGGCAACGTAGCTTTACATAGGCCTGATATTCGTAGTATTCACGAGGACTGGAAACTGGCATACTAGAGGTGGACACAACTGTAATTGCGTCATTAATCGAACATGGGGAATGCATATGCATATTTAATCATGCACACATAACATATGATGGATGACATGTAGGGACACAGAACATGGCAAAATTTACTTTTCCACATTCCCTCCTTGTCACTACGTTTCCATCAGGAAACATCAATTTTCATGATACCGTCTATCATTTCATACAGTATCATTTGCTCGTCTCGAATTATCCTGGAACGGGATTTAGAACGGGGCTTGGGACTAGGAATACAAGAGGTAGCACAAATGCCGCAAATCGCAGGGCCACATTGTATACAGAGGCAGCAGCTGAATATGATTGCTACTGCAATACCTAGAAAGGACAATATTTTCCATCCCCATGCGGAAATTATATTCCAGAACCAACCGGACCATGTCCAGGTGCCTGGATCTTGGTGTATCAGATGGGCAATTTTATGGAGTCTGGTTATAGCGGAATAAACAGACGGCGCGTTATTTGGAATGAAAATGCAGCAACTAGATCCGATGACTCTACAGGCCCCGCCCCTATCGGCCAGTATGACGTCAAGGACGAGACGATTCTGTAAAACGACAAATCTCATAGCAGATTGCTCTTCAGTTAAATTACCTAGAGCAGAGGCAGTCTCATTTACTACAGCTTCGAGGGTTCTGGTTAACCTACGGATTAGCTTACTATTCTGGATAGGTCCTATAAAGAAAAAGAAACCTCTGTTGAAATCTGTATACTGTTCTAGAGCAGTTTCAGTATAATCGACAATTGGGGACTCCCTTTTATGTCTAATGTGTACTAGATGTGTGTTTCTATGATAATCAGGTGGGGCTAGGAAAACTGGTGGCAGTAGGAAGGCAATGTAACAGGTTCCCTCCCAATCGAGGGGCAGACGAACATATGCGGTTTGACCACAAATAAAATAAGAATGACGTGAAGCTTTAAAAATAGATTTCCCACTGTCACTATACTTGACAATAGTAGTACAATCACTGTGTCCTACATGTACAGAACCATTATTTCGGACACATAATTCGCCTTTGACTGGTAGTACTGAAATAGCAGGTAAGTCTGGAGTAGTATCAGACTGAACATTCAAGACCATGAAATTCGAAGAATAATTACCTAAATTATACACTTCATTTTCTAGATCTAAACCTGTTCTGTGGGGGAGACCTTGCTTGTCTGGAAAACATGTATTGTTAAGAAAAGACATATCTGTTGAGGATGACGTTAACGTGGACCATGCTCCACACGAACCATTATGTGAGAATGGATAAGGAAAAAGTGGCAGAACTCCCTTCGGGGTCTGGAAAGGGGGGAGTCGACCACACACCCAACAATTAGTGGCATTGCTGGTCTGGTGTGAGTAATGTAACATGCGGATAAATGAGTTATTTCGCATAGCGAGGCGGTAAGAGAGTTCATGAGGAGGCAGATCACTAAACGTGTGCTCTATTGTAGCATTAGCAGACTTATTTACATGAAGAACTGGGAAATACAAGAAAAATGCATAACTGGTGCAGGAAATCATAATACTGAGAAACAATATGAAACATAGAAAAACGATACATCGGATTGAGTTTTGACTAACTCTCTCACTATGGGGGTCTATTTTATACATGTCAGAAACAGTCTAACCGTTTCACCTAGGGGAGGACTTAGACAATCAAACTGACTGACTTATTTTACTAGACCGGAGTTTTAGTTTATACTCCTGTTGTGGAGTTTTCTCTAACAGGGGAGGGGTTGTAGCAATGTCTTTTGCGGGACAGTCCTTGAGAACAATATTTTGGCAATCCTTCAAATCCTGGGAAATGTTCTTTAAGACGGGTTTCAGTCCATTAAAAAGTTTGACATGAGAAAGGTGTACCCAGCCTTTGCGTCCTTCCAACTTCACGGCTGTACGGGTGGTGAGGAGGACCTGTCGGGGCTCTTTCCAACGAGGCTCCAGCGGACTTGATCTGTCAAAGTTGCGGATCATCACCATGGATCCTGGAACGATTTCATGCGGTGCCACCTCGGTATTGTCTGGAAATGCGGCGGCAACCTGTGAACGACATGAGTTGAGGGCAGACATCAAGGAAGCTAGGTAATCTGTCAGCATATTACTTGAAACATCGGTAATACTTCGGGGTCTAGGAGTACCCCACATGTTAGGGGGGCGGCCGAATACGACCTCATACGGGGACAGACCTGATCTGGAATGTGCGACCATGCGCATATAAAATAAAGCGACTGGCAGAGCTACTAGCCAGTCCACACCTTTTTCTTTGCATACTTTGGCGATACGGATTTTCAGAGTCTGATTATGTCTCTCTACGAGACCGGCTGCTTCAGGGTGGCGTACACAATGAAACTTCCACTGGTACCCTAGCAAAAGGGAAACATGCTTCATGAGTTCAGATGAGAATGGCTGGCCGTTGTCAGAATATACGACTCTAGGGAGTCCATAACGGGGGAAGAACTCACGAACCAACTGCTTGGCAGTGGTCGCGGCTGTGTAATCTGGGACTGGATATGCTTCTGTCCACCTGGACAAAGCGCATACAACTACAAGGACATACTTGAAACCTCGACATCGCTCCATCTGAATATAATCCATCTGGAGGACTTCAAAAGGGTGGTCAGGGGGCTGGAATCCACCTTGTTCCACCGGGACACTTTTACCTGGATTAAACTGACAACATATCATACAGGTACGGACTTTCTGCTTGGCTGCAGCTCGTAAATGCTTGTTGAACCAAATGTTCTGGATACTGTCTAACATAGCTTTTTCTCCTAAATGTGCTGGACTATGTGCGGTATTAATAATGACTTGAACCATAGAGTCGGGGAGAAACCATGTGGCTCTACCCTTCGTTAACCATCCTTGATCTGTCTGGACCCCTCCTTGTTCGGACCATTTCTTGATTTCTTCAGGAGTAGCATGTAACTGGATATCTATGACATCTTGTGTAGGGTCCTTAACTGTCATACATGTAGTCGGATCTGGAGTATGTGTCTGTGTCGGATTAACTTGAATGTCTGGAGTCTGTGCTGTAAGCTTGGCTGTGCGATCTGCTAGATCGTTACCTTGAGAAATAATGTCAGTAACTTTCGTATGTGCTTTGCACTTCATGATAGCAATAGATGTCGGTAAATGTATGGCATCTAACAGAGCTTGAATAAGGAGACCATGCTGAATCTTGGTTCCATGAGAAGTCATGAAACCTCTCTCCTGCCAGAGCACTCCGAAGTCGTGTACAACTCCAAATGCGTAGCGTGAATCTGTGTAAACATTAACTTTCAAGCTCTTGGCGTGTATACAGGCTTGTGTCAGAGCAACTAGCTCTGCTGCTTGAGCGGACAGGGTATCAATACGGTGTGTTTCAATAACTTCAGTGTCAGTAGTCACTGCATACGCGGCGACTAGTTCTCCTGTACTAGTTCTCATACATGAACCATCCACATAAAGTGTCAGGTCGGGATCTGGTAACGGAGTATCTGTCAGATCTTGTCTTGGCTTTGTCGTAATGTTAACTACTTCCACACAGTCATGTGTGGCAGAATTCGAAGTAACTGATGGTAACAGTGTAGCAGGATTCAGGATGTTGCAGCGTCTGATTTCTATGTGTGGCTGGAACAGTGTCAATTCATAACCTGTTAAACGTGCAATTGTCAAGTGCTGAGTTTGTGTTCGGTTTAAAAGAACTTCCACGGAATGTGGAACTTGTACTGTCAAGGTATGTCCTAAGACTATGGAATCACTTTGTCTGATAGCTAGTGCTGTGGCTGCAACTGACTTGAGGCACGCAGGCAGAGCCTGGGCTACAGGATCTAATGTGCTCGAAAAATAAGCACAGGGCTTGTATGGTCCTGCTTGATCTTGTGTGAGAACAGATAATGCTGTACCTTCACGTTCAGTAACGAAAAGTGTAAAAGGCTTACTGTAGTTCGGTGTCGCTAGAACTGGAGCTTGGCATAGGGCTTTCTTTAACTCATTGAAACTAAGTGTATGTTCAGATGTCCAAGGGAGGACAGTCGATACGGCTGCCTCCTGTGTCGTTAACTGTATCAGTGGTTTGGCTAGAAATGCATACTGGGGAATCCATTGTCTGCAGTAAGAAGTGAGGCCGATAAAAGCACGTACCTCCTTCTGGGTCTTGGGCTGAGGAAGACTCGCTATCAACTGGATACGGTCTGGTGTCAACTGCCTACCCCTCTTGGACAGTAAGTGTCCTAAGTAGACCACTTGCTGGACACAGAATTGAAGCTTAGAAGGGGACACCTTGTGCCCCATCTCGGCTAGGAAATACAAGACTGTAAGGGATGCTTGCTCGCAAGCACGTTCAGAACGGGCTGTGATCAGTAGATCATCGACATACTGGAGCAGGGCAGTGTCAGTTGGCATGTGAATGTTGTCAAGTTGTCTCTTAAGCGCTTGACTGTAAATACTAGGACTTTCTGTGAAACCTTGAGGAGCTCGTGTAAACATATAGCTCCTTCCATTTAAACAAAATCCGAAAAGAAACTGGCTGTCTGGATGAATAGGGACACTGAAAAATGCGTTCTTGAGGTCTATGACAGTGAAGAACGTGGCTTCGGAATCAATGGCCGTTAATAGGGAAGAGATGTCTGGGACAACTGGGTACTGAGGAATAATACATTTATTAAGCTCTCGTAGGTCAATCACTAATCGATATACTGGGGGTGCATTTGGATCAGTACGTTTCATGACTGGAATGATCGGAGAATTACATACATTGGAGTCAGTTTCTACAACCACTCCTTGAGCAATAAGCTCGTCAATAATTTTGGATAAGGCTGCTACAGCCTCAGGTGGCAATCTGTACTGTCTGATTCGTGGTAACACTACACCTGACTTGAGAGTCACACGATAGGGTGTGATTTGCATGTAACCTACATCAGTTGGACCTTGCGCCCATAAATGCTGCGGAACATTAGACAGTCTTGAATCAAAATCTCGTAATACATAGTGACCCTTAAAGTCACGTAGGAACAATCGTATTCCCTCTGGGGAACAGCATATAACTGCACCTAACTCTTTCAGTGTCTTAATGCCTAATAGGTTTTCTGGACATGACTTAGTAAGTAACAGATCAGTAGTGCGGGACAATGGACCTACTTCTAGAGTAACTGGCTTTGAAATCTCATTTACGATAGGTTTTCCTGAAAATCCAAGGGAAACATTTCTTGAGCCTGAGAGCGGAGCCCCTGGAACTTCGGCGTGACTAATTGTGGTCCTACTTGCCCCTGTATCAATCAAAAACTTTCTGTCTTTCCCTAATACTTGACTGTGAACATAGGGACCTTCTTGATCTACAGGTATCTCGATGAGAGGCAAGCCTACCTCCCTCTCTAGGCTGTTTCATGAATACTGCTGGTACTCTGGATACTCAGACTGTGCATACTGGTACATCTGCTGTGTAACGTGCTGTGTTGCAGCAATAGGCTGCGGTGCGGTAACTGTCTGTGGTGCATTCTGTGGCTGAGGAATCTGTGAAACTTGTTCTTGTCTAGGCGGACGTGGTCTTTCTTTAGTCTTACCAGTAGCTATGTTGTGTTTCAGAACTGCACACTCATTTATGAAATGACCTGGCTGTTTACAATAATTGCAATTCCCTTTAACGGGAGCTGCAGGATGACTGGCTTGATTCGGACCCCTCTTCTGACTGTCTTGAGGAACAGATTGTGCAACTAGTACTTTCATGTTCGTGTCTTTCATACGTTTTCTCTCGTGTTCTTGCTCTTCCCTGATTCTATTCTGGTGGTATTGAAGCATTTGCAACATCTGGGACGGGGTATTAGCTTGCCAGGTACTTTCGACTTTCAGAACTCGATTTTTAATCTGTGGGCTTGAATTCTCGACTAATTTAGTAACAAAAAGGTGAGGGTATGACTCACTACTTGTCTTGAGGCCACTATTGATGCTGAAACATTTTTCAAATCTAGAATAAAAATCACTAATATCCTCATCTTGCTTCTGTTTACAGGCTGAGATTGCATCCCAGTCTTCTTTTCTCGTTGTCAATAATCTAGGTAAAACTTGTATTAATAATTCTGGTAATTCTTTACATTTATCTCCAAGACCGGTACCTGGTACTCGTGCCTTATCTTCAGCTTCTAGAACTGCCCAATCGATCTTTTTCTCTCCCACCTCCCATTCTTTTTCCTTGAGCTTTTCATACACCCCTGCGGGCAGCAGAACCTTTAACATTTTAATTATATCTGGATACGTGTATTCTCCCATACGGAGCATGTCTTTTAATTCTCTATGGAACCCTGCTGGATCTTTGTCATGACAGGGAATTAATTTCTTCATCTCGAGGAGTTCCATCTTTGTAATCGGAGTGTAAACAAACACTCGCTGCATTTCGCCACCCGTTCCTTTAACTGGGTGGACTTCTCGTAACGGATTCTGTCTCTCCATGTAAAATGGTTTACTTTCTGGGGGTGAGACATGAACAAAATGCGGGTTCAAAAACGTTCTATATTTGTGACGCTGTTCTAAAATGACACTAATTAAGTCGGTACCTAGACCTTTCCATCTATACTGGAGTAACTCGTTCAGGACATCATGTAACGGGCCTGGATCAGAGTGCTGACCCTCATACAATGTGATGAGGTGCTGGATCATATACATACCCACCAGTCGTTGTTCGGCTGGGGGCATTTTCAGAAACATTTGTGCCACTATTTCGTCTGGAAAAGTGGTAGAATCAGTAATCCATCGGACTGCTGATCGGGCTAGTTCTTGTTCATGCATGGTACTTAACTCACTGTAACCGATTCGTGATTTCAGAATGTGATCGGTAGCTTGAAACACTTGTTCTAGTGAACCTTGTTCTGGTGCTGGAGAATGAAAAATAGACTTGTGTTCTAGGCGTAAATGGCGATCTGGAAATCTAGATTTTCCTACATACGCTATTCTGGCGGGATTCTCGTCCCCTACCTCTTCAGTATCAGAGTTACTTTCTTTCTCGCTTACTTGTGCTGCTTTACGTTGTTCGTGTATCTTTATTATTTCTCTACGGATTTTCTTGTACATACTCTCCATAGCACCGACGGTCTTGTGCTTACCCTCGGCTATATTATCACTCCACCTCGTCAGGGTTCTCATTTCGGCTTGATCTTTAGACGGGTAATCTTGTTCTCTTATTAGACAATTGATCAGAAACTTTAATATCATGAGCTGGATCTCGGCTTTCCTTTGAGACATGGCCTCGCTAATACTTTCTGGATCATCCCCTGTACGGATGAAACGATATATTCTGTCTAGATCTTCTTTCATATTCGGTAAGGTGACTAGGTACTCGGCCACCTTTCTTACGCGGAATGAATATAAAACCATATTATCCTCGCCTGGGACTGGATCATAGCCGCATTCGGCAAGGGATTTTCTTATTTCTGCTACAGTCTGATGTCTGGGCGTACGCTGTGACGCTTGTGCATGCAATTCGGCTGTCGTTAAACGCTTGTGTGGCGGCGGGGTTTGATGAGTACCTCCTCCTGCGGCCCCTAAACTGGAGTCTAGGTCTACTGAGGCTCTTCGTCCTGGCAGAGTGGGAAATGGAAATGCAGGCTGGACTTGTATGGCGGGCTGGACCGGGGGTACCGTAACAGGTACTCCGGTGTCTGGAGGAGCGGGAAGTGCCTGATTTACAGGGACTGGCGGAGCGCGAACAGGATTTGCATATTCTGGGACTGTGTCATCCAAATAGGACGAAATAAAAATATCAGCTGCGGTCTGTTTGTGACGTAGCTTGGTCGGAACTAATGGTGGCGGGAAATTACTGGATGCGCCTCTGGGGTCGCTTTTGGCAAGCCCTCGGCAAGGAGAGGATACATACCCCTAATAAGGGCATGCCTCTGTCTGTCTGACTGTTCGGCTTTGACTTGTTCACCTATCTCGATTAGTTCTTTTTCTTGTGCTCGTTCTAAGGATTCTCTACTTAATTCTGACTTTCTGATTTCCTTTTCAGTTCTTTTATGAGCTTCTTTGCGCCATAACTCGATGGCATCTTTCTGTGACTGTCTGGCTTTCTTTTTCCATAATGCTTCTTCTACTCGCATGATGCATTCGGCATCCCATGTACCCGATACGGGCCATCTATACTTTTCTTCTAACTGTTTGGTATACTCTACCCATAAATCTAGATACAATATGGCGCTTATGCCATGCTTCTGATACATAAAATGACCTGGACTGTCCCTCGGCGGAACAGGAACTGCTTCTTCTAACAAACCCTTTCTAGTTTTTAGCTGACGTAATCTCGAAAAGAGAGACATTGTAAACTTGAATCGGAACACAAAACAATACACGAGGAACAATAACAATTTGGAGAACAATTCAGGCATACCACGACATTGGAAATACATTGAACAACATCATAACATAACAGTTCGGACAGAATATTACCTGGAATACTGAGAACAGAAACACAAGAATTTCTCGAGAACGGAACAGACTAGAGTTACTGGATGCACTGCTGAAACAGTACGGAACATACCGGTCCCATAAAGGGACGCATCAAGACCCGTATCCACCTAGGTGAACACTTCGTTTGTGAGTCTGTGTACCACCAACCCACGGACCAGAGTCAATTTAGATTGACCCTGTCTAGATACTACCCCAGTAATGGTACTCACCGGGCAGCAAGAACGGAAGGCCTCGGACTGGACTGGACTGCTACGACGACGGACGACGAACTTCGGACTTCAGTTACGGGTGGGCCTCCGGATACCTCGGACCTTGGACTCTTGGCTTGGGCTCTGGTCGGGACTCGCCGCGTTCCTCCACCGTCTCGTTTGGATGCTGGACCGCCTCCTCCGTCTCCTCCGTGGGCCTGAGGGATACTTGAAGCAGAAATATCTGCCGGTGCACAGAAGAGTTCCGTCACGACTGCAGAGGGTCAGGGGGTCGGCGTGGCTTCACCGACGCGTGGGGAAAGGGCAAGTCCCTATTCGGGCGCCATTATGTGGTAAATAAATAAATAATACCTCTCTTTTTGACTAGACATATATCATAACAGATAGCTCAATAAATAAGAGTCAAGATTCGAGGTAGTAGGAGTTTTGCAGGTTTAATACAGCATAAGGACAGGAACAGGACAACCTGCATAGAAATAGGATGACAGGGCCCAGCAGCTGCTGGGGCTGGATCTGGGATGAGCGCGCTGACTTTTAATAACAATACATGAGCATATATACATAACGCAAACACATAGCATTACATTGCAGTAGGCGTAGCAGTGGGTGGAGCAGAAGGTGTGACGCGTAGCAGTCGCGAAAGATAAGGGCGAAAGTAGGTGTAACTGGGCGTATACATAGACATGTGATGCAAACGTAACAGAATATGTCATGAATGGGGCGGAAACCATGGAGGGGGCTACCTAAGGAGCCGGGACCTCTAACCTGATGGTGCGCGCAAACTAGCAATGACGTATCACTAGGAGAAGCTGGGGGCTATGAATTCTGTGCTAGGAGCAGAGACTGAAGTCTGGAGAGTCAGGGCGACATGTACCTAAACAGTATCTAGTATCTGATGTTTAGAGAACATGTTGATATAAACTAGAAGTCAGGAGGGGAAAGGCTGACTTGATTCTAAGACTGGACCATGCATTATTCTACATGTAGTGCGTGATGAAGAATATTAAATGACCATTAAATGCAGTATTTCTCTAACGTGGAGACGTGAAGGCTAGACAATGACGGAAACTATTGATGCAGTTCAGTAGCTTAGGAATGCAGAGAAGGAGGACTGAACTGATAACTGGAATCATAACATATTCTTGGCAGACTCAGAGACTGAGCCAGGCTGGGCCGGGCACTGCGAGGCAGGAAGTAAGTGAAGGGTCGAGGATACAGGTGGGGGCTGGATGGCTCCTCAGCGAGGTTTTAGGAGACAGGAGCTGAATCTGGTGTCCAGGCCCTTTTGAGGCCTAGAAACGGGGACTTTATAATAGAATAATGTGTACACTGAGAAACGTGGCAACGTAGCTTTACATAGGCCTGATATTCGTAGTATTCACGAGGACTGGAAACTGGCATACTAGAGGTGGACACAACTGTAATTGCGTCATTAATCGAACATGGGGAATGCATATGCATATTTAATCATGCACACATAACATATGATGGATGACATGTAGGGACACAGAACATGGCAAAATTTACTTTTCCACAGTCACCTTGCATGAGTCAGCAGCTGTGGGTGTTGCGGCACCCGATTTTCGTGTGGGGGACCCCCAATAGTGTTGTAGCGCAACCTCCCATGATGTGATCTTCTCCGACCTCTAATGATGCAACAAAGACCAGACCCGGCAGCAGCCCAAACAAAACCATATTGTAAAACCCCAACTCCCCCCACCCACAGGCAGTAGTACTTCATTCTCACAACCCGATCCTAGTCTGGGGACTCAGAACCCCGCCCAAAGCTCCACCCACCCCCTAATTCACCCCTGCCAACTTGAATTAACAATTATAAATGAACTTCCTTTCCCAAGTCAGGAAACCCCCCCTAAACTCTGAGATTCAACCGACTGACTGGCACCGCGCGGCCCCGCCCAACTGGTGGTCTAGCCAAGTTTCCTCAGCACTCTACAGCCAGCGAGTCAAAAAAGTATATGGGCAAAATAGTGTAACCTCCTCAAAAACTTTTCCCAGCCCTCCCCCTCTCAGTGTCGCTGGGCCTAGGGCCCTCCCATGCAAGTCCCTCAGTAAAGTCAAGTGTCCCTCGACTCAGAGCATGTACTCACAGTGTCTACGACCCAGACCCCCTCGGTCTCAGCTCCAAGTCCATCACTCACATGTTTCCAGAGCCCCCAACAACCGGGCTGGTGGCACCCCCAGCTCTGATTGTGTTTCCACCATGATAGGTCCTCCATCTGTCAGATCTCGTGCCCTCGGACGCTGTTCCTCATCGCGACTTTGCTGGTTCCGCTGTGTACCACCCCGCCTTCTCTGTTCCTGACAGCCCTGGTTTTGGTCTTGGCCGGCCAAGCCCAACGAGTCCATTCAGTCAGTTGCCTCCGGTGGGTTACCAAAGAAGTGCACCTTGTTGCCATATTGTACTCGGAGCCTGGCCGGGAACATTAAGCTGTATTTAATGATGAGGTTTCACAGCCGGCATTTTACACCCAGGAAGCCATTCCGTAGGTCCTGCACCTTTTTCGTATAGTCTGGGTAGATATAAATGTCCTGGATTTTGAATCTGGGCGGACCATAGGTGCGAATATATTGCAGGATCGTTTTCCGGTCTCTAAAATTGAACAGACGGGTGATCATGGCTCTTGGCGGGGCTCCTGGTTTTGGCGGCGGCCGAGAGATCTATGAGCTCTCTCTACCGCAAACATTTTGGAGAGCCTAAGGTTCGGGAATGTTGTGTCAATCCAATCTTCCAGGAATAGGTCTGCCGCCGGCCCTTCCGCCTTTTCTGGAAATCCCAACAAACTGAGATTGTTCCTTCTTGACCGCCCTTCAGCATTGTCTGCCCTATCTTCCAGCCTGGCCGTGTGATCCTAGAGGCTGTTACCATTTCCCGTAGCTGACGAACCTGAGTCTGCAAAGCGCTCAGGTCCCCTTCTGTGGTAGTAACCCTATCTGCCACCTTCCTGAGATCCAGGCGCAAATAGTTAATGTCCATGGCCATCCCGTCCATTTTGGTTTCCAGCGCCACTCTGGCATCACGAATTGCTTCCTAAATATCGGCCTTTTCACGGGCCCCTGAACCCTGGTGGGTCCCCTGCTCTGGGTCTGTTCTGAGGCGGTCCGCTGAAGTCAGGCCCAGAACCGTATATTGCATATACGCTGGACTAGGGGGTCGGTCCTTCCCCATGTCCAGCGTAGCTTACTTAGAGTGCTTCCTGGTGACCCCTTAGGCAGGAAAACAGTGATGCCGTAATTAGTCCAAAGGGGATCCCCCAGGTGTACCACCTCGCCTCCAAATCGGAGCCCTGGGCCTCAGTGTCATCGATATTGCACAGCTATTTGGCACCACTGGCCCTCTCAGCTAGCACTGCCACTCGGTTCAGTCTGTATACATCTACCCCGGACTGCGGTTGACCCGGTCTTCCACCAATCCACGGAGCGAGTGCTTCAGGCCCACGCTTACGCCTCACGGCCTCGCCAGCACCGGTGTCAGGCCTACCCGAGTTCCAACCAGAAGAAAACACTCAGTATGTGCATTTGGAACTGTGAGCTCACCTTGGAACCGCCGTTGGAGTTCTCTGACTCGCGAGCGGTATTCCAAGATGGCCGCCGACTCGGAAGACGAGTCGGCGGTCTAGTTGTTGTCTGCTGGCAAATCCTGACAGCTGGTGAAGCGCGAGCGCTAACGAAAGCTCGCACTTCACCAGAGCTTCTGAGGAGACAGTAGCGTTTTGGTCCTGCTCCATTCCCTTGTCCACAGCGTCGCGTTGTTCCCCTTTTTTGGGTCCATATTTTCTAGACCCTTTCTTGCCCCTTATTTTCCTTCCCTATTTTCCATAAATTTGTTGTATCCCCAATCAAACCAGGGACTCGGTGAAGAGAAGTACCGGAGCCTCGCATTCAAGTCTTCGGTACTATTCGGAGCTCGAGGAGCATCTTGCCAGCTGGAGTCAGCACATCTCAGCTTCCTGAAGAAAAGATACGAAAAGATACAGATAAGTGACAAGTGGATAGTAATTGAACTTGTACAGTAATAGGAGTTAATAGTGAATTACTTATTGTAAAGTTTAGTGAAACAATTAAAATAAGGAACAGTACTTACCAAGTAGAAAGGTTTCCCTTCAGCAAATCTGCAGGAGAAAGAAGGAGTATTAGGAAAACTATCAAAAAGAAGATGTCTATGAATATAATAGAACAAGCTTTAGTTCTCTATAAAAGGTAAGAGTAGAAAAAGTTATAAAATATAGATAGATGTATCAAAAAGAGAAAATAAAGGTTGACATAACTATTTTGCAGATAAGGTTCTTAGAGACAAGATAACAGGAAAAGACAGAAGAGTAGCACTAGTTCTGGAATATTGGGTAAGATCTAGAAATAAATCATTTATAGAATAAGGTAGCAAGGAAAGAAAATGTATGGATGCCTTTTCTCTTAATGTATTAGGATTCCATGAGATTCGTCAGACAATAGACGAGACCTAGGAAGCCAAGCAAGAACATTCTGGAGCAGTCTCTTCTTTGTTTGTTATTTTCTCCATTCCCCCTTCCCCCTTTGAGGTCCTCGTGAGTCAAGTTTTATATAACGGACTCTCGGTATCTTGGAGGTGGAGTTGGGAAAAAGGCAGCTACCTGTTCCTGTGCAAGTCGTGGTAAGAATTCACTTATAGTCCTTGACAACCAGGGGGTTCCTTGTGTTATGGGGGGGTCTCCTCACCTCATCAACAGGAGCTTCAGTCCCAGGCCAGAGTCAGTATAATCTGTCACACAGGCCTCCCGGCGTCTCCCGCGCTACCTCCGGGCACTTTCAGCCAGAGTAAAAGCAGGCCGCACCACACCGGCCTCGTCAAGATCTCGTCCTCGGCCTCCGGAGTCTCACCGGTCGGGCGGTATGCGGCTGTCTCTTTCCTCCTTTACCCCCTTCTGTGACCTCTTATCAGTCTGGTAATGGCGGTGGGACTCGCCAAGGTCCATGGGCTCCTTCACAGCTCGCCAGTAAGCCCGGGCAGTTTGCGGTGATCTCCATCTTTCAAATCAGCACGGAGGCCGCCATTTCAGAATCCTGGGCACTTCCAGGCAGAGTAAAAGCAGGCCACACCACACTGGCCTCGCTTACGTCTCATCCCCGGCCTCCGAAGTCCCACCGATCGGGCCGTTCGCGGCTGTCTCTTTCCTCCATCACACCTGCCTGGGACCTCTCATCAATCTAGCAATGGCGGAGGGACTCGCCAGGATTCACAGGCGCCTCCACAGCCCGCCAGTAAGCCCGGGGCAGTTCGCGGCAAACCCCACCTTTCAAGGCAGCACGGAGGCCGCCATTTTCTGGGATTAGGATTCCAACAGGTCTCCAGCTGCCCATAGCGGCATTCTCCAGTTGCAGGCCGATGTCCCGAAACACAACCGGGACCCTCGGAATCAGGGGTGGGTTCCGGTGTCAGTCAGTGTTATGAAGGTCACCATAACGCAAGAATTTTGCAGGATTTCAGCCGTTGGGGCAGGAGCAGCGCAGATACACGTCTAGCCAGCCATGTTGTCAGGCCACGCCCGCATCAGATTATAATGTGTTTAATTAAGAAGAAAACGATTCCCACAACATCAAAGTTGTAATACTTGAGGCATTTCCTTTACAAATTAACAAAATGAGTGGCTCTTTTTGTCATACGAATTATGATTATTATTCAAGAATGCTAAAATGAGGGCACATTTTCTATGATTTCTCAAAGCATTCTGCAATGCAGACTGAAACATGCACTTTCTACTCAGCAGTAGAATGTCAGTTAACTCCCTTGTGATCAACTGCAGCTTCATTCCAAACTTTTAACGAAAAACTAGAGTGCTAACACCCTGAATTTATGACAATATTGTAGCACACTTGAATTCCATCTTGATGAAATCAAAGCAGTAAAACTGAAAGCTATTCCTACAGAGAGTACTGAAGTAAATGGAAAAAAGAAGGGTTTCTTTTTGTTGTAGGAATTATGGTCAGAGCTCACAAAAGCTAAAATGAGATCACAGTTTCTATGAGTTCTCATTCACCCATTTCAGTTCAACATTCTGACATGCAAAGTCCAACACACTTCCAACACCAGTAACAGTCTGTCAATTACCTCCCTAATAATGAGCTGTAGCTTCACAACAGAGATCGACAAACTAGAGCACTAACATGTTGCATTCAAGACAAAAGTAAAGTACTCCTAAAAGCCATGTTGCCTGAATAGGAGCTGTTGAATTTAAAGCCTTTCCCGCTGAGCAGAATGAAGTAAATGATTATTGAGATATTAATGCAGGTGTGAAACCACAGGGCTAAAAATGTGAGTGGAAGAGTAGATTTTTAGTAACTTGAGGCATAATACATTTTATTGTGTCTGAAAATAGTTAACAAGAGAGGCACCGGCACAAGTCCAGCATTCCCTTGTCACATCCCTTGACTCAGCCAACCCATCTTCTCAGTCACTTACCAGGTCCCTATATATATTCACTGAAACAAAAACAAACGTTTATTGTGACATTATCATTAGGTGTGCTAATAAGATCTCAGTTTATGTTTAAAAAACCCTAGAAATTCACTGAAAAAAAACTAAAATTAAAGAGATGTTATAGTTATGTCTTGAAGTAAGGTAAAAAATATTTTGTTTTAAAACAAAAAAACACTGAAATTCACCAGTTATAGATCCCTGAGTCAACTATAATTTGTGATAGAGAGCAGATTGCTCTGTCATTTGTAGGGGTGCATTATATTCATGGTTAGTTGTGCCCACATTTAATCTTTTGTGCCAATTACCAATGGGTCCCGCATTTAATCTTCTGTGCCAATTAACAATGGATCAGTAGAACGTGTATTATAATAACGTGAAAAGTGAAGTGTTAGGAATATTTTAATCTGAAATTACAGGAATTAATGTTGCACAATGCATGATTAGACGAAACTTTAACATGTAGGATTTGTATCTGTAGTGATTGAGCATTTACACAATTAATATGAGTATGTGATGTGTTGATTTAGGAGTGTCTAGTGCTAATGTTCATTTAATCCGTATGATTAAATGAAGTTGTGTGCCATTTCTTATGTTAGCCGATTTCTGTAGGCCTGAGTTGTATTTTTCCCCTGGAGGCTCTCGCATTAGACTTGCTAGTGAATTTAATGTGTATATGGAATTTGTACTTTCTCACGTTTTTGTTACAGGTGGAGAAATTCATTGTTGTTAGTTAGAATAACATCTTTGTTTGAGAAGTTAGACTTAGGGAGGAAAGGACACATTGAATGGCGATACTGATAATGAAGAACCGCTGTACTTTCTCACCGGAGAGAGCCTGGGAATCAAAGTCAGCTAGCCAAGGCATGGGAGCATTGTTGCCACATGGAAAACTACCTACAAAGAGGTGCCTTGCTTGGATGGGGTGATACTGCAGACGTTACATGCAGGTTCATGTGTTGAAGTTAGGGACAGAGTGCGGGAACTTCCGCCTTGCCACGAGAGAGAGAGCATCTTAGAACGCGGGCTATAGCTGTATACTACTAGACCCATTCAACGAGAATGGACTTCTTAGAAAGCCTTCATGAGCTGACACCTTTACTGAACTTGCCTTTGAGAAATGCTAAGTAGGGATGTCACGTTAGTGGTGGTATAGGTACAGACTACTGCTTTTCACTTACAAACCTCAGATGAAGGGGAATTTGGATGTCAGAGCTATTCTCTTCTGTACTTTGAGTCTAGAACTGGTTATTCTGTGCATGTTGCACCGTCTTATCTTCACCCATAGGTTTGGCTTTGCATTAGTTCCAATGAATTTCTACACTTTCATCTTAAAGTGCTTATATGTCCAATTGTTCTTGGCTTTGTAATAAACAAACTAAACTTGATTGGGAGTATGTGATTCTTCGGACTCATAGTTATTTAGGACCAAAATGATTGATTGGCAAAAGATTCCTTTCCTCTCCACACTTTCATGCAGATAAAAAGAGACATCGGCCCAGGGTTCCAGAGTAATCTAGAAAGTGGAACCTGGCTCCTTAACTTGTGACCTTGCCATGCACTGCTTCTGACCTTCTGTAGTACATTACTCACGACATGTTAAATGACATCATCAATTATGTCATTTGTGATGTCATTAGTGATGTCTCCAATGATGTCATTGAACATGTCATGAGTGACGTAATATGTGGGGTCATAAGCAGTGCAAGGGGTGGTTGTAAGTTATAGTTAGCTCAGTAAACTAGAACTGGTGAATTTCATTGTTTCTTGAAGTTTAAAATGTAATTTTTAATCAACATTTTCATCCTTACTATAACCTCACTTAACTTTTTTTAAGTGGGGTTATAGTATTTTTAACTGGGCTTGGGAGTCTGGAGGGAGCAGAGTCTCCATGAAGAGAAACGCAGGGAGTACAGGCTGTGAATAGTAGGAATTTTCCAACCTAAGGAGGCTTGAGTGCCTGAAGGGAGTGGGCTCCACGCACATTCTTCACACTGAGTGCCGACTTCGTGTTGTAGGGGGTTCCCACCTAATACAGCTTGGATCTCTGTAGCGAATGCACTCTATGCACAGTCTGCACACTGAACACAGAGGGCACAAATTTGGGGGTAGCCCACATAATCGGAATTAGGTCTTTGGAGGGATTGGGCTCTATGCACTGTCTGCTCACTCATTGTTGACTGTGCGCAGTAGGGGCTTGCACACCAAATAATGGTTGTTTGTTTGGAGGGAGTGGACTCCGTACACAGACTACACACTGAGAGGGAACTATGGATGGTAGGGGCTTGCCTTTGTGGAAGGAGTCGGCTCTACGCTTAGTCTGCGCACTCAGCACAGACTGCTCAGTAGGGCTTGCTCATCTAATAATGCTCGCGTTAGGAGATGTGATGGATAGTTCATATGTTCCCCACCCACAACCAGGCATGCCCCCACCCACAACCAGGCATGCTGTTCATTGGTATTTTCATGATCTGTACTCAAAGGTGAGACACTATTACCAAAATTCAGAAATAATTTTGGCAAACACTGTCATAATCCCCTGCAGGAGCATTTATTACAATCTCAGCTGATTCTAGACAAACTAACTGCTCTTAACCCCCTCTGTGGGTCGATTACTATTATAGATCACAGGAAGGGACGTACAAGCAGGAATTTGAATACTTCTGTGGTTGGCTGTAAACATATGGGCGGTGGTGCCAAGGTACAGTAGACGGCCATCCCTGTGTTTTTATTCCGACACAGAACAATTTTTTTTTAAAGCAGAAACATTTCAATGGCTCGTGACTTCACTTGCGATCAAAACCCACTGATGCATATCATGCCGAAACGCAATTCGGAGAAGACCCTCTTTCACACCCTTCCTAATTGTAATTCGGAATGAGTCACAAAATAGAATTTTGAAATTCGGAAAACCTTTTCTGAATTGCAAAAGGTGTTTACTAAATACTATACTGTCATTTTTTGTGGTTTCATATTCTTTGAACTTGCGAATTGCAGGGTTTGTAAGTGTACATTCTTTAGAACATCAGCCCCTAGTATAAATACTTACTTATCGAGTAGCATTTTATCGGCTGGTGGGAAAAGTATGGAAAGGGTGGAAGCTTGGTCTCCACACTTGCTCCAGGAAACGTACTGGAAGATTTATTTGCAGCAGTGCTTAATTTGTGCGGTGGTTTCCGGAGCTGGCACTGGCACTTAATTGTCGCCACCTGCTCCAGTGACAGTCCACCGCATGATGGCACTGTTTTTTTTTAAATTTTGAGATGAGTGCAAGCCGGTTTATTAAATCAATACATGTTGAAAATGAATGATAGCAGCCTCTCATGCTATATGTGGCCTGAAATAGTCTGAATTGTCTCACCAGTAGGAGTGCGATGGCTAGGTGTTATGTTGGTACTGTCATTGGCAGCGCTGGCAAGGCATGGGTGGTGCAAGCTGCAGTGGTCTTCTGGGAAGGGCCCAGGCACTTAATGTTTTAGAAATTAAGCACTGATTTGCGGTGGAATACTCTGTGCACTTAACCTAGCAAATAAACATTGAAGAGGGCTGTAGTTTAGCAAAAACGAAATAATGAACGATGCATTGTGAGAATACAGGAATGTATTTCTGTCAAAAAGCTCTGGCATAGATTGCAATGCCAATGTGAGCAAAAAAACATGAATATTGTTCTGCTCTGCTCTGTGACAAACAAAGGAGAGAAGGGTCGCTTCTTTAAGTCTGGGGAATAATCAGTCTTCCATATCTTATGACCCTATTCTGCTTAGGTTAAGATATTAGAATGTATCCAAAGAATTATTAGTTATTATTGCTGTGACAACATTCTAGGGTGTAGTGGAAAGTAATAAATTACAAACTATCTGACAGATCACATACAGATTCTTTTTTTTAACTATTTTAGTGTTGAGGAGGAAATGCCTTTCATTTGTTGGCATAGTCTGTTTTGACTCTAACTGAAGTTTTTAAAAATGTGCGTTAAATTATTTTAGAACACCTACACATAATACCGACATTTTCATTCTGACCTGTAACCTGCCTCTTTTCATTTTTTTGCAGGATTACTCAACATTTCCCCCAAATTTGTATGAATCTATGCTGTATGGCTCTTATTTTGTGTGGCAGTGCATGCTGTTTTACAAAGCCAGTACATCTATAGCTTGTGTATTATTTAGCATTTTTAATTTTTGCCTACAATATTTTTTCTTAAATAAAAATGTACGAATTTAGATATTTTAAATTGTAGCTACCTAGGATTTCTTGGCACTGCTTATGACACTTTCCAATAATAACAATTTTCCATTACCTGGATGAGAGACTTGGTATCACTGTACCAAAGCTGATACTCTGTATCATAGGCGTGGTTGTATATTCCTAAGTAAGTATTCACTATTAAGGTTACGTAACATCAGATGATGGGTGTTGGTTCCGATCTAATTATAGTTAAGACAATCACATGTAGAATCAAAATAATATATTTCTCTTCTATTATTTATGAATTGAGATCTTACCTTGACATCTACATAGAATGATTTTGCTTTTAGACTGTCTGAGTTTCTACAGAAAGCGTTTCAGCAGCAGACTACATAATCTATGCAAAAAAGGAGATTATATTTTCTATCGTAATTCAATTTATTTACCTTCATGTATATAGCTGCGAAATTCTGATAGTGATTAATCAGGAGTTAGTAAATGTAAATCAATGCATTTTTATTCTTGAGCATCAACTTACAAGGTGTTTGTTTGCTGGAGGGAGTTACGCATTTAAAGTAAGTCTGGGTGGTGAACTCTGCTCCGCTTGCGGAGTTTGCTGAGATTTCCGCACTCCGTGTTCCTCGGAGCTCGCGGAGTTCCAAAACAATTGCGATTCTCCTTTTAACATGACCAGAGAATCTGGATTTCATTAAAGACACGGAGGCTAACATTATGCTTATAACTTTTAATGCAGGACCAAGCAGCCGCATATGTCATAAAGTAAAAGTTCTATACTAGAACATAACAGATGAGACAATAGTAGTAGTAACCAGGCAATCAGCCTCTTTTAAATGTGGATCAAAGGAAGGAAAAGTCCAAGGAGCATCCACGAAGTACAACTTGAATGAAGAAAGAGAAATCAAGAACTTCAAAATTCGAACAGCAGGAAGCAAATCCAAAGGATGTAGAACAGGAGCCATAAGATAAATTCACGAGAGGTTATCTGAAAAGAAAAAAGGTATAAATGAATTCAGAAATATGAAGAATGAGACAATTTTTTTTTTTGTTGCAGTAAATCATAGAGTTATCAAATATAAATCCTGTAAAAAAGGATAGAACAAGTATAACATGAGAAAAATATACAAGTGCAATAGATATGAAATAAAATACAACCACCCAAGGGATGGGTGGGAGGGATAATGTTAGCCTCCGTGTCTTTAATGAAATCCAGATTCTCTGGTCATGTTCATAGGAGAATCGCAATTTCATTACAAGACCGGACGCTACCATTATGCTTGTTGGTAGTCATGTAAAACAACATCAGACATATGAGTAATACGTTTGCAATAATGATGAGCAAATGTCCTAGAATTTGACCAATCAGCAGATTTAAGAATGTCTTCTAACTTACCGCCACACCAGAAAGACTTACTTGCCATAGCACCTCTAATGGAATGTGGTTTAAAAAGATCCAGGTTGATGCCAGCAAGGCCCATAATAATTTTAACCCATCTTGTTATAGAACTGGAAGAAATACCTTTATGAGGTTTAACAAAAGAGATAAGTAATTGATCAACGCCCTGAGGACGAAGAGAATTCATTCTTAAATCATATTCTTTCATGCAGTGAACAACACAAAGTTTATTACACATGTCAAAACGTGGGTAAAAAATACTGTCAGACATAGTTTTTGTTCTCCTATGTAAATCAAATTTGACCCCAAACATATCATAGCTCCTAAATGAAATGTCAAGAGCCTTAACATCAGAAACTCTTCGACATGATATTAAACAAAGAAGAGTTGCCAATTTTAAAGAGAGATTCTTTCTACTCAAAAGAGAGTTCTCAGGCCAGGAACAGAAAAGGTCAAGAACTAATTTAACATCTCAAAGAGATTGAAATCTTGGCTTAGGAGGTCTCCTGATCCTTATACTTTTAAGAATTCTACATATTTGGGGAGGAGCTTGGCGGGCATCCGAGATGGCCGCGTGAGCACAGCGCTCCCCGGAACCCCGCCGCTCCCGGCATAATATCCTGTATGAATCCTGATTTTTCGCGAGGATTTATATAGAGGACGTTGGGCTGGTCTACCTGGACCTTTCAGAAATTGATTTGGACACCGGGGGCCTGAGTTATGGTGAATTGAACTTTTGGACTCCGCCCTTGAGGTGCGCCCGGGACTGGGTGAGGTTCGGTGCCCGTCTTGGAGTTGAACAACAACGGCAGGGGGATTTGACTGGTGGGTCCCCTTCTTAAGTTTCGGTTTCGATTCTGCCTCAGACTGGGACATTGGTGAGAGGGTCGGGCCAGAACTGGTGCCAGGACACACGTCAGCTGTCGGCCCTTTGGCTGGACTATTTTCCTCGTTTGCTGCCTCTATCCTAGTGATACCCCTCTGGCGGTCCTTTGGTCCCGGGGTCTCCATTTCTGGTGCCCGGTCCGTTGACCCTGCTGAATCTTCTTGTGACGCATCTTCAAAATGGCGGGCAGAGGGGACCGGGAGACGCGCAAGACGAAGACACCTCTGCGCGGGGGTCCGGTCCAATCTAATGTTATGGACCGTTATACCCACTCTAAGGGGTCCCCCGGAGCTGTCCTGCCCGGTCCCAGTGCGTCTGACCACGTAGTGGATGCGTCGACGGAGCCCTCCTTGCAGGACATCATGGGCGCCATTTCTGGCATGAGGGAGTCAATAGGCCAACAGTACGAAACCTTGGCCCACAAACTTGACACTGTGGCAATCGAGGTGAATCTGATTCGTGCCGATCTCTCCAAAACGAACGAAAAGGTGAAGTCATTGGATATCAAATCATCCAGCCTCACGACGGACGTCTCTGAGATACAGACGGAGATTGGCAATCTCCGTAGGGCGAACGATTTCATGACCCGGCGCTTGGAGGACTTTGAGAACAGGGCACGTCGCTGTAATGTTCGCGTGGTTGGCGTGCCGGAGAACCCAGAACCCCACTCGGTTGATGAAGACCTGATCCAGAACCACCTATCTCCATCTGGCCTTAGTAAATTTTTCACAGTGGAGCGTGCACATCGTGTTCCGGGGGGCCAGGGTAAGCCAGGCGCCCCGCCGAGACCTATTGTTGCGAAGCTTTTCCACTATAGAGATCGGGACGCTATCCTGCAGGCTTCGCGGGTGAAGGGCCCGGTGGCCTTTGAGAATGCCACGGTGAATTTTTATCCGGACTTTTCCCAACAGGTCCAGAAGCAGCGGATGGGATTTCGTGGTGCCAAGAAGCGTCTTAGGGACATGGGGATGCGTTACTCTATGCTCTTTCCGACCAGGCTGCGGGTTGAGTATAATGACCGAACTTTCTTCTTTGATCGGCCGGATGCTGTGAATGACTGGCTGGACTCCCTGCCTAGCCGACCTCCTGAGACTGAGTCCGATGCCCACCCGGGCGGTGCTGAAGGTGGTGTAGAGAGCTGAACATTTCGTCTATACCTGGTGCCTTGTTTTGAATAACTTTTCCAGGGGTGTATGCCTATGTTCCTCTACTGCTTATGTGTTTGATGTATGTTCTTTTTCTCGTCATGGGTCTTGATCGGGGGGCGGGTGGGACGGAGCCTTTCCTCCTCCGGGGTCTTTGTGTAGAATAGGGGTTCTTGGGCGACAGGCACACTGCAGGTTGGGGTGGCTTTTTAGCTTTTTGCAGGGGTGCAGGGTGGGGGGTGTTTTCTTGTTATTTGGGGGGAGGGTGGTCGGGAAGTTTGTTGTTTGTGTGTTCTGTTTTCAAGGCGACTTTATCCTGTATTTGAAAATGTTTCTGGTGTCGTGCTCATTGGTGGGGGGTTTTGGCTTTGTCGGGTGGGATGGGGGGTAGCGGGTTGAGATTTGTTTCGTGGAACGTTAACGGTCTGGGAGATCGTATCAAACGAAGTGTGGTGTTGAAATGTATACGACGTTTATCTCCTGATATTGTTTTCCTGCAGGAGACTCATTTGGTAGGCAATGTTTGTCATGCAATGAATAGGTGGGGCTATCGCCTCGTGGCACATTCGGGGTTTACCTCGGGTTCTAGGGGTGTGGGTATCCTTGTTCGGGCTTCCCTCCCCCTAGCTATTGATGATGTGATTCAGGATGACCGGGGGCGGTATGCTGTCCTTGTGGGTCGCTATGAGGGTCGTGCCCTCTCCTTATTCACTGTTTATGTGCCCCCCGGCTTACAGACTTCCACCTTTTCAGATTTGGGCCGTGTCTTGTTGGACCTCCCTGATAGTACTCTCTTTCTGGCTGGTGATTTTTATTCGGTGTTTACTGGTCTCCACGATCGCCACCCCCCTAGAGATACTCCTGCGGCCCAACAGTGGTTGGGTGGATTTTTGGATACCTTTGGCTTGGTGGATTGCTGGAGGCTTTTGCACCCCACTCAGCTTCAGTACACCTTTCATTCTGGGGCCCATGGGAGTCTGTCTAGGCTGGATTATTTCCTGATGCCTGCGGCTCAGTCGCCAGCGGTGCGTGAGATTGTACACCTACCCAGGGGTATCTCTGACCACTCTCCGCTCTGGCTTCGTTTTGAGGTTGGAGTGGAGGCAGTGGGCCGGGTGGCTCCCATCAATCCGTGGTACCTTACCTCCCCCGAGACCCGCAGCCTTTTGCTTAAATCTTTGGACGCGTATTTTCTGGATAACGAGGGGTCTGTTTCCTCAGCTGTGTCCCTATGGGAGGCCTTTAAGACGGTGATTCGTGGGCAGGCCCTCTCCCTTATTGTTGAAGCTAAGAGGGCGAGGAATAGAGAGGTGGTGGATCTTGAGGGAGAGATTTCTGCATTGGAGGATGCTTTGGAATCTGGTGTCACGTCTGCGAAACTCCATGCCCTGGGTCTGAAACAATTTGCCTATAAGTCCATGGTCACAGATGCTGCTAAAGTGATGTTTCGGGAGCAACAGGGACGTTTGTATGATGTGGGTGACAAAGCGGGTAAATTGCTGGCATGGCTGGATAAGAAGGAGAGGGCTAATCGTGTGGTACCCGTGATTCAGTCTTTGAGTGGTGAGAGTGTGACGGACCCGATTGGAATAGTTGACCGTTTTGCTGAGTACTTCCGTATGGTGTATACCCCTGTGTCTGTGAGAGATGTGGCTGACTCTCGCCTTCTATTGCGTGATATAGCTCTGCCCAGTGTTTCCGATTTGGATCGTGTGGCGTTGGACTCCCCCTTTACTGTTGATGAGATAGCTACTGCCATCCGTTCACTCCGTTCGGGCAAAGCATTGGGCCCGAACGGGTTGCCAATTGAACTGTACAAATTGCATCCCGACAGGGTGGCTCCGTATCTTCGCGCCATGTTTCTAGAGTCCCGGGAACGGGGTATTCTCCCTTATGATCAGCGACTGGCCACGATAGTTGTCATCCCCAAGGATGGTAAACCGCGAGATCTTTGTTCCTCCTACAGGCCCATATCCCTGCTAAATGTTGAACCCAAGGTATTGGCGAAACTCCTGGCGTCCCGCCTCCTGACGGTCATTAGTGGCTTGGTCCATCCAGATCAATCCGGATTTATCCCGCATCGCAACACGGCTCTGAATCTACGTCATCTTCACGGCGCGATTGCGAGGGTGGGGCTTCTGACGGAGCCGGCCATTTTGGCATCGTTGGATGCCTCAATGGCTTTTGACACGGTGGAATGGCCTTATCTTTGGGCGGCTCTTGAGAAATTTGGTTTCGGGCCTGAGTTTATTGGTTGGATCAAGTTATTATATGCGGAACCTCTGGCACAAGTAGTGGTCAATGGTAGGGTTTCGGCTCCTTTCACCCTTGGTAGAGGTACCCGTCAGGGATGCCCCTTGTCTCCGTTGCTTTTTGCACTCGCCCTGGAACCATTGGCTGCTTGGCTTCGGTGGGAACCTTCGCTCAAGGGGATTCGCTGGTCTCCGGACTTTGAGGACCGCGTTTCACTTTACGCGGACGACATTCTTTTATATCTCACCTCCCCGCGCAAATCTCTGTCTGTTTTATTTGACGTTCTTGCTTCTTTTGGTGCCAACTCAGGCCTCGTTATTAACTGGGCCAAGTCCTGCGTGTATGTTCTTTCGGGTGTTTTGCCCCCGTTGCCGAGCAGACTTCCTATCCAGGTGGTCCAGTCTGGCTTCAAATATTTAGGGATCTTTATTACGTTGGACTCCTCGCTCCGCTTTGAGCGTAATCTCCTCCCCCCGTTGCTTAGGTTGCGACTGGATGTGGCCCGTTGGCGTAAGCTTCCTTTGTCTCCTCTGGGCAGGGCGGCCCTGTTTAAAATGATATCCTTGCCGCGGTTCCTTTACGCGCTCCAGAACTCCTATGACGCAATCCCCAAGACCTATTTCCGAGAGATCGAGAGTCTTCAAAGGCAATTGATTTGGGACGGGCGTCCACGTATTGCCCTCGCGAAACTCACCATCCCTTGGTACGACGGGGGCATGGCGCTCCCCGATATCAAGCGATATTACTGGGCTTCCCAGTTGTCTGCTATTAATCACGTGATGTTTTCACCGGGTCGGAATCCTGCGTTCGAGATGGATAGACTTCAGCTGCCGGGTGGGGACTTTAATAGAGCGCTTTATTCTCGATCAGCCGGGCGCCATCTTGTGGGCCCATCCAGGATTGCAGTAACTGTATGGCGAGCCGCGAATGTGAGTTTGGGATGGGAGGATCGACTGACGCTGGCGACGCCGCTTTATGCCTCGGAACGTTTGGGCTGTCTCTGGTCTACCAAGGGTTTCGACCGCTGGGATATGATTGGGATTTGTAAGGTGGGTGATGTGTGCTCGAAAGGTAGTGTGAAGTCGTTCCAGGCCCTCCAGGCGGAATATGGTTTGAATGGTAGGGAATTTTTTCGTTATCTGCAGGTCCGGCACGCCCTCGCCTCAGTTTTGACTCCTGATGAGGCCCTGCCCGAGTCTTCCCCCCTCGAAGATCGTGTCCTTGATGGGCACCTGCCTGATAGCACTATTTCCCTGATCTATAAGAAGCTGATCAATAATCGGGCGGACTTATTGGTCCGACTTCGGGAGGCTTGGGTCAGCGATGGGTTGGAACTGGACGACGAAGATTGGCAATCGGCACTCTCTTCTCCCAAGGAGGTAGCCATTCCTGCCCGTCTTCGTTTGGTTCAACTTAAGATCCTTCATCGAGTGTATGTCACTGGTCCGCGTCTGGTGACGATGGGCTTTTCCTCGGATGGGTTATGTAAGCGTGGTTGTGGGTCGAGTGCTACCTTTTTACACATTCTTTGGGAGTGCCCGGTTGTGGCGGCTTACTGGACTGCTGTGCTTGAGGTGATGGCTGACGTGACTGGTGTGGCCCTGCGGCCGGAGCCTCGACGATGTCTGTTGAATGTGTGGGAGCCCACTGACTACTCTGTGGCCCAGACCAGATGGGCTACCTTGGGTTACATGATTGCGAAACGGGATGTTGCGCAACTCTGGGGCGCTTCCAGGCCCCCTGAGGTCTCGAAATGGGAGGATAACATGGACTGGTCCATGTTTCGTGAGAAGACTGTTTATGTGGCCAGGGGCAGACCCAGGGCGTGGACGAAGATTTGGGGCCAGTGGAATGAATATCGTGGGGATATCTGTACCCCTCCCCTTGTAGGCACTGCTGAGGTTATCTTATCTCCCTAGGCGAGCGTTCCCGGAACCCTTTCATGCTGTTTTTTACATTTTCGATTCTCCCCCCTGCTCCCCTTCCCCCCCGACCTTGTTGGAGCCTCAGGGCTCTGGGTATGTTCTCCTGTTCGTGGACCATCCCCTCCGTTCTTTGGGCTGACCTTAATTACCATGCATTCGCCTTTTTAGTGTTTGTTTCGCTTTTTGTATAAAATAAAAATTCAAAATGCTCTGTGACATGTGGGGAGTAATGCTTTGTGCTGGATTTGTACCTGACCACGGGTGTACATTTCTAATTCATAAAAAAAAAAAAAAAAAAAAATAAAGACCTGTGAAAAAAAAAAAAAGAATTCTACATATAATAGGATTCTTACCTACCGTCTTATTGTTGACAAGGGAATGACCAGCAGAAATGGCAGACCTATAACAGTTGATAGATCTGTAACTCAGACCTCTATCAAATTGTTCTCCCAGAAAATTAACTATATCAACGATAGGTGCTTCCACGGGATCCAGGTGCCTCTCCAAGCACCAACGTAACCATATCTTCCAGATGTTGTTGTACCGGTAATGTGTACCGGGGGCCCAAGATTCTCCGAGGAGAGCAGAAGCTGTTGACGAAAGTCTTGCGAGATGGTTAGATCTCCTGACACCTTCCAGGCAAGAAGGTTCAAATTCCCCATCTGAACGAGAGGGTGAATTCGACCGTCTACGTCTGTAAGGAGGTCTAAAAGTGAAGGAATCAAGAATGGGAGATCGTAAGTTAGTTCCAGAGTAGTGGGAAACCATGCTTGGGACGGCCAAAACGGAGTTATCAGAACTATTGAAGAGCCCTCTTGTCTCACCTCTATCATTTTTTACAGGATTTATATTTGATTACTCTATGATTTACTGCAAAAAAAAACAACATTTTTTTTGTCTCATTCTTCATATTTCTGAATTCATTTATACCTTTTTTCTTTTCAGATAACCTCTCGTGAATTTATCTTATGGCTCCTGTTCTACATCCTTTGGATTTGCTTCCTGCTGTTCGAATTTTGAAGTTCTTGAAAAAGGTCTATTTGGAAAGGACCCCAGAAGAGATTGAGGGAATTGAAGACAGAAGTGTTGAGTTTCCAATCGCTGTAATCCATGAGGAACCTCGAATTCCAATCTGCACAAAGGTTGGATTTTCCCGGAAGATATTCTGCTCTGAGAGAGATCTTGTGTTCCAGGCAGAAAATCCAAAGTTTCTTGGCCAGGTTTGACAGGTCCTCCGATTTGGTGCCACCCAAGCGGTTTATATAGGCAACAGCGGACATGTTGTCCATTTTCAGAATTACTGATCTGCCTTGAAGAGAGTGTTTGAAACTCATTAGAGCATAGAGCCCTGCGGTCAATTCCAGATAATTGATGTGTAGAAAGGATTCTTCTTGAGACCAGATCCCACCAGTGTTTTGATCTTGGAGACAAGCACCCCAGCCATGAAGGCTCGCGTCTGATTCCAAAATAAAATCTGGAGCTGAACCAAAGATCGCCCTGCCATTCCATGCGTCCAAGTTGTCTAACCACCAGTTCAGTTCTGAGACAGCCTCCTGGTTTAGAGAAACGTGGTCTCCGTACCAGAGACCCGATCTGAGAGCTTTTGCCTTTATTCTTTGAAGGGCTCGATAATTTAAGGGGCCCGGAAAGATAGCCTGAATGGAAGAAGAGAGAAGGCCTAAGAGTCGGGCTAGTTCTCTCAAAGGGAGATTTTGTTGTTTCAGGACGTGTTTTATCTCTTTCCTTATTTTTGAAATTTTCTTTGGAGGAAGAAGAAGAAGACAATTTTTGGTGTCTACCGTGAAACCGAGGAATTCCATCGTTTTGGAAGGGGAAAGAATGGATTTTTCCTTGTTTATGATAAAACCCAAACTTTCTAGAAGGTCTACAACGGTTTTGAGATCTTGAATGATCTGATCGTAATCTTGAGATAGTATAAGGATGTCGTCTAGATAAATGATAAGACGAATACCTTTTTCTCTCAGAGATGAGGTGACTGCCCTCATCACCCTGGTGAAACACCAAGGGGCTGAGGAGAGGCCGAAAGGAAGGGCCTGGAATTGGTAAAGACGGTTCTTCCAGATGAATTGAAGAAAAGGTTGATGAACTTTGGCCATGGGGATGGTAAAGTAGGCATCTTTCAGATCCAATTTGACTAACCAGTCCCCTTCTAATAAGAGGTCCCTGAGAAGATGGATTCCCTCCATCTTGAAATGTCTGTAAACAAGGTATTTGTTGAGTTCCCTGAGATTTATAACGGGTCTCCAACCTTTGTCCTTCTTTTCTACAAGAAAGAGAGTGCTTACAAACCTGAGAAATTCCATAGGGACTTCTATGATGGCACCTTTTTGGAGCATTGAGGAAATTTCTTCCTCTATTATTTTCTCTTGATCCAAGGTAAGTGGAATTGCCTTCGGAATTGAGTTCTGAACTGGGTTTTGAAAGAAATCCACATGGAAACCAACTACGGTATTTAGGACCCAAGGATCTTGTGTGATAAGTTTCCAATTGTGGTAAAAGAACTTCAGTCTGCCACCCACTCTTGGATTGGAAGAAAGGGGAGGGGAAGGAATACTCACTTTGAGGGTTGGCGTCGGCAGGAGCTCCTCTCGCTCTGAAACCTCTGGAACGAAATCCTCTTCCTCTCGGGGGATAGAATGGGGGTTGGCTGGGGGGTTGATATCCTCTTCCGCCATAACCCCTGGATCTAGAAAAGGGCCGTCGGTTGAAGCGGCCGAAAGATTGGCCCCTTCTTCCGGCCCTTCCAAAAAGGTTGTTAGAATTGAAAACCTTTTTCATGTTTTGATGAGCCTTATCCAAGGCGGTAAAGGTATTAACATATTTACCAAGGCTTTTTATTAAGTCTTCACCAAAGAGAAGACCTTTGGGATTAGGAGAAGGTTCTTTGTCAGCCAAATCGTTTAGTTTAGGGCTAATTCTGGTTAAAACCACTCTTCTCCTCTCAGAGTTGAGCCCTGCGTTAGCATTGCCCAACAAGACTAGAGCTCTTTGACTCCAACCACGAATTGAAAGCGTATCAAGAGGGGAGTCGTTGAGGTAGCTCTCCTCTGCTGCCTCAATAATTTTAGTTAAGGGACCCAAGATGTCTAAAACCTTATCTTGGCATATTTTTAAGGATCTTTCCAGTCCTTTACGAGGGTCCCTACCAAGCTTAAATAGATAAGTAAATAGCTCAGGATCGAGATTTGGGGTTTGGCAAACTTTACCCTCTATAGAGGGTCTGGAGCATTCGGCTCTCAGAAGATTTCGAGTCTCCCTCTCCAAAGGGTTTCTGATCCACTTAGTGATAAACTTACAAATGTGGTCATGAGGGGTCCATTCGGAACTTCTAGGATGTTTAATATTAAGAGGGGAAAACATTTCTACCCCCAAGGGGTCTAAAATACTATCTTTAGAGGATGACGGAGCGTCACCACCAAAGAGAAGTGAGTCAAAATCTTGGTCATTATCATCCAAATCAAGGATATATTCATCTTGAATATCTGAGGCATCATCATTGAGATCATCATTGGTATCGTTTTGAGCACTTTGGTAATATGTGTCGCGGGGGACACCCAGAACTTTTGTGCCGCTAAGGACACCTTTCGATTTTGTGCCGCTAGGGACACCTGAGGCAAGTGAGGTGAATTTACCTCCCGTGGAATTCGAGGTGCTATGACCTCACGTGCTCTCTGGGGTGAAATCAATATTATTAGTTTTTTTGTGCCTCTTACCCCTTATTTCTGCGATCTCATCCTCAAGGTCGTCGTTATTAAAGTCATCCCTTCCAGGAGGGAATGATCTCTTGGAGGACATGACCTGGGAAAGAGTAGAGAACATGCAAGATCTCATTTCTTTATGTATAAGATTCCTGATAGACTCATCGTTAAAATCAGATTCAGCTGCATTAGCTTGATCTGAGTCGGAATCAGACATGAATGAAATGATAATAAATATATGATGCCTTGATAACTTAAGGGATAATAATTATAATAAAGTTTTTTTTTGTTTTTTTAAATTTTTTGGTATTTAAATAATTTATAATTTACTCCCTTTTTTTTTTTTTAATATATTAATATAGTAGGTTTGGGTGGGGAGGGTCCAGAAGGACGAAGAGACTCTTAGGTCCTCATTAGGATAGCGGTTTTTCCGCATCCTCCGGGCCAGCGGAAGAGTCCGCCGGCCCGGAGGATGCGGAAAAACCGCTGCGGAGCCTTCACAGACCCCCCGCCAGATTAGGATGGCTGGGGGGTCAGGAAGACCGTCCGCAGCTTTTCCGCCGCGGTCGCTTTCCGACCGCGGCGGAAAAGCTCTAACATGTCTGGTGGTGTCTATCAGACACCGCCAGGCATATTAGGATGTCAGCATTTCTATGCCTTTCCACGGCATACTCCGGGGTGGCGGACGGACGCAGGTCCGTCCGCCATCCTAATCGACCCCTTAATCAGTAAATAATATGTATAAGAAACAAAGCAGTATTGAAACTGTTTAAAATATGAGGATAGGGTAGGATTAAACGATCGTTTTTGATAGGAAATATAGGTGAAATGGTAGTTTTGGTATGAGAGCTAGGAAAAAACGGCAGAAACAGCTGATCGCGTCGTCGGGAAACTGCCTGTCTCCTCGAGCGCGATCAGTACCCATTGAGAGCAATGGGACCGAGGAAGGCACCTAGGCAAGCATAACACGCAGCGCGTGTGTTGCCAATGGTCTTTCCTCGGGTCCCGGTGGAGTCATGGGCGGCGGTGAGGGGAGGAATCTCCCAAATCCGCTAAAGGCAGGAAGGAGCGAGGAACGCTTCAGGGGGAGGCACATAGAAGCACCTTACGAGCCGAAATCGGCAAACGCAAAAGATATGGCATGAGCAAGCAGTGAATAACGGCGGAAAGGGGAAAGGAAATGAAGGGAAGCCGAACTCCGTAAATTGGAGGACGGTTGCTCGAATCAGGGATAGGGTAAGGAACAAGCCATAGTACTTAACTCATTTGAAAAGTATAAAATGATCGTTAGATAAATCGAAGGTGGTATAAACAATACACATAGGTCGATAATATATAACTTACAATAAGTAGATAATCAGATAACAATATAAAACTAGTAATGATTAGGAGGATAAGAAAAACATGACTTATCTGCTTGGAGCCGCATTTAAAAGAGGCTGATTGCCTGGTTACTACTACTATTGTCTCATCTGTTATGTTCTAGTATAGAACTTTTACTTTATGACATAAACTAAATGACTGCTTGGTCCTGCATCAAAAGTTATAAGCATAATGGTAGCCTCCGGTCTTGTAATGAAATCCGCTCCGCATAGCGGAGCAGAGTTTTTTCCCTCGCTTGCGTTCGTCAACGTCAAGTTGGCAAGCGCGAGCAAGGAAAATCCACCTACCGGCGAGATTTTTCCTTGTTCGCGATCGTCAACATCAAGATGGCGAGCGCAAGCGTGGAAAATCAACCTCTCGACTAGATTTCTCAATGCAGGCGGTCAGATTTCTGATTGCGAGTAGTCGTGTATTCTCGCGACCGCTCACATTGAGAAACTGCCCACTTGCATTGAGAAAGCTGCCGGTCGAGTAAAAATCTACTGGAGCGGCAGCAAGGAAGCAGAGCCCACGTGTGCTGCGCATGGTGCCGTTCGCGATGATTGCACAGTCCAGACAAGCACCTGGCAATGAAAATCACGGCAAACAGCATTTATCCAATGCACTCCGCCGCTTGCAGAGCTCTGCGTAGCGCGGCAGAGTTTTTTTTGCACTTCGCATAGTTCCGCATACCAGAACTCCGCCCAGGCTTAGTTTAAAGGTCTGGCAATAATGAACATTCTCTGTTGTCATGAACAGGAAAGAAGGGGGTCTTTCGGCCAGCTCAGTCACTGGTTGCTGCGGATCACCACTCTTACATTACAGATAGTCCGTCCACAAGGTCACAGCCGCTCTTCACAGCCAATGAGAGAGCAATGGTACATCACTGCCAGGCTTTCAGATTGATTATGTGTGACATCTCCATGGTTTCAGTGTGCGCATGAGTGACATTCTCCTGACAAATGGGTGAGACTTCGAGTGGCAGTTCCTTGTGAGTAAAATCAAGCCATAAAGTGTTTGCAAAAATATGTATGTCGTCACTTACCCCGTTTGAGCAATGAGAAGCTATTTGAGCAATGAAAGACTTAAAACTGATGCTACACTCCTGCAATGTCAAGGTTCTAACATTCTTCCCCATTCTGACACAACTGTACATTCCTTTAATCCAAGTAATGTATGAGTAAAGGCAACCGATACTCAATAAAAGCTGCAATCCATCTACACCAACTTCATGCCGGAGAACAGTTCCAAACCGATCCGAGAGTCATCCCTGCATACCTGCATACATCGCTCGGATATAGAAATAGGCAAAATACAATCAGAACCGCTCAAAGAATGCGAATACCTAGGGCTAAATATAAGGTCGGACAGCAACCAATCATGCACCCTGCATGCACTATATCACCCACCTGGTAACAATATGCTGTTCATAGATCAATTAATGGAGATAATCACAGCAAATCATAACTCCGACGTAAACAATATATTCTTAGGGGACCTTAATCTACACTGGAACAACAGCTATGACAAACAAATAAATACCTTCAAAGATTTCCTAGCTGAGCTCAATCTTTCATAATTTTGTACACAGCCAACTCATTGGAAAGGAGCTACGTTGGACTGGATAATTTAAAAAAATGAGAACATATCAGGTGTATCAATAGAGCCTTGTGACTGGTCAGACCATCATGTCATAACATTCACGATTCCTACATGGAAAAAGAACAATCACACTCAACCGAACAGAATTAAAAAGTGGGTGAGGGACACGAAAGACTCGAACATCGAGCTTTTACTAGAAGGTTGTGAAAAGGACTCACAACCGCCAAAGAACATACAAAACGTAAATGATCTAACCGACTACTACTATACGTCTATAACAGATATAGTCAACTCCTCAATACCTCTTAAACTGAAAAGAATCACAGAGAAGATTAAAAACCCATGGTTCAATGGAACACTTAATGAGGAAAGACGTAAACTGAGAATGGTGGAAAGAAAATGGAGACAACACACCTCTTCTCCAGCTCTGAAATCTCTAAGAAAAACCAGAAAAGAATATAACAAAAAGATCCTCAACTCCAAAAAGGAATATATCAGATCGGATTTGGACACCGTCAAAAATAGACCGCGTAAATTATTCGAAATATTGAAACAACAGTCCAACAAGGCGGCCAAAACGAACCAAGAATTCACAAAAACACAACTAAACTGTGAAAGCTTCTCTACCTTCTTCACAGACAAATCCAACACTTTGGAAAAAGAGCTTAAAAGTGCAGCGGATTACCTAGAAAACCAAACTCTGACAACAAACATTTCCAATACGTTAATCAAGGTTAGCGGAGCTAAAAACAAAGCCCAATGGGACTCTTTCAAGTTATTAGACCAAAACTACATTGCCAAAACACTACGGGAAATTAAACCCAATAACCACTACAGTGATCCACTCCCATCGAAATACTTAAAAGAAATAGACCAGGCCGTGATTCCCTTATGGACAAAAATTGTCAACGCCTCTTTATCTCAAGGGATTCTTCCAGGATGCCTAAAAACAGGTCAAGTAGTCCCCATTATCAAAAAATCAACGGCGGACCCAGACGATCCGAACAACTTCCGCCCGGTAACTAACATTCCGGTACTTGCCAAGCTAATAGAGAAATGTGTGCAGAGTCAACTCAACCAACACATAGACAATTTTTCTCTTTTGGATGAATGCCAGTCAGGCTTCAGGGCAGGACATAGCACTGAAACAGCGATCTTACAGATAGTTGATGATGCGTTACAAGCCCTAGACCAAAATAGATCTTGTCTACTCATCCCTCTACACCTATCAGCGGCATTCGACACGGTGAACCATGTGAAACTACTAAACAGGCTACAGGATAGGATGGGAATATCCGGTACGGTGCTAAAATGGTTTGAATCTTTCCTTCAGGACAGAACACAAAGATTCTCAGTCAATCAATCACTTTCAACATCACGTCCTAACACGATTGGAGTACCACAAGGATCCACTCTATCTCCTTCACTGTTTAACTTATACATCGAACCGCTCACAGTAATTTTGCGTAACTCTAAAATCTCCTATCACATGTACGCAGACGACACGCAGATATACCTCAAGATCTCGTCTTTGGAAGACATCAGGTTAATGAATGAGGCTTTAGAAGTGGCTTTAAAATGGCTAACAATCAATCACCTAAAACTGAATGCTCAAAAGACAGAATTCCTTCTAATTTCTCCATCTAAGAAACACACAGAAGTTAAGGATTGGTCCAGAATGATCACTGCGCTAAACTGTACCCCTACATTGGTCAACTCAGCTAAATCTCTAGGAATATCATTAGATGAGAACCTGGATATGAAAGTACACATCAAGGCCATGGCAAGAAGCGCCCGTTTCCACCTGAACTACATAAGAAAGGTGAAACCCTTCATTTCAGAAGCAGATCTCAAGCTAGCTGTCCAATCACTGGTCATCTCTAGGATTGAATATGGATGCTCTAAGCTAGCAGGCTTACCACAAATCTCCACTGCTCCGCTAAATCATGCCTCAACGCAGCAGCAAGACTTATAACCGGCTCAAGGAAGTTCGACCATATCTCTCCACACCTCAAAGCTTTAAATTGGCTACCCTACGAAGTCAGAATTCAGGTAAAAATAGCATGTATCACCCACAAAGCACTTCACTACAACACTCCAAGATATCTTGCCCACAAGATAGTTCTATCGGGAGGAGACAGACCTGCTAGGAGTGCTAAGGAGTTGGTACTGAGACCACCCATATTCAAGAAAAAAAAACTTATGATAGAGCATTCTCCGGAGCTGCCCCTAGAATATGGAACTCTCTTCCACCAAACATCAGAAAGATAACAAACACAGCAACATTCAAGAAGGAAACGAAAATATTTCTAATGAGCAAATTCCTGCCTTAACTCTAGCTGGCTACTCTCTAACTTAAAAGCAGAGTTATACTACAAGGGCGGAGAAGAAGGAAATTACAAGCCCAGATAAAGGACTAATTGAACTTAATTTACCAAAATCAGATTACCTCAGGCCACGGAAAGAATACTGTAGATATTGTAATTAATTGTCTTTTATTGTCATATATACTGACACATTTCTTCTGTCTAAGTTGTATCTCCTTACTACCTCATATTATGTAAAGGGCTCTGATACCCACGGGTCCTGTTCGCGCTATATAAAACTCTTTAAATAAATAAAAATAAATCCCTGCATGCTGTCCTCCTTTGGTGTCCACTGAAGGCCTGACCCAAGATTCTTACTGAAAAAGCTGTGCACACCAGGGGCGGCCCCTTCGTTTGAGTGGAGAAGCTTTGCCCCATTTAAAAATCCCCTCAAAGCCCAAGAGATGAAAAATAAAATGGTATTTAATTACCATTCTATTTTTCATACCCGGTCCCTAGCCCAGCATCAGGACGGGGGTGGGGCCGCTTCTAAGTGACAGCAGCAGGGAGAAGGGTGGGTTGCTATTGCACTGTTTAAAGTGCGCATGTCTTTATGGCTGGCCGTCTCTAACTCAGCTGTCTCAGAGCAAGCCAAAGCCTCCAGAGCACTATGGAGCGCAGAGTGAGGCCGCTACAACCAAATACGTACCTAAAGTCCCTGCAGTGCATCACTCTGGGTGACAGGATAGCTTTGTGTGTGACTCTTTCGAGTACTTGGACTGACCCTGCAGTGATGGCCTAAATATGCAGAATTGTTTTATAATCCAAACAATCTATCCCTTTCTTGTAGGAACATCATAAAAGGGTAATTTCTTAGCTGTGTGCCAAACCAACAGAGAACAACTTGAGTCCTCCAAACCTACTGTGGGAGATCATATGTTAATACTACAACTATGCTGATACTACAAGTTGTGGGAGAGAACCTTATCTTGTCTGTGTCCCAAACACCCAACCACGGTTCTTGTTGACTCGATTACTAGTTGCCTTTCCTGTACCTGTTTATTATAATGTGATTTTACCAACTTCTCCTTGTGATTCTGGCTCACCTCAGTCTGTGTGCATCTTTTGCTGTTTTGTAAAATGTATGTGCCTCTTAGGCACCGCCTCTTGGCCCCAAATTTGAGGCATGCAAACTTTAGGCATGCAAGCAAGCTATGCCTTTCATTGAATCTTTAACTTCTAATCATGTTTGATGGGCATAGCCAAGTATCCGCAGTGTGCTATTGGAATTAGGAATGTTAATTGATGGCTTGTTTTTTTCCTTCTGATTTTCATGATGTGTATGCTTTATTGGGAATGTTCTAATATTGTTTGGGTATGGTATGAATTGGAATATTGGATTTTTATGATTTTTAATTTTTTTTATGTTTGTGTCTTTTATGGATCGGCGCTCAGATGGGGACAGGGAGCCTGTGCATGTTCTGGACCCAGACTGTGCATTGCAGCCGGTTGAAGAACATGCAAAGTGCGCATGAATGTTTGGCCGGCCCAAGACGACCGTCCAAACCATCATGCACACTTGGAGAGTGCCTGCCACCCCTCCCCTGCTCTGTGCAGCCCCACACCACAAAATGATAATAACATGACGTTATTATCATTTTATTTTTCTTGTGGGGCGAGGCTCCTCTGCCTTAGCGGAGGAGCCGCCCCTGACGACAATGACTTTGCAGTGATTGGTGCACCAACTGCAGTTTCTGTGTCCTAGTCAAAGCTCACTTGGCTGTAGGATAGTATAGAGTATGGCTCGAACTTCTGGAACTTGTTGGACTGTGGCACTGTGGCAGTCAGGTTACATCGGTTGGGCGATGCAGTGCACCTACTAAGCTGCTCTGGATGCTGATGCTGTGCTACTCAGAGAGTAGCTGAGCCACACTGGAGTGAACTTGACCACCATTGAATTTAGGTCCACGCAGCACCACTTGTCTTGGCAGCAGAAAGACAAATACCCATGATTTTCTACAACACAACGCCACATGGCATAATCACAGTACAAAGGAACAGTTACCACATGGCAAGAGGGGAGGTCCGTGTGAGTTGGACATGGAATAAACAAGCTGGACACAGGCTGTGATGACTGAGGTATCCACGGAAACTTGTCAACTTTGGACAAGGGTTGGTCCAAAAGGCTGATCAGGAACCAAACACAAATGTAATGATACCGAAAGAAATTGTTCACTACGGACTAAGTTCAAGTGTACATTCCGCAATAAATAGATACATAATTCATCAAACAAGATCAATCTTTTGAACAAATTGCCCAACCAACCAAAATCAGATGTGTTTAAGTACATTTATTAGCACATATGCAACGTTATCAACTATTAAGTGCTATAAGACGTAATCACAAGGTGTGACAAATGTGACAAGTGTATACAAAAAAAAAGAACAAATAACTCTCAATTCCGGAAATTATTTGGCCTAGGGAGTGGGTAAGTCTATTTGTTGTCTTTGATGATGGGGTTTCGACCCATACTTTGAATGGAAGGTAATCATCAGGACTGGGGAATGTATCTAGGGAAGAATTAATGGTAGTAATTGGTTGTTCAGAGGCTACATGGATCAGACAACCAAGATAACCTACAAAGGTTCCTGGTAAAATGACCCAGCTGTAGGGCCAGTAATTATGCATGAGACCTGCAGGAACAGACAAAGGGGGTCGGTAATGAAGGGGCTGTACCCTGAGGCATTACATTGGTAGAGGGGGAATTTTAATGGAGACAAACTTACCCACCCTAAAAAACGAATGACAAAATCACATTGAAGCTGGTGATTACTGTGAGAAATGGATACGCGGGAAAAAGTTGTCGGGAAGGCATGAGTGCAAAGTGAGCAAAAACACTGATGGTCAAGTATGCTATACTCACGAATAGATGAGTAGAGGTTTGGTTCTGAGTAAGGATTTAAGGAAAAAAATAGCATTTGGGCCAGCAAAAAGAAGTTAAGAGTAGGACGTAGGTAACGTTTTGCTTCCTCTGAAATGTGGACAGGGAGAGAGGGGGTTGGGTTCTTTCTATAATGGCCCCTGGAGTCACAGTGCAAATCATATCCACACAAAGGGACTAAAGAGCGGCATTCAGCTGAATTTGGAAGCCCTCAAAAACTGGCCAATGCAATGCCCTGTGGGTACAGTGGAGGCAAAGTAATGTAAAGCCAGCAATGAATGGGGTAAAAGAGAATCTGAGTTGGTAAATAGGTTTAGTTATTGAGAGTTAGTCATCAAATGCAGTGCCATGATCAAAGCAAAGACAAAGAAGTGAGGCTGGTCGAAATGACAATACAAGGGGTCAGGGACTGCAGAGAACGTGACATGGTCACCTGGTGGACTCACGGAGGTTCCATTGAAACAGTACCTTGGATGGAGAAAGCTTCGACATTGAAGACTCGATGCGAGGAGCAGAGGAGGCGATGCATCGTCGTTGATCCCGTGGATGCAGGAAGTACGAGAGTTTCAATCCAAGCTGTCAATGAATGCTTCATCGTTAAACCCCTTTACAGTGCAGGCGATGCATCATCATCGAGCTACGCAGTCCATCGTCATCGAGTGGCGCAGTCTGTGGAATCGATTCGATGTCATTGAGTGTCAGCGGCATTGGTGTCGAAGGGCGTTGGGTTGCTTCTTATCTGCACAAAGTCGCCGATGTGTCGGTTTGATGGATCACCACAGCAGAAATCACGTGGCCTAATGGCTATGGTGGCCGACCTCAAAGCTGGGGAACTGGGTTTGAGTCTCGGCAGGGACACTCAACATCCTTTGATTCTGAGCAAATCACTTAATCTTTCCGTGCCTAACAAAAATGAATGTCTCCATCTGTAATGCAACTGACGCTCATGTAAAGGGCTCGGATACCTTCAGTTCTAGTCTGTGCTATACAAAACTCCCCCACCCCAAAAAAAGCCAGCACTGGATTGCCACCACTTGGCAGGATAGGACTCACAGATGACAGGTGCTGTTGCAGGGTTGAAGGAAGCCTTTGATGGCTCTGTGACTTCAGTACCAGCAAGCCAGCAAGGCCTTGGAGTCCTTCTGGGTTCAAGTGAGACAGGTCCAGTCCTTGGTCTCAGCAGGGCAGAGAACAGCAGGCAGCAGAGAAGCACAACAAAGCAGAAGAGCAGTTCTTCCAGAGCAGCAGGCAAGCAGAATTGCAATCCTTGTAGCACAGCAGTCTATACTCCTGGCAGAGTTCTTCACAGGTCCAGTAGTGTCCCTGTACTTATACCCAGTTGTGCCTTTGAAGTGGAAGTGACTTCAAAGAAGGGTCTCTGAAGTCCACACAGGCCCTTTCTTCCCAGCCCTGGCTCCAGACTTTCAGTAGGGGGTAATCAGCACTTTGTGTGGGTAACTGGACACTGCCTATTCAGGTTAAAGAGTCAGCTCCCCTGTCTTTTCCTGCCCTGGAAGAGCTATCGGAATGCAGATGAGTTCTCTGTCAGACCTACCCTTCCTGTGCTCATGGCTGTCTATAATGAATGCACAAAGAGTAGCTGTCATACACCCCAGATGTGTATTGGATACAGTCTGCAGGCACACAGGGCAGTATGAGCAAAGAAATGTCCACTTTCTAAAAGTAGTAAAAAATGTGCAGCTTGAATGCACTCAAATCCTCAAATGTAAACAAATTCAACGTTTATGCATACATTCATCAAATTTCAACCAAAGTAATGTGTGCACCAGGTTAGGGACTCTGCAGGCCACCTTATTCACAATGAAAAGAAAAACACGGAAATGTGTTCGGGAATACCAAAGTGCACTACTATCAAGTCACTATAAAGTGTACACAATGTAATCCACAGGTGATAAAATAATATCCTGTTACTCTTCAATAAATAACAGTACTCCAATCAATTGCCAATGAATCATCAGCTGAGAATTAGATCTTCAGATCGTGAGGTTGGTAATAATCTGTTTTATTCTCGATAGTCGCAGATGAAATCAGTTTAAAAAATGATGAAAAATATGGAGCGTATTCAGCTTGTAACAACAAAAAACTTCACATATCCCAATGCATTTTGGGCTTTTAACATAACCCTTCATCAGGGGAATCTGCAATATATCAATGAGCTGATTTTAATGAAAAATTTACAAAAATATGGAGTTTAACATTAATCATGAAACATATGGGTACACAAGAGGGCAGGAAAAACTATTACCATCTTCATCACCTAGTCCTATGTGTCAACCACACCGAAAATAGCGTGAATCCAGTAATAGACAAAAGTGAAAAAGTGCCAGAACCACAACCCGAGTTGAGACTTTAATGAAAATGTGTCCTGAAAAAAATAATCATACTAATCATACCTCAACATGCTTGAGTGCTCACACTCACAGCAAAACACCAGCCAGCGAAATCTCACTGCAATCTGTAGAGTAACCAGACCAAAGCTGAAACGTATAGGGAAAATGAAATAAAGAAAAGAAACACAGTGAACTAGCTCCAAGGCTTACCTGTGACAATGTAAATAACGTCACTTCACTACAATGAACTCAAGTGTAACAACGTCTATAAGAGAGCTGAAATGTGAAAAAGCATCTAAGTGAGTTCCATTAATGGGCTGTGTCAGAAAAGAATAGACAATTATAAATACAAAGCAAAAGCTAGTATTAAAGAAGAAGATTGAATGCATGGACGGGTATGGATGGATATTGTATAAATCAGTACAGTAATAGCATCAGTGGGGTCAGAATGTGTAATATAAAGGCCCAACATTAATTTATTAGCTATTGCTCAATATTATGGCAAAGATAAAGATTTAACATCATTTGTAAAAATAGAGTACATAGATGGGTAATCTACATGTTATGTGAATACAATATTAACATCAACAGGAGCGGAGTGTTAGGAGCATGGCTTATGCGCCAAACAAGATGGCCGTGTAGGTGCGGAGCTCCGCGCCACCGTTCCCGATGTGATTTCGCTTCAGGAGGGAAATCCTTCAATTTCAAGTAAATGACGTAGGATTCCATTTTCTACACCACGAGCATTTTGATCACTCTAAATGCCGTTTTCTTCTAATTTTGGCTATTTTGACAGCGCAACTTAGTTCCTGTGTTTAACGGCCACCATTTTGATTTATTTTCACCGCGGCCACCCAGTCCCAAGATGTCTCCTCTTGGCCTAGCTTTCTGCACATGAGTCACAGCTGGTGTTTAACTCATCACGAAGAACAAGTGAGTCTTTTCCATCTTTTGAGGCTCTGCTGCTTTTGCTTTTCCTCTTGACATGTGTAATTTGCAGTCTGCCTGAGAACAGCCACCATTTTGTGGTCCACTGGACACGCTCCATGAGGTGAATACTCATTCTATAACGATGGTCAGCATATTACTGCTTTTCTTGATGTTGTAAATCCTCGGCTTTCCTTGAATTACACCACGTTCTCATAAAAGAGGGCTCCTAGATTTCAAATGTTTTGAAACTTGTGTACTGCGCTTTGAATGAATTTCTACTTCTTCAACTGAAGACTTTAAGCTTCCTCTTTTCATTTTACATGTTTCTTCATTACATACTCTTACAGTGATTTAAGGGATTAAAGAGTCAGTCCTTAGGAGTTTAGTTTAATTTTTTTTACTTTCTAAACTCCACCGTCCTTAAATGAGGAGACTGAGGAATCTTAAACTTACTGCTTCTACCAAAGTTACTGCGTACTCAGACTCAGACTCCAACTTCAATGAAATGGAAGACCTTTCTTCTCAGAAACCTGATCATTCATCAGGCACTATTCCAAAAACGCAGCTTTCAAGCAAATTACCTGCAATTTCTACCAAATGGCCAATAAAGAAAATCCTCCTTCTCCAGTGAATTCTTCCTCAGCCTTCATGGATATAATCCTTGAGGAGATAAGTGCTCTGAAACCTTTCATGGAGGAGACTAACAAAACTCTACAGTTTCTGAATGACAAATGGTCTGCATTGGATTCACGAGTGCTCATTGTGGAATAAAGAACAGAGTCTCTGCAAGTTTCTTGCTCTCGTTTTCATCTCTAGAATTTGAAATATCTCTACTCAAGAAACAGGCTGAGGATTTGGAAAATCGAAACCGCAGGAAAATTCTCAGAATTTATGGTCTCCCTGAAAATATTGAGGGTACCAACCCATCCATCTTTTTTGGGTAATTTTTGCTTAAGCTCTTGGACTTACTTGCTACTCCTTCTCTCAACATTCAAAGGGCTCATAGGCTGGGTCCTAAACTTTCTGCGAAACCACGTGGTGTCATCATGCTTTTCCTGCAATACACAGACCTTCTACAAGTCCTGTCTGCTGTCAAGTCAAAAAACTATTTTATGGGGAAGGCCATTGTCTATTTTTTTATCAAGATGTAGCTAAAATTACGGCAGACCGTCGGAAGAAGTTTCTTGATCTACGTACTATTCATGTCAGATATGGACTTCTTCATCCTTGTCTCTTCAAGGTTACCTCTAAAGAAAAAAACTACAACATTTGAAGATCCAGCAGCGCTACAGGTATTCCTTCGTCACCATGGAGCTAATGACATGGACACTTCATAGTCTAAATAATTTTTTTTTTTGCCTTCACCTTGTGTAGATGTTTTCTTGTCTTGGTTACACATTGAGTGTTGTCTCGCTTGTAGTTTTGTAATGTTCTAGCATTGTATTTTCTTCTATATATTTCTCTAATTTCTCTCTCTCTAATGTTATTACTTTTTTCATTGTTATTTTTTCTTCCTTTCATATACTGGTGTTTTATTCCTACAATTCCATTACCTATTTGGTCTCCCTTTTACGTTGAAGTTTTGATTGTGGTCCCTCGGGCATTCGGTGGAGCTCCAATGCTGTCATCGTCATCTTCTGGTGTAGTCACTCCTCATTCGTTTTGTATCTGTAGGTATGTTTTTCAGTCGTCTTTTGTATGACTTGTAGTCTCTTTGTTCTCTATCTTCTCCCTTCTCTATTGGGTTTCTCTTGCATGGTAACTTCTTTACATTCTCTTAAAATGTTTTATTTAATTTATTTATCTCTTTTATCTCCCAAGTCCTCTTTTCTAAAACAATTGCCTCATCTCTTTTGCCTTCTTTCCCTATATATATCTCAAGCAATTTTAATTCCTGTTCTTGTGAGCATAATGCTTGTTCATACTTTTCTTATTAAGTTACATTTTGGGTCACAACCTGGAATATTAAAGGATTAAATAATCCTATTAAACGGCAACGGGTGCTATCTCACCTGGCAAAGTAAAAAACTGAAATTGCTTTACTCCAAGGATCTCATATTACTGAAGATGAAGCTTCCAAGCTGAAGAGATGTTGGGTGGGACATGTGTGTAACTTTCCTGCTTTGGGTAAGAAAAACTGAGTTTTGATTTTATGTCATAAAAAATTACATGTTTCTATTGTTCAACAGGAAGCTGAAACTGAAGGTCGTTGGGTTATTGTTAAGCTTCTTATAGATAAAATTCCTTTAGTTATTTTTAATGTATATGCCCCTACTTCGGTCGATAAGGTTTTCTGGACTAATGTATCTGACAGATTACTTACATATGATGATGACTATATTATATTTGGTGGTGATTGTAATCAAATGCTTGACCCCATTTTAGACACACACTGTAGAATTAAGTTTCTCCCCTCTAAAATGCACTCACAATTTACATCCACAGCACATCGCAAAGCGTTGGTGGATATTTGGTGACTTTGTAACCCTGACCTTAGAGAATATAGTTTTATCCAGCCTCACATCATTCACAATCCTGTATTGATTACCTTTTCTTGAGTAAATCCCTTGCCCAACATGCCATTCAATCTGAAATTGGTTCTATCTTAATCTCAGACTTCGCCCCTGTACTTGTAGATATTGTTCTTATTCTTATCCCTTTTTCTTCTCACCCAGGAAGATGGTGTTTTAATAATTCCCTACTCCTTGATCCTATTTTTTATCAAAATGTCAACTCCTTTGCCTCTGAGTTTTTTACTATCAACAATACCCCAGATTCTCCCTTTGTTATGGTGTGGGATTCCTTTAAGGCACCTGCCAGAGGTTTTATCATAAATTTTGTATCACAAAAGAAAAAATCCTTAGATGTCCAATCCTCTCAACTACTTAAAAACCGTAAACAATTAGAATATACATATTTTCATTTCAATAACAAGTCCTCTTTGAAAAATCTTATTGACGCTAAACTTACATTTAATAGACTATCTACTGATACTGCCTCTAATTACCTATTGAAAAGTAGCTCTCACTATTATGGGGGCCAAAACAAAATGGGAAGATTACTGGCTAACTATTTAAAAGTGAGAAAAGAAAGAACGAAAATAGAATCTCTGCACGGTCCTGCCGGTACTTCTATTTTCAAAGATAATGATATTTTAAACACATTTGTCTCACTTTATAAGGATTTATACACTCCTGAAGCATTACCAGAACAGTCGATCTTCTTTCCTATTTTCAATCCATTCCTTCTGCTCCATTGAATCACATTGATTTTGAACATTTGGGAACTGATATTTCTTTAGCAGATATTTCCTATGCTGTTTCGGTGTTACATTGTGGGAAAGCACCCGGACCAGATGACTTTCCCATTGAATTTTATAATCACTTTGCAAAAATCCTTTTGCCCATTCTTTGACTTCCATTTCAACCTTTTTCTGATAGTGGCTCTTCTCGGGGCAAGTTTCAAGAGGCACTGATCTGTTTAATTCCCAAGGATGAAAAGGATCATTCTCTTTGTAAGAACTATCGACGTATTTCTTTGGTCAACACAGATTATAAGATCTTTGCAAAGATTTTTGTACTTCGTATTGTTCCTATTCTACCCGATCTTATTGGCCCTGAACAATCGGGTTTTGTTAAGGAGAGACTCGCATATGACAATTCACGAGTCCTTTTCAATGTTTTAAGTAAAGCTTCTTCTTTGGATCACCCTATTGCTGCGATTACCTCAGATGCTGAAAAAGCATTTGATAGGATTGGTTAGGACTTTATGTTTCATGCTTTAAAATGGACTGGTTTTCCCTCTAAATTAATTGCTTTAATTTATTTATTATACTCAGGTCCCCAGGCTTCAATATTTGTTAACTGTAAGACTTTTGATTATTTTTCATTGAGAAGGGGGGTACGGCAGGGATGCCCCTTATCTCCATTAATATTTGTTATAGCATTGAAACCTTTTTTAACTAAAATTAGACAGGATGATCGTATTACTGGATTTCATTTTGGTCCCCATCAGGTTAAAATGTCAGTTTACGCTGATGACATTCTTTTATATTGGTCTAATCCTGAATCCTCTCTTACTCCTTTTCTCCAACAGATGGTCTCTTTCTCTAAACTCTTAGGTTATCGCCTTAACGCGTATGAATGGGAAATTCTGCCTTTAAATGTTTTGTCTCAGAAACATATTTTCGAACATTCCGGGTTCTCTTGGCAACCACTTAAAATCAAATTTGTGGTTCACACCTTTATTATCTGAAACGTTAAAACTAAACTTTGATTAAATTCTTAAAGAACTGAATGACATTATTGCTTGCTGGCATCCCCTTTTTCTATCTTGGTGGGGTCGTCTAGACTCAATTAAGATAATGCTCTCTCCTCTTATATTATATATTATTTCCATGATTCCTATTCACATTCCTGAATATTAATTTAAGAAAATTGATTCTACTTTGATAAAATTATTATGGAAGGGTAAACCATCTCGTATAGCCTTGTCCTCTTTAAAGAAAGACAGACCTAATGGAGGTCTTAGGTTTCCTGACTTTAAAACATACCATTCCACATTCTCAATAAAATAAGCTACTCGATGGAAATCTATGGATCTTCCTTTATATCCCCCTCTTTGGTTAAAAATTGAGAACTTTCTTATTGCTCTTTTAATTTTTCAGGAAATCTTAACCTTCACTTCCAACACTGCTTCTTTGTGTTCCCCTGCCAATTCCCATTCCCGTAAACTTTTGGTTCCTGTACTATCTCCATCGTATCCCTCTAATAGCTCCCTTCATCAACAACCCATTTGGCATAATAAATCATTACGGATTCATAATCGTTCTATATACTGGAAAACTTGGCATTCTAGAGGTTTAAGTTGGATATCCCAGCTTATATTTGATAACCAACCCCTTATTATTTCTGATCTCCAATCTCAATTTTCCCTACCATCGTCCTCTAGATCGTAATATAATCTTCTTTATCCTTCTCTCATCCAATTACTCCATAATTTACCAAGCACTAATAATCTTCCTATATTGTACAGGAATTTATTCTCAATATAAGACAATTCCCCCTCAGCATCCACTATATACAAATCTTTACAACTTTCCCCAGACAGATACAAAACAAAGGTTGAACTGGCATGGGAAAAGGATTGATCACTAGAATAGCCAATTATTACATGGGATAAAATATGGTCTAAAATTCACAAAACCTCTCGGGCTGCAAATACCACACAACCCTTTTCTTCATTTATCATCGAGTATTATTTTCCCTAATGTCTCTAACATCTTTATCATCAGAAATACCCTCTACTTGTTGGTCCTGTCCATCCCTACTGCTGACTTAAAACATATGTTGTTTGAGTGTCCTCCTATCCACCAATTTTGGCAACTAGACTGGTCTAAAATTAAGAGAATTTTTTAAGTTCAGATCCCTTTTTCTTTCACAAATATTTTCCTAGATACTCTATCTTCCCAATGGCCTCAATCACCACTGTGATTTAAGCTTTTAGATGTATTGTTAGCTATTGCATGTCATTTAATAACCTCAAATTGGAAACAAGCTGATAAAGTCACTTTCAGATCCTGGTGGACTGCTGTATGTGTTCATCATGGACTATATACTAATTATGTCTCCCCCATATCTTTAGCAATTAAAAGAGATCTTATGGCTCCCCTTGATACCTTATTTATCTCTAACTGCCTCTTCAAATGTTGCATCTAAAAATGTATCAGATGATGTATGGAAACCATGATGTATGGAAACCACCTTAATTTCTCGCTTTGCCTCCTCACTTCCAGATGATTAGTTTGTCATTTACTATTGAATGTTTATTATTATGTTTTTCAACCTCATTTATTTGTATGCTTACAATGCTAAATACTTTACATTGTATGCCTGTTATCTTCAATTGTTATACAGTAATTTCATTTAGCTTCTTCTCTCTTGCCCTTTTTCCTCATTGTTTTATATGATGTATTTTATCTTTTGTATACAGCTTGATAACTATATTATATATTTTTACTTTATGTATTCATCTTTGTGTTAAATAGGTTTTGTTTTATCATTATATTGCTCTTCTCTCTTTTGCTATTTTGCTATTCTTTAATAAAATGAAACTTAAAAATATAGAACAGGAGCGGAGTGTATTATAAAGACCCCAGCCAAAGAGCACACAAAGTGAGTTCATGCGGTATTTATTTATGGCTTGTTGCTCTACAGTGTAACACAGATATAGATACCTAGAACAATTTTACATCACAATTTAAAGCACCCCTGTTTCTGTGAGGGATTAGGTAGCAGCACTTCAAAAATGTGTCCTTTGTCCATTTAGTGTTAAAAAAACTATAAGAAATTGAAGGCGCTAATACCCCATGTGTTAAGGACCAATAGCAGATCTATGGAAGCCATGCTGTAGGGCTATTGTGGAAGAAATGCTGCCTGTGACCTCACTCTGAGTCACTTGAAGCCACACCAATGATATGCTCCTCTGTGCTTCACACAATACTGCAGTCCTGAAACCAAATGGAAGCAAGTCAGCACAGACACGTCCTTCAACCACTAGCACTGGAAGAAAGCGTTGTCACAGCTTTATTCAATGCTATCATAGAGACATGTGTGGGAACGCTTTTGATGCTGCTGTTTGCACTGCAATGTCAGTGCACCTCTAGCAATTTAAATAATTTAAAGTTGGTTCCAGTGGCTGCTTTTGAGTCCTGTGAATTGGCCAGAATTGAAGAAACCAATTATTGAAAAAGTCAACACATTTGACCTTTGTATAGCATATGCACACAACAAAAGGGTGCACAAACATAAACATACATGCACACAAACTAATAAATATATATATATTGAAACACATTGACCGACAGGTTTCCAGGAGCACATTCAGAGCTCTCAAGGTTTTCAGTTCCATAGCTTATACAGGGACTGGTGTTCCTGTTTATCCCATTATCAAATTTGTATTGCAAGTCTCAGAATTAAAAGAAAAATAAAGGCAATCGCAAACCCAGGAGAATTTAATTTTTTTTTAAAAGGTGAAATTGTCATAGTCTTGGCCCTCATTGCATACAGGCCAACCCCCTGAGTTCCCCAATTTTTTTGAGGGAAATGTGTTTTCTCTGGGAGGGAATCGCAGGCACACCAAGGGAACCATACATTTCCCTCAAAAAGTAAAGCCATGTAGGTATGGGGTCAACTCTCAGCACATCGGTTTGACCCCCTTTGGAGGCAATATATATATATTTTAACAAACATGTGTTTTCCCTTGGGGAACAGGTTGTGCGCCCCTAGGTGAAAACACACATTTCTGAAAAATACATATATACTGCATATGCTACATAAATCTACCATCTGCAGATTATGCAGCAAATAGTAGGTTTATGTGATAGTTGAAATATTTAGTTTCTACACAAAGGGATTGATGTGGCTCCGTGTGTTTATACGCAGTGAAGGGCCTGCACAAAGGTTGAATAGTCATCTTAAAGTTGCTTATTTATGCATGTGGTTGTTAAACTGGTACTAATGAGGTCAAATGTTTTCCCAGACAGTATTACCATGTTTGCAAATCATGAAATAAAGAAGTATTACTATCAAAACGATGCTCTACTTACTTACTTTCACAAGGAGAATGCCTGCACATAAGTTTGTTAGGATTACTATGTCAATGTGTGCATCCTGAAATCAAAGGTAGATATGTAGCTTTGCAAAATTACTTTTATACTGACAATGGCCCAGAAAATCCCACAACAATAAAGTTTTGCAGAAGCTATGACAAAAATATACTGTGGAATTGGGTATGTGGCAAGGTGAAATAATACTGTGTCTTTATTTTAGTGTCTGCAGATTCAACAAAAGATACATCACTTTTTGTTTATTCACTGATGTACACACATCTCAAAGACTCACACACCCACTGACTGATTTAGAACAATACTACTGTTAGAAGCGGCTGTCTCTAGTTGGCAGAGGTATACACTTCTGACAAATAGGGACACACCTTTTCTAGTCAGGGCAAGGGGATCACACACTTAGATAACCCCTGCTCACCCCCTTGGTAGCTTGGCAAAGCAGACAGGCTTATCTCAGAGGCAGTGCGTTAAGCATTTATGACCACATACAGTAATAAAGTGAATACACTACAAATGGACACGACACAGTGGTATTATAAAAATAAGAATGTTTATATAAGGCTTAGCACAAGACCAAATAACGACAAAAATATACCACAATCTTAATAAATACTCTTGGAAGGAAAAATAATAGTTCAAGCGTAGTTTCTTCTTAGCACAAAGTCTTTAGTATCAAAAGCAACTCTTCTTCTCTAAAACACAGTTCTTGGCAACAATGTAACCCACACGGGAGTCACACGACGTCGAGGCAAAGTTAATCCAAAGGTTCGGCGTCGACCGCGAGGAGCGCTACGTCGAGCCCGGAGTCGCACAGACCCCCACAACACAGTACCTTGGAAAAGTGAAGCACTCGATGATCAGCGGCGTCGAGATGTCCGGCATCGCGTCTTCGGCGTCGATCGGGCCTCGGAGTTGGGGCGATCTGCAGCGGCGTCGACCGAAGTCAGGCAGGAGCAGCGCTCACGAGGTGAAGCAGGATACGGCGTCGTCGATGTCGATGTTGCAAGAGTGAGCAGCGCTCACGGCGTCGAGAGGGCTCGAAGTCGATGCGATCAGCAGCGGTGCAGACACGAGGTCACTTGGAGCTGGAGCCGAACTCACTACTCACTGGCGTTGTTGCTGGCGTCGATCGGGCCCGGCGGCCGGCGTCGAGGAAGCGGGACACTGGAGCCGTTACTCACGATGTCGAGCTGGATTCGGCAGCGTCCGTCGGCGTCGAGATTGCTGGATTCTTTCAGAGGGGCTGGATTCACAAGTTCCAGCAAACAGCACTTTAAGCAGATGAAGTCCTTTAGGCCTGTGACTTCAACAGGAGACTGGCACTTCTTCCAGCCCTTGGAGATTTTCTTGAGCAAAGTTTGAGAGTACACACTCAGTTCCTCTCTCCTGGTTCCTTGGCAAAAATAAAGAAGCAATGCAGGATTCCCCCAACAAACAGCACTCTGGCAGAAGGGGTAGGCAGTCCTTAGATCAGCAGGCTTCTTGTCCTTGGTTCAGGTTTCCTTGTCAGAAGTGATCTAAATTCTTGGTTCAGGGGTCCTTCTCTTATACCCCTTTTTGGCTTTGATCCCTTTGTCCATGCAGGGGAATTTCCCCCCATCTTGGGTTTGTTGTGGGTGTTGCCAGGCCGAAGCACCTGGCCTATTCACTGTGCAGGGCAGAGTCTTCAGCCGCCCAGCAGGAGCGGAGCCAGCATTGTCACTGGCAGGGGCAGGGCCATCAGTTGCCTGGCAGGAGGTGGGCCAGGAAAGTCCCAGGCAGGCACAGAGTCATCAGTCGCCTGGCAGGGGGGCGGAGCCAGCATTGTATCAGGCAGGGCAGGCTATCAGGAGCTACTCTTCCCCTACTCTCAATGCAAATGCCCCACTCATCCTACACTGACTCATTCAGACCTCTGGAGCCACCCAGCTCCTGTCACACGCACACCAGAACCAGCAGAGACCGGTAGACAGTTAGACAAGAAAATAGCTACTTTCTAAAAGTGCTATTTTCAAACACAGAGTCCAAAAACCACCCACACAAACGGATGCGTTATTAAACCCTGAGTTCAGGGATACCAAACTCGACATTGCACCATGCTCCCCGAGCCCGCTAGGATTATAGCATTAATAATCCTGGCAGCCCATTCTAACTGATGGAGAGCAGGTTACCTTACAATAGTGAAAAACGAATATGGCTGTAATTCACTATTAGGACATGCCAACCTTGTCAGGCTTGTCCTACCTTATGCTTACAATGCACCCTGCCCTTGGGCCTACCATAGGGGTGACTAACATGAAGTTAAGGGAAGGTTTAGGGACTGGCAAGTAGGTGTACTTGCACAGTCTGCGTGACAGTACCAGACTGCACGTGGTCTAGCAATGGTAGACCTTCAGACATACTTTTACTAGGCCGCTCTTGTGGGTGGCACAACACGTGCTGCAGGCCCACTAGCAGCATTTGTATTTACAAGCCCTAGCACTCCTGGTGCACTCTACTAGGGACTGACAGTAAACCAAATAAGCCAAACATGGAATTCAATCAATACAGCAATTTCACATAGGGAGCACTTGCACTGTGGCACTGATCAGCAGTGGCACAGTGCCCAAAGCATTTACCAGCAAAAACATCGTAAACAGAGGAGGCAAACAGAAAAAATGGAGGAGAGACTCGTGCCAATGATGCCAGGTCTAACACGTGTCCCCTCCAGCTGAAATGTGGGGAGAACTACCCTTACCCTAGGGAGTCCTCATCACTAAGGCGGAAAAATCTGGACAGACCATCAGCATTGGCGTGATCTGTGCCAGGGCGGTGTTCCACCGTGAAGTCCATCCCCTGTCGGGAAATGGACCACCTCAACAGCTTTGGATTCTCACCCCTCATCTGCATCAACCATCTGAGGGGCCTGTGGTCTGTCTGAACCCGGAAGTGAGTCCCAAACAGGTAGGGTCTTAGCTTCTTCAGCGCCCAGACCACAGCAAATGCTTCTCTCTCTATCGCACTCCACCTCTGTTCCCTGGGAAGTAACCTCCTACTGATGAAGGCTACAGGTAAGTCTCGGCCCTCTTCATTCACCTGAGCTAGAACAGCCCCCACGCCATGCTCTGAAGCGTCCGTCTGGACAACAAATTCTTTAGAAAAGTTGGGTGCCTGGAGTATGGGTGCTGTGCACATTGCAGTTTTCAGGGTGTCAAAGGCCGTCTGACAGGCGTCAGTCCAGATCACAAGTCGTAGCTGCTTCCTGGAAGTCAGCGAAGTCAAGGGGTGCACAATGTTACCATAATCCTTGACAAACCTCCTGTAGTAACCCGTGAGACCCAAGAAAGCTCTCACCTGAGTCTGGGTTTTGGGCGGTGCCCATGCCAGGATGGTATCAATCTTGGGTTGCAGGGGGGCCACCTTGCCGCTCCCTACTTGGTGCCCCAAGTACACCACTGAACCCTGCCCAATCTGGCACTTACTGGCTTTGATTGTGAGGCCTGCTCTGCGCAGGGCCAACAACACTTCCTGGAGGTGGTGCAAGTGTTCCTCCCAGCTGGCGCTGAACACTGCGATGTCGTCCAGGTAGGCGGCACTGAAATCCTCCAGTCCAGCCAAGACCTGGTTGACCAACCTCTGGAAGGTGGCAGGGGCATTCTTCATCCCAAAGGGCATAACCCGGAATTGGTAGTGCCCATCTGGTGTGGAGAATGCTGACCTCTCTTTTGCCCCATCAGTCAAGGCGATCTGCCAGTACCCAGACGTTAGATCAAACGTACTAAGGTACCGGGCAGCCCCTAACCGATCTATGAGCTCATCAGCTCTGGGGATGGGGTGCGCGTCAGTCTTGGTGACTGAATTGAGTCCTCGGTAATCTACACAGAACCGAAGTTCCGGTGAAGCACCAGGCGCTGCAGCCTTTGGGACAAAGACCACTGGGCTGGCCCAAGGACTGCTAGAGGACTCAACCACCCCTAAGGCAAACATTTTGGAGACCTCCTCCTTGATGTATGCTCTGACCTTGTCAGTCACTCTGTAAGCCTTGTGCTTTACAGGAGTGCTGTCCCCGGTGTCCACATCATGGACACACCACTGAGTGACACCAGGAATCAAGGAAAACAGATCAGGGAATTGTCCCAACAATTGGCGACAATCCTGCTGCTGCTCAGGGGTCAGTGTGTCAGAGAGGACAACACCATCCACTGACCCATCTTGCTCTTTTGCATACAGGAGGTCAGGAAGAGGCTCACTCTCCTCCTCCATTCCAGCATCTGTAGCTAGGTGCATGCCCACTTCGGACCTTTCTAAGTGGGGCTTTAAACGGTTGACATGCAGGACCCGCAAGGGGTTCCTGGGAGACTTCAAGTCCACCATGTAGGTGACATCGCTCTTTTTCTCCACAACCTCAAATGGTCCAGTCCACCTGTCCTTGAGCGCACAAGGTTCCACAGGGGACATGACCCAAACTTTCTGTCCAGGCTGAAGCTCTACCAGAGTGGCCTTCTGGTCGTACCACCGCTTCATCTCCTCCTGGCTGGCCTCCAGATTTGCCTGAGCAAGATCTCTGAAGCGCCTGGTCTGGTTCCTAAAGGCCAGCATGTAACTGTATACATCCTGGGGAGGTTTCCTGGGAGATTGCTCCCAGCCTTCTTTGACCAGACTCAAAGGTCCTCTTACCGGGTGTCCATACAAAAGCTCAAAGGGGCTGAACCCTAGAGACTTCTGCGGCACCTCACGGTAAGCAAACAACAGGCATGGCAAGAGGACGTCCCATTTACGCCTCATTGGTTCTTCAAGACCCATAATCATGCCTTTAAGGGTACGGTTGAATCTCTCAACCAACCCATTACCTTGAGGGTGGTAAGGAGTGGTGAACTTGTAGGTTACCCCACACTCCTTCCACAGAGACTTCATATAGTTGGAAATGAAGTTGGTGCCCCGGTCTGACACCACCTCTCTGGGGAACCCCATTCGGGAGAAAACACCCATCAGTGCCCGTCCCACCACGGGGGCCGTCACTGTTCTGAGAGGGATGGCTTCCGGGTACCGTGTGGCATGGTCCACCAAGACCAGGATGAACCTGTTGCCTAGGGCTGTCTTGGGGTCCAGGGGCCCAACAATGTCAATCCCCACCCGGTCAAAGGGGGTACTGACCACGGGAAAAGGTTGGAGGGGAGCCTTCTGCTTCCGCCCGCTTTTCCCACTTGCCTGGCAAGTTTGACAGGGCTTGCAATGGATATCTGTATCCCTTCTCATCTGAGGCCAATAAAAATGGGTGACAAGCCTGTCATAGGTCTTGTCCTGCCCCAGATGTCCAGCTAACGGAACGTCATGAGCCAAACCCAGTAGGAAGGCTCTGAAGCGCTGGGGTACCACCAGCACACGGGCTGACCCAGGCTCAGCAGCCTTAGGCTCGCTATACAGGAGGTCGTTCTCCCAGTAAACAAAATGTGACCCTGACTGATCACCTGAGGTTTGGGCTGAGGCCTGCTGCCTCATACCCACAAGAGAAGGGCACACTTTCTATTCTGCACAGAATTCTTCCCTGGAGGGACCACCATCCTGCTGCCAGTGGGTCAGCTCGGGTAGGTCTCCCAGTTCAGCAACTTGTTCACCTGTGGGTTCCAGGGCATACCCCTCAAGGTTTGCCTCCTCCTGGACCACGGGAACTATGGGGGACGGTTTCCCGCGCCCCCTGCCTCTTCTCTTCACAGCTGGGTCCTGGGCCATACTTTCAGGCTCCAGAACACCATCAACACCCTTACTTGCTGTCATGGATCGAGTGGTTGCACACACCCATTCTGGCACACCCAACATTTTCAAATGTGTCTCCCTCTCCACCTTAGCCCAAGGGGAGTCTTCCAAATCATTGCCCAGGAGACAATCAACAGGCATGGCGGGCCTTACAGCAACTTGAAGAGTACCTGAAACTCCCCCCCATTCAAAGGAAACTTGAGCTACCTCACACTCTCTCTGGAAGTTGTCAGCAGCTATCACAGGGTAGAATGCGTGGGGAACAACCTGCTCTCTGGATACCAAGTGACACTTGACAGCTGTCATACTCGCTCCGGTGTCTCTGAGAGCTTCCACTCTATGGCCATTAATGGTCCCCCACTGCCTATATTTCTTAGTGTTACTAGGCAGAGGGGGTGGAGGGACCAATTCCATGTCTCCTAGAGAGACCAGGGACATCTCTGCGGGACCCTCCCCACCATGGGCAACCATCTCCTCCCCTCCCAGGGCTACACTCGCCAACTGACGGGGGCGGCACGTGGTGGTGCACTGGGTGGTGCACTAGAGTTCTTCAAGGGACACTGGGGATCATAAAACCGGTGTCCCACCTGCTTACAAGCGAAGCAGGTCATGGGGCCCCTACGAACAGGTTTACCTGTCGGGGCCTCTGATTTCTTATCTGGGGGAGGCTGGGAACCCTTCCCTTGGTTCCCTTGGGGATTACTTTGGGGCCCTTTCTGGAACTCCCTCTGTTTACCCTTGTCCCCCCCACTCTTCTGCTGGGGACCCTGGCCACCTTTGGCTGAGTCTCCCACTGGACCCTTGTGGACCCTGGTACTGACCCAGCGGTCCGCCTCTTCAGCAAGTTTTCTAGGGTTAGATATCTTGCTATCAATAAGGTGCTGGCGCAGCTCTGAAAAACAGTTATTAGACAAGTGCTCCCAAGCAAACAAATCATAAAGAGCATCATAACTTTCCACTTTGCTGCCCTTTACCCAACCATCCATGGCTCTGCAAAAATATGATACATATTCCACCCACGTTGTACCAGGCAATTTCTTACATTCTCTAAAGGCCTGGCTGTACTTTTCTGGGGTTAGGCCATACCTTAACATTAAAGCATCTTTCATATGAGTATAAGACATCCTATCCTCAATAGGCATGTCTAACAGGGTATCTCTTCCCTCATTCACAAAGCGACCCCACAACCCCGCTCCCCAATCCTTCTCAGGGACCCGGTGGGCCAACAATGCTAACTCATATGCTTTAAACCATTGACCAATATCCTCATTCTTCTGAAAATCTTTGATCACATCTTTAGGAAAATAAAACCTACTTTCTGCAGGCACAGATGGGATGCTGCCACCAGAGGGATTCAATTCTAACTCTTTAGCTTTGAGCTCCAACTCCCTCATCCTGGTATCACGCTCAAAAGCTAACTTCTCTCTTTCAAACTCTAACCTTTTGATCTCCATATCAGCTTCTCTCCTGCCTCTTGCATTCTCTATTTCCAACTGCCCATTTATCTTAAGTTTTGCCATTTCCATGTTGTATGCTCGCTCCTTCGCCCTTTCTTCTCTTTCTTCAGGAGAAAGACCTTTGGAGGAAACACTGCTGCCAGGAGGGGAGGGGGGCCCATTCACTGACACCTCCTCTTCCCCTTACCCTGTCGGTACCACCACCGGATCAGAGGAATCTCTGGCCTCTAACCAGGCCTGCAATGCTTTAAGATAATCTTCCTTAATTTTGAGGCCTGTTGTAGGAACTTTAAATTGCTTGCAAAAGGATTTCAGCTGCTGTGACTTGTAATCCTTTATCTTACTCCTATCAAACTCCTCCACAACAACAGGGGCAGTGACTCCGGCATCACTCATGGTCAAAACTGGCAGTTTCAAAAATCAAGTTCCAGGAAAGCGGAGAACAAAAATAGAATATCCAACCAAGTAGATTGTGAATGCGCTATGGTCTGCTTTCACTATGTAGCGTACACTAATCACTGCACATGGGTCATAAATGCAAAGTTCAAATCCTCACCGCTGACCCACCAATGTTAGAAGCGGCTGTCTCTAGTTGGCAGAGGTATACACTTCTGACAAATAGGGACACACCTTTTCTAGTCAGGGCAAGGGGATCACACACTTAGATAACCCCTGCTCACCCCCTTGGTAGCTTGGCAAAGCAGACAGGCTTATCTCAGAGGCAGTGCGTTAAGCATTTATGACCACATACAGTAATAAAGTGAATACACTACAAATGGACACGACACAGTGGTATTATAAAAATAAGAATGTTTATATAAGGCTTAGCACAAGACCAAATAACGACAAAAATATACCACAATCTTAATAAATACTCTTGGAAGGAAAAATAATAGTTCAAGCGTAGTTTCTTCTTAGCACAAAGTCTTTAGTATCAAAAGCAACTCTTCTTCTCTAAAACACAGTTCTTGGCAACAATGTAACCCACACGGGAGTCACACGACGTCGAGGCAAAGTTAATCCAAAGGTTCGGCGTCGACCGCGAGGAGCGCTACGTCGAGCCCGGAGTCGCACAGACCCCCACAACACAGTACCTTGGAAAAGTGAAGCACTCGATGATCAGCGGCGTCGAGATGTCCGGCATCGCGTCTTCGGCGTCGATCGGGCCTCGGAGTTGGGGCGATCTGCAGCGGCGTCGACCGAAGTCAGGCAGGAGCAGCGCTCACGAGGTGAAGCAGGATACGGCGTCGTCGATGTCGATGTTGCAAGAGTGAGCAGCGCTCACGGCGTCGAGAGGGCTCGAAGTCGATGCGATCAGCAGCGGTGCAGACACGAGGTCACTTGGAGCTGGAGCCGAACTCACTACTCACTGGCGTTGTTGCTGGCGTCGATCGGGCCCGGCGGCCGGCGTCGAGGAAGCGGGACACTGGAGCCGTTACTCACGATGTCGAGCTGGATTCGGCAGCGTCCGTCGGCGTCGAGATTGCTGGATTCTTTCAGAGGGGCTGGATTCACAAGTTCCAGCAAACAGCACTTTAAGCAGATGAAGTCCTTTAGGCCTGTGACTTCAACAGGAGACTGGCACTTCTTCCAGCCCTTGGAGATTTTCTTGAGCAAAGTTTGAGAGTACACACTCAGTTCCTCTCTCCTGGTTCCTTGGCAAAAATAAAGAAGCAATGCAGGATTCCCCCAACAAACAGCACTCTGGCAGAAGGGGTAGGCAGTCCTTAGATCAGCAGGCTTCTTGTCCTTGGTTCAGGTTTCCTTGTCAGAAGTGATCTAAATTCTTGGTTCAGGGGTCCTTCTCTTATACCCCTTTTTGGCTTTGATCCCTTTGTCCATGCAGGGGAATTTCCCCCCATCTTGGGTTTGTTGTGGGTGTTGCCAGGCCGAAGCACCTGGCCTATTCACTGTGCAGGGCAGAGTCTTCAGCCGCCCAGCAGGAGCGGAGCCAGCATTGTCACTGGCAGGGGCAGGGCCATCAGTTGCCCGGCAGGAGGTGGGCCAGGAAAGTCCCAGGCAGGCACAGAGTCATCAGTCGCCTGGCAGGGGGTGGAGCCAGCATTTTATCAGGCAGGGCAGGCTATCAGGAGCTACTCTTCCCCTACTCTCAATGCAAATGCCCCACTCATCCCACACTGACTCATTCAGACCTCTGGAGCCACCCAGCTCCTGTCACACGCACACCAGAACCAGCAGAGACCGGTAGACAGTTAGACAAGAAAATAGCTACTTTCTAAAAGTGCTATTTTCAAACACAGAGTCCAAAAACCACCCACACAAACGGATGCGTTATTAAACCCTGAGTTCAGGGATACCAAACTCGACATTGCACCATGCTCCCCGAGCCCGCTAGGATTATAGCATTAATAATCCTGGCAGCCCATTCTAACTGATGGAGAGCAGGTTACCTTACAATAGTGAAAAACGAATATGGCTGTAATTCACTATTAGGACATGCCAACCTTGTCAGGCTTGTCCTACCTTATGCTTACAATGCACCCTGCCCTTGGGCCTACCATAGGGGTGACTAACATGAAGTTAAGGGAAGGTTTAGGGACTGGCAAGTAGGTGTACTTGCACAGTCTGCGTGACAGTACCAGACTGCACGTGGTCTAGCAATGGTAGACCTTCAGACATACTTTTACTAGGCCGCTCTTGTGGGTGGCACAACACGTGCTGCAGGCCCACTAGCAGCATTTGTATTTACAAGCCCTGGCACTCCTGGTGCACTCTACTAGGGACTGACAGTAAACCAAATAAGCCAAACATGGAATTCAATCAATACAGCAATTTCACATAGGGAGCACTTGCACTGTGGCACTGATCAGCAGTGGCACAGTGCCCAAAGCATTTACCAGCAAAAATATCGTAAACAGAGGAGGCAAACAGAAAAAATGAAGGAGAGACTCGTGCCAATGATGCCAGGTCTAACAACTACCTTCTACTTAGGACAGTGCTTTAGAAGGAAGGTTTTAGCAGGTCAGCAGAGATGGCGTCTCAGAGGCTGACGGCTGCCCACGCTCGGTTTGCTTAGATGCCGGCTGAGATAGAGCCCAAAATCCACAGCTTCCTACATCACAAAAAAAGGGTTAATTTTCTGTGCAAAAATGTGATGTGTCTATGTTAAATTTTGGCCTTTTCCTGTCGCAGGTTCTAGGTCTACCCACACAAATGAGGTAGCATTTTTATCAGGAGACTTGGGGAAATGCTGGGTGGTAGGAAATTTGTGGCGCCACACAGATTCCAGAGGTTTTCCTTAGAGCAATGTGTGGAAAATGTGTGTTTTGAGTAGAAGTTTGAGTCTGGCAAAGGCTTCTGGGGAAAATTACCTTGTGAGAGCTAGGCAAATCACACGCCTCTGGACTCCCCTGGTTGTATAGTTTGTAAAAATGTACACGTTTGCTAGGCTTCCCTAAGTACCGGCTGAGCTAGGGCAAAAAATCCACAGCTACCCACTTTGCAAAAAAGGGTGCATTTTTAGTGCAAAAATGTGATGTGTCTATGTTGGGTTTTGGGCCATTTCATGTCGCAGGCGCTAGGTCTCTCCACACAAGTGAAGTAGTATTTTTATTGGTAGACGTGGGGGAATACTGTGTGGTAGGAAGTTTGTGGCTCCCCACAGATTCCAGAAATATTCCTCACAGAAAGTTATGGAAAATGTGTGCTTTTATTCAATGATTGAGGTATGCAAAGGTTTCTGGGTAAAATTTCCTGATGAGAGCCATGCATGCCATTCCACTTTGGATTGCTCTAGATGTCTAGTTTTTCAAAAATGTGTAGGTTTCCTAGGTTACCTTAGGTGCTGGCTGAGATAGGATGCAAAATCCACAGCTACCGACATTGCAAAACAAGCATTTACAATGCAATAGGTCTCGCAGCATTAAAGTTTGAGTTATTGGCATTGTGTATGACAATGCGTTGATATGCTGATAATAAAGATATTAGAGGGCTTTACCTGAGCACCAATTACCTTACATGGAGACACACACATGATGAGCCAATAACACAGGCAGGAGGCATGAACGCACAGGCAGGAGGCAAAGACTTACAGACAGGGGGCGTGAAGCCACATACGGGAGGCGTGAGGGCACAGACAGGGGGCGTGAGGGCACAGACAGGGGGCGTGAGGGCACAGACAGGAGGCGTGAGGGCACAGACAGGAGGCGTCAGGGCACAGACAGGGGGCGTCAGGGCACAGACAGGGGGCGTCAGGGCACAGACAGGGGGCGTCAGGGCACAGACAGGGGGCGTCAGGGCACAGACAGCGGGAGTGAGGGCACAGACAGCGGGCATGAGGGCACAGACCGTGGGCATGAGGAGGAATGCATGAGAACCCAAAGTCTGGAGTCAGGAACGAGCAGGCAGGAGGCGTACAAAACACACTGTCAAAGAGGACAGAGTTAAAAGGAAGCAAGTCAGAGGAGGGTTTACACTCACAGGTAGACAACAGGGAGGAGGTGAGAGGACAGACCGACAGGGAGCCACAGGACGGACAAGACAGGATAGAGGAGGAAAAGATCGAGGCAGCAGTACACCCTGAGATAAAGGGAACAAGAAGCAAACACCAGGAAAGACGGAAGAGGAGGACGCAGGGTGCCCGCTCCCTAGAAGCACCCACAGGGGTCGTGCCAGGACAAGCACACCACAGGGACATCGGTGGGACATAAGGCCGGGCAGAGCAGGGCACACACCCGGGCAGGTGCAGCGGGATCCCCCCAGACAGTGGCAGCTCACTCAGTCATCCGCAGGACACGCCCAGACAGGAGCCGCAGATCACACAGTCAGGACGACCCAGGCGGGCACGCCGGGAGCGGGTGACTTACCGGGGGCCTGGCAGTCGGCGCACACGCTGTTCCCCGGCCTCTGGATGAGCTCCTGCAGGGCTCTCTTGTTCCTCTCCTCTGCCATGGTGCCCGCGGGCGGCTGGAGGTGCCCCGCTCCCCTCTCCGGTGCCTCCTACCTCCGGGCGGACTCTGGGCGCAGGGGCTGAGGGCAGGCGGCGGGCTCCTCTCTCATCGCGGGCGGCGCGGCATTACCTGCAGCTCCGGAGTGTATCCCAGCCGGTGCCCTCCTCCTCAGCCATTCAAAGTGCAGCTCATTTAAAAGCGCTATTGTGTGCTTCCGCTTTGGCCGGCAATGCTTCCGGGTCGCCGCAGGCAGCGCGGCGGCCCGCCCTGCACGGGGAAGGGAGGCAGCTTTCGAGGAGGACAGCACCTGGCCGCGAGCGCGTTCTCGTGCGCGTGACCTTAACAAATCGCCGCGCGCGGCCAGTGCTGTCCTCCTGGAAAGCTGCTGGAAAGCAGACACGCTGACTATAGGTCTTTGGCGAGAGCGAGCTTCGCTCGCTTCACCGAGACCTAAAAAGGGGTCAGTTTTAAGTGGAAAATGTGGTGCGTCCATGTTGTGTTTTGGCCTGTTTCCTGTCACCGGCACTAGGCCTACACATGGAAGTGAGGTACCATTTTTATAGGAAGACATATGAAAACATAGAATATTAGAACATTGGAATGTTGGGAGCTCAATTGAAAACAATGGAGTGCTCTGGGCTTCTAATGGCTTGTAGAAGCCCGGAGCTCCATCATTCCAATGCTTGTTGTTCACAGCTGTTGCTGTTTCATCCCCTCAGGCTCTGTGAGGCCTCTGTTTAGTTTGTTAGAACATTCTGGCCTTTAATGCTGGACAGGGCCTGTAATTGCCAGTATAGCCCACTACAGTGAGCTATAAGGCTATAATAGAGCATTTGTTATTATCAATTGGATTCTGCTGCATTTGTGCCTTCCAAATGTAAGCCAGTGCGTAAGAAAGAAAACATTTAGAAAAATACCTTCTGGATCACATGCCAGTACAGGTGTCCCCAGATTCAGAAATGTACAAATAACCAGTGCTCCTAAATGCCATATCTTGTACCTGTTTCTGAAATACATAGGTTTCTTTCATACCCATTGGTCCCTCTACCTCTTTCACCATATGAATTGGTCTTTACTCAGTACACTATGAAAAACCATTGTACGGTGCGGCCCCATTGTTGGCTCTGGGTACCTCAGGTTCTTAGAGAACCTGCACACCCTATATATTCCTGCAATCAGAATTGTCTTGGAGACATAATGATATATTGCTTTTGTAAATTGGCCACCATGACAAACATTTATAGATGAAAACATTGTCATAAATGGCCATTTTTCCTACTCCTTTTCAATATTTCTTTTTCGACAGTTAGTTTCTTTGGGAAAACCTCGAGGGATCTAAACATGTGACCTCTTGCAGGATTCTGAATTGTGTCTACTTTTCAGTGATCTATTCCTTTCCTGGATTACCAATGGATTTCACACTGGTTTCCGCCACAAACTGGAAGTAGGTTGAAAGCACAAAAAATAGAGAAAATGGACTACCTCTTTGAAAAATGCCAAAACTGTGGTAAAGAATTTGGTTTGGCGTTTTTTTTCCGCTCTGCATGTTCCTGAAAGCTGGGAAGACGGTGACTTTAGCACACCAAGCTGTTGATTAATGCCAGTTTCAAGAGAAAAAAACAGAGACTTTATCCAGAGCACTTTATTCCTATTTTTCAATTAAACAACTTCAACATTTAGCTTTATTATTTGTATATTTTCTCAGTCCCCTCCAGGGGAATCCACAATCCCTGGGTACTTTTAGAATCCCCAGGATGTTGGAAAAAGAACACACATTTGACATGGATATCTTATGTTGTCAAAAAGTTATGGAGGCCTAAGTGCAAACTACTCCAAATAGTAAAAGAAGGCTCAGCACCGGTGGTTAAGGTAATACAATTATAAGGTGTATCAACAAATATGCCTACTGGCTTTATCAGAGTGTTACCATAATATTAGCAGCACCCCACATCATGATTAAACCTTAGAACACCTTTAAAACTAATGAAATCAGTACTGTAAGCATTAATAATAATGGTGAACATTCATTGTTCACTATTCAAGTTGTCATAAATATATTTAAAATCAAAACCGTGTGAATGTTTTCAATTTTTTTTATATTTGATATAATCCACATAATATAGCAATACAATCAATCACTTTGGGTCCCAGCACTCCAAAACCCAAGAACAAAAGCTCTAGATCCGGAATCACTCAAAACTATTGCCAACCTCTGCTGGGGTCATGACTTCAGTGCCCAAGGGGACATCGAATTAAGTTTAAGAAATCATTCCTGGGCCTCAGCACCTCATGCATCTCTCCACAGCACCTACACATATCACACATATCGACTGTGGTGCCTCTGCTCCTCCTTGGGGCACCATGTGCAACAATAAATATGCAATTTAGACCACACAGGCCATTATGGGGAGCTCTTTGCTGGAAGTTATCCATATTTTGCAGTGAAAACACTGCAGATTTTCCAATAAGCCCTAAAAACCTGCACTATGAATATCCACTCATATATTAAGGCCTACTCCATGTTAACACCAGTCCTTGCAGAGTCATTTCTGTGACAGGCAACCTGTGTGCAAATACACGGCTGATCACAATATTAGACTCACATGCGTAGACCACTCGCATGCACACACACACATGTTCACATGTAACAAGTCCAATACCTTTTACCCTCGCTGCACAGCAGTGGCTTTATCTTAAAAGGCAGACACTGGAAGTAAACCTTGAGTGAGACTCATGCAGTGAGATTCACTCACAGTAAAAAGTCCAAAAACAGGGTAGTCATTAGCGAAAAATCACGAGGACTAAAAGAGCAGAATCTATTTGCTGCCACAGTCATGTGGCTTATTTTATATTCTGAAAACTTTTTATGTGTGTTTTTGTTTAATCTTTATGACTTGTCTATTGTATATTATGGTATAAGCAGATCTTTTATGATGTACAACACACGTTTTTGTTTTCATTATGTGATAAACAATATGGTCATCATTAATTGTTAAATATACAATGACCACTAGTTGAACATCACATGCAAATGAATTAGCAATGATTACTGAACTCATCACTCAGCATAGTTTGACCACTCACTCATATCTAAGCTTCTGTTTGCAAACATAAGGGTGCTGAAATTGTATGTTTTTCTTCGTATCCAACATGCAAAGGTGTCATTTAGCCATAGCTACACAAAACAAATGATAAAGTTTTAGTATGATGTTGAATATCCTTCGGGGATATCATCATTAGTTAGAAACAAACAATATTGGACAGGCAATTTTGCCGCTGTAGCATTTCCACGGTAAGCATCAGTCTAGGGGGACTCGACAGTGAGCTGTGAAGTATTATCATGGCCAAATCATAACCAAGTGGCTTTGGGCCTAATTTAGAGTTCAGTGGATGGGTTACTACATCACAAACATGATGGATATCCTGTCTGCTGTATTACAAGTACATTATACTCAATAGCACTTGTAATAACGGCAGACGTGATATCTGTCACGTTTGTGACAGAGTAACCCATCCACCAAACTCTAAATCAGGCCCTCTGACCTAAGAAAGACATTCAGCAATGTGGGCCTGGTTTTAAGATTTTCAAGTCTGGCCTCATGTTGGTGACCACTTTTAGAAGTAAAATGACGAATGTTGAAAGTTGAAGGTGTAAATTACTCAAATGAATACCAAAGGAGAGTATTGTGCTTGACAATGTTATACTACATCCCAATCAATGTACATATCTTCTTCATTAGTAATTGTATGTTGATGAAGTTTTGGACATATGCATTCATCATTTCTTTATTTTGGCCTCCAGGAAGAACTGGGATGAAAGGAAACATACCCCAAGGCATATGAGAGCCCTTAGGTCTTGACCCAAACCTCCTCCCTGAATATGTCATTTTGCTATTTTAAAGGCCATGAGGGAGGTAGTTGCTTGTTAGCTAGTGATTGCTCGGAATGTGAAGAGATGAATTGTCAAGTAAGTGCTCAGTGAGAGGTGATAGTTGACCAGCATAAAGAACTAAGGGGCTGATTACGATGGTGGTGAGACCTCTTTCGGAACCATTTTCAGTGCCCTCCACATTAGGATGGAGGGCGGTCAGAAAGACCAACTGCCACGCATCCGACGGGCTCCTTGAGCCCGCTGGATCGGCGGGGGGGGTTGTAGTCCCTACTATGGCGGCGGTGCCTGCCAGGCACCGCCATAGGGATTACAATGTCTCTTTCCGCCGGTCTTTTCATTGCGGTTAATCCGTCATGAAAAGTCTGGTGGGAAGGAACTTATGTCTGGCCCCCCTTGCCCCCTGGCTCTAAGCTGTGGGTCCTGGGGGGCACATATAGTGCACCCTACATATCCCTGCACTATTTGGCAGGCATTACAATTTTTATTGTTTTCATGCAAAACATCGGCAGTGATGACAAAATGCAAATAATCACATATTGCAGTTAGGTTACACAACGCTTGACACAAATCTCTGTTTAAATTAATACCAATCAGATTCTCCCCAAATAACCCCTTCAGCAGTGCATCCAACACTGAACCCCTACCCCTCCTCAAACTCATCATCCGAGCTGTCTTCATCAGAATCTAGTATTGGTTCACAAATGTCTCCCCGGTATGCATTCCAAACCGCCCATATTTTAGTCCATTTCCGGGGGCATTTCCGATTTATATAGACTGTCCTTTCAGTCACCATAGTGAGGTCCATATCCCTACACCAGGCCGCCAGAGAAGGCAGTTCCACCGCCCCCCACTTCTGTGATACGTTCCGTTTCGCTACCATGAGTCCCAATCTGGCCCATGTTTGTCCGTGACGTGTTAGATCATTGGGCTCCCATACGTTAAGTAAACATCGGCGCGGCTCCGACAGCAGTGACACGCCCACTGTCTGTGATATTGTTCGCATTACCGCCCGCCAGTAGTCTGCCGCAGCCGAACAGTCCCATAATGTGTGGAGAAAAGATCCCTCTTCCCCGCACCCTCTGAGACAATATGGATGCTGCGCCCTTCCTATTTTATGTAGTGTGATCCTGGTGTAGTATATACGGTGTAGGATTTTAAGCTGCACTAGCCGAAGCCTTGCGGGGATTCCCACCTTCTTGGGTGAGGCCAGGGCCTCCTGCCATTCTGTGTCATCTATGTCTCCCACGTCTCCCACAAATTTATTCCGCAAAGAGACTGTCGGGTCTGGCAGATTATTTATTAGTTTGCGGTATGTGAAGGATGTAGCGCGTTTTGGCATATGGTCTGTAAGCAGTCGGTCCTCCAGTGGGAAAGCCTCCGGGACATCAGTGTCTTGTGGCAGCACCGCCAGTAATGCATGGCGTATTTGCGTGTATCTGAAAGCCTCAGTCGGGCCTAGTTCGTATTGTTGCCGCAGCTGGTCAAATGGCAGTACATTCCCTCTGTCCCACAAGTCCCCCACCGTGGAGATACCTATATGGTCCCATTGCTCAAATCCCTTGCTGTTTCGTAGTTGTCCTAATTGTCTAGTGTCCCAGAGTGGGGTAAGCTTGGTGATGACCCCTTTCCAACCCAACCGTGTCTGCGCTGTGTGCCAGAGCATGGCCGTGTGCCTTGTGGGGCCCGTCAGTTTCATTGCTTGCCCTTTGTTGTACAGGACTGTGAACATGTTGCCTGTTCCTAGTTGGGCCTTGTCCGCCATGTATGCTGGGTCATCCTGTGGTGCATGTATCGATTGGTTAATGACCTTGAGGTGCGCCGCCCAGTAATGCAACTATAGGTTGGGGAGCGCTATTCCGCCATCATACCAACCTCTGTGCAGTTTTGTTTGTGCTATTCGTGCAGGCCTGTTACCCCAGAGAAGTGTGGACACCTGCGCAGCTATTTGTTTAAAATATCGGAGCGGGACTGGAAAGGGCGTGTTATCGAGGACATATAGAAACCAGGGCAAGGCCATCATCTTGTACAATGCCGCCCTTCCCAATAGCATTAAGGGAAGGGATGCCCAATGTATCACGTCCCTCTTCAATTGCTCCATGGGGGGCGCCAGGTTCTTGGAGAAGAAATCTGCCATGTCTGTTGTGATGTGTATACCTAAGTATTTAAATGAATCCCACGAGACTACAAGTGGGCAATCATCAGTAAGATGTAGTGCAGGGCCTTTCAGTATATATAAGACCGACTTGGACCAATTTATTGTGTACCCTGACACTTTTCCGAAGTTGTCACACATTTTCAAGGAGCACCGGTATTGAGTTTTCGGGATCAGTGAGGTACACCAGTATGTCGTCAGCATATAAGGAAAGACCTTCTTCCCATCCCTCCTACCATCGGATTCCTTTTAACAATGGAGCACCTCTAATCAATGTCGCTAGGGTTTCTAACACTAATGCGAACAGGAGTGGCGACAGGGGGCATCCCTGGCGCGTCCCCCTCGCCAATGGTATCGCGTCTGATAGGTGTCCGTTTGCCGTTCTACAAGCTAGAGGCCCAGTATACAGGAGACGGACCCATGCACAAAATTTAGGGCCAAATCCCAAATGTGGAAGGACCGCAAAAAGGTAATGCCAGTCCACCATATCAAAGGCCATCCTCGCATCCAGGGACATGATAACTGCCGGCTCTGATAGGGATGTGGCCTTGGCCAGTGCACCATGTAGGCGTCTGAGGTTAAGCGCGGTGTTCCTATTTGGCATGAAGCCGGATTGGTCTGGGTGAATTAAGTGTGGGAGGTGTGTCAGCAATCTGGTGGCTAGTAGTTTAGCTAGAATTTTAGCCTCCGCATTTAGCAGAGATATTGGGCGATAGGAGGTGCATACAGACGGGGGTTTACCGGGTTTCGGGATAGCTACTATTGTGGCCATTCGTTGGTCTGGTGTCAGTTCGCCTTTCTCAAGGCTGTCATTGTACATCTTCAGTAAATGTGGGTAAATAGTTTCTGCCATCTGCTTATACCATTCTATTGGGATCCCATTGGGTCCCAGTGCTTTACCTGGCTGCAGCAAACTGATTGCAACTCGTCCTCCGTAAGATCCGCCTCCAGATCTAGAGAGGCCTCCTACGTAAGTTTGGGCATTTCTATATGTGCTAAGAACGCCGCAGCCCCAGCCTCTGATATCCCCGATGTCGGTGTATAGACCTCTCGGAAGTACTCCGCTAAAGCGTCCACTATGTCCCTGGGATCTGTCGTGAGTCGTCCCTCTGATGTCCGTATTTGCAGTATTCCCCTAGTACCACCTTCGCGCTTATCCAGCCAAGCCAGCAGTTTCCCTGCCTTGTCCCCTACGTCATATATCTTATGCCTTGTTGCTGCCAGGTTAGTCACTGTGTTGTTTCGTAAGTAGTCCCTGTAGCGTTGTTGTCTGAGGTGCAGAGTGTGTGCCCTGTCAGGTGTGGGATCCGCTGAGTGTTCTGTTTCGGCCAAGCGTAAATCTATCTCCAAGTCCAGCAGTTGTTTCTGCTTTTCTCGCTTATGCCCTGTAATGGACGCTATTGCTTGCCCCCTAATGACAGTCTTGCAGGCTTCCCAAACTACTGATGGGGAACTGACCGATACAGCGTTTTCCGCAAAAAAGTATTTCGTGGTTTTGCAGAGGTCTTTTCTGATCTTGGGGATTTGGAGGTTCCCAGGATAGATAGGGTAGACCCTCCGACAAGACTTTTGGTGCCAGGAGAAGGTCAACACAATCGGGGAGGGATCAGAGATGCCCCTGGGTTTGATCGTTATATCCTCAACATATTGCATGCTGGTGTCTAGTATCATGAAATAATCTATTCTAGACAGACTGTTGTGTGCATTGGAGTGGAATGTGTATTGACGCGCTGCGGGATGGGAATGCCTCCACACATCAACAAGCCCCAGTGCCTCCGTGAAGCTCTGCAGGCGAGAGATTCCCGGCGCCCGTGCCGTAACCGGATATTTATCCAGGCTGGCGTCCAGTGTGGCATTGAAGTCCCCCCGGTGATAAGGTCTCCTTCCGGCAGTGTAAGTAGAAAGTCACTAAGTGCTGGGAGCGCCATCGCGTGAAACGCTGGGGGAATGTATACTGATATCACATTAATAAGCCTGCCTTCTCATTGACCCTGCAGTGCTGCAAAGCGTCCCTGGTCATCTTTCCTGGTTTGGAGGACTATGAAGGAAGAATGTTTCCGCACCAGGATGCCCGTTCCCCTGGAGCCTGACGAAAACTCGGAGTGCACTACCATCTTATACCCCCATCTGTCTAGTGCCTTACATGCCGTGCCCATGAGGTGTGTTTCCTGTAAAAGCGCTAATGTGGGGGCTTGACGTTTCAGGGCCTGCAGTACCAGTCCCCTCATAATTTTGTCCCCAAGTCCGTGGACATTCCATGTTAATATCACGAGGGGTGCCACCTCTGCTTCTTGGATCGTGCCCTGGGCGCGTTCAGCTGGGGTATGGGGTGCCATGAATGCAGTGTTGAAATAACATGAAGTGCTGCCTAACTAAGCCTTGTGGAGATCTGCCGGTCCTCAGACAGTCTGCCCTGCCATCAGTGCCGTTACAAACTAGAACTAAGAGAAACATAATCCAAACTTCCCAACCCCTCGCCCCACCCTCCCTCCCTGCCTCCCTGCCTGACGGACTTGGAACCGCCCGCCACCCCAACTCAGCAGAATGCTTCATCCCAAACCAGAACATAATACTTGATTGATGGGGGTAAGAAGTCCTAGGGAAGCGCAGGCCTTCCCTCCCCTCCGTGGCCTGCTTCAGTCTGGTATCCAAAGTCGGCGCGTCTGTGGCTTTCCCATGTACAGGTGATTACTTCCCGGTTGTCATTCTGCTGGCAGTTCTAGCCCTGACCGAGATTCTCCGGGTCAGACTGTGGCGAGCCTTCTGGGTCCGAGTTTCGTGGATCTTGGCTGCCTGTATCCGCCATCCTGTCTCTTCGGTGTTGGGTTTTATTTCCACAGCGCGGTCTATCCATTCGTCGCCAACCTTCAAGCCAGTCATGTCCCTCTTCTGGCGTTTCGAAAAACCATGTTTTGCCCTCTGCCACCACTCTGAGTTTCGCACGGAATAACATGGAATAGGGCAGCTCCTGAGCCCTTAACGTTTATTTTACCTCCAGGAAACTTCTCCTGCGCCAGGAGACCGCAGCTGTGTAATCCGGGAAGAAGGAGATTGTTGTGTTCTGTACTCGAATCGGAGGGGAGACTCTCGCAGTCTGTAAGATGGCGTCTCTATCTCGGAAGTTAAATAGGTGTGCGAGCACCGGTCTGCGGGGCGCCCCGGGTTTGGGTCTGCCGCCCGGAACTCAATGGGCCCTTTCTACAGAAAAAAAGCTGGAGAGTCCTTTGGGCTGTAGCAGCATCTTGATCAGGTCCTCAACATATAGGTCCATTGCTGGAACACCCTCACTTTCTGGAATACCAAGAATGCAGACGTTGTTTCTGCGAGAGCGCCCTTCCTGGTCGTCCAGCTTCTCCATCAGTAGCTTATTTTCAGTCTCGAGCCGGGACATCGCTTTGTGCAGTGCCGACGTGTCCGTTACCAAGGTTTTGGTGACTTTTTCGACTTCTGTTACTCTGTCCGCCATTTTCTGGAAGTCCGCTCTTAGTAGGGAGACATCAGTGGAGATCGACCCCACTGTCGTCTGAACACTCAACAGGGCCGCCATGATATCCTCTAGAGTTACTTTTTTAGCCCCTCCGCTCTCTGCTGTTTTTCCTGAGGGGTGTCTTCCTTCCGGAAGTGGTGGAAAGTCTTTGACATAGGCGTATTTGTCTAATTTGGATTGCCTGTTTTGGTTCCGTGGGCCCCTGTCCGCCATGGCGTCGCCGACGGTTGTCCGGGTATTGCACTTCGCAGTGCTATCGCTTCTATCAGGGTTGTGGTCCTCGTGGCCCGTTGGGTATGCAAGGTTTTTAACTTTATAGTGCCTATGCGTATGCAGACCGTCCAAGTATTCAAGAACTGTGGAGTGCACCAGTGCTTTGACGGTCTGTTACTGTGTTCGGCTCAAGTCTCAAGCAACTGCCAGACTCATGCGCTCCCGTACATACATCCTACACTGCGCCAGTACTGTGCCTTCAAGTCATGTGGGCTCTCAGCTTCTCCCATCTCGCCAATGCATACTGCGCTGATGGACACTCAAAATAAAAGGGGGGGGGCGGTGAGCTTCCTCCAGGTTTAAATTGCGCCCTCACTGCGGCCGCCGAGTCCTGGGCCTCCGCGCCTCCAGATTCAGTACAGGGTGCGGTCCGCGAGTAATTTAGTCCCCGGCTCCGCCCCAGCCACCAGGCCTCACCTCGTCGTTCCTGCTCCACTCGCTTATGCCCCGGCGGCGTATGTCGTCACCCAATCTTCAGCGCGTGCATAGGCCGCGCCCGGTGCCTGCTCCGCAGCTCGCCCCGATCCGCCGCTTGCTCGCCTTGTACCGGGATCCCCCGGCAATCCACGCCCCGGTCGCTGCGTGGGTGGTAGGCCGCTGCGGTTCACCTTCGGCTGGCGCTGGCACCCGGTTTCGGATTTCGGCCGGAGTTTCGCCTACAGCCGCCGCTCGGTCCCAGACCTCAGCTCAGACCCTTGGAGTGTTTTCATGTAGCGGATAAAAGTCCGGATTGACGAGGAAGGCTATGTCTTCCTCGGAGCTCTTTCACTCAGCAGCCATCTTACTCCGCTAATAGCCACGCCCCGCAGTGACCCCTTTTAGTCTTGGGGCATGTGCTGTAGCCAACAGCACCCGCCGCAATAAAAAATATTGGTACAAAAGGGGGTGGTGATGGACAGAGCATCTGAACCAATCAAACACTCACACCCAGTCAACAGATCTGGGTTTAATCCATCACCGTTCTTTAGCCCACTCTGCCACCCTAGTTCAGACATGGCCATATGCAAATCAGTCTGACCCTGTGCCTCATGGGAACAGTCCAGCCCGAACTGCTAAGCCATGCCTTCCCTGGACCGGAAACAAGCTTCCGAGGACCGGTTTCTGGCATTTCAGCCGTCTTCAGCCCGGCTTGCTTGAATCCAGTGGCAAAGTGAGCAAGGGACTCACGTCTGAGCATACCCTGCCAAAAATATCGGCATTGCGACCCCCGTGGTGGCGGTCGCATTGTAATGCCTATGTCGGGACCGTTGACACCCTGTTGGCGGTCTCGTTTTTCAATACGGTTATGTCCGCCCGCCATCATAATCAGCCCCTATGCACTTTACTAACCTCCTTCATAACAGGCATAATGTCAACGTCTGCCTCCAATCTAGCACCCCAACGTGGTCACTCTGGGCTGGGTAAGTCACTATACTTTTATTACTTTTATTTAGGACATTTATACTTTGATTTTGACTTTTTGTTTGGTCTAATATAAAGAAAGATATTACATTATCTTAAAAGATTACATTATAAAATAAAGAACATACCCGGATTGGGAGAATATACTATACAACAAACACAAAAAATATGGAAAAAATTGGAAACTATTTAAAACATAATGACATTTATAAAAAACATATATGAATTAATTAATTAATGATTAAATGAATAAATGTTTTATTAATGGGCACAGCTTCTCCTTTAGTGTCCTGGCGAGAGCGAGTAGCCGACCTAGGACACATCACAACTTCATATAGAGGCAAACAACCATATTTTCAACTTCTTGCTCGAATTGCAATATGGAACTAAACCAATTTAAATGATTATTCACAAAAAAAACATATAAAACAAAGAAAACAATAGAAATTACTCCTCACCCTATTCCCCTAAAAACCTGACACCTACTAGGTAGAGTTTGCAACAACCTTCCAATGAGTTTTTGGATCCAATATAGTATAACCGTAACCATATACAAAGAGCAATAGCATCTCGATAGCGCTTTCATATGACACATCATAGAGATCTTGATCTTTTTTTCATGAGGGTAAATTGGATCACTTAAAATTCCTTGTGAATATAATTTATAGTATCCTCTTGTTCGTCTTCTTTTGAAATAAGGGGAGGAAAACCCTGATCTTTCTAAAAAAGTCCAGTTTGTTTTTTGGATTCCACATTTTTCTCATCGTTTTTCTCCCCCTCATGTCTTTCTCTACCTATTCTTAATTATTTGTCACCCAAGCCCAGTATGTCCTACCTCCATTTTTGTTGTTTTTCTCGTCTGCCCTCAGACTCTCAGAACCTGCACTCCTGAGGCACAGCCGGGAGCTCTGCTCGATTTCTGCATATTTTTTAAATTGTGTGTAATGTGATTTTAATTCTTGTGCACCTCTCCCTCTCCCACTTGCCTGGTTGGGGCACTTACCTTAAGCTTAAATCACCCGTGCGGCCGATCTTAACGCTGCCACGGGGAAGGAAATTCGACATAACCGCCATTAGGGAGCGAGCCTGCTCACAGGCCATGCCCACTTCTTCTGGCCACGCCCCTTCTGACTACTTGAAGCGCTGACGCCCAGCCGCTTTTAGAACCTGCACTCCTGAGGCACAGCCGGGAGCTCTGCTCGATTTCTGCATATTTTTTAAATTTTTTTAATTTTTTAAATTGTGTGTAATGTGATTTTAATTCTTGTGCACCTCTCACTCTCCCACTTGCCTGGTTGGGGCACTTACCTTAAGCTTAAATCACCCGTGCAGCCGATCTTAATGCTGCCACGGGGAAGGAAATTCGACATAACCGCCATTAGGGAGCGAGCCTGCTCACAGGCCACGCCCACTTCTTCTGGCCACGCCCCTTCTGACTACTTGAAGCGCTGACGCCCAGTCGCTTTTAGAACCTGCACTCCTGAGGCACAGCCGGGAGCTCTGCTAGATTTTTGCATATTTTTTAAATTGTGTGTAATGTGATTTTAATTCTTGTGCACCTCTCCCTCTCCCACTTGCCTGGTTGGGGCACTTACCTTAAGCTTAAATCACCCGTGCAGCCGATCTTAACGCTGCCACGGGGAAGGAAATTCGACATAACCGCCATTAGGGAGCGAGCCTGCTCACAGGCCACGCCCACTTCTTCTGGCCACGCCCCTTTTGACTACTTGAAGCGCTGACGCCCAGCCGCTTTTAGAACCTGCACTCCTGAGGCACAGCCGGGAGCTCTGCTCGATTTTTGCATATTTTTTAAATTGTGTGTAATGTGATTTTAATTCTTGTGCACCTCTCCCTCTCCCACTTGCCTGGTTGGGGCACTTACCTTAAGCTTAAATCACCCGTGCAGCCGATCTTAACGCTGCCACGGGGAAGGAAATTCGACATAACCGCCATTAGGGAGCGAGCCTGCTCACAGGCCACGCCCACTTCTTCTGGCCACGCCCCTTCTGACTACTTGAAGCGCTGACGCCCAGTCGCTTTTAGAACCTGCACTCCTGAGGCACAGCCGGGAGCTCTGCTCGATTTCTGCATATTTTTTAAATTGAGTGTAATGTGATTTTAATTCTTGTGCACCTCTCCCTCTCCCACTTGCCTGGTTGGGGCACTTACCTTAAGCTTAAATCACCCGTGCAGCCGATCTTAACGCTGCCACGGGGAAGGAAATTCGACATAACCGCCATTAGGGAGCGAGCCTGCTCACAGGCCATGCCCACTTCTTCTGGCCTCGCCCCTCTCCCGGCATAAAGCCATATGCAGCACTCGGACGCGCAGCGGACGGGCGCAGCGGGCGCGCCAAAGGCAAGCCCGTCCGGGCCCGGACGGTCCCAGGCCCAGCCACTATGCTCAGTTCCGCCAAGAAAGGTCCTGCCTACACTCGAGAAAGACTGCTGGCCTTGAAAACCCAAAAACACCCTTCCTGTAATTATATCCATATGGGAGAGAACCCATTTACCGGCTGTAGTATCTGCAAGCCCGACGACAGAGACACTGAGCACGGTGGCCTTCAACTAGGCCTACTCAACTGCAGATCTCTTGTCAAACACGCCCATGAAATAAACCTTCTGATCTCAAATCACGCCATGGACATCCTGTTTCTTACCGAAACATGGCTCACTTCCAACAATGGCCCTGACATGGTCATCGCCCTTCCCCCTGGCTACCAAATCCGCTCCCTGAATAGACCGCGTGGCAGAGGAGGCGGCCTAGCCATAGTGTTCAAGGATTCCCTTACCTGCAGAATTCAAGACGGTAATATTAAAGACTGTGAAAGCTGCCACTTTACCATCCAAATCTCGCCTGTAACATCTTTGTCGGGGTTGCTAGTCTATCGTCCCCCCGGCCATCTCGCCGATTTCTCCAGCAAACTTATGGACCATGTCACTCTTGAAGCGACAACTTCCTCTAATTATCTCCTATTAGGAGATTTTAATCTTCACTTTCTCGACCCTGGCGACACCCAGGCAGCCGACCTCCTACTGGATATCTCCTCCACTGGTCTTCACCTAAAGAATCCACAGGCCACGCATAATAAAGGGCAGCTGCTTGACCCCATATTCACAAACATTCAAAACCTCAGTCCCCATGCTCATCTCCCTCTTCCCTGGACCAACCATTTTCTGGTCCCTTTCGATTGGTACATCAAGACTCTCCCCACGCATACGCCCAAAATCAGAACCCTCATCAGACGCTGGCACAAATTGATCCCAGACGAATGGGCTGCTAAACTTAAGGAAGATATCCCTCTCCCCTCACAAAACCCCACTATCGCAGACACTGAATTCAATACTTGGCTTTCCCAATCTCTGGATTGCCTTCTACCTAGATCCAGCGCCCTTAAATGTGCCAAGAGAGTCAACCCCTCCCCTTGGTACACCCCTGAATTGAATCTCTTACGGAAGGAATGTAAGAGAAATGAACGCATATGGAGGAAAGACAAGACAGCAGATAAGAAAGATATATTCCGCACTTCCATAAAAATTTACAAACAGGCGCTCCACAAAACCAAGAGCACATTTTACGAAGAAAGAATTGGAAATGCGGCCTGCTCTGCCCAAGAAACATTTGTCATCCTCAAAGAGCTTCTTCACGTCCCCGACCCTCCTGTGAAACCCTTGGACCCCATAGCCGCGGAAAGTAAATGTATTAAACTCGCCACCTTCTTCGACGAGAAAATTCAAACCATTCTCGCTTCCCTACCCCCCCCTGACGCCGGCTACAAGGACGGGGACTCTTCCACCTCCCCTCACTGCTTCACTCTGCCCACTGATGCCCCCATTCCCTATCTCGACACTCTCGGCCCAGTATCCACGGAAGAAGTAGCCGCGACGCTTGCCACAATCAAAAGCGGTTCTCCCAGCGACCCTGCTCCGCTTCGTTTCCTGAAAAAAGTGTCTAGCACCGTCATTTACCCTCTCACTTCTCTTATCAACGCCTCCCTTACACAGGGAGTAGTCCCCCCCAGTTGGAAAGCGGCGGTGGTCAAGGGCCTTTTGAAGAAACCTTCACTGGACCCTCAGGACCTAGCCAACTATAGGCCAATCTCCCTCCTTCCGGGAAACAGCAAGATCACGGAGAAGCTAGTGAATAAAAAACTTTCACTATTCCTAGAAAGTAACAACTTGCTCAGGAACTCCCAGACAGGTTTCCGCCCAGGTCAGGGCACCGACACCGCCCTCCTGGCGGCAGTGGAGAAGGCCAGAAGCATTCTGGATACAGGAGGATCAGTGGCAGTGATCCTCCTGGACCTCAGTGCGGCCTTCGACACTGTAAACCACCAGACTTTGATCCATCGTCTGAGTGACATTGGAGTAAGAGGCACGGCCCTGAAATGGCTCACGTCTTTCCTAGACGGCCGTTCCTTCCAAGTCTGGGAGAATAACAGCCACTCCTCCGCGATCCCCCTTCGCTGTGGTGTACCGCAGGGCTCATCTCTTAGCCCGACGTTATTTAACGTCTATATGTCCCTGCTGGAGGAATTGGTCACCCCATTCGGCGTGACAATCATCAATTACGCCGACGATACTCAGCTGGTGGTGACCCTTTCACACCCACACCAAGACCCTTCCAACCTGCACGGATGTCTCACCGAAATCCACAACTGGATGAACACCTCAGCGCTTAAATTGAACGGGTCCAAGACTGAGATCCTGTTGCTCGGACACAAAGGGCCCTCCTTGCCGCCTAACATCTGGCCTGACTGCCTGGGTGACCCCCCAGCCCCTAAGGAGGAGGTTAAGAGCCTGGACGTGTGGCTCGAAAAGGACCTGAGTTTCAGAACTCAGGCAAAAAAGACGGCGGGAATCTGCTTGGGACTCCTCAGGGCATGTAGGAAGGTCTTCCCCTTGCTCCCTGCCACCTCTCGGAAACTTCTGATCCAGGGCCTCATCCTGGCGAGGTTAGATTACAGCAATGCAATCTATTTGGGCGCCCCGGAAGCCACTTTCAACACCCTGCAGAGAGTCCAAAACGCCGCAGCCCGCCTCCTCACTCTTACCCCAGCCAGATCCTCGGCGAAACCAGCTTTGAAGCTCCTCCATTGGCTTCCAGTCAGAGAGAGGGTTGCTTTTAAGGCCCTCTGTCTGGCCCACAAACTTCTTCAGAACAAAGGACCACCAATCCTCAAGACTTTTATCGTCCCCTATAAAGCGACAAGAGCTCTTCGTTCAAGCGAAGAGAACTTTATCACCGTTCCTAGAGTAAAAAAAGCTCGGTCTGGAGGACGCCGCTTTTCGGTACACACTGCCAAACAGTGGAACAGTCTCCCCCGGAGACTGAGAACCGAACCCAATCTCCTTCAGTTTAGGAAGGCATTGAAAACCCTCCTCTTCCCCTAATACCCTCCCTCCCCTCCCGTCACTCCTTCTGGACTCAGGTTTCAGCGCTGGGATGCTCTAGGGTTACTATGCGCTCTACAAAACTTTTAAATAAATAAATTTAACTTCTTATTTCCATCTTTACACCGCTCCTTCTGCCTCCTCCTCTCTCAAGACTTCAATGGAAATAGTGAATATATTTCTGGATGTATTGTTTAGAATGTTGTGACAAAGAGTCATTTCATTCATTGTATTGGTACTTCTTTGTTTGCCTCAGTTTTTTTTATCAATTAAACAACATCTTTTTGGGCTGTTGGACAGTTTTGAACATATTAATTTTCCTTTGCATCGTCGATTATTCCAATGAGAAAAATTGATTAAATACCCAAACGTGCTGTATATACTCATTAATGATTTATTTTCTCTGCAATCAATGATCTTTAATCTTACACTGTGATTTTATGTCTTTTTAATGCTTTTCCGGAATTGTGAACTGCTTTCTGATGAATGCAACCAATACAACAGTTTTTCCATTGGCCTTTTGGATTTCCACACTATTTAAATGCTTTCGTAAGGGCAAACTGTAGTAGTTTCTCTTTAACTCTATGGCCCTTACCTCTGCATGTATTCCTTGTGATGTCATTGTCATAGTGATGGAACCTTACTGTTTGAATCCCAGGGACCTGGTTGTGAGTTCCTGGAAGCTGTCGAGACATACAGTCAATAAAGCATATGTTCCTGTACATTTCCGCCTTGAGTACTTACTTCAAATTGGTGACAAGGACTGTCCCTGTCTCCACCCACACGTGCGTGTGTATACTACTTTCTGCGTGTCAAGTGGACTGTTTTGTGAGAATATTGGGACAAAATATCTCTAACCTGAGGATTTGTGAAGAGAGTAAAACCAACCAATCTACACTGGATTCCTACCATCTGAAACGGCTATTAAATCCACATTGAAGTACTGTTTTTTTAGGTGAGCAAATTTCCTTTTTCATCTGTTTTTTTTTCTCTTCAATCTGCCAGATAATATTTTAAGGCAAATACCGTCAGACATGGTGAGACATTTAACGTGGATGTGTGCTTTTGAAGTCAAGCTTTCTTGTTCACAGTAATTTCAAGTGCAGTCTATGCTTCGATTTGTCCCGAGGTCCATTAGCACAAAGACCGTTTAATCTTCGTCTGGCTGAGAGATCCTTCTCCTTTGGTTTCCTCGTTTGAATGATGACACATTGGAATCTTCTGTAAGATTCAGCGCAGAGGAGCGAACGTCATCCAGGGTGAGAGGGCTATGTTTCTTTTGCACATGTCTTGGTAGAACAGAGGGTAACGCGTCACAGCTCAGAACGTCTTTCAGCGGGGAACATCCTTTACAACGCAACTTTTACAACGAAGTGCCTTTACGACGCAACCATTACAACGCAACTTTTACAACGACTTGCGCTGGGGGGCGCTCTAGGATAGGGAATAGTTTCCAACACCTTCCCTACCATCCATGGGGACTGGAGTCGGAATAGTAAATTAAACTATTCACTATCCAGCGCCCCCCAACGCAAGTCGTTGTAACGACTTGCGTTGTAAAACTTGCGTCGTAAAGGCATGCGTTGTAATAGCATGCGTTGTAACGTCATACATCCCTTTCAGCGCTACAGAGCTCTGTTTCCTCTGCGCATGTGGTAGAGAAACAAAGGATAACGTGTCACAGGGTCATAGGGGGCAAGACGCGTTTCCGGACTTGGAATCTCCAGAGTGAGTCTGTGCGGATGAGGGAAAATCGGCGAGTGTTAGTGTTTTCCTCATTCCTTCTGAATGTACATTTACGCCTAAGTAGCGTTAAGGGGTCAAAGTGCTCTTTTTGGTCATTTCTACCAGTGCGCACATCGTGCATGAGGTAATCTGCCTCATTATATTTCTTCACCGGAGTGAGAAGGGAGAAGGCGGTCAGTTTCTTTTGCGCATGTCTTGGTAATAAAACGCAGGAAGTGCTTATTTTATTAACAGTGCAAGTTAACACAGGAAGGGTTTATTTAAAAAAAAAAAAATGAATTGTGCAAGTTACACAGTCACAGATTCCTCTGTCCCTCGTTAGTTCTTTTTGCTTCTGCACTGGTACGAGAAGGCTCCACTGTTCAAGGATTCTCTTCAAAGAACTTCTTCTCATTTAACAGTTTATTAATTTTTTATGTACTGCAGCACAGTCAAGGAGGCATCATATCTTCGAGGATTCAAGTGTTTTGTTCTCTTCTTTCTCCAAAGTGTAATTTTTGGTTTGTTTATCTAACCTGTGGTTATTGTAAATTTTTTCTTATTTTTTTGTAGTGTAATTTTCATCATTTTGTTTCATTTATCTTTATTTTGTCAGTATGCAAAATGTACAAGCTCCTCCACCCTTCTTACAGCTTCCAGGTGATCCCCAGTGAAATGGAAGGTGTGGCATAGAGCATTTCAAAAGTATATAGGAGCAATAGGGGGTTCAAGGTTCAGGGCAGAGAGGAAACGTTTTATTTTGGAACATAATTTGGGTTTTGAAGGACAGGCTGTTCTGAAACATTTACCCCCCATTGTGGCTGATGCTGGGGAAGAAGAATTGAACGTGTACGATCAGGTTGTGAGAATGCTGGAGAAACAGTTTGATGTTGAGAGTAGTCTTGTTGTTTCTAGACATACGTTTTTTACGAGGAAGCAAGAGTGTGATGGAAGTAGTGTATCTTATGTAGCGGCTCTTTGTATTTTAGCATCAGAGTGTGAGTTTGAACATTTTTGTTCACAACTTATTCGAGATCTGGCATCCTGCTGCATGGGGGACAACATCGGCTACATTTAGCCTGCAGAACGAGGCACCTGGGCAGCTTATTATGGTCTGCCTTTAACCTCTGGGGCACCACCACTGGACCACGGACGGGAACTATTTATCCATGATAATTGGTTACATACTCATATATGGATACCTGGTGATTGAATGAAGATAACAACTAACTGGCAAATGAAAAATTAATCTTCTTGCCTCTATTCTTATAGTCTTCCGAGGTTGGTGCTCTGATCTGCATATCATCGGTACATATCAGTATTCACTTCAAGTTATACACCACACCGGCCATTATTCGAATTTTTACGCTGATATACCGATATATCTGAAGTTGAACCTGACGCCGTACTGTCTTCCAGTTTCTGGGATACTTCATCCAACTTTTAATTGTATTTTGCCCTGACGAAGCTCCATGGGTGGGAGCGAAACACGTTGGCTGTCTTGTGCACTTCTGAAAAAAAGAAAACTTTTCACAACCAGATGCTTCAGCGATTTACTATCTAACTGGTGCTGCCTCCACGTTTTTTCAAGTTGTTATCTGGATATCCAGTGGGACCGAAACACAGCTGGTCCTGGAGGTTTCACAGCACAGAACTTTAAATGCTGTGTGGGACTACTGAAGTTTGAGGTGCTCACTGCATGGTCCGCTGTGGTGGTCATTTTGTTGTTTACAACTTATTCAAGATCAAATTGTGGTCCATTGTTGGAATAGTAAAGTCCAAGAAAAACTACACACGTTGAAAAATCCAACTTTGGATGAAACAATTAGTATTGTGAAAAGCATTGAATTGTCACAAAATCCAAGAAAGAGCTGAAATCTGAGAAGAACTCTGTTGGTGAGGTCAAAGAACAGAAAGAATGTGTTGAAGAAAAAACTCAGGTTGATAAATCCAAATTCAACTTTGTACAAAAAGGTAACAGATCTGTTCCCAACAAAATAGAGGCGAAAGGTTCCTAATTTAAAAATTCTTGCAGCAAGTGTGGTTTTCCTAAGCATTTCCCTGATTCAAGGATTTGTCCAGCAAAAAACGCACCTTGCCGAAGTGTGGGAAACAAGGACACTTTGCGAAAATGTGTAGTTTTCGTGGTGGTGTCAATGTTGTCTATTCTGGGGAATCTAAATGCGATCCTGAGGGTGAAGTTGTTAGTACTCTTACTGATTTTGTTGTGGTGGTACAAGATGAGGCTGAAGAATGTGCTGATCCCATATTTGACATTCTGGTGGATGGTAAAAATTTGCAGCTTCTGGTTGACTCAGGTACAAGGTTGACCTTGGTAACGGAGTAACTGTTTAGGAATACTTGGGGCAACAAAGTTCTTAATCCTCCTGATAAAAGTCCGGTCTCTTATGAAGGGAGACGCATTGAATTAATTGTTTTTTTTTAAAACAAATTTGATTTTTAAGCAAAAATGTATTCAGGGGAAAGTTTATGTAGCAAAAAAAGGACTTAACATTCTAGGATGGTATCACCAGGGTCTATTTAGAATTACACTCAGGCCTGGTACGAAGGAACAGGTTTCCATTGTTTGTGACCAACCTGTTGAGGAGAGTCTAGCTCATTTGTCAATGTAATTGCCAAGGGTTTTTGGTGAAAATCTTGGTTGTATTACTGGCTTTAAACATCTTATTAAAGTTAAAGATGGAGCATCACCAGTTAAACACAAATTAAGGAATGTACCTTTTAGCATTAGAGATGATTTGTCCTTGGAACTTAAAAAATGTGTCAGAGTGGGGTTATTGAACCCATCGAATCGTCTCTTTGGTTAAGTCCCTTGGTTGTAGCAAGAAAGAAAAATGGAAATCTAAGGGTGTGCATTGATTTGCGCAGCGTCAATAGAGAAATATGGGTTGATTCACACCCCCTGCCACGTATTGATGATATTCTGTCTAAATTTGCTGGTGCTAAGTATTTTTCGAAGATAGATCTTGCTTTGGCATATCATCAAGTCGAGCTTCATCCATCTTCAAAACATTTAACAGAATTTGTTTCGCCTGTTGGAACTTTTCAGTTCAGAAGGATGCCTTTTGGGTTGGCCTCTGCGGCCTCAGTTTTCCAGCGTATCATGGAAAAAGTGTTGGAGGGGGTTCCCAATACTGTTGTATTTCAGGATGATATTTTGGTGGGAGGAAAGTGTGTGGGTGAGCATGAGAAAAATGTTTACAATGTTTTGAAGAGGTTGGAATCCAAAGGTATTGTGGCAAACAAACTCAAGTGTGTTTTTGGTGTAGAATCTATTGAATACTTGGGTCACTGTATCTCAGGTGTAGGTATAGTACCTAGAGCAGGTCTTATTGAAGCCATTTCAGATGCCCCGTGTCCCATTTCTAAGGAGCAGGTTTCTTCTTTTTTAAGTCTGTGCGAATTCTATACTAAATTTATCCACAATTTTGCTGCAAAAACTGTGCATATGAGAGATCTACTTAAAAAGAGGACAGTTTTTACTTGAAGTGATGAGTGTCAGCAGGAGTTTGTCCAAATCAAGAAAGAGCTTAGTTCCTGCAAGATTCTTACTCCTTTTGATCCTTCAATTGAATGTATAGTGTCTGTAGATGCTAGCATTGATGGTCTTGGGGGAATGATTTCTCAAGTCAAGCTTGGTAAGGAGTATACTGTAGGTTTCGCTTCTCGTGGTTTGCGTCCCAGTGAAAAAAATTACTCTTTAATTGAGAGAGAGTTGCTTGCGTGTTGTTGGGCGGTTGAGCGTTTTAGTGTTTTTTTAGGGGAAAAACCTTCAAACTTCTCACAAGCCCCTTGTTCCCATACTTGAGGGTAGAATTGTGAAAGATCACACTCCTAGGATTGCTAGATTGAGTTGATAATTACTACAATATAATTTTCAGGTTGCTCACATTCCAGGTGGGAAAAACACTAGGGCCGATTATCTTTCTAGATCGCCTTTACCTTTGAAGAAGGGGTGAATGTTGTGATGAATTCACTGATGAATGTTTGATTGCTGCTGTGGATGCTTTTCATTTGTGTTGTTTCTCAGAACAAGATTGGCTGCAGGGTATGGAATCCGATCTTTTGCTCAATAAAGTTAAAGAGTTTATTGTCTCAGGGTGGCCAAAAGAAAAGCATCTTCAGGCCGGTTTGCATCCTTTTGCAAAGATTGCTGAAGAACTTACGCTGGAGGGTGAAGGTATGATTATGCGAGGTGACAAATTTGTCCCTCCGGAGTCACTTAGGTGTCAGAATATTTGCTACGGTCATGATGGAGACCTTGGACAAACCAACACGAAGAAGAGGATACGTGCGGTTTATTGGTGGCCCTCAATGTATCGCCAAATATGTGATGTTGTGGAAGGGTGTGTCACATGCTCTACTAGTGATAAAGTCATCAAAGTTATTTCTCCTCCTTTACAGTGTATTGATCCTCCTGAGGGCCCATGGTTAAAATTAGCTATTGATTTTGTGGGACCCTTTAATGTGTTGCCAAGTAAATACAAATTTGCTTTAGTTGTGGCAGATTATTTTAGTAAATGGTGGGAAGTCCATTTTATGACAGACCCCAACTCTCAAGAGGTAATTACATTTTTACAAAGTTTATTTGGGAGGGAAGGTTTTCCTAAAGAGATCGTGTCAGACAATGGCGTACAATTTACATCAAAAGAAATGTCTGAATTTTTTAGTCAATCTGGGATTTTACACCGGCGTGTTGCATTGTACCACCCACAGGCCAATGGTTTTATTGAGCGCAATAATCAAATTTTAGTTGAGTGTGTTCAGTGGTCTGTGTCTCCTAATATTGACATCAAGAAAGCTGTGCATAGCATGCTGTGGGCACATCGCACTACACCAAGCTCTGTCACTGGTTCAAGTCCTTTTGTACTACTTAGAGGTAGGGAGGCTTCTTTTCACATGTGTCCCGCATGGATGAAAAAGTGGGGTTTGCTATCTAAAGTGTGTGAAACTAAGGTGGTGAAGGATAAACAATTTTGTCTAGATCAAGGAAAGAGCGGTGTGTCTTCCAAAAATATGAGCAAAGATTCGGAATCTTTTAATTCTAATGTCAAAATTGGGGATTGGGTCAGGATTAAATCTCCACACAATGTCCCTAAAGGATGGTCTAAATTTGGTCCTCCTGGTAAGGTGGATGCTGCTTCACGTTTTGATATAAGAATCAATGGGAAACATTGGTGGAATCTCTCTAGAGTTTATAAGATACCTTTGAAGGTTGTGTTGCAGTTGGGTCTTAATTCGGAGGAAAATGCTCAATCTGATGTGCAAGACAAAGAGAGGGAGACGAGTTGTCGCATGGATGTTAATCCTATGAAATATGTTCCTCCACGTAGATTTGGCAGGGTTAGTGTTCCGCAAGATCGTTTGAATTTGTAATTTTACCTGTTCACTTCATAGCCAGTACTTTTCTCTCTTCAATTTGCAAGGATCTTTGTGATTCCTTCTTTATTTATTATGCATTTTTCCATCTGAGTTTTTTATGCATTTGTCCTCTTTAATGCATTTTTTCTAGTTCTTTCTTCCCTTCTTTCTTTGCTTTTTCTTCTTTAGTTATGTTTCTATTGAAAGTTAGGAGATGTTGTAGTAGTTTCTCTTTAACTCTATGGCCATTACCTCTGCATGTATTCCTTGTGATGTCATTGTCATAGTGATGGAACCTTACTGTTTGAATCCCAGGGAATTCCTGGAAGCTGTGGAGACATACAGTCAATAAAGCATATGTTCCTGTACATTTCCGCCTTGAGTACTTACTTCACAAACCATTTTAGTATTCACTGGTAAGTGCAAAAGCAGCAGTAATGTTCCTCATATATGAGATCTTTATAAGGGCGCTGAGAAAATATGATTAGCAATCAATCTCGAAAGGTTCTTTGGGGGAAATTATCAGTTTCCTCATACATTAACAGTTTGTGTTGCTTTTTCAAATCTTAGAGTGCTAGAGTGCTAGATATACATAACAGATTTTAGTTTTGTATGTCCCAGAAGACATAGTCAGCCACTACAATATTGATTGGCTTGTGATTTTAACATGTGTTTACAATAATTCTTAACCTAAGAAAATGGGCAGCATGCCTTTAATTCACTGTTTTAAGCAGCAGCCACAGTCTTGTAGATAGCACAGATTTACAAAGAAAACAGACTAATGCTTCCGGTACACTGACCAAAAAACACAGATCAGTTGTTCTTCATTGGGCGCAGACAAAACGTTCATCAGTTATTTATTTATTTATTTTTATGAAGCGCGAACAAGACCCATACGGGTATCAGAGCACTGTACAAAAAGAAACCAACTTTGACATGAGGAAACAGCATGAGTACAATACAATAAGGTAACATAGGAGGAACCTGAAACATAAAAAGTAAATGTGGGTGTTAGGGAAAGACGAGGTAGTACGTGATCAAACAGGTAGCAGCGCAACTAGACGAGGCCATGCAGTTTTAGCAGCGCACTAAATCAAAAGAAAAACAAAATACATTTCAAAACACAAAGTAAAAATGATTGTGAAGCAAGAGATGGAAGTGTCTAGCAAATGTCAGAGAGGCTATTGCTGATGAAGGTCATCCAAAAGTCGCCTTTTGACCTGTTTTTTGAATGAGGCAGTCGAGGGGTTGGCTCTGATCTCCGTCGGAAGGGCTTTCCAAATTCTTGGAGCCAGCCCTGAGAAGGTGCGATTGTAAGTTCTTTTTTTGTTGTATTTAGGAGGTTTCAGTAGTAGGGTATTGGAGCTTCTTAAGTTTGGACTGGAACCGGAGAGCTCGAGTTTTTTTGCCAGGTAAACAGGGGTATTGAAGCATATAGCTATATGTGTCAGGCAAGCTATCTTGAAGTGGATTCTTGCTTCAATGGAAAGCCAGTTAAGTTGAATTAGGTCAGGTGTACTATGATCATGCTTTCTGGAGCCTGTGATTAGTCTGGCAGAGGCGTTCAGAGTAGCTCTTAGCGGAGCTAACCTAGATTTAGGAAGGCCAGCTAGGGTCACCAGGCCATATTCCACTAGTGAGATAACTAGGAATTGGACTGCTGACTGGATGTCCCCGGGAGGTAGGAAAGGTTTGATTTTCGTATGGGTGTTGAGCTGATGATTGGCACTCCTAATGGTGGCACTGATGTGACCTTGCATGTTTAGGAATTTGACCAGGGTGACACCTAATGAACAAGCAGAGTCCACCATATGAGGGGTAAAGGTGAGTGCTGAGATTTCTTTGATACAGTTTTGCGTAGGGGCCAAGTGGTTGCGGGGGGTAATCAGGAGAAATTCTGTTTTGAGGGAATTTAGTAACAGATGATTATGCATTAGCCTTTGTTGAGCGTTTTAATGTCATCTGGAGAGGAGACCTTCAAATACAGTTGAGTGTCATCCACGTACATATGGTATTGAATGTTAGCATCGTTCAGAATAGCAGTTAGAGGTTCCATGAAGGGATTGGAGAGTGTGGACGAGAGTGCAGATCCTCGAGGTACCCCAATAGAGACCTTGGTGTGACAGCCAGAGATTGGTTAACTTTGATTCTTTGGGTTCGGTTATGCAAGAAAGAGACAAACCAATTTAAGACAGGGCCAGATAAGCCCATCCTATATTGAAGAAGAGTAATCAAGTTATCATGTTTGATATTGTCAAAACAGAGGACAAGTCCAGAAGAATTAGAAGACAGGGAGCATCTTGGTCAAGAGCTCTCAAGGCGTCATCAACGATGTGAGTTAGAGCTGTTTCTGTACTGTGACCAGTTCTAAAGTCCGACTGGTGTCGGTCTAGGAGCTGACATTTCTCAATGTGGTCGCTAAAGATATGATGCTGGTGATCAGACAAAAGTTATTGGGATCTGCTAGGTCTGTATTAGGCTTCTTGGGTATGGGTATGACTTGCCCCATTTTAAGGCAGTCGGGAATCCTTCCCTGTAGGAGAGATTGTTGAATGATCCTGGACCAGAGAGGGAGAATGGCCATGTTGAGGTCCTTGTGCAACTTAGCGGGTAGTGGATCAATGAATTGGTTGGAAGGTTTATTAGAAGCCAAGGAATGTGACAACTGCTCCATATCAGGGAGCAGGAAGGAATTCCAGCAGGCATTGTTTTTGGGAGTGTACTCTGTCAATCAATCAATCAATCAATCAATCAATCAATCAAGAAATTTATATAGCGCGCTACTCACCCGGAGGGTCTCAAGGCGCAAGGGGGGGGGGGGGGTTTGCTACTGCTCGAACAGCCAGGTCTTGAGTTGCTTCCTGAAGGAGAGGTGGTCTTGGGTCTGTCGGAGGTGGATGGGGAGGGTGTTCCATGTCTTGGCTGCCAGGTAGGAGAAGGATCTTCCTCCCATGGTGGCTCTTCAGATGCGTGGAACGGCGGCGAGGGCGTGGCTGGTTGATCGAAGCTGGCGGGTGGGAGTGTAGAAGGTCAGGCGGTTGTTGAGGTACCTGGGGCCCAGGTCGTGGAGATCCTTGTGTGTGTGGGTGAGAAGTCGGAATGTGATTCTCTTGTTGACGGGGAGCCAGTGCAGGTCTCTCAGGTGCCCGGAGATGTGGCTGTGCTGGGGGATGTCCAGGATGAGTCGTGCGGAGGCGTTCTGGATGCGTTGGAGTCTCTTCTGTAGTTTGGCTGTGGTTCCGGTGTAGAGGGTGTTTCCGTAGTCCAGACGGCTGGTGACGAGAGCCTGGGTGACCGTCTTCCTGGTTTCGGTGGGGATCCATCGGAAGATCTTACGGAGCATGCGTAGGATGTTGAAGCATGACGAGGAGACGGCGTTGACTTGTCTGGTCATCGAGAGGGAGGAGTCCAGGATGAAGCCCAGGTTGCGTGCGTGGTCCGTTGGTTTGGGTGCGCTGCCCAGGGCAGGGGGCCACCAGGAGTCGTCCCAGGCAGAGGAAGATGGTCCCAGGATGAGGACTTCCGTCTTGTCTGAGTTGAGTTTCAGGCGGCTGTTCTTCATCCACTCGGCTACGTCTTTCATCCCTTCGTGTAGGTTGGTTCTGGCGGTGGCGGGGTCGTTGGTGAGGGAGAGGATCAGCTGGGTGTCGTCGCCGTAGGAGATGATATTGAGGTTGTGTTGGCGTGCGATGGATGCAAGGGGGCTCATGTAGACGTTGAAGAGGGTGGGGCTGAGCGATGATCCTTGTGGTACGCCGCAGATGACTTCGGTGGCTTCGGATCTGAACGGGGGAAGGCAGACTCTCTGGGTTCTTCCGGTGAGGAACGAGATGATCCACTCCAGAGCCTTATCTTGGATTCCGGCATTGCTGAAGCTTTGTATAAGGGTGCGGTGGCAGACCGCGTCTAACGCTGCGGATAGATCCAGGAGGATGAGGGCCGCTGTTTCCCCGTTGTCGAGCAGGGCTCGGATGTCGTCGGTGGCTGCGATGAGGGCGGTCTCGGTGCTGTGGTTGGCTCGGAAGCCGGACTGCGAGGGGTCGAGTGATCCGTTCGCCTCGAGGAAGGCGGCAAGCTGTCGGTTGATGGTCTTCTCGACGACTTTGGCAGGAAAAGGGAGGAGCAAGATGGGGCGGTAGTTCTTGAGGTCGGTGGGGTCTGCTGATGGTTTCTTCAGGAGGGCGCTGAGTTCGGCATGCTTCCAGCTCTCCGGGAAGGTGGCGGTGTTGAAGGAGGCGTTGATGATGTCCCGGAGTTGGGGTGCAATGACGGAGGCGGCCTTGTTGAAGACGTGGTGGGGGCATGGGTCTGTTGGTGATCCGGCGTGGATGGTGTTCATTGTGTGGATGGTGCCTTCAGTGCTGACCGGTGTCCAGGCGCGGAGGGTGGTGGTGGGGTGCGTCGGTTCGGTGGTTGGGTGCGTGGGCTGTGTGCCGAAGCTGTTGTGTATGTCGGCGATCTTGCTGTGGAAGAACGAGGCGAGTGAGTTGCAGAGTTCTTGCGAGGGGGTGATGGCGTTGGTTTCGGCGCTGGAGAGCTCTTTGATGATGCTGAAGAGTTTCTTGCTGTTGTGTGCATTGTTGTCTAGTCGTTCCTTGAATGCTGTCTTCTTGGTGGTGTGGATCAGCTGGTGGTGTGTGCGGGTGGCGTGCTTGAGGGCAGTCATGTTGTCTGTGGTTGGGTCTTTGCGCCAAGCTTTCTCGAGGGTGCGGCAGTTCTTTTTGGAGTTCTTGAGATCGTCGTTGAACCAGGAGGCGTTCTTGCTGTTGGGCCTGCTGGGATGGTTTTTCAGGGGTGCGAGGTCGTCAGCGCAGATGGTGATCCACTGTGTGAGGTTGTTGGCTGCTTGGTTGGGGTCCGATGAGCTGGCGGGAGGATTCTGGTTGAGGGATGTGGAGAGCTGGTCGGAGGTGATCTTGTTCCAGCTCCTGCGGGGAACCAGCTGCGGGTGATGGTGAGTCGTGGTCCTTTTGAAGCTGAAGTGGACGCAGCTGTGGTCTGTCCAGTGGAGTCCGGTGGAGTGGCTGAAGGTGATGTCCTTGCTGGAGGAGAAGACGGGGTCAAGCGTGTGTCCGACGTAGTGGGTGGGGGTGTTCACCAGCTGCTTGAGTCCGAGGTTGGCGAGGTTGTCCAGCAGGGTGGTGGTGTTGCTGTCATTGTTGTTCTCCAGGTGGAAGTTGAGGTCCCCTAGGAGGATGTAGTCAGCGGAGGAGAGGGCGTGCGGGCTGATGAAGTCTGCGATGTCTTGTGCGAGGTCCTGGGGGTCTGTAGATGAGGGTGCCTCTGAGGGTCGTCTTGGGGTCAGTGTGTATCTGGAAGTGAAGATGTTCGGCGGCTGTGAAGGTGTCGTCGGAATTGGTCGTGATGCGGATGGTGTTCTTGTGGACGATGGCGATGCCTCCTCCTGTCTGGTTGACACGGTCCCTCCGGGTGATCTTGTAACCATCCGGGATGGCGATGGCGATGTCGGGCGCTGAGGAGGCGTCCATCCATGTTTCCGTGAGGAAGGCGACGTCTGGAGATGTGGTATCGAGCAGGTTCCAGAGTTCCACCGCGTGCCTGTGGACGGAGCGGGTGTTGAGCAGGAAGCACTTCAGGTGGTTGCTGCTGGTGCTCGGCTTGGCGGGTGCAGTGCAGGTCCGGATGCAGGAGAAGTTGCAGGATTGGCAGCTGAAGGGTCCGTGGGAGCGTCGCGGGGTGGCTCGGTAGCATCCGGGGATCCGGCCGGTGTTGAGTGCGTTGAGTGTGGCGGCATCGTAAGTCCGGCGGTGGGCTGGCTTCTGCGGGGACCAGGGGTTCTGGCGCTGGGCGCGGACGGGCGCAGACAGGCTTGCCTTTGGCGCACAATCGGCGCGCCCGCTGCGCGTGAACGCTGCGCGTGCGTGGGGGCGACATAAGAAGGTAGCCGGGAGGGAGGGTCAGCTGGGTGGCGGGAGCGGGGCGGCCAATGGGCTGGCAGGGGGCGGTGCCGCAGGGAGGCAGCGGCGGGAAAGACGGGTGCGGGCGGGCGGCTCAGCGGTGGCTGGGTCGCCCTAGGCAAAGCACAGGAACAATCAAGCAGGCAGCAGGAGGAGCGTGGGGGCGACCAGGCCTGGGCAAGGCTCAGCAGTCGCTCCCGAGGTGGAGTAAAGGTCTCCTTAAGAAGGTAGCCGGGAGGGAGGGTCAGCTGGGTGGCGGGAGCGGGGCGGCCAATGGGCTGGCAGGGGGCGGGCCGCAGGGAGGCAGCGGCGGGAAAGACGGGTGCGGGCGGGCGGCTCAGCTGCGGCTGGGTCGCCCTAGGCGAAGCACAGGAACAATCAAGCAGGCAGCAGGAGGAGCGTGGGGGTGACCAGGCCTGGGCAAGGCTCAGCGGGCTGATAAACTCTGTGGGGTATAGTTGAGAACACACTGCGGCAGGTACGGCTGAAACCAAGGCACTCATAGACATCCGGTTAGTAGCGGCACGTTGAAGCTCTGGATCGATATTCCTAGACTTTTCCAAAAAGTGTGCTGAGAAGTCCTCCCCACTGTGTCCAGAGGTTTTGATTGCAGGAATAGGATTGGTATATTGATTAGCTTGTTGTTTCATGATATCAAACAGTTTTTTTGGTTGGTTTTTGGCACTGTCTAGCTGAGCCCTGAAATTATCTGATTTAGAAATGCAAATGGGTTTGTTATAAGAGCTTCTCATCTTCGTTAACTGCTTGTGACTAGAGGTGGAGGGGGCATTTCTCCAACATCTCTCAGAGAGCCTTAGTTTGTGACGTTCATCGTTAAGAGCGCCATTGAACCAGGGTTTGGATTGTTTGCAAGGAATCCTTTAGAGTTGCTTAGGAGCGGCAGAGTCATAATATTTGACATGGAGTTGATGTAATGATCCATCAACTCTTCCAAATTATTCATGTTAGGGGAGGTTCCAGCAGATTCTTGCTCAAGTTGGAAAGATTAGAGATGTTTATGTCTCTCAGATTGCGAACCATTTGTTTGTTTTTGAGCGGTTGACCTTGTCTCAGCAGTACCTTTTCCCGAATGTGAAAGGAGATTTGGTGATGATCTGACCAATTACATGGTACAATGTCATCAAGTTGAATGATGTGATCACAAGCTATATTAAGGTCAAGGGTAGCGCCCTTGTAGTGGGTGGGTCCGTTGCAGGCCTGACTGTAACTGAGGTCAGAGAGGAAAGCCTTAATGGAGCGAACTAACGGATCATTTGAGTCATTCGGGTGAAAGTTGAAGTCACCAAGGAAGATATGGTCTGGGTGAAGGGCCAAGCAAGCAGAGATGGATTCCATCAATTGCTCTACGAAACGAAAGTTCTCATTTATATGGTAAAAACATAATATTAGTAACCACAGCTATATCTTAAATGATGGGGCTGCTGTTGATCTGAAACTGAATACTCAATGCTTCTGACACAAGGACTGAACCTATATTTGTTATAAGAGGATGGACAAAGCCACAATTTTTTTTTTATTTTTTTTTATTGAAAATATAAAAACAGCAAGGTAAAGAATATCTTACACAAAGTGCCAATTTAAATGGGGAAGGAAAAGTCAATACAATGAAATCAGCAATCCATGTACGGAAGGGGAAGGGGGGGAGGACAAAGGGAAAATCAATATACATACAAATGAGCAGTCAGAATGCGTGGTCAGGGGGAAAGTGGGACATCAGTATTATCTGCGATAGGCGGTGCACAAATATCTCCACGGTAGGTATTCCAGCATTCCCATATTCTACACCACTTCCGGGGCCGACCCCGGGCCAAATACACTGTTTTTTCTCGGAACATGCACCAATCCATATTTTCCTTCCATAATTCAACTGTAGGTGGCTTTTGGGATCCCCACAATTGAGCTATATCGCGCTTGGCGATCATGGCCCTCAGGGTCGCCCATTGTGTCTGGGCTACGTTATAATCCGTGGGTTCCCAAACATTCAATAGACATCGCCTAGCTTCTGGTAAGAGGGCAACCCCCGTTACTTCCTGCATTACATCATGTACCCCACTCCAGAAGGCAGCAACCTCACGACATTCCCAAATAATATGAAGAAATGTCCCTATCTGGCCGCATCCTCGCATGCACAAACCCTCCTCAGAAAAGCCCATGTGTACCAATCGGGGGCCCGTGACGTATATCCTATGAAGAATCTTAAGTTGAACCAGTCTGAGTCGAGCTGGAATCGCAACCTCCTTGGGAGAGGAGATCGCAGATTGCCAGTCCTCGTCATCCAGTTCAAGGCCGTCACGGGTCCACAAGTCACGAAGACGCAAAAGGAGATCCGACCTATCATTTATTAATTTTTATAGACTAGGGAGATAGTACTAACGGGCACATAACCGTCTAACAATCTATCTTCGAGCGGGGGACGACTCCGGAATTACCTCCCCCACTGGGAAAACCGACCTCAAAGCATGGCGAACTTGAACGTAACGGAAGTACTCTGAATCAGCTAGTTCATACTCCTTCTTTAGCGATTTAAACAATTTAATCTGGCCCTTCACCCAGAGGTCTCCCACCTTACTGATACCAATGAGATCCCACTTATCAAACCCCTTGGTCTTCCACAGTTTACCAAGTTTATCAGAGCCAAAAAGCGGGGTCGCCCGAGTCAAGCGGTCTTTCCATCTCATCGAACTAGTTGCATCCTGCCACAGACGCACTGCCGTCTTGGTAGGTCCCGACAAGTCCTTAATCACCGATCTAGAATATAGTGCCCTGTAATAGTTACCCCCAGGTAACAGCCATCTATCCTTTGCAAAGGCAGGGTTCAATTCGGGACCATACTACCATGGTTGATGGCTCCCAATTGAGATGCCCAATAGTAACGTTTTATATCAGGGAGAGCGATCCCCCCGTCATACCATGGGAGCGTCAGTTTAGCAAGTGCAATACGAGGTCTACCATCCCAAATCAACTTCCTTTGAAGACCCTCGACTGCACGGAAATAGCTAGCCAGAACTACATCAAGAGTGTTTTGGAGTGCATAAAGAAAACGAGGCAGAGACATCATTTTAAAGATAGCCGCACGACCTAGCGGTGAAAGCGGAAGCTTACGCCATCCTGCGACATCTTGTTTCAATCTAAACAAGGGAGGGAGGAGGTTATGTTCATACCGAGTCGTGGGGTCCAATGAAATATAGATACCGAGGTATTTAAACCCTGTGTACGCTATCTGGATGGGACAATTATTTGGGAGAATAGGGACATCACCTGAAAGGACGTATAAATAGGATTTGGTCCAGTTAATGATTAGACCTGAGTTTCTGCCGAATGAATTCAAAACATCGCACAATACTATCAGGGATTTCCGGGGCGAAGTCAAATACAATAAGATATCATCTGCATAAAGCGAGATGCGATCTTCAAACTCCGGGGAACACCGAATACCCTTCATCGAGGGCTCCCACCGGATCCACGCGGCAAGTGGTTCGAGAGCTAGAGCGAACAAGAGCGGTGACAAAGGACAACCCTGACGAGTTCCCCTCCCAAGACCAAACGGAGCCGACACTCGGCCATTCACAACAATTTGCGCAAGGGGGTCCTCGTAGACAAGCCGCACCCAGCCAATAAAACCGGGTCCAAACCCAAACTTAGCCAACGCGGCCCATATATACGGCCATTCCACAGTATCGAAAGCCATCGTGGCATCCAACGATGCCAAGATGGCCGGCTCACGCAACGTCGCAGTTCTCGCGAGAACACCGTGCAGTCGCCTAAGATTCAGGGCAGTATTTCTATGCGGGATAAAACCGGATTGATCCGGATGTATCAACTCGCTAATTACAGTGATCAATCGGTTAGCCAATACTTTTGCAAGGATCTTAGGTTCCGCATTTAAAAGGGATATAGGTCGATACGACGCACACTTATCTCTCGGCTTCCCTTCCTTATGGATCACCACAATAGTCGCTAAACGCTGATCACGGGGGAGAGAGACACATTCCCAAGACTCCAGAAACATATCCCGGAGATAGGGAGCCATCTTGTCAGGGCGCAACTTGTAAAGTTCAATAGGCAGGCCATTGGGACCCATTGCTTTCCCCGAACGCAAGGAACGAATCGCAAGCGCCACTTCATCAGGTGTTATAGCGGCGTCCATTCGGTCTCTATCAACATCAGAGAGACGCGGTAAAGCGATATCTCGCAACAATAGATGTGAGTCCTCCTCCGGTCTGTCAGACACAGAGGAGTACACCGCTTTGAAGTGATCTGCAAAACACTGAACTATCTCCTTAGGGTCAGAGATCCGAACACCAGCATCCGTCTCAATCACAGGCACCACCCGATTAGCTCGATCTTTCTTATCCAGCAATGCAATCAATTTACCAGCTTTGTCTCCCACGTCATACAGACGTCCCTGCTGCTCCCTACTCATGGCCTTAGCCGCGTCGGTAACCAATGTCCTGTACTCAAGTTGTTTTAGTCGCAGAACATGGGTCTTGGCACGGGTGACCCCCCGCTCCAGGTCAAGCTCCAAGTCAGCGATCTCTGTTTCAAGCTTAACCACCTCCTCATCTCTCCGTTTCTTAACACCCGCTATCAACGACAGGGCCTGCTCCCTAAGGACAGTCTTGAAAGCCTCCCAAAGCGATACCGCTGATGAAACAGAACCCTCGTTTTCCAAAAAATACAGTTCAAGAGATTTTACCAGGGCAGCGTGAGTTGTAGGGTTTCGGAAATACCAAGGGTTAATCGGGGCAACCCGTCCCTCGGACCCGGAATCTAAATCTATCTGTAGCCATAGTGGAGAATGATCCGAAATTCCCCGAGCTAAATGCTTGACCTCAGTGACAGAAAAAGCCTGCACGGCCGGTACCAAAACATAGTCGATCCTGGAGAGGCTACCGTGAGCGCCCAAATGAAACGTATATTGCCGTTGAGTAGGATGTAACAACCTCCAACAATCTACCAGACTTAAAGTGTCAATAAATCCATGGAGCCAGTTCTGCGATCCCTTTAGATCTCTGGGCGGGTATCGATTGACCACACCGGAAACTACTGCGTTAAAATCACCACCTAGAAGCAGTGACCCCTCAGGGAGAGCCAGAACAATCCGCCCCAAGTCCGCGAAAGTAGTTGATTGCAGGCCAGGGGGGACATATACCGAAACCAGAGAGAGGGTGCGGCCCTCCCATCTACCCGTAAGAGCGATGTAGCGCCGTCTATCATCGAGAACAATGGAGTCGATCTCCAGTGGGAGAGAATTCTTAATGAGGATTCCAACCCCTCTAGAGCCGGAGGAAAACCCAGCATGTGCAACCAGACGATACCCCCTCCTATTCATAGCATAACAAGTATTACCAATCAAGTGCGTCTCCTGAAGAACGACCACATCAGGGGAGAGACGTTTCAACAGTTGCAACACCACCCCACGTTTTATCCTATCCCCCAGCCCATTCACATTCCAGCTCATTAGTTTCAGCCCTCTACCCCCCATTCCGAAGAAGAAAGAAAATCCAACCCCAGTAAGAACTCAACACCTCGATGAAACGATTTAAGGATACGGTACCTTGCAAAAAAACAGACACACACCCCAACAGAACCTCCCATCCCCCCACCAACATCCCGTTACAACGCCCCCCACCCTGCACCCCCGCGTAAGACTAAAAAGCCACCCAAACTTGCAGTGTGACCGTCGCCCCCACATTTAACTAAACTACAAAAAGACACTCAGAGGAGGAAAAAAGACCCACCAATAGCCCCGCAACCCCCCAAATGTACATTAAATCACATGTCAGGATTATCGAACCACAGTCCAAGGTCCACGAAAAAAAACCAGGAACCAAGCAACCGGCGACTATTCTTGTTCCGCCTGTCCGCCATCTGCTCAGCCAGATCGCTCCTCCGATGGAAATTGGTTCGGTAGAGTGTCCACCCAGTTGGCCACCACCTCTGGTCGATCAAAAAAATAAGTCCACTCAGCATGTTCAATCCTCAACTTGGCCGGGAAAAGCATAGCATATTTGAGTCCCTTATCACGCAGTCTTCTTTTCACCCCCAGGAAACCGAGTTGTTGCTTCTGGACAGATTGGGTGAAGTCCGGGTAGAAGCTGATATTTGTGTTTTCGAACTTTGTAGGTCCACCCATCCGTGAGGCCTGCAGGATAGCGTCTCTATCACGAAAATTGAAAATTCTCGCAATGATAGGCCGCGGTGGGGCACCCAGCTTCGGTTTGCCGCCCGGAACTCTGTGAGCCCGTTCAACTGTAAAGAACGTACTCAATCCTTTAGGTGCAAGGTGTCCAACAATAAGGTTCTCAACAAAGAGGTCAGCTGCAGGATCCTCCGCCTTCTCCGGGACCCCAATAATACGGACATTGTTACGCCTGGCCCTTCCTTCATAGTCCTCCAGACGACGTGTGAGGAGATCACTGGTGGTCTTTAGGTGACGGACCTCCGTCTGTAGGTCAGCGACATCACCCGTCAGACTAGAAGTCTTGATATCCAGTGATTTGACCTTCTCATTAGTTTTTGCCAGGTCTGTGCGGATCAGGTTGACATCTATCGCCACGGTATCGAGCTTATGGGCGAGAGTCTCCATTTGTTGCCCTAATGAGGATTTAATCCCGTCAATAGCGGCCATGACATCTTGCAGGGTCAGTTCATTGGCCGAAGTTGGTGGATCTCTAGTGTCCTCCTGTGACCTACCAGATCCGCCGGGAGATCCCTTAGCTTGGGCATATCGATCCATGATATTAGTCTGGGTATAGCCACCCCGCCGAGTGGTCTTTAGTTTCTGCTTTTCGCCCTCTGGTTTCCCCGTCATTGCGGGAGATAGGTTAACTTGAGTAGCAGAGACAAGTCAGGAAGATGGCGGCCCCTGGTCCCCTCGGGCGGAGGCAGCCCCAGCCAGGGGGCACAGGCCAAATGTCCTCCAAATTCGGCAAGACGATGAGAAATCACACTTGTGGGTGTCACTGGGCGGCCGTCTTCAGGCTCAGGTGTGGGCACTGCTCCAGTCACAGTTCTCTCTAAAAGCAAAACTGAAAGTGAAAGCAACCGGACCGGACGTCCCAGCCCCCTCAAGCCGATGTTGTTCAACTACGGCCCGGGCACCGTGCCAACTCCACAGCCGGGCATCACGGAGACGTAGGCCGCAATCTTCTAATCGCCGTAACTCCGGCTCCCGGGGTTCGATTCAAAAACTGAAAGCAGGTTTCACCTCACTCGTGGTTCGCCTTCACGAAGACATCAATGATGGACAGGATAAACAACAGGATAGATGCGGGAGGTTACGAGGGTCTCGGGAGCCCTAAGCTTACGCGGCCATCTTGGTTGCGCGCGAAGCTCCTCCTCCAAAGCCACAATATTATCCTGCATTTTGATCAACATAAAACCACCCTAATTATGGCGGTGTTGAGGTGCAATCAGGTTTGCTCCATCTTTCTTACCACATTGGGCATATAGCTGGACAGAACTGTGATCTTTTAAACAGCAACTTGCTTTCAATTCATATACTAGCAGCTGTGGAGGTCACCGCCTAGAGATATAGGGTCTACTAGATGAAACATTGAAACATAAGATCATGCACTGAATACTTCTCAGAAAGGAGTAGATGATGCCGCCAATAGCATGGCTCTCAGACCTTGAAAGGAAGCTTGGGCAGTGTGATAGCAGCTCATTATCAATCAAACCAAAATTGGCGTATAAAGATACATAACAAAAATATACATAAAACATCTATTCATTGCTAGAAGAAATAATGTAATCACGTGTGATGCTGAGCACAGATTATAGTTCTGGCAGTAAATACTTTAAAAATATTTGTATTTATTGTGGTAGAGTGGATAATGACATTTCCAAGTATGCACACAGATTATCTGTGCGCATCCCTCTATCTACTTTCAATATGGAAAATGGAGCCAGAGTAATGACTGACAACATAGACTAAAAGACTAGATAAGGTGTAAAATTGTATTGATACTGAGGAGAGTTGTGATTATAATCGCCTCAGAACAATAGTAGTTGTCTTGAACAACCATGTTGAAACGTGGGCCTAGTAGTGTAGGGATCAGGTTATATAAGGCTTGTTCCATTAATTCCCTGATTAATTCTTCCTTGCCTTCCCAGATTGCGAGTGAGCAGATATCTTTCCAGCGTCAACCAATTATAAGTTGAGTGGAATTCATTATCGCGAACAATTCATTTGGAGTATCCTTTGAAAGCCCTATCATAATCACAGTGGGATCTACTCCATGGGTAAGACAGCCCTGTTTAGCCATAACCTTAGTTATACCAATCCAGTAGCCCTGAAAACCAGTATATACAACAAATAATTGTACCCTATCTACCTCAGGGTGCCCACAACAGGATAAGCCATTCTACCTGTAATACAAATTTTCCAGTCATCTGCAGTGTAATACAAAAAATCTAAAGCTGCCTCGCAGTTTTGATGTTTAAGATGGAAAGAGATGATAACTGAATACATGAAGGCTATTAACCTGTTGACCCAGGATCTTATACTAAACAGGGTCCCAAACCCATTGATTCCAATGATGGGTGAAATGGTCAATATTGCTACTCTTCTGAGAATCCAGGAGGTAAGTACTCGTTGTATGGCTCTATATCTGTTTCCCACTGATGGCCCGCAGAATGGTGACAGCAGCGGCAGATCCACAAGTACTTGGAGAAATAGCTGTATGGAATATTATGCTATCATAAAATTGCCATTTTCTGTGGAATTCTTTTTTGTTGTTAATTTATTTACTTAACAGTTTTAGAAAGCACACCTGAACTAGATGGGCATTAGGGAGCTTTACAGATAACATTTGGAGTCACATCACATTACAACAAAGGATTCGCATTGTAACCCATGAAGAACGCAGACATATTAATCGGGTAAACATTGGTCAATGTTGAAGAGAATAAAAGGAAGAGGATGTTTGTCAAGATTTCGTAGAGCTGGAATATGTGAGATTTTAGGTGTTTAATAGATGCGAGGATGCGGCGAGATCCCCCAACCCAGCCAGAGACAGTACATACAAATTGCTAGCCTCTCAGCTAGAGGTGAACCTGTATGTATACTTTTATCAAACAGTGGTTCATCCTGGAATTAATTGGTTTAGATAATATCTCTTAGATAAGCATAGTTAAGCTAATCAATACCACAGCAGTTAATTCCAAAACAATCCAAATTAATACATCAATCGCTAAAAAGAAACATTTCTGGTCTGGGAGGTGCCACTTTCACCTAATGCTGCTGCTTGGGGCTTTGGAGGGGTCCGGGGGTGTGAGGGCAGATTGGGCGCTTTTGGGAACAGTTAGAGTGGTGGTGAAGAGAGACATTGCGGCCCATTGAAAGGCTTCTGCTCTCCCTATGGTGTCACAGAGGCATCGTGGTGTGGACTGTTGTGTGCAACAAGAGAAGACTGTGTATAAGGCACAGGGATGCCCGTCGAAACACAAACGTATTTGGGGGAAGTGGTTGGGTGTACTGGAATAGCCTTATCTTTTCTCGGCTTGCATGAATATGTCTCCTTCTTGGCAATTCGTCCTATGATTCTCCGCCTTGCTTATTTGTCCTTTGCATTATCTCTTGTTAGCTGAATGCTTTACCTATATGCATAAGTCGATAAAGTTGGTTATCAAAAACAATATCAAAAAGAAATATTTATCTAGGGCTATTGTATGGTAATCTCTTTGTTTTCATGCGGAATAGAATGTCATTATTCGATTGTGGTACAGTGTCACAAGTTCTCGAGCGTGAGGTGCACAACTTTAGGAAAATAATCTTGATTTATATATAAACACGTAGTGATGTGACAGTTGTGTACATCAAAAATGCGAAACATTAAACTTTCAACGATTTAACTGCGTATTTGTTCATTTGAAACAAGTTGAAGTTTCAGCCGTAGTGACTATGCATCTACGGCCCACCGTCAGGACAGTCAACAAGTAGGATGAAGCAAAGTATCAGGAAGATCATGGTTGGAACAGGATTTACAGTTGAGAATTTCTTTCTTAGTGGAGTTGAGCTTCGGATGCTTCTGGGTATTGGCCAAGGACACATGTATCAAAGTCAGACAGCTTCTCCAGCTGTGGAATGAATTTCATATCATCAACTCAGTTGTGGTAGGTTAGTTTGAACGGATTAATGAGTTCTGGGAGGGGGACCTGTTAGGTGAAAGGCGCTGAACAAAAAAGGAGGTTAATGTGCTTTATTTCCAACGTATGAAGTGGTTCAATCCAGCACAGTAGCATTAATTCCAATATTATTCATTCTCCCAAGTGATACTTGGTAAACCACCATGTAGAAGGTAGAAAAGAGGTCCAGAAGAAGAATGACAAAAAATCCATTAGATTCTATAGTACTCACAGGATCATCCCAGATGGATATTGAGGCGGATCTGGTACCTCTGCTGCATGGGAATCCTGCTTGTCTATCTGAGAGCAGGTTGTTTTACTCTAGGAATGCAGAGATCTGGGGGAATGCTGCATTTTCAATACGCTTCCTCAGTGGCTGGTTCATTGTATATTGGCTTAATATTAGGGGGATGTGCCAGGTCAACCCCTAGCTTCTTTAAGATAGGTCTCAAGTAACAGGATTTTCAAGGTCAGTGAAGAACTGACTTTTAGAAATTGAGAAATTGCTTTCACTGAAATAAAAGAAGAGGATTTAAAAAGGATGTTCTTGAACATCTTCAGAGGGCATTGGTCAGCCGGTGAGGTGGCAATTCTCCTGGCCTCGATTAGGCAAGTGGTGTCATTCAGAGAGAGCATGTGCAAGGTTGTTTAGCAATGTGAACAGGTTTGAGCATTGGTGCAACGGATGGGAACCACAGATCACTTTTGTCACAAAGTAGGACTCAAGATTTCTGCCAGTGAAATGCAGAATTCCTGAGTAAGATTAATGCGGGAGGACATGCATTTGCAGTTATGGAATCCAGCAATAATTTTGAATAGTTTATGAATGAGCATATTGTTTCTGTGATGCAACCGGTGCTGTGCGATTTGGTTGTTTTCTAGACAGCTGCTTTGAAAATTTGTTTGTGGCATTTCAGCCAGTGCCTTACCATGTTGTTATGTGTGTTTTCCAATGCCTTTCCAGGATTCTATCTTAAGTTTCTGTAGATTTACATTGATGTTGAACCAGCCAGTGGTCCACGGCTGTATGGGTAGATGAAGGAAGATGTGATGGTCACCTCTGGTAACCGGGTAACTTCTTGTCACTAAAATGAGTCCTAGAATGGAGAAGATAGCATCAAGCAATGCCAGGCAGAATATGTGGGCATCAGATTAGTATGTGGAAGCTAAATCCTTCTAGATTAACAAGGAGGCATTAACAATTAGGGAATCCTGGCTTGTAGAACCAGATGTTGAATCTACGTAATATACATATATAGAGGTGACCAATTGTCATGTCTCAGAAAGTTGATTGGGACTTTAATGTAGAGGAATAACATCCATTTCCAAATGGCAGGGGTCTGCTGCAAAACTCGGCAAATAAAACCAGATTACTTCTTTGAGTTATTTACCCTAAATGTTGGTATGCTATATTATAGACAACAGAATCTTCTTCTGTAGGGTGGCTCCACTATCTCCTGTCGCTCATCAATGGAAAACCATTGCCTTCTAATAATCCATGCAATAAGCCTGGGAATGTTGTGTGCAACAATCATTAGTCCCTGTACCATAAAGACTTATAGCTTCTTGATTTCCTGTCTCTCCTAAGATTCACTTCTACCAGTGAGGCACCTGACCATATTGCACATTTTGGTAGGTTTGGTGAAGTCCCAAATACTTTTTCATTCTATTGCACAATTGTCTGAAGCAGCTTAATTAACTTTTATGCACATCTTCTTTAAAATGAATGACGTGTATATTAAAAATGTTTACATATATAAAAAGGTGTACAAGGGAGCTTTAAAGCAAAGGTTCTGTAACATTTGTAAAAATTGGTGCTGAGAGGACACATATGGCTTTTGTGAGGCCCCACAATAAAAAGTGCTGTTTCAAGAAGAAATTATAAATGTTAATTACCATTCCTAATGAATGCAGTGATGAGGATTATACTCTATTAATACTTGTTGTATGTACTTTATTCGATATAAAATATCATAAAAGCATGAACAAGGTATTTTTAAGAATAGGAAGTCCAACAATTCATACAACAGTTAACAATATAAAAATGTAACCAAAAAATCCGTTTAAAAAAGAAAAAAATGTATACACTATATACAATAAAAACAAATTCATTTACAGTTGGCATATAAACAGCATTTGGGCCCTGAGGACGTTAACTCTGACTGTGCTTTAACAGCTTTGAACTTATCAGCCAGCCGTTGCCCAGATATTTTGCTACCGCACAAATCATGGTGAGGGAGGCGGTTTCTGATTTAAACGTCCATAGTGCTGCCCTATAGTCAGTAAACCCCAGGTTTTTGCATGTAGGTTTCAGCCATTTCCTCCTGGCAGCCCTATAAGTGGGACATGCGAAGAGGAAGTGGGGAAGCAATTCTGATGGCGCTTGGCAACCTGGGCAGCTCACAGAAGCCAAGCTATGATTCCTCCAACCCGCTACCAATTCATTGAGTGGGAGCATCCCTAGCCTGAACTTCGTGTATAGCAATCTATCACGGGGAGATTGTATAAAATCAAGATAGCACTCAAATTTAGCAACCGGCTTGTGCTCTAGAAACTGTTCAGTGAGGGTCCCCCAATTGGATTTTCGTGCCTCCACCCCTTTCACCCATTCCCAGTATGCCTTCTTGATAATTTGCTTGGCTGGCACGATCTGGGTTGCCCAAGCCTCTCTGAACCCAATTTCTATTACCAACTGCTTTAATTTACCGATCCACTTGATCTTATTCCCTGAGTCTAGATTGATGATCTCACTCAGTGCAGCCGCGTAGTTGGCCAGTTCAGGAGTCCTTCTTAGGCGCACCCAGAACAATAATGGACGTAATCTAGCAATATTTGTGAAGGACTGCTTTCCCAGGTCTCTACGGAGCGGAGTCAGAGGGGTGGAGAGAGGAAGAGATACCAGACCACTGAAAAACTTGTTCTCTGATTTCTCTAGCTCACAAACATCCTCGAATCCCCATAACTCCGACCCGTAGAGCGCCAAAGGCAGTGCCTTACCATCATAGACCACGAGAGCCGGGCCTACTGGTCTACTAGATGAGAGCTGCTGTTCTCTTAAAATGGCTCCCGCTACCCTTCTGTGATTAAGGAGCATTTTGGCTCAATGGGTATTCCATTTCATTTGATTATTCATCCTGATCCCCAAATAGTCAAAAGACTCTACAGTTTCCAAGGGGATACCCTTCAGGTTGATACTGTTCTTGAAGCGTTTGGAAGGGGAGAGTGTCATCAGTTTCGTTTTGCCGGTGTTAATCGTTAGACTCCGTAAATTGCAAAAGTGACTAAACCTATCTAACAATTTTTTTAGGCCGGAGGGTGTTTTTGAGACCAGTAACGTATCATCTGCGAATAGGAGGGTCGGTGTTTTCTCCCCGGCCAGGGTTGGGGCATCAGATGAAACCTCTCTCAAATGGTCTACCACCCCATTTACAAAGAGAGAGAACAAGGTTGGAGCCAAAACACAACCCTGGCGCCCCCCCCTATTCACTGCCACCCTTCCCGTTAGCTGGCCTTGATTGTCCCACCTGATTCTGGCATAGTTCCCCTCATGGAGACGCTTAGTAAAGTCAAGAATCATGGGAGGGATCCCCAGGTCATACAAAACTTGCCATAGCTTAGCCCGGGGGACCAGATCAAATGCGGTCTTGAGGTCGATAAAAGCCAGGTATAGGCTACCCTTCCCAATGGATACCACTTTCCAGTGTAGGGTGCAGAATCTAAACACTTGATCTATCGTCCCTACTTTCTTCCTGAATCCCGCCTGAAAATGCAAAAGGACGTTGGCTTCGTCCATCCAAGATCTTATTCTCGTTAGGAGGACCCTGCCAACCACTTTTTGTGTTACGTCGATTAAACTAATCGGCCTATAGTTGGCAGGATCCTCCCTATTGCCTTTTTTGTATATCGTAACTACCTCTGCCCCTTTCCAGGAGTCCGGGACGGGATGGCCTCTGGCTAACAAGTTCATTATGAGGAGGATGAAGTCCGCCCACACTTTGACTTCGCGCAAGAGTAAATCACCAGGAAGGCCGTCAGGACCCACCGCCTTTCCTGCGGCTAGCCCAGCTATGGCAGATGAAACCTCGTTGAGCTCAAAGGGCTCATCTATATTAGCCCCCTCTAGCAGGTAGTCTGGACTAAAATCCCCGGCGGTTACTGGGATAGATCCTATAGACTCTGCCGAAGTTGATTCAGCATCACAATACAGAGCAAGGAAATGGGCATGTCATTCATGTTCCGTAATGTGATTAGGAATCAGATTGGATCCCTTCCGACTGCCAGTATTTCCCAGAAAACTACAGAATCTTTTAGTAGAGAGGCGGCTTTGAGTTCCTGCCAGTGGTCTTCTTCCCAATTGCGTTTAGCTAGCTCGACTGCCCTTGCGTACTCTTTGCTCGCTAGTCTGACCAGAGGAGGATTGTTCCTTTTTAAAGCCAAGGAGAGGCTGTGCCTCTTTTCCCTGCAAACGTCTGAGTACCACAGGTTAGAAGGCCTGGGAAGCTGTTTATTATAGGTACTCTGATTGCTAGGGTCCGGGGTGGCGACAAACTCTCCCAAACCATCGATCGTCTTCTGATAGAATTCGGGAAAGGGAGAGGGCTCTATGATCTCTGTAGCAGCACTGATCACCTCAAGCTCTATTGATTTCTGCTCGATGAGCTCTCTAATATTAGCCAATTTATCCTCCTGATAAGCGACCTTATGCCATTTAAGGCGGCGGTTGCAGTGGGAGGGGACTACCTCTTTTGTCAGCATCCTCACCAAATTTGAGGACTTGGAGATCGTCCAGTTATTTCTTAATTGCATACAGAGTGGATTGTGGTCACTATCCTGGGTTGGTTTCACCTCCATATCCAATAGATCTCCCCAAAGTCGGATAACTAGAAAAATGTAATCAATCCGCGATGGGCAGCTGGGCCTGTTGTATGTGTTAGCCCCTTTTGGATCGGAAAGTGTTCGTCCATTAGCAGCTCTCAAATTGAACTCAACAGATATGACATTCAATTGTATGTCCACATTTTAATTGGGGGGAGACTAAGCAATGGGATGGCAAATTTGCTGTCCTGCTCCCCAATACCCAGCACATCCTCCTCGCTAAGCGGTTCGAATGTGCAGTTAAAATCTCCCACCACTATAATGGCAGAATTAGGGGGTAGAGTGGACAATTCAGATTCAAGAACTGTTAGAATAGCCGATTGAACATTCCCAGGTGACCCTCTAGCGTACACGTTAAATATCTCCAAGTTAGGGCTGTTTGGGGGACCTTTCACCGTCAGGTGTAGGATGTCTTTAGATGGAGTAGTGTGCATAGTGGTAAACCAGTTTAAGGAAATGCTCAGCCAGATATGGAGGCCCCCAGAAGGACGGCCCCTCCCCGTACTTAGAGCTGGGATAAAATATGTTGCAAACCCAGATTTATGTAGGGGAAGCAGACTACAAGTCTCTTGGAACAAGCAGATATCTTGTTTTTCAATAAAATTATTCCATTCGGGGAGAAGCATTTTTTTTCTAACACTGCGATGTTCCACGAAAGAAAACGGATTGTCCCTGGATTACTTCCTTTCCCAATGTATGGATCAATCAATCCCCCCCCCCCGCAGATCTGCCCTTCCCAAGACCACTAGCGCGGGCATGCTCATCCTCCCAAAGCCCATCCACTGCTTCCTGACGGGGATCCATAATTAGGGGCTTGTCTAGTCAATCAACTAAGCCTAGGCCAGACTATGTTCCCCTCCCCCCTGATGACCATTGCGGGGTGCAACAAAACTGAATTGCGGAGTGCCCTGGAGGGAGAGTACGGCGCTCGAGTTCCACCAGATTTTTAGCAATGACAGCGCTGAATAACTGTATCTCAATACAGTCCGTCTGAGAACTTCCCAGGCTGACCCTTCTTACTTTTGCCAGGTCCTCTCTAATCACCGACCTGCAGCCCCTGACATGTCTAGTCCAATGTATCACTTTATTTTTAAGGGAATCACTACTCTCATAGTTTTGATTACTTATTAACCTTGGAACCTTGGTCATGTATATCTTGGGAAGAGGGTTCTCCAAGGGGGTATTTCCCATATGTATACCTGGTCTTAATTGGCTGCCCTGACCTTCCCTCGTCGGGAAATTTCCTGTAGCAGGCTGTTTTTCTGTTGCTACTCGCCTGTTACCTAAGGATAAGTCTCGATTGCACCAGGGGTTAGAATTAGATTTACCAGGATAATTAGACTTTTCAGTGGGTGTCTGTGCAGTGATCTTATGCCCTAATGCTGGCCTCGACCCTTCTCCCTCAGTGACCCCCAACCGGGGCCTATTATTAACACTACGGGGCGTGAGGAGTGTAGAAGGAACCACAATAGAAGGGGGTCTGTGCCCAAGGCTAGAATCGAGTAATGGAGAGGGAGCAGGAGAATTATTTCGACTGTGCCTAAGAACATCCACCTTCTTACTCAGAGAGGCTAATTCTTTTTCGAGAAGAACTACTCTTTGTAATATAGTGCTGATGTTAGTAGAACAGGCACTGCAGATCTCTGTGTTGAAAGGGGATTGGGTTTCATTTTCTTTACTCATAAACTTTGGTATGTTGTCCTCACCAATAGATTCTAAGATGTCGTATCTATTAGAACACGGAATTTGGGCCTTAGATACATCCGCCTCTAAACTACCTTTGGCAGTGTCACCAGCTGTTCCACAAACATTCTGCACTATAAGAAGTGGCGCTGATATGCCCATCTCTGACCTATGTACCTCACCAAAAGCGCTAATTTGTGGTGTTCTTTTACGAAAAACTGCAGGGATTACTCTTCTCTTTGCCCCGGCTAGGGCATCGTCTAGTGGGTCGTTAGTGGCAGCTGGGAGGGATAAGTTGTTAGCCCCCAGAACCTCCTCGCATTCACTTACAATTGCCTCAATCCTTGTTAGGACACAATTACTGGCCGCATGTGTTACTTTCTTGTTTTTTTTTCCCTTTTTTTGATGGGGCTAATCCTCCCCCCTCCATAGACTTCCTTTTCCCCATCACTTATTACTTATACAGGTGGGGGCAAAAATAGGAGGATTCCAATACAGTTGGCACGGCCCCTCGGAAATCCACAAATCCAGTCAGGCCCCAATAGGCAGCAGTTCAAATCAATCCAGTCACCTGGGAGTCGCAGTTCGTCCCCCACTAGTTACTGCAAACAGTACCATATTGTCCAGCACCCCGCTGCTCAAGAGGTAAGGGGGGGCCCAGCCCAGCCTCCTCTGGCCCCGGATGGCCACAGATGGCCCGCCCTTTGCCTGGGCTTAGCCCGGCGCACGTACGCGCACACGTCTCGCGGGACAGAAATGACGTAATGATTATATTGTACCTCAGCCGGAAAGGTAGGACTGTGCTGGTCGCTGTCTGCCCCCAATGGCTCCTGGGGCTTGTAGGCTGAGTCTCTGGCCCCCACGCGCCCTGGTCACCCTGCGCTGCGTATCACGCGGAGCGGGAGGTGCGAGGTTGATTTCACGGAGTGCGGGTGGAAAGGGAGGGCTGTGCTGGTCGCTGTCTGCCCCCAATGGCTCCTGGGGATTGTAGCGATACAAAAGGGGATGATGGACGGAGCGTTTGAACAAATCAAACACTCACCCCCAGTCAACTGATCTGTGTTTAATCCATCACCATTCTTTAGCCCACTCAGCCACCCCATTTCAGACATGGCTATATGCAAATCAGTCTGACCCTTTGCCTCATGGGAAAAGTCCAGCCCGAACTGCCAAGCCATGTCTTCCATGGACCGGAAACAAGCATCCTGGGACCGGTTTCGGATTCATAATCCTCATCAGCCAGGCTATCTTGAATCCAGTGGCCAAGTGAGCCAGGGACTCACGTCTGAGCATACCCTGCCACACTTAGGGCGAACAAAGCGATACAAAAGGGGATGATGGACGGAGCGTTTGAACAAATCAAACACTCACCCCCAGTCAACTGATCTGGGTTTAATCCATCACCATTCTTTAGCCCACTCAGCCACCCCATTTCAGACATGGCTATATGCAAATCAGTCTGACCCTTTGCCTCATGGGAAAAGTCTAGCCCGAACTGCCAAGCCATGTCTTCCATGGACCGGAAACAAGCATCCTGGGACCGGTTTCAGATTCATAATCCTCATCAGCCAGGCTATCTTGAATCCAGTGGCCAAGTGAGCAAGGGACTCACGTCTGAGCATACCCTGCCACACTTAGGGCGAACAAAGCGATACAAAAGGGGATGATGGACGGAGCGTTTGAACAAATCAAACACTCACCCCCAGTCAACTGATCTGAGTTTAATCCATCACCATTATTTAGCCCACTCAGCCACCCCATTTCAGACATGGCTATATGCAAATCAGTCTGACCCTTTGCCTCATGGGAAAAGTCCAGCCCGAACTGCCAAGCCATGTCTTCCATGGACCGGAAACAAGCATCCTGGGATCGGTTTCGGATTCATAATCCTCATCAGCCAGGCTATCTTGAATCCAGTGGCCAAGTGAGCCAGGGACTCACGTCTGAGCATACCCTGCCACACTTAGGGCGAACAAAGCGATACAAAAGGGGATGATGGACGGAGCGTTTGAACAAATCAAACACTCACCCCCAGTCAACTGATCTGGGTTTAATCCATCACCATTCTTTAGCCCACTCAGCCACCCCATTTCAGACATGGCTATATGCAAATCAGTCTGACCCTTTGCCTCATGGGAAAAGTCCAGCCCGAACTGCCAAGCCATGTCTTCCATGGACCGGAAACAAGCATCCTGGGACCGGTTTCAGATTCATAATCCTCATCAGCCAGGCTATCTTGAATCCAGTGGCCAAGTGAGCAAGGGACTCACGTCTGAGCATACCCTGCCACACTTAGGGCGAACAAAGCGATACAAAAGGGGATGATGGACGGAGCGTTTGAACAAATCAAACACTCACCCCCAGTCAACTGATCTGAGTTTAATCCATCACCATTATTTAGCCCACTCAGCCACCCCATTTCAGACATGGCTATATGCAAATCAGTCTGACCCTTTGCCTCATGGGAAAAGTCCAGCCCGAACTGCCAAGCCATGTCTTCCATGGACCGGAAACAAGCATCCTGGGATCGGTTTCGGATTCATAATCCTCATCAGCCAGGCTATCTTGAATCCAGTGGCCAAGTGAGCAAGGGACTCACGTCCGAGCATACCCTGCCACACTTAGGGCGAACAAAGCGATACAAAAGGGGATGATGGACGGAGCGTTTGAACAAATCAAACACTCACCCCCAGTCAACTGATCTGAGTTTAATCCATCACCATTATTTAGCCCACTCAGCCACCCCATTTCAGACATGGCTATATGCAAATCAGTCTGACCCTTTGCCTCATGGGAAAAGTCCAGCCCGAACTGCCAAGCCATGTCTTCCATGGACCGGAAACAAGCATCCTGGGATCGGTTTCGGATTCATAATCCTCATCAGCCAGGCTATCTTGAATCCAGTGGCCAAGTGAGCCAGGGACTCACGTCTGAGCATACCCTGCCACACTTAGGGCGAACAAAGCGATACAAAAGGGGATGATGGACGGAGCGTTTGAACAAATCAAACACTCACCCCCAGTCAACTGATCTGGGTTTAATCCATCACCATTCTTTAGCCCACTCAGCCACCCCATTTCAGACATGGCTATATGCAAATCAGTCTGACCCTTTGCCTCATGGGAAAAGTCCAGCCCGAACTGCCAAGCCATGTCTTCCATGGACCGGAAACAAGCATCCTGGGACCGGTTTCAGATTCATAATCCTCATCAGCCAGACTATCTTGAATCCAGTGGCCAAGTGAGCCAGGGACTCACGTCTGAGCATACCCTCCCACACTTAGGGCGAACAAAGCGATACAAAAGGGGATGATGGACGGAGCGTTTGAACAAATCAAACACTCACCCCCAGTCAACTGATCTGGGTTTAATCCATCACCATTCTTTAGCCCACTCAGCCACCCCATTTCAGACATGGCTATATGCAAATCAGTCTGACCCTTTGCCTCATGGGAAAAGTCCAGCCCGAACTGCCAAGCCATGTCTTCCATGGACCGGAAACAAGCATCCTGGGACCGGTTTCGGATTCATAATCCTCATCAGCCAGGCTATCTTGAATCCAGTGGCCAAGTGAGCAAGGGACTCACGTCTGAGCATACCCTGCCACACTTAGGGCGAACAAAGCGATACAAAAGGGGATGATGGACGGAGCGTTTGAACAAATCAAACACTCACCCCCAGTCAACTGATCTGGGTTTAATCCATCACCATTCTTTAGCCCACTCAGCCACCCCATTTCAGACATGGCTATATGCAAATCAGTCTGACCTTTTGCCTCATGGGAAAAGTCCAGCCCGAACTGCCAAGCCATGTCTTCCATGGACCGGAAACAAGCATCCTGGGACCGGTTTCGGATTCATAATCCTCATCAGCCAGGCTACCTTGAATCCAGTGGCCAAGTGAGCAAGGGACTCACGTCTGAGCATACCCTGCCACACTTAGGGCGAACAAAGCGATACAAAAGGGGATGATGGACGGAGCGTTTGAACAAATCAAACACTCACCCCCAGTCAACTGATCTGGGTTTAATCCATCACCATTCTTTAGCCCACTCAGCCACCCCATTTCAGACATGGCTATATGCAAATCAGTCTGACCCTTTGCCTCATGGGAAAAGTCCAGCCCGAACTGCCAAGCCATGTCTTCCATGGACCGGAAACAAGCATCCTGGGACCGGTTTCGGATTCATAATCCTCATCAGCCAGGCTATCTTGAATCCAGTGGCCAAGTGAGCAAGGGACTCACGTCTGAGCATACCCTGCCACACTTAGGGCGAACAAAGCGATACAAAAGGGGATGATGGACGGAGCGTTTGAACAAATCAAACACTCACCCCCAGTCAACTGATCTGGGTTTAATCCATCACCATTCTTTAGCCCACTCAGCCACCCCATTTCAGACATGGCTATATGCAAATCAGTCTGACCTTTTGCCTCATGGGAAAAGTCCAGCCCGAACTGCCAAGCCATGTCTTCCATGGACCGGAAACAAGCATCCTGGGACCGGTTTCGGATTCATAATCCTCATCAGCCAGGCTACCTTGAATCCAGTGGCCAAGTGAGCAAGGGACTCACGTCTGAGCATACCCTGCCACACTTAGGGCGAACAAAGCGATACAAAAGGGGATGATGGACGGAGCGTTTGAACAAATCAAACACTCACCCCCAGTCAACTGATCTGGGTTTAATCCATCACCATTCTTTAGCCCACTCAGCCACCCCATTTCAGACATGGCTATATGCAAATCAGTCTGACCCTTTGCCTCATGGGAAAAGTCCAGCCCGAACTGCCAAGCCATGTCTTCCATGGACCGGAAACAAGCATCCTGGGACCGGTTTCGGATTCATAATCCTCATCAGCCAGGCTATCTTGAATCCAGTGGCCAAGTGAGCAAGGGACTCACGTCTGAGCATGCCCTGCCACACTTAGGGCGAACAAAGCGATACAAAAGGGGATGATGGACGGGGATTGTAGGCTGAGTCTCTGGCCCCCACGCACCCTGGTCACTCTGCGCTGCGTCTCCCCTCATACTCTATTGAAGATGCATCTAAAACATATCTTAAAATAGTACAGTTATATTTCTCTGTAGCTAAAGTAAATAATTCTCTAAACAACCTTGCAGTTACTACCATTGAACCCGACCCTAAGATGCAGGGAGTTGCCTGAAGTGCATTTACAGTTATATGGGACAATAACCAGACAGGCATGGTCTAATTCTTGGAGTCACTTCATCACACAAGACTGTTACTTCTCTTCAATGCAACACTGTCTTTGGCAATTACCCTGATGCAATGGGTTAAGTGGTTCCCAGAGTTCTGGACACACACCTACATGTATACAGGTATACACAGGACCTTTAGATATCCAGTGAATGTACAAGCCATCATTTATAGGTTCCAGGGGAGGTGTCTAGGAAGATGGCCTTATTGTCCACCCATCTATTACCATCCAGCAGGCATCCCTTACCCTCCTGGATATAGGGTCCCTGAATTCATATGTAAAAGTCCATCTTCTCATCTGTTTCTCTGCTACGCTTACTGGTTTCAAAGTTGATTATTAACCTTTGAATGACCATTATAGTCCGCAGTGTGAAAAGGTACCACTTCTGTGACTGGAGAATCAAGATCACTAAAGCCTCACTACAAGTTGGGTGGAACAGCATAAAGCATCACATGCTGTAAATCCACTATTCGTGGGCGACCTATTTACCACAGATTTTATACATCATGTTCCTAGTGTTGTACTTCAAAACGACGCTTGACATGGAAATCAGTATGTAACACATAGATGGAAGGGGTCTGTGAGGCAAGATAGAGGCATTCAAAAGCTCATTGATTCCTTTAAAAATACCCTTGGCTTTTCTCTTTTGCTGGCTGTAGATAGGCAGTTAGAGTAATATTCCTCACAAGCGGCCCGGATGGCTTTTTTGTGAAGGGATTGATGTCATTAATAAAGTTTGAGTTGTGTAGAATGATGAGAGAGTCAAATTAATTCTACCTTGAGCTTTAGGCTGTGTAATGGATGGAGTAAACCAGGGTGAGATTTTCGCCTCTCGCTCTAGATTGCCGTTTGGCGACGGGGGCTATTGAGTCTGCCATCAAAGAGGATTTGGATTCTGGGCAATCAAAGGTGGAAGTGTAGAAAAAGGCTCAGGCCAGGATTTATAAGAAATCTAAGCTTTGGAATGCATTTTGGATCTAGAAACATTTTTGTGTTTAAATGCAGTAAGAGAATGATCAGACCAGGCTTGCTGGGTGATCATCAAGGAGCAAAATTGGTCTGGGGTAGCCCAGAAACATCTGAAGCTGAATGTCTGTTGATTTGTAATGTGAAAAAAAGTCAGAAGCTCCAAATCTATTAAGATATCTTGATGGGCACCTGGTACACAAGTAAAAGAATTACAGTGTAGAGTGAACTTTTTTAGTTCGGCAGTGGCATCTCAAACCTAAGCTACTGCAAATACAACAGTTACTGGTCCACTGAGTGCAGATGAAACCACCCCTGAAAAATGCGGAATAAAATGAGGAAATAGTTATTTCCGAATTGATTACCCTTGTTCTTACCAGCGGCTGCGTGATTGGGAATTACTCAGTTTTTTTTAATAACAGGCATATTGTTAACACCGCAAATATTTACTTTTTGTATTACAGGGACAACATGCAGTAATTTGCATATATTTTCATAATTTTTAGTCAGTTGCAACAACTAGGAATTTGAATGCTCGAGCGCCTCTTGGATAGACATATGTGTACATTTCACTGCGGTAATAAAGTTTCTTCTCGAATTGGTTCAATTAACATGGAATCTATTCCCTCAATACACAACCAATAATTGAAAACAGTTACCTTCCATTGCAGATTGAGGGCCTCATTTACTAGAAAGTGCCGCAGTGCGGCACCGCAAGCCCTTTGGCTGCACCACGCTGTGGGATTTTCAAAGCAGAGGGATGCGACATATTTACAATAATATGTTACATCCCTGTGCATTCCCCTGCGCTGGCGCACAATTGGCTGCCATACGCCGTTGCAGGCACCCTTGCACCATCGTACAAGGATACCAGCGTCACGGAGATGACTGTTTATATACAGGAAGGGACATGTGTAGGAAGGTGTCTCTTCCTGCATATAAACAATGTTAAATGGCGTTTTTCAACTTCTATGTGTGCTGCATTAGCACACATAGAACTTGCAAAACGTCTTTTTTTTAAATGATTGTTTATGTGCAGGAAGGGGCACTTTCCTGCACATAAGCAATCACCACAGCAACACCCATGGAACGCCCCTTTCACGCAAAGGGCTGCGTTTAAAAGGACCGTATTTACAAGGAGAAGAAAAGCAGCGCAGGGTGGCTTTTCCTGTCCTTGTAAATATGGGGCAGCAAAATGCGCTGCCAATGTGTCAATGTGTCAAAAAAATTACGCACCAGCGACACAAGGGGCTTGTAAATAAGCCCCTGAATGTTTAAGAAAAAAATCCATCAATTTTATACACATTTGCCAACCAATAATCTAGAAGCCAGGGTCATCATGGTAAAGAGAGGCAACAATGTTGTGTGAATGCATAGACTGATGGCTTGGAGGATGCTGCCTACTGCTCCTAAAAAGTAAACACACAAGGAGCGATTCCTTGCCTTGGCCTGCTGTCCCTCCCACAGCTCTCTCGACCCGTCTCAAAAACTCAGACTTGTCTCACCATAACAGCAAAGATATTTGGCACTATGTGCCAATCAGCCACCTTGTACCCCATCAGAAAATAGTGACAACTTCAGCTCTCAGAGGGTTGAATACCTGAACTTGAAACGCTAAAGATTCCTTTGCAGCAAGTCATGGATTTAACAACCTTGTTTGATTTCAATGCTATGTATTGTTTTTGGTTGGTGGAGGGTGAATTGGTTGTTCTGATTGAATATGCACTTGACTTGTGCTGTGCCTGCTACAAACCCTATGACTCAGAGTCGCAGGGCCAGACCACCGGCTGGAGAATGCCTTATTTGGGGCAGTGTTGGATGCTTTGCACCCCCCTAAAGACAGATCCATGATGTAGGCCACTTTCGTTGTATCTTTCCATCACTTTTGCTTCATGATTTTTTCCACCATGTCGAAGCTCGCAACTTATAGAAATAGTATCTAACCAACATCCATTGGCAGAGCCAAAAGGCAATGGCTAGTTTTTTATTGCATGGAAATGTCATTAAAAATAATAGGTTGCCACCTAAATGTGGCCACCGAATGCTTCCAATAAAAAGTTTAATTTAAAAAATATTCACTGATCTGACTGCTTAATAGTGATGTTTTTTTAATCCCAAGATTTAAAAGAGACAACTATATAAGGTCCTAACAAAGCGCTGAAATTGTAGACAGCTACAATGTATCAAAGTCACATATACAGCTCGTAACAGCATCATTAAAAGGAGGTGCAAAACGAATCAACATCTGACTGGCCACCCAAAGTGCAAGTAAAATAAACAGCGGTTAAAAATGAATGTGTGTCCTCATGTAATATAACTGGTGCTATGTAAAGCGCTCTGATACCCGATTCGGATTCGGGTCAAGTTCGCGCTAGATAAAACTCTGCAAAGAAAAAAAAAAGATACAACATACATTAAAGAATCATATTTTAGTATTAAATATTTTTATTGAGTAAGTTAACACAGTACAGGCATCAACAATCAAGAGCTCTTGTCATACATTTCAACCGAAGCTGGGGCTCGATTACAGCAGAGGGGTCAGGATTATGCAGTATATAGAAAATCATGATTATACACAGCAAGCCGCCTACAACCCATCACGGGCCGGCCGCGTTTCAAACATAGCGATGTTATTCAGGGCTGCTCCGATTCCTCCTGCCAATTCGTCCCTACCCTCGCTGATGTAGAATATGGCTCGCCCCCATTGTTCGGTTGCGCAGGCCGCCAGCTCCCTCTGGAACTTTCCTCGCCACCCACCCTCGCCTGAATCCACCCACCCCACCCCACGCCCAACACCCCCCGCCCCAGCACCCCGACCCCAACAAACCCAACCCTCTACCCCCCCATACCCCCCCCACTGGTCCACAGTCTCATGTTAGCTGGTCGAACATCTTCACTTCCCTGAATTGGGGGCGGGTGCGTTGTTCCCTTCCTCCGGGGCAAGTTCTGTCAACCTCAACAAACGGAGATACCTCGGACAGGTGACTTCTGTGAACTCCGAGGACAGGAGGGCTAGAAACGGTCACCAAAGCTCAGCATACTTTGCCCCTTCCCCCGCTTTATACAGAGAAAGCCTTTCCATACCCAGGACCATCCATAGTCGATGGAGCCATCCCTGATACGTGGGTATGTGGGTCGTGCGCCAGTGTGCCACGATGTTTTGTAGCGCCGAACCTAAAGCTATGGCTATCAAGCGACCCCTCCGCGCTCGTAATGGGTAGGTCAGCGCATTCGGGAGCCCCAGGATGACGTAGGAAGGGAAGCGTGGGATTTCGGTGTCAAAGTGTTTATCTACGTCGTCCAGAACTTGACCCCAGTAATCCTGCAGAAGGCTACATTCCCATAGTGTGTGTGTGAGAGTGCCTAGTTGTCCGCAGCCCCGCCAACACAGGGGGTCCTTGCTACTGTCCATTTCGTATAGTCGTTCAGGTGTGTAGTACCAGTAGGTCACCAACTTTGTTAAAGTGTCGGTGAGCCCCATATGATACGCCGAGTGTCGTGCTCTGTAATACATACCTTCCCACTCCTTATGTGTAAAGGACCTCCCCATCTCCCTCTCCCAGCGAGCCCTACTCGCGCTGTAGGTGTACTCGTGTTTGTGTGTGAGCATTTTGTATAGGTCCGAGATTAGCTGCTTGTCCGATTTGCGGGTGATCAACCAATACTCAAAATCCGTTAGTCGCCTATCCGCGTCCGCTCGCACTGTCTTGTTAAGGGCCCAGTGCCTAATTTGGAAATAGTGGAGTCGCTCGGTCTCCGGAAGACCGAAGTCTTGGCGTAGTTGTGGAAAGGGGATTATCCCTTCAGAACCATTCACGTGGCAAAGGGAGCGACAACCGGCAGACTTCCATCGTTCGAAGGCCTTCCCATCCAGCCCCGGCTGGAAGTCGGGGTTATCAAGGATGGGTGTGAGAGGGGAAATGGTGGTGGTGAGACCGAGCTCCAGTCCAACCCGATCCCAGATCTCAAGCGGGACTCGAGTAACGTGGGACGCATACAGGTTACGGGGCCTGTGTATCTTGCGTATAAACGGGATCTCTTGCAGAGTGCGCCCTGCCACCGCTTGGTCCTGGAATAACCAGTGTTTCCCGGACTCCCATTGGACCCATTCCGCCATGAAGCGTAGTTGTGCCGCTTGGAAGTAGGCGGCTAGATTCGGAATCCCGATCCCCCCCTGTTCCGGCGTGAGCATCGCGATCTGGGCTTTCAGACGCGGCTTCCTCCCGTTCCAGACAAAGCGAGAGAGTTCTGACTGCATCACTTTAATCCATCCTTTAGGAGGGGCGAGGGGTATAGTGCAAAAAATTTAGAGAATCTGGGGAGAATCGTCATCTTGATTGCCGCCACCCTGCCTAACCAGGACAGTGGATAGTGTTTCCAATGTCTCAACTCCTGTCGAACTTTCTGCCGGAGGTGGGCATAGTTAACGTCCACCGTGGTCTGAAGGGAGGCCGCCAGTTCGATACCCAAGTAGGGAACCGCTTCCGTAGCCCATTGCAGAGGAAATTGGGTCTGCAACGTGGCGCGCGTGTCCACAGCCAGGGATAGGTCAAGGGCCACTGACTTCGTCAGGTTGACCTTGAAGCCCGATACACTGCCAAACCTGTCAAGGTCGGCCATGCAAGCGGGGAGAGAGCTCTGGGGGTCTGCGAGCGCCAGTAAGACATCGTCCGCGTAGAGACTGATGACATGGACGTCTGCTCCAAATTTGATTCCTTTGACTTCCGGGTCATTTCGGATGAGCTGTGCCAGCGGTTCCATGTAGAGGGCATACAGGAGAGGGGATAGCGGGCACCCCTGCCTAGTGCCCCTCTCAATCTGGAAACGTGGGGAGGACAAGCCATTAACCCTGACCGAGGCCGAGGGAAATTTATAGCAGTTCAGTACCCTAGTCCGGAATTTGGGTCCCATACCTGCCTTCAGCAGGACCTTCTCAAGATAGGGCCAGTGAACCCTATCAAAGGCCTTCTCTGCATCGATGGCCAGCATCATGTATTCGCCCTGTGTGCGGGCTGCCCTCTCAATGAAGTGGAGGGCCCGTTTGGTGTTGTCAGAGGTCTGGCGCTCCGGAATGAAGCCCGACTGATTCGGTTGAACAAGACCTCCCATGTAGGGGCCCAGTCTGGAGGCGAGGATCCCCGTATAGAGCTTAAGGTCAACATTTAAAAGGGAGATAGGCCTGTATGCCCCACAGTCGGTATGGTCTTTGCCTGGCTTGGGTATAACCGCAATGGAGGCATCAAGCAGCTCCCGGGAGATCGCCCCGTCGTCCGCAAACGAAGTAAAGAGTCTGGCCAGGAGTGGCGCAAGCTGAACACAGAAGGTTTTGTAGAAGCACGCCGGGAAGCCGTCCGGCCCCGGCGCCTTCCCGAGTTTGAGCCGAGAGATCGCCGAGATGACTTCCTCTGGGCGGAGGTCTCTCTCCAGATTATCCATTTGCTCCTGGGTTAGGGCTGGTAATGGGATTCCGTCGAGAAAGGCCGATTCCGCCTCTGGATCAGGCGGATCTGCCCCGTAGAGAGTAGCATAGAAGGCGCTAAAGGCCCCCGCTATTGCTCGATCACCGGTGACACTAGTACCGTCGCTTCGTTTCAGTTCTTTAACCTCCCGTTTCTGAGCAACTGTTCGCAGTTTATGCGCCAAGAGACGCCCGCATCTGTCCCCCCCCAGTGTAGTATGCGTGTTTCAGCCGTAAAGCGGCATACTCCGCCCTGTCAATGTCCAGTGCTGCCAGCTGTTGACGGGCCGCTCTTAGCTGACGCCAAATCCTCGGGGGCCCCGTCCGTCTGTGAATGTGCTCTGGTTCCCTGGTCTTTTGGGTGAGCTCGTCCCTCTTGGCTTGGCGTTCCGTGTTTTCCGCGGCGGGAATCGATATAAATTCACCCCTCAGTACGGCCTTGAGTGCAGCCCACTGTGTAGCCAGTGCGGTGTCCCCGTTGCTATTATGGGACAGGTAGTCTTTTATGGCTCCCTGAATTCTGGCAACCGCGTCCTTCTTGTAGAGCAATGAGTCTCGGAGCCGCCATACTCTACCTAAGCGCGGTTCCCGCGGCCCTGCCAGGGTGACCGTGACTGGGGCGTGGTCAGATAGGGACGCCGTGCCGATTTCTGCATTGGTGACAAGAGGGCACGCCGCTGTGGAGACAAGCAGGTAATCTAAGCGTGCATATGTTTTACTCGCTGATGAGAAGTGTTTGTATTCTGTTTCACCCGGGTGAAGCTCGCGCCAAACATCCACAAGCCCTAGGTCTTTCAAGCGAGCCAATCCTGACGCTGACAGAGCACCCACTTGGCTAACGCGCTGGCAGGAGCGGTCGAGTAAATTATCTAGAACCAAATTCAGGTCCCCCCCAAGCAGAATGTGACGATCTAATGTTGCAGTCGCTTCCGTAAGTGCGGAGTGTAGGAACTTCTCTTGGCCCTCGTTCGGCCCGTATATCGAGCCAATCGTGTAGTGTAGGTCTCCCAGTGTGAACCTGTAAACCAGTAACCGCCCCTTAACTTCCGCCATCTTACCCAGTACCTTGCCCTTGAATGTGCGTGCAACCAGGATAGCCACCCCGGCTTTTTTCTCTGTACAGGAGGAGAAGAATTGCTGCGGGAACTTGGGAGAGTGAAGGCGGTGGCAATCTCTAGCTAGGAGGTGTGTCTCCTGCAATAGGCAGATGTCTGCCCTGGAGTGTTCTAAGAACAAAAGTACTGCTTTGTGTTTCACCGGATTGTTCAAGCCTCTCACATTTAGAGTGAGAACAACAATGTCATCCAGCGCCTTCCAGGAAGAGAAAGACTGACAGATAGCCAGTAGGGCAGCGCCCAGCGCCCCAACTGGCAGACTCACCCACCCCCCGGCATCGCCGCCCTTCCGCCCACAGGGGAGCCGACCCAGCACATCGCCTGCCGACCATGGACCATGAACCCCCCCACCACTCAACCCCCATGAACTCACCCCCTAACCAACTCCCCTCCCCCCCCCCAACTGCAAACTGTCAATGTATGCCCCGGAAAGTATCATTGTCTCTCATCCAAGGACGAAGAGGAGAATAGGAGATAAAGTAAGGTATTCTTACTGGGGGCGTGGCTTGGCAGCCGATGCAGAAGGACGGGTGAGCGCTGAGCTCCGAGTCGGCCTCCCCTATTAATCCTGGCAATATCCATCCTGACGGCCTTGAAGCCCTAATTTTGCCCGCATCTCCTCCCACACGCCTGGGGGCCTGATCGGAGGTGGTGGGCTCGAGTCCGCGACTGTGTGGAGCCCGCGCCGCGCCAGTGACCTGGTGGGCGGCGCCTGCCATTTTGCGGCCCAGTAGATCGGCCGCATCCCCGGCCTCGAGTGATCAGGGGGCCGGCCTGCGGTGGTGACCGGCCGGCTGCCGGGAGGGTCGGAGCTCCGGATTTGCGGGCTCGCCGCGGCGGCGGGGCCAGGGCTGCCTTGCTGCGAAGCTTCAGAGGGGACACAGCGGAGGCGCCTGAAGGTGAGGAGGCCGGACGCAACCCCCGGCCCCGGGGGCCTGCTGAGTGCCAATTGCGAGGCGCGGGATCGAGGGAAGGCCCGACCCTGAGCAGCCCGCCAGAGAAAGGACAGACCGGCGCTGGCTGCTGGCCGCTTGCCGTCGGGGTGCCCTGCTAACACCGGAGGGCCTGACGAGCCGGCGCTGAGGACCCCCGGGGGGGCCTGTTCCCCTGGGACCCTGCTGACAGCGGTGGCGGTGGGAGGCTGAGGCCCAACCTGGGGCCCTGCGGACGTGGCGAGATCCGCTCTCCGGGACCTGCCCTTGCCGGGCGTGTTTCTCCCTGACCCCCACGTGGTTGGGTCCTTGGAAGGCTACCCCTGAAGCCATATTGGGCTGGTTGCATTCGACATCGCCCCTCGACTCGGAGGAGCGGCACACCCAGGGGGGCTCCTCGTGGTTGGTGATCTGCGCAGCGGAGAGTGGTGACCTGGTGCTGACAGGGAGTTGCTGGCCTTGAGGGCCCGTGGAGCCGGCGGGTGTGCAACGCGGGGAGTGACCCCAGGACTCACGGCCTTGAGAGTTGGAATTGAGGGTGGACGCCAACCCTGATACTGCGGAGACGAGATACGATTGCCCCCATGGGGAAGCACCCAAAACCTCCCCCAGATGCCACGGGGGGGGCGACGGCCGGCCAGGGCTCCACTCTGGATGTTGGTCCGGAGGCGGGTCTGCCGCAGGGCCAGCTGGAGCAGATCCTGAAGGCCATCGCCGACACCAGGGAGGCCCTGCATCACGACATCGGACAGGTGTCCACGAGTCTGGGCCTATTACGTGCGGACCACAGCAAGTTGGCAGATCGGGTCAAGCAGACCGAGATCCGGATGGATGCACTGGAGCCCGCGACAAAAGCGGCGGACACCCTGATGGGGGAGCTACAGCAAAGGGTGCAACTACTGGAGCAGAGGGCGGAGGATGCCGAAGGACGCAACCGCCGCAATAACATTCGCGTGGTGGGCCTGCCGGAGAAGATTGAAGGGACAGACATGCTGGGCTATCTGGAGGCCTGGCTGCGAGACGTGGTGGTCCCGGAGGGTCTCTCGCCGTTCTACACTCTAGAGCGTGCTCACCGCGTACCGGCTCGTCCCCCGGCCGAGGGTCGGCCTGCTCGCCCGGTGGTAGCGCGGTTACTGCACTACAGAGATCAAGACCTCATCCTACAAAAGGCGCGAGCACTGGGGCCCTATAAGGTGGACAATGCCCAGGTCTCCATATATCCGGACTATTCCTTGGAAGTCCAGAGACAGCGGTCGACTTTTCTGGCGGTCAAGAAGGCTCTTCGGGAGGAGGGTGTCCGCTACTCTCTCCTGTTCCCAGCCCGCCTGCGGATCATGGTGGACGGCAAATCTTCCTTCTACGACTCTCCTGACGACGTGTGGAACTGGCTGGAGTTATACAAGACCGGCGCGGATGCGCATCAAACACCCGGGGAACGACGGAGGGCACCACCGAGATCTAGGCGGAGTAGGAGACCCAAGAGACGACCGCCGAACGTTCGGACACCTTCGATCTCGCAAACTGAGCTGGAGCGCAGGGATGCCCTTCGAGCAGTCTCTACTATTTCCCAAACTATGGGCTCAGCATCGGCTGTGGAGTCGGGCTCACGAGGGGGCACTGACGAGGGGACATCGGAGGAATCAGGGGCTGGGGGCCCCGAACCGCCCCATGTCACACCTGGGACTGCTGATGGTTTGCTGGACGAATGATGCTAATGCTCACCTGAAGTGGTATTGTATAAACTGATGTGTTCCTGATCTGGGTTTGGGGTGGAGGCAGTGTCACTCGGATGGGCCCGGGGCTGGTGTTGGGCGGCCAACTTCTACAGTGATTTCTGCCGTAATTGGGGAGGATATGCGGAGCACATGGGGCACGTTGGGGAGAACTGACTGGGAGGAGTGTGCTGTTAACGGTCTGTTGGAAATGGCGACAGGCCACCCCCTCCTATCTCACACCTATTGTGGGACTCTGGTAGTTGCCAGAGACCGTTCTTTTTGGGAGTTAATCATTTGGATGGGTTTCTACTGTTTGGGACCTATTCTGGGGAGGGGTGGGGAGTGGGACTGTTGGGAGATGTCGGGGCTTTGGTTTTGGGGAGTAGTCAGTGTGCATACGTTATTTGCTTTCATTGGAACTGTATTCGTCATCGTGAATGGGGACCCTCCCTGAACTGAAGTGTGTGACCTGGAATGTGAGGGGTCTGAATTCCATGCTGAAACGTCATAAAGTTCATGCCTATCTTGTTCGCAGGGGGGTTCAGGTTGCCTTCTTGCAGGAAACTCACATTGATCGACCTGAGGGGCGGGCTCTGCAGCGCAGATGGCGGGGACAAATGTTTTACACAACCTTCTCGGCCTTTGCAAGGGGGGCTTTGATTTGGGTACGGGCGGGGATTCCCTTCCAGCCTTTGGTAACGGTGGTTGACCCTGAGGGGAGGTTTGTGGCTGTACAGGGCCGCCTAGATGGGAGAGACGTGATGCTTTGCAGCGCCTATGCCCCGAATGTGGACCAACCTGCCTTCTTTGCGCGATTGTCTGGGAAACTGGCAACTGTCCTGGCCGGCACTGTCCTGCTTGGGGGGGATTTTAACTCTGTACTGGACGTGAAACTAGATAGATCTCACCCACCACTGGCGCAGGCGTCCGCTCATAGACTAGCGAAGAGTAGGAGAGAGTGGCAAAGTAGCTGGGGCCTGGTCGATGCATGGCGGACCCAACACCCCATGGAAAGGGACTTCTCCTTTTACTCCCCCCCGCACGATCTGCATGTACGCCTTGACAGCATTCTGTGTTCACTGGACGCTCAGAGCCTGGTCCGCCACAGCGAATACTTGGCCAGGACGATATCCGACCATAACCCTTGCTTAGTGACGGTCCAATGGATGAGGCGACGCCAAGCTATCCCGACGTGGCGGTTGAACCCACTGACACTGGAAGACCCGGTGTTTAAGGCTGATGTGCGCAATGGGGTGGAAGGTTACTTCGACGCTAATGTGGGCACGGCTTCCAGTAGGGCGCTGGAGTGGGACGCCTTTAAGGCGGTGATTCGGGGCGTCTGTATTTCGGCTACCGCGGGAGTCCGAAAGACCCTCCTGCAGGATGTAGAGCGCAGCGAGGGCCGCTTGCGTGAAGAGGAACGACGCAGCCACACAAACCCTGACGCTCACGGAGCGGTTTCGGCTGCGCCAGAGGTAGTGGCGACAACAATGGAAAAGCTGCGCTGCTTTGACTACAAGGAGTTTCTTGTCCGGGCCCACGCCGAGCGTGACAAATTAGGCTCACTGCTGGCGTGGTTGGCCAGCCCTGGGACCCGTGGCTCCCCGATAGTGGCGCTAGCCACCCCAGAGGGGCGCATGGTTTATATGCAATCGGACATCAACGACCAGTTCCTTCAGTATTATACGCGCCTTTACAGGAGCGGGATGCCGGATCCCCCGGTGGAGCTAGAGGAGTTCCTGCTGGCGGCGCAGCTGCCCAAACTCGACCCGGAACACGCGAACCACCTGGGCGGGGACATCTCCGAGGGAGAGATCAGAGTGGCCATCAAGCACATGGCCCGCCGCAAGACCCCTGGCACGGATGGGTTGCCGATCGAATTTTATGCGGCCTATGCGGATGTGCTGGTTCCGCGATTACAGGCGGTTTACCGAGAGGCCTGGGACACAGGGTGCTTGCCGGCGTCTACTCGCGAAGCTTTAGTGATACCCTTGCCGAAGCGGGAGGGAGACGCGAGCTGCCGTTCGGCGTACCGCCCACTCTCCATGCTCACCACGGATTACAGGATCCTGAGCAAGGTCCTTGCGACGCGGCTGCTGACCCACATGCGCACCTTGGTACACAATGACCAGGTGGGCTTTATCCCCCAGCGCACCACTGCCACCTGTGTGCGCCGGTTGCTCCGGATCATGGGGGGAGAAGCCGCTACTCGCCCGGGTGCTGCTGTCCTCTCGATTGACATCGAAAAGGCATTTGATAGTGTCGAATGGCCATACCTGCTCCGTGTATTGGAGGCCTTTGGACTGGGCGAGCGCTTCGTGAAGTGGTCTGCCTTGCTCTATGCTGCGGCCACGGCCCGTGTTAAAACAGGGACCACCATCTCAACCCCTTACGCGGTAGGTCGGGGGACCCGACAGGGGTGCTCTCTGTCCCCCTGTTATTTGCACTCGCTATTGAGCCACTGGCTGCGCATGCCCGTCTGGGTCGAGCATATGCAGGCCTTCCGCCCACTATGTCTCTCTCTATGCGGATGACTGTTTACTGTTTCTGGCGGACGCGAGCGATTCCCTTCGTGGGGCCGAGCGACTACTGTCGGACTTTGGCCGTCTCTCGGGACTGCGAGTCAATTGGGGGAAATCTTGCCTCTTCCCGCTGACTCCAGGGGCTGATGACTCCCAACCGGAGGGCGACTTACGGTGGGAATACCATTGCCTCCCCTATCTGGGCACTCGCATCTACCACTCACCATTGGCCCTCTTAGACGGCAACAGCAACAGAGCACTTCGGAGTTTGCAGGGCTGCATGGGTTTCTGGCGGACGCTACCGCTTTCAGTCGCGGGACGAGTAGCATTATTGAAAATGGTGGCACTCCCCCGATTGTTATATCTGTTTCGCACCCTGCCAATCTGGATCCCTGCGTCGGTTTTCAACAGACTCCGCTCCCTAACATCTGGGTTCATTTGGGGGTCAGGTAGACGACGAGTTGCGCTGGCCACGATGATGCGCCCCAGGGCGGACGGGGTCTTGCGGCCCCGGATTTTGAGTGGTACTACTTGGCGGCGCAGCTGCAGTGGCTCACCCAGGCGGTGGCTTTGGAGTTCCGAGGCCCAGAGAGAGTAGCGGGCAGACTGTTCCCGAGGCACGTCATCTCCTTTATAATCTTGGGCCAGAAACTGGACCTCGCCCAGCTCACACTGGAGGAAGACACGATTCGCAGTTGTTGGCTTCGGTGCCACAGGCGCTCTGGTGCCGCTCGTCCCTATGCCCCTGAAATCCCGCTAGGGATGTGCACGGCCTTACCACACTGTGGCGACTGGTCAGCACTGGCGATCTGGGAGGATCTTGGCTTGCAGATGATCGGCGATCTCTACAAGGATGGGTCGCTGCTCACGTTTCAAGAGTTGCGGGACTCTTATGATCTGCCGAGGGGTGGCTATCTGCTGCACGCTTCATTAGTGGCTGGTATTCGCCGTCAGTGGAAGAGTGGGCTCACCGAACCGCGGACCTCAGAGTGCTGTCGATACGTGGTCATGGCCGCTGGCACTTACAAGGCTGTCACATGCCTTTACCGAAGGTTGTCGACTGCGGCCCTGCGACCCCTGGATGAGCTGCAAACCAAATGGGAAGGGGACATTGGGCGGCCAATCCCTGAGACGACATGGCCGCAGCTGTTGCGCCGGGCATGGAAGGGCACTAGGAACGCCAGGTTCCAACTGGTCCAGTTTTTCACCCTCCACTGTGCATACCTAACGCCAGTTAAAATCTCGCAATATTTCGAGGGCGCATCATCGCTCTGTCCTAGATGTAAGACAGCGGACGCGGATTTCGCTCACATGTTTTGGACCTGCAGTACGCTGGCGGGTTACTGGGAGGCGGTGATGTCCTGCCTGAATGCTGTCACGGACCGGCAGATCGATCCTGAAATGGGCACCTGCCTATTATTGTGGTTCCCTCACACCCCTCGTACTCGAATTACCAGTAAATTTTACGACTTGGGTTTGATATTAGCCAAACGAGAGATCACCATGCACTGGAAATCTAGCCACGGACCCAGCTACTTGCGTTGGAAGACTACTCTGGAGCGCTGGGCGAAGGCGGAGAGTACCTTGCGGCTGCCACAGGCCAGGAGTCTAGATAATGACAAGGCATTAGAGGTGGCTAGGGCGTGGGAGGCTCTAGTTGTGGCGCTCCAGCAACCAGAGGGTGACCTGAGCGAGGATGAGGGGGGAACACCAGGATAGGGACTATGCGTTCAAGGATGCCTCACACCCACCATGGCGCACACACTACTTACACCTAATAATAGCAGATCTGAGGGTTCTGGTTCCCCATTGAAGGACGTTCTTTACCTTTCACTAAGGTTCCTATTAAGGACATGAATAAGCTCACACGTAATTGATCGAGAGAGAGGAGTATGGCACACTGGCTACGGGGGGTGGGTTAAAGGGTGGGACAGCTCGGCTGGGGGAATGTTATATATAAAAGGTGTCTTGTTGAAACTGTGCTGATATCCTGGCCTACTGGCTAATGCTTTGATTGCTTTTGCCTTGTATTGTACCTTCTACACTGGACTGCCAATAAAAATTGTTTTTACAAAAAAAAAGTAAGGTATTCTTACTGATCAGTTCGGGAGTCTTCCTCCCGCCAACGGCCCGATGGCCAGAGCGGACGGTCAAATCAAGCAGTGTCGTGAAACGATCATCCTGTGGGGCCGGCGCCGCCGTCCGCGGCCACCGCATCCACCGCTGCGCGTTGTCTGGCTGCGATCTCTGTCGCCTGTGGCTTCTTGACTCGCTTCCGCCACCGCTGTTGGCTCCATTGTGGCCTCCTACCCTCGGTCTCAGGCGTCGACCCCTGGGCCTCCGCCTCCTCCTTCGGCGCCTCTATACCAAGCAAAGAGCAGGCTTCAGTGACCGATCGGAGCTGGTACTGCTTATTCTCCAGTCGGAAGACGAGGCGGAAGGGGTGGCCCCAGCTGTACGGGATGCCCTTCTGCTGCAGGAAGGAGGTGACCGGCTTGAAGAGCCGGCGCTTGTGTAGCGTGAGTGCCGCCAGGTCTTGAAACAGCTGCGGCGAGGTGCCCTGAAACATTATCGGGTGATTCTGGCGCGCCCTCTGTAGTATTTCCTCCTTGGTCCGGTAGTCTTGAACGCACACCAGGATGTCGGGCGGTGGGGCTGTAGCCGCACGGGGCGGATCCGTCCTGTGGGCCCTGTCAAGCTGCAGGGGCGAATCCAGCGGTCTTCCCAGCACGTGGTTGAAGAGCTCCCTGGCATATTGAAACACATCCTGAGTGGCATCAGACGTGGCAACATTGCGAATGCGGATGTTATGTCGCCTGGAGCGATTCTCCAGATCTTCCAGGTGGAGCTGCAAGTCCACCTGCTGATCATGCAGGCGGATGATCTCCTGTTGTTGAGCTGAGAGTTCCGTCTCACGTTCATCGCCCTTGGCCTCCAGGTCCGCCACCCGTTCGCCTATGCCGTCCATTTCGCACCGCACCTCGCGGATCTCACTTGTGAACTCAGTCTTGAAGGTCTGGATATCATCACGCAGGGAAGCAAAGAGGGACTCCAGGAAGGCCTTCGTTATGGGTTCCGCACCTTCGTCCGAGACCCGGTCCGCTTTTTTTGGTGCAGGGGCCACGGCATCCTTCTGTAGAGGGGATTGCGTCTTGGCAAACATTTCTTTCACTGTCTTGCCTCGGGGCGGCCTGCCCGTGGACATCCCTCTGTCCCGGCGGTCCGAGCGCCCACCGCCCCCGCGACCACCTTGCAGACCACCGGTCTCACGTCACAGTGCGCTCGCCAAAGTGTGTGAGGCCCCACCAGGCCTCCCTCTCAATAGTGGTCCTCCGCGGAGTCTGGGCAAATATGGCGGCACGTCCCTTTCACCCCTTGTCCAATTAGCAGTAGTGCGCCTGACGCGGTGTCCAAGCTTCGGGAGTCAGAAGTGATGAAAGCCCGCTAGGGGTGAGGACTACTGCCACCGTACACCGGAGTTCTGTGGGCCGCTGATTCCTGGGTGGGTGCGCCGCCGGGCAGGACCGCAGGCCACTCGGGCGCGAGACCGCGCGGCGCGGTCAGACTCTGTAACACCACGCCGGCCGCAGGCAGCCCCTCGGGACCAGGGCGGGGGACCGCAGCCCCTGACGTGGATCCTTGGTGTGCCTCAGCAGGCCCCCCGGCGCTATCTCTCCACGTTTGCCGCCAATCACACTGGGAGGGAGGAGGGCCCGGTCATGTCCAGAGGCCATGGTCCCCGCCGAGGGAGGTAGGGGACACCCCCCTGCCGGGCCCCCAGCGCGGGCGCGGGCAATGAAAGGGAGGCGGGCACACTGGGCACTGCAGGCCTCGGGCCGGTGCGCCCGCCGAGAGGCTCGCCAACAGAAGTTCCTCACTGCCACCCAAAGTCAATCAAGCGCCGCCTGCTGCGCCCCGGGCCCGCTCTCACCTCCCGGCCTGTCGCTGACGTCCTCGGCTGTCCTCAGCGCCACGCGGGGCCCTCGTGTGGTGCTCGCCAGCCAGCCGATGGGGTCTCGTCCTCCGCTGGGCCCACGGCGCCCCCCGCTGAGGCCGCGGGTCTCAGGCCCCGCAGAGGCGCCGCGCCAGGGCCGCTCCGCCCGTAGCTTCAGCCGGCCTCGCTTCCAGGCCAGAGGGGGGGATGGGCGCCCCCAGGCCGCTTCTAGCCGCCGCCTCCGTTCGCGGCGCCGCCGACACCCCCAGCAGGGTCTGCTCTGGTGCTAGGACGGTTCCGGCAGCCCTGGACACCGATTTCGGTTAGGAAAGGTGCCGGAACCGGTGCTAAATTCGGCCGTTGGCAGGAGCTGAGGCGAGACACGTCCGCTCACTCTGCCATCTTGGCCACGCCTCCAAAGAATCATATTTTGAACCAATTTCGTCACCGAAGATAAAAGAACTATTTTAGATGGATCTAAATAATGTGCACATGTTTTGTGCAGTCACTCAAATTGTAGGGAGCCAATGGTTAAAGTGGGCCAACCTGCCCAGTGCTGTGGTTGCTGGAAGCAAAATCTGAATGAACAGACCAATAATTGAAGCCTGCTGAACAAAAGCCCTTCTTTGTATGTATATTAGGTATAAATTTATTTTTGAAGAACAGTATTCTGTGAAGTGGTCTCAAAGGCTGCAACTAAAAGGAATAGGTAAACCTAAAGCATTGTGTTTTAGGGATAAAGAGGCACATACATTATTGTTTTTTGCGGTCACAAAGGGGCAGATTCTGTGAATCTGCCCCTTTGCGACTGCAATTTTTGCATTTGGGATGCATCATCGCAAATGCAAAAATCGCTATTTAGGTAATCACAAAATTTGCGATTACTTAAATTGCGATTGCATTTAGGGAATTCCTTTAATGCAATGCAACAAAAAAAAATAGCGATTTCGCTTTTAAGGAATGCAAATTATCCACACTGTGGGTCCTAGATGGGCATACGAAGGTGGGGTCGTGGGCGTCCACGGTACAGTGAGCGGCCGGGGGATTGAAGTACCTGGGGGTGGTGTTGTCGGAGGTCCCAGCTGTGGCATGGAAGTGCAATGTGGCGCCTATGTGGGAAAGGACGCGGGCAGACATCAGGTCCTGGTCTCGCATGCCCCTGACGCTGTTCGGTAGATTGGCGATTTTTAAAATGGTGGCGCTTCCCCGTCTCCTCTACGAATTGCAGAACCATCCATTCCCGATTCCAGCTCGATGGTTCCGCATGGTAAACTCCGTGCTAGGGCAGTTCCTGTGGGAAGGGGGGGAGGGTGCGTGTGGTACATGCTTCCTCTCTACATACAGCGGGGGATTGGCTTCACCTGACCTCCTATCCTACTATCAGGCCTGGCACCTGCTGGTCCTCAATGACTGGTGGTACAGGGACAGAGGGGATCCAGCATACGCGCTAGAGCGCTGTCTGATGGGTCAGCACACGCTGCACACTATGGGGTCGATTCCAATCCGGTAAAAAGCGCTCCGAATTGCCGTTCGGAGAGTTTTTCCCATACGATTCGTACCCTGCAACGTCCACCGTACGAACGACGAAGTACGATCCGTACCAGGAGCCGTACTCAGTACGAATCGTACATGGACCGTACGAATGAAATCCCCGTACGACTCTCCCTCGGAACCCGCTGTACGCGACATCTGTACGGTTCGCGGCCGATTTTTCCGACCCGGCAAGTACGATTCGTGTTGGGTACGCACCGTACGACCCTTTTCCTACGGGAGATGAAATCAGCCGTAAAAGCGGAGTTCGCCGCAAAACAGGTAAGGAACGCCCCCCCTGGGTACGGCACGTACACCCCATGATCGCAGGGGTACGCGCCGTACCCCTGCGATCATGGGGGTACGTGCCGTACACCCAGCGTACATGGGGTACTCGTCGGGTCGTACGGCGTCTGTACGAGTCGTACGGAAATGGCTCCGGATGCGAGTCGTACGGCGGATTTTTTTACCGGATCGGAATCGATCCCATTACTGTACTCGGCCAGGTTGCGTGGCACACTGCCGCTGGCTACGAAGGTGGTGTTCATGATCTGGAAGCATGCGCTTCGGCGCATGGGTTGGTGGGGTGTCTTGACACGGGAAACCCCCCTGTGGAATAACGGACGGCTGCCCCAGTTGGCGGCTCTGTCAGGACTCAGAGGGTGGGATGCCATTGGCATATCCACGCTGGGCGACGTGCTGGCCGATAACACTATTAAGTCCTTTCGGAGTCTACAGGAGGAATACCAATTGCAGCTGACACAGTTCTATCAATACCTACAGCTGAGACACACGCTATCCCCAAGTTTGCGTGGTCTGGAGGACAGCCCCGAGTTCAGTCCTATAGAGGCCAAACTCTTTATGGGAGATCTGGGAGACAGGAAGATTTCGCGCATATACCAAACGGTATGCAGACAAAATATCGATATTTAAATATCGATATACAATTATATCGAAGTTTAAATATCGAAGGGACATAATATAGAAGGTAAGTAATATCGATAGATTTAATATCGATATTAGTAATATCGAAGTTTGAAATATCGATGTCAGTAATATCGATGTTAATAATTTCGATGTTACTAATATCGATTTTTTAATTATTTTTGTGTATATTATTATGTATTTATTATGTTTTTAATTTTTTTAATGTAATTTAATTACATTTTGTATTTTAGTACTGTAGCGGGTTATGGGTTTATAGGGGAATAGGGTGGGAAGTAATTTAATGATGTTAAATTAATTATTAATTAGTAGGAATTATAAATTAATTTTAATTAATTGGTAATTAATTTTAATTAACTGGTAATTAATTTTAATTAATTGATTAATTGATAAATATGTTCTGTAGCGGGTTGTGGGTTTATAGGGGAACAGGGTGGGAAGTAATTTAAATATGTTAAAATAATTATTAATTAGTAGGAATTATAAATTAATTATAATTAATTGGTAATTATTTGTAATTAATCGGTAATTCATTTTAATTAGTTGATTAATTGATAATTATGTTCTGTAGCGGGTTGTGGGTTTATAGGGGAATAGGGTGGGAAGTAATTTAAATGTAATTAAGTAATAATGTTCTTTAATTAATTGGTTTGTTAATTATATAATTGTTAATTAATTATTAATTGGTAATTAAATATGATTATATGGTATTTTTTATTAATGTTTTTGGTTAAAAATATTTTGGTAATCATGTTTTTATTAATTATGTATTGGTATTTTTAAATGGTTTATATTTATTTAATATTTAGTATTTTTATTATTAAAAAAAATACATTTATTTTTAAGTTTGTTATTTTTACCCCTACGCTATCCAACACTTTCCCTACTGTTGCACTCTCTGGAGTTGGAATAGCAATTGTTACCCCTATGCTATCCAACACTTTCCCTACTGTTGCACTCTCTGGAGTTGGAATCGTAATCGTTACCCCTACGCTATCCAACACTTTCCCTACTGTTGCACTCTCTGGAGTTGGAATAGTAATTGTTACCCCTACGCTATCCAACACTTTCCCTATTGTTGCACTCTCTGGAGTTGGAATAGTAATTGTTACCCCTACGCTATCCAACACTTTCCCTACTGTTGCACTCTCCAGAGTGGGAATAGTAATTTTTACCTCTACGCTATCCCCAACACTTTCCCTACTGTTGCACTCTCTGGAGTTGGAATAGTAATTGATACCCCTACGCTATCCAACACTTTCCCTACTGTTGCACTCTCTGGAATGGGAATAGTAATTTTTACCCCTACGCTATCCAACACTTTCCTTACTGTTGCACTCTCTGGAGTGGGAATAGTAATTTTTACCCCTACGCTATCCAACACTTTCCCTACTGTTGCACTCTCTGGAGTTGGAATCGTAATCGTTACCCCTACGCTATCCAACACTTTCCCTACTGTTGCACTCTCTGGAGTTGGAATAGTAATTGTTACCCCTACGCTATCCAACACTTTCCCTATTGTTGCACTCTCTGGAGTTGGAATAGTAATTGTTACCCCTACGCTATCCAACACTTTCCCTACTGTTGCACTCTCCAGAGTGGGAATAGTAATTTTTACCTCTACGCTATCCCCAACACTTTCCCTACTGTTGCACTCTCTGGAGTGGGAATAGTAATTTTTACCCCTACGCTATCCAACACTTTCCCTACTGTTGCACTCTCTGGAGTGGGAATAGTAATTTTTACCCCTACGCTATCCAACACTTTCCCTACTGTTGCACTCTCTGGAGTGGGAATAGTAATTTTTACCCCTACGCTATCCAACACTTTCCCTACTGTTGCACTCTCTGGAGTTGGAATAGTAATTGTTACCCCTACGCTATCCAACACTTTCCCTATTGTTGCACTCTCTGGAGTTGGAATAGTAATTGTTACCCCTATGCTATCCAACACTTTCCCTACTGTTGCACTCTCTGGAGTTGGAATAGTAATTGATACCCCTACGCTATCCAACACTTTCCCTACTGTTGCACTCTCTGGAATGGGAATAGTAATTTTTACCCCTACGCTATCCAACACTTTCCTTACTGTTGCACTCTCTGGAGTGGGAATAGTAATTTTTACCCCTACGCTATCCAACACTTTCCCTACTGTTGCACTCTCTGGAGTGGGAATAGTAATTTTTACCCCTACGCTATCCAACACTTTCCCTACTGTTGCACTCTCTGGAGTTGGAATAGTAATTGTTACCCCTACGCTATCCAACACTTTCCTTACTGTTGCACTCTCTGGAGTGGGAATAGTAATTTTTACCCCTACGCTATCCAACACTTTCCCTACTGTTGCACGCTCGGGAGTGGAAATAGTAATTTTTACCCCTACGCTATCCAACACTTTCCCTACTGTTGCACTCTCTGGAGTTGGAATAGTAATTGTTACCCCTATGCTATCCAACACTTTCCCTATTATTGCACTCTCTGGAGTTGGAATAGTAATTGTTACCCCTACGCTATCCAACACTTTCCCTACTGTTGCACTCTCCAGAGTGGGAATAGTAATTTTTACCTCTACGCTATCCCCAACACTTTCCCTACTGTTGCACTCTCTGGAGTGGGAATAGTAATTTTTACCCCTACGCTATCCAACACTTTCCCTACTGTTGCACTCTCTGGAGTTGGAATAGTAATTGTTACCCCTACGCTATCCAACACTTTCCTTACTGTTGCACTCTCTGGAGTGGGAATAGTAATTTTTACCCCTACGCTATCCAACACTTTCCCTACTGTTGCACGCTCTGGAGTGGGAATAGTAATTTTTACCCCTACGCTATCCAACACTTTCCCTACTGTTGCACTCTCTGGAGTGTGAATAGTAATTGTTACCCCTACGCTATCCAACACTTTCCCTACTGTTGCACTCTCTCGAGTGGGAATAGTAATGGTTACCCCTACGCTATCCAAAATGTATTTAATTTTTTTTATTAGTTTTACATTGTTATTAATTGTTATTTATATTATTATTTTATGTATATACATTTATTTGTAATTTATTATATTTTCATTTATTTATAAGTTATTAAAACAATTGTTTTAGAGTTATTATTAATGAAGTATATACGATGTATTATATCTTAATTATTATTAGTTTTTATTACATTATTTATTAATTTTAAATATTATAATATATTTTTAACTATGTTTATTACATTTATAAGTATTATTTTTTAATATTACATTGTTTTTTTATTAAAACAAAACGATATTTTCTAATAAACGATATTTTTTACATCGATATATTTTTTTCGATATTTTTGTACTTACCTTGTTAGAGATAGGATCTCGATATTGTTGTCATCGATATTTTTGTTGCGATATTTTGGTAGGTAGATATTTTTGTAGTCGATATTTTGTCATAGATTCATACCAAACCCTAGTGAGGCACTGCTCCCCCACACTTCAGAAGCTTCGGGGGGACTGGGAGGCTGATGTGGGTGTGTTGGAGGAGGAGGACTGGATGGAGGCGCTGGGCCGTCATTGCAATGCTACTTCGTCTAGTCAAATTTAAATACCTTCACAGGGTGTATTTTACTAGGACGCGCCTCTGGCGGGCGGGGATGATTTCCTCACCGATATGTTTGCGCTGCGATCAGGGGGACGGCACATTTATCCACACGATCTGGCACTGTACATCACTAGAGCGCATTTGGGGGGGGTCTTTGCATGCCTCTCGGAGGCCCTGGGGTGGGAGCTAGCCCGCACACCGCAGTTGGCCCTTTTACACGTAATGGAGGGGGTGGGAGGCAACAGATACAAACAACACCTCTTATTGTTAGGGCTCACCTTAGCAAAGCGAGATATTGCACAGGCATGGAAAGCGACGAGGGCCTCCTCGGTGGCGGTCTGGAAAAATGGTCTTGATTTTTGCATGGGTCTGGAGCAGCCTATTTTTGTGGCAAGGGGGTGTCCAGGCAAGCACTATAAAATCTGGAACAGGTGGGCAGAATAGCGGGGATTGTGGCTGGACCCTCCTGTGGCGGATGAGCAGTTACTGTTGGGTTAGGGGGAGACTGCATACGAATACAAAGAAATGTGCCGATGGGGTGGTGGGGTGGACCGTGAGTGCCTTACTGTATATGGTTATTTGCATAACTGTGAATATGGAACTGTGGACTTGTGTGACCGGAGGGGGGGAGGGTTTAGGGGGGAGTTGGGTGAGGGGTGAGTTGGGGGTATGGGTGGGGGTATTTTATACGCTCTTGTCCTTGGGGCAGAAGTTCCTGGGGGGCTGAAAGACTTTGAACCGAACAGTCAAGGGCAAATGTGAATTTGTTGCAATGTTTGTGCAGCTGCCTCTGGGTTGCAGGGTGCTGCTTGATATGTGCCACTTGACTAATAAAATCTGTTTTAAAAAAAAAAGAAATGCAAATTACCATCAACTTAAAGTTGATGGTAATTTGCGAAAACTTTGAAAAATGCACAAAAGTGAATTTTTCAAAGTTCTATGTTGCACACAGACATGCCCTTGGGGCATGTGTGTGTGCAACATGTTTTTAAGGGCACTTTCACAGGTGCATCAGGGTGTCCTTTTGGCACCCTTGCACCCTTGAAATTGCATGCGCAATTTGCGAGTACCTATTTGGTACTCGCAAATTGCACATGCAATTCCCATTGATTCCTATGGGCCTCTAGGCCCGTAGGAATGAATGGGAAGCCATTCCTTATTTGCGATTCGCAATTTGAGATTCTCAAATAAGAAATGTGTAGGAATCGCAATTTCTTTTGCGATTCCTACGTGCATAAGGAATTGCGATTCCTAAATTGCGATTTCTTAAAAATCGCTATTTAGGAATCGCAATTCCTAAGATTGATGCCTGTGGCCCAATGAGACTTATACAATGTAGTCATAATCCGGCATGACAAGTAAGAAGTTCCTTGTCTCCAAAAAGAGGTGGTACAAAAAGCTGTGTGATTGTGTATAATTTGTTTGACAAATTGACCAAATAACCCGTGTAGTGATTGCTGCCTTTGAATATGTGGTTGTAGGCAGATCTGGCAAAATCCCAATACAATTGTAATTCCAGAATTCAGGATAAGGAGAATTGCTTGACTGTGCCAGTGTTACTCCGCTTTACTACGGACTTATGCAACTTTACTACATATTGCAAGTATAATCGTGGAAACAAAGGGCACCATTTCTTGTTATATCTTCAGTAGAAAAAAGCTAGGCCACTGGCAATCTTACCTTCTACGGCAATGCACACTGAGGGCCTCATTTACCACAAAATGACTAAGTGCAGCGCCACAAGCCATTTCGCTGCGCGGAGATGCATCTTTTTAAAAGCACAAGGATGCATCATATTCACCGAATCTGTGTGCTTTTCCCTGGCTGGTGCACAATTGGCTGCCATGCACCCGCGGAGGCACCCTTGCCTCATGCTGCAAGAGTGCCTGCGGTGCAGGAATGATTGTTTTTTTGCAGGAAGGGACACCTTCTGCACAAAAACAATAATTGAAGGCATCTTACTCTTTCTATGCATGCTAGAAAAAAGGAAAGAACGAGGAGAAATGAAAGTATTTCTCCTCCGCCACTCTGGAGATGCGTGGGATTCTGACGCATTCCCAGCTTTACATAAAGTTGATACGTCTGGGAATGTTTCAGGTACACCCACAGCAACACCCATGGGACGCCCCTTTTATGCAGAGTAATGCGTGAGAGTGGCCCATATTTACAAGGCCATGAAAAGACATGCAGAGTGACTTTACGTGGCCGTGTAAATATGGGCAAGCCTATTGCACCGCCGATGCGTTAAAAAAAGTGACGCATTGGCTGCGCAATTGCTTTTAAATGAGGCCCCCAGTGTTGTTTTCACACTGTTATTTTCATCCCCACTTGAAACTGTTTTTGTCAGCACCTATGAATTAGGTCACAGCAATGAGTGACAACCAGGCAAAATCCACACATCGTTTATTTTATAACACCTTTTTATTTAAACATGGACAATGCCACATGGGCAGCATAGAGCTTCACATACAGTCTCTGTTCAATGAGACAAGTTGCGGGGAACGTGAAAGATAGGAGAATTTAAGACATAAGAAGACCAATCAAAAGTATAGACTTGTTCAGCAACTACCTGAAGAGTGCCACTGACTTATAAACACTGGGAGCTGCATTGACTGAGCAAGGTAAACAAGTCCAAAGTTCCTCATGGGAGGTTCGTAGGTTCTATCCCCCAAAAGTGAAAAGACAAGGCGAAATCATGAATGAAATTGGCTAACAAGTCACTAATTTCATTGGCAGGTCTCAAGGGACGATAATGAATATTTTCAATACCGTCAGGGGGTGCCAAACAAGTCTGACCTTCCATGTGAGTGTTGGGAGATTCACCAAATAAGACAACCAAGAAGATATGGTGGTAAACACGTGTACTTCTTCAGCCCAAACCAGTAGAGATAAAAGGCAGTTCGAAAAATGTGTGCCTGTAATTTTGTAATATGCATTGCTTGGTAGCCAAGTAAATCACTCTTTATTACCTTTATTCATCTATTTGCAATCACCTTCTTTGGTTAGCTAATCTTTGCCCACATTTTGCACTGGGTACATTTAGACAAAGTGCTGGTATGTTCCTCTAGCCCTCTTTTTCCTCCTCTTCCAGATCTTCCTTATATTTATTTAGTTAACTATTTGGGAGTTTTGTATTGAACTGGGGAATGTTTTGTGGTAACTTCAGAATGCTCAGGATCTTATTGCAAATATGGGTCCATAGATCAATGGGTTTTAGAGCAGAACTGGAAGGGGGGGTCTTGTTTGCCTTCTTCCTCACACCTGCTTTGGATCTTGGGTGAGGATTCAAAGAGAAACAGAGTTGGGTTTATGACCCTGTGTCCCATGTTTTGATCTCAATGCTTTAGTGGTTAAAAAGTGTATTGAACTGTGCTGTTGTGGAGTGGAGATTTCTGGTTGGCAAGACATGGGTGCTACACAGCACAGGTAATTTAGTTGTTTTCCCAGATTGCTTTGTTGTTTGTGTACAGGACCTGGAACATGAGCCTTGCTTTAAGCAGGATGCAGTGTAGGGTTTTAAGACCTATTTTGGGGCTTGCTTTTGTGGAGGTTCGAACACACTCTTGCTGCCTGGTTTTGCAGTCTGTCGATGCATAATTTGGCGTCCCAATGTATAAGAAATTGCAATGATTAAGGTGAGTCATGATACTGGCAAATGCTCTCATTGTATTTTTCTATATGAAAAGCATTCAATAATTTTGCCTCTAAAACTTGGTAAATAAAAAAAAAAGGGGAATTGAATTTGCAGAAAAAGGTTTTACATAACAGTCTTATACAAGTTCATTTCTCCCTCTAAATCTTATTTGTCCATCATCACTGCTGGCACCTGAAATTAATGGATTATGTCTGATGCCCATGAGGAGTCTAGCCATGCCTTATTGGGAAAACGATCTCTTCTTTTGAATGAACCTACTTGTCTATAAATTGATGAGTGGCAGCTTTATTGAGTGAAAGAGTCTTTTTAAGGATTTCCCAACATATTGTGCTTCCTTTAACTCAAGTCATTTTTCAACAATGGAACCACATCCTTTGGTACACACAATGCATGCACAGGGTGAAACAGTGCAATCAGTCATAAAACATAAATAACAATACTAACTGGAAAACCTATATTGACATAATCAGCCCCATGACCATCTTGGAGATCAATCTGAAGTACCGATCTGTCCACACATAAGGACCCAATCCAACCGAGGTTACTGTATAAAAGGTAGAGGTTTAAATATAAGAGCACATCAGGGCAAATAATCTGCTGTCTTTCCTAAGGGTTCATCCTTTATGTTGACCCTACGCAATCTGCGGGCCTCCCTAGCCCATCATTTGTATTGATTGGTGCAGTTCGTATGTTATGTAGTTAGAAGGCAACTTGATGTAACCGTATGATCTACGTACGCATCATTGCAAGATTGGATGATCCATGTGCAATGTACACTCTGATACCTTCGGGTCATGTACGCGCCTTAATGACATTCTCAAATAAATAACAATAAACAGTATACTCTCACGCAACAGAGCTGAATAATAACTTTCACAATGAATTGTACGAAGCAGATGATTTTAATATTAGTCAATATAATCTTTGTGCCAGGAACATTATGGCTGCCAATAGTTATGTTCTCTTGTAAACAATAATACTGTAATTAATAATTCTTCCACAGCAACATAGTCTCCCTTAGCTGTCCAGGGTAATTTCAAAAGATTATATAAAGAAGAGGAACCAGGAGCGATATAGGTCCAGCATGTGTGCTTCTTATCGCAATAAAAATAAAAACAAGGTATGCAGTTCCTAAAGAGAGTAAGGAACGATTAAGTTGGATGATTCCAGGATAAGGAATATGCTCCAATAGAATCAGAGGCCCTCAGACACCTGGATGGGTGACAAGCTTCCTCATTGGGCTAGCTTCTTATCGGGCCGGTACGGCAATGCCCGACAGGCAACCACGAGGGGGCACTTTGCCAGAGATCTTTTTAGAATAGCCGTTTGATGAAGTGAGGGCGTGTGGGCTGAAAAAGTAGGTAGATTGGTGAAAAAAGTGAATTAAAATATGTGACGTGATACTCAGGGACAATCTATTTAATGAATGAGATCACTAGCCTAGTTAAAGTTGTGTCTGCTACCTCAGGATAAAGGTCCTTGATAGTTTGGTGGGTTAATGAGTTACTTGTTCGACATGTTTCTTGCCTTGTTCAGTCAAACATGATCATGTGGCCATTCTTCAAGACCTTGAAACGACCCTAATCTACACGATGTCTGGCTTCCAAGGGTGTAAATGCTCAATCTGAAATAACCAGTCACTCAATCAATAATACAGTAAATATTGTACCTTAATTTCAATAAAAACTATCCTGAAGCACAAATATGAAAATCACAAATATGTGTTTCTGAGTGACGTGTACAGAGAACAACATGAAACAAATTGACACCACTACACACACACAATAGCATGACTTGGGTGAGACCACTCTATGTGTGAGATTTTCATTGTAGGCAAATTGAAGAAAAATCACCAGTACTGACCCAATAAGGGTAATGGATTGGGCCTCTCGAGTAAAAGCAGAGAGAACACCGATTAGTGTCCTGGGGGAAGAGAGTATTAAAATTAAGTCAGGCTTGTCTTACCGTAGTGGTTGAGAAACGTTCCAGTCTTGTGGTGGAGATACTAACACGGATGCGGAACAGCTTCCACTGTGAGACCTACCCTTGCTCTCCTTCCTCTGAGGGAATCGAGGCAAGCAGAGTGGGGTCTATTTAAGCGTGGGCCAATCGGAGCACATCAAGGTTATGTGCCACTGGAGCCTACCGTATACAGAGCAGTGCAAGTAAAGACCGGCGCCATGTAGGCAGTGGCAAAAACGCGAGAAGCTATTTGGTGCAATCTGGTTGAAACCTGATAGTTGGTATGTTGAAATACACATAATATTAGCGGTCAATAAAAATGGTGATGGGACCAAACCGTCTTTTATTAACTGGTGCGTGAAACTCCACGTCATATTAACAGTCGATCAAAATGGTTATAGGATCACATCATCCTTTATTTACTAATATGCCAGGGTACCATCTAGTGAAGCATACAGGGGTGTAGCGAGAGCTTGAGGCTATCCCTCAGAGTGCTGCCCCTGGGGGGGGGGGAGGAGAGCGGGTGGGGGTAGTACCGCCGCTAATAGCTACCTCGATCATTCAAGTTACATGCACATACAAGACAGTCCAGGGCTACACTGTTGTGAATACACCGGTGACCGGCAGTACAAAGGAGAACACACAGACTGCCACCCTGCAGGATTACAGGAAGGGCCTAGAAACATGGTTATTCGATTAACGTCCCTCATCAGCAGCACCGCCCCCACCCCCCAGCGCCTAGATACCCTCACAGGTGATAAGTAGCGCTATGCAAATCCTGTTTGTCAGTGGCATAATAGGGAGTGGGTGGGGTGGCAGGCCCACTGAGAGCAGGCACCGCCCAGCAGGTGTCACTCATGTCTCGATCTGATGACGTCAGGCCTGGGCTGTACTCTGATTGACTGGTGGCCCATTGCGGCGGCCTTTATAATTTATTTGGGGACTGGGGACACTGAATGACAGTACTGTAAAGTGTCAGACAGTGAGTGTCTCCAAATAATTTATAAAGGCAGCTGCAACAGGCCACTAGTGCCTCACGGCCGCCGCCCACAAAATAGTGCCGCCCCCCGTAGCTACGCCACTGCATATAGAGCCTGAAAAAGAACCCGTTCCAGTTGCTCTTTCTAATTTCGGCCGGTGCTAAGACCTGAGCCACTTAAATCCTTGTTTGACACTCTCTCTTTCCCCACTCACTTCATCTTTTAATGTCCAGTCAATATTAAACTTAATCTTTCACTCTCTTTCTCTATCTCTTGCTCTCTCTCTCTCTCTCTCGCTCTCTCTCTCTTTCTCTCACTCCCTCTCCCTCTCTCTTTCTCGCCCACTCTCTCTCTTTTTTCTCCCTCTCCCTTTCTCTCTCTTTCCATCTCTCTTGCTCTCTTTCTCTCTCCCCCTCTCTTTCTCTCCCCTCTCTTTCTCTCTCTCGCTCTCTCTCTCCTTTGCTCTCCCACCCACACGTCCCCACTCTGAACTTTAAAATGTAGATGTGGTAGAACCGCACCTGGTTGTAGGTATGATGTTACTTGTTGTATCACATTTCTGGATGCAATGACAGACAAAGCAAAATATAAGTCAGGCGGCACACTATGCTAAACACAGATTTTTAGCATACGTTTTTTAAAGCCACGCCCTTAATTCAATCAGCCACCCCCCTTTGAGAGACCCCCCAGTTTTTTCAACCCACTTAAAGCCCTGTTGACAGCTATGCTGCTACTCTCTATATATCCCCTCTGAAAACTCTCCAGTGACAGTCTTACCTCACTCGTCGTGACTCGCTCCAGGGTCTCTGTGGCAGGTATGGGTGGTTGTTTCAGCAGCCAGACCAATCCCCAGAGAGCAGCACTGCCACTGACTGCCCCAACAGCAACAGGCCAGAATGAGCGCGAGAGAGCGTAGCGGTGACGCGTGTGACGTGCCACTGCTATGTCGTTCTCATCGCAGGAGCAGGGCTGGCCCGGCCAAAATAAAGCATTTAATGTCGCCCAGCAGGCCAGGGACGTCATTGGTAGCGCTCGTGCGCTACAAGATTGATTGACGGCCCTGAAGGCTGGTGACGGATGAACACTGGGGAGCTGGGCCCAAACCAGTAGGGAGCAGGGCACACATGTGATCAGGGAGCAGGGCACAAACCAGCCGGGAGCAGGACACATAAAGCAGGGAGTAGGGCACACAAGGCAGGGACAGGGCACACAAGGCAGGGAGCACGGCACACACATGATCAGGGAGCAGGGCCCAAACGAGCAGGGAGCAGGGCACACAAGGTAGGGAGCAGGGCACACAAGGCAGGGAGCAGGGCACACACATGATCAGGGAGCAGGGCCCAAACCAGCAGGGAGCAGGGCACACAAGGCAGGGAGCAGGGCACACACATGATCAGGGAGCAGGGCCCAAACCAGCAGGGAGCAGGGCACACAAGGTATGGAGCAGGGCACACACCAGCAGTGAGCATAGCCACATCAGCAGGGCACACAGCTGTCCGCAGCCTCTCTGCGCCTCCCCTCTGTGTGTACCGATATCGCATTCCTCAAACTTTGTGAAACTGTCTTGGCACCCCGCACGCCCACACACACGCGCACACGACAAAGCACATGCCTGTTCGTAAATTCCCATATATGCCACATTAAAAGCAGTTTTCTTACCTGATCTGAACTCGACGATGCACCAAACCAGGATGCTTCTGAGGAAGACCCCCAGCTCCATGGTGTCTGGGGAGCGGTGGGGGTTGCTCCGGCTGGGGGATAGACGGCGGTGGCCGGGCTGGGATCCTGTGACGTGCGCCACTGCCTTCTCATGGGGCTATGCACAAGGGAGGCCGACCGGGCTGGGGGAGCGTAGCGGTTCTCATTGCAGGGGCAGGGCTGGCCCGGCCAAAATAAAGCATTTAATGTCGCCCAGCAGCCAGGGCTGTCATTGGTAGCGCTCGTGTGCTACAAGATTGATTGACGGCCCTGAAGGCTGGGACGGATGAATAGTTGAGCTGGGAACAAAAGCAGCCAGGCCCAGGTCATGTGCGTGCAGCGCGCCGGGCATGTAGAGACGGTCTAGATGTTGCACGGCACGTCGGCGGACGTGACGTGCAGGCGGCCAGGATTGGCTGCGGGTGTTGGGGGCGTGGCAGAGCGCGGAGAGCGCGAAACCACAGCGAGAATAGCAGCGCTGGAGCGGAGGCTCGGCGCTCTTTGGGTTGTGATATAGTTATAAGCAATAAAGAAGGAATAACTCCAGCAAGGTCTCTGAGTCATCATTAGAGCATGCCTACATCATTACAGTGGCGACGAGGGTGGGATTGAAGACCCCCCAGCAAGGCAGAACCACTGACTCAGCCCTATGCGACAAGCAAGCACCAGAAGCTTCAGGACCACCCCACAAGGTACAGAGGAGCAAGACCACCTGGTGCAGGAGAACAGGTACCCCAAAGAGCGCGGCAGAGCCCGGCACACCGGAGGGTGTGGCGCAGAGGAAGGAAAAAAGGGAGGAAAAGCCCTGGAAACCTAGAAGTAAGGCAGGAGAAGGGCGCCGACCCACACAGCGAACAGCAGACCAGTGAACACGCGCTGGAGGGTTCACAAGGAGCCGAGGGGGCCGACACGGACAGTCCCCGAACCCCAGCAAGTGGAGAAGAACAAGACGACGCACCAGGGAGTCCCCGTGGCCAAGCAAGATCACTAACCGCAGTGAAGAGCGAGAAGATGAGCGCGCAAGCAGGTTACGCGATGGCTCCGGTACAGTTCTTACCTCGCCCAGGAGAACCCCTCATGAAGTGGGAGGACTGGAGAGAATACATTGACAATTTCATAGGTGTACTGGAAGATGAGAATGAGGAGGTGTTCACACCCCAGAGGAAGAAACGCATTTTGCTACTGAACTTAGGCCCAGAAGGACTCCGGATTTACAAGAGCTTGGTCCCGAAACAGAGGACATCCACAGACGACGACGTATACGCACATGCGCTTGAAGACCTCAATGAACACTTCAGACCGGCGGTGTGCGTGTCGGTGGATAGGTTTAATTTCCAACAGAGGAAGCAGAAGCAAGGAGAGACAGTGGAGGAGTACGTGGCGGCACTGAAACGACTGGCAGCCACGTGCAGGTACGCCAACTGGGAAGAGGAATTCATCAAGGACCAGGTGGTGATGCATACCACGTGCACGAATGTGCAGGACAAGCTATGGGCTAGTGGAGACACCACACTGAAGGAGGTGTTGGTCATCGTGAAGAGAGCGGAATTAGCACGGCGATGCGCTGAAGTGACGAAAAAAGATATGGCGTCCAGCACAATGGTGAACAAGGTAGATGACGAGGGGACTAGCAGAGAGTACCGAAACAGGAAACCAACGGAAAGAGGGCCCAGCAAGTGGCAAAGCAGCACGAGCACGTCGAGTAAACAAGCGGGTAGCAACAGGAAGTCATGCTACAGGTGTGGGAGCTGGTCGCACGAGGCGCACGATCGGAAGTGCCCCGCGTTCCGCGCCAAGTGCGCATTCTGTGGAATAATCGGCCACTACGAGAAGGTTTGCAGGAAGAAGGCCTCCAAGAGCATGGTGAGATGTGTGGGTCAAGGCAACGACGATCCGGACGGTGATTCGGAGCCAGAAGAAGTCACGGTGATCTACATTGAGGATCAGGTACTAAGCACGGAGGGCAAAGTCCTAGACAGAGAAGGTAGACGCACGATGAAACCGGTTTTGGAGATGGCGATAGGCGGTGTCAAGATCAACGTGGTGGCAGATACAGGGTCACCCTTCACCATCATCCAGAGAGCAGTGTGGGAGGAGAAATTTGCGCCACGACTCGGGCCAGAGCTAGAAAAGCTAGACATCCGCCCGGTCACGTACAACGGAGATCGTATCCCCATGGCAGGATTCAGACCCTTGACCTTCGAATTTCGAGGCCGGTCAGCACACTGTAAACTCTATGTATCGGAGAGAGGGCCGTCAGTCTTGGGTTGGCTGGATCAGGGCGACCTAGGAATCAAGCTGGATCCGGGTGGCAAGGAGCAAATACTTCTGACGGACCAGGTGGCAGGGCCAAGTCTGGACAAATGGAAAAGCGAATATCCAAAGGTATTTGGGGGCACGGTGGGGAAGCTGGAAAAATTCGCCCACAAGATCATCCTGAAGGAGAACGCTGTCCCGGTGGCCCACAAGGCTAGGAATGTCCCGTTGGCAGTGAGAGACGCTGTAAGAGCAGAACTACAAGACCTGGAAAACAAGGGGATCATAGAACCCATCACGTGCGCCGAGTGGCTGGCGCCCCTGGTGGTGGTCAAGAAACCCAACGGAAGGGTCCGGTTGTGTGTTGACCTGAGAGAACTGAATAAAAACATTGTGGTGGAAAGATTCCCCTTGCCCAGGATAGAGGAGATGCTGGCCAGCACCAGGGGGATTAAGTGGTACTCAACCATAGACTTGACCTCTGCATACCATCAAATAGCTCTGCATCCGGACAGCCGCAAACTAACATCTTTCATCACCCCGTTTGGGTGCTATCAATTCCGCAGGATGCCATTCGGTTTAGCTTCTGCAGCGGCGGTGTTCCAGAAGATGATGCACCAATTATTCAAGGACATCAAGGAAGTCCAATACTTCCAAGATGACATCCTGGTGATGGGCAGAGACATACCAGACCACGACAGGAAGTTGGCAGAAGTTTTGAAGATCCTAGAAGGGAAGGGACTCACGGCTGAATGGTCCAAATGCAAAATAGGGATGGACTCGGTAACCTACCTGGGGCATGAGATAGGAGCGCAAGGCGTAACCCCCAAAGCAGACAATGTCAGAGCGATTTGCGAGGCACCATCCCCCACCACCAAGGAAGAGGTCAGGTCATTCCTGGGGATGGCAGAGTATTACGGAAAATTTGTGCAGCACTTTGCCTCTAAGACTCATCATATGAGACAGCTAACGAAAGAGAACACGGAATTCAAGTGGTCAGAGGACACACAAAGGGAATTCGAGATCATCAAAAAGGAAGTGGCAGGGGCCATACCCCTTCAAGGGTTCGACCCTCAAGGCAAAACCGTCCTCACAACAGACGCCAGCGACAAGGGACTGGGTGCAGTCCTCATGCAGGACCGAGGGCAAGGTCAGTTGGAGACGATCTGCTTTGCCTCGCGCACACTGAGTGAGACAGAAAGGAAATACAGTGTGATAGAAAAGGAGATGCTGGCGGTGGTGTGGGCCACCACGCGCTTTCGACAATTCCTGCGGGGCACCAGATTTCAATTACGGACCGACCACAAACCACTACTGAGAGTGCTGACATCGAGTGGCCATGCAGAGGCAACACCCCAGATATCGAAGATGTCGCTAAAGCTCCTAGAGTTTAGGTATGATGTGGAACACATACCAGGCAGCAAAAACAAGGTAGCAGACTACCTGAGCCGAGCGGCGGCCATGGAACCGAGTGAAGAAGACAAGTCATGCACAGAAGAATGGGGGGCACTAATGGAGGATCATGAAAAGGTTATCAGCCTTCAAGAATGGACACAGGCGTATGCAGAGGACCAGACGTTAGAAGAGGTGAAAACTTACATCACTCAAGGATGGCCGGATAAGAGACGGGTCCGGAAAGAACTCAACCCCTACTTTGAAGTGAGGGAGGAACTCTCCCTGGACAATCAAGGAACATTTGTATATAGAGGAGAGAAAGTCGTCCCTCCAACGAACATCATACCCCGACTGCTGGATATGTTGCACGAAGGGCACCTAGGCATAGGAAAGCTCAAACTGAGGTCCAAGCAGAACTATTGGTGGCCGGGAATGGACATAAGAGCGGAACGACATGTAAGAGAATGTGTGAGGTGCCAAGGCGCAGACAAGACACTCAAACCCCTGCGCCCAGCATTGGGTGCATTCGAAACACCAAAGAACCCCTGGGAAGAGTTGTCCGTCGACGTCTTAGGCCCCGTCCTAGACACCCAAGGGGTCCAGAAGTACGTGTGTGTCCTTGTTGACAGGTTCTCGAAATGGCCAGAGATCAAGATAGAGGAAGCTATGGACACGGATACCATAGTGAAATTCCTGGCAGACACTTTTGTGAGGGAAGGCATACCCAAGTCTATCCTCAGTGATAAAGGGCCCCAGTTCCGATCGGAAAAGTGGGACAACTTCCTGGAAAGGAACGGTATCCAGGCGAAGCATACATCAATATACCACCCAGCAGGAAACGGCCAAGTAGAACGCTTCAATAGGGTGGTGATGGGGTCGATCCAAGCAGCCATCTCGGACAACAAAGACTGGGAGAAGGACATATGGCACATGTTATGGGCATACAGGATCACTCCCACAAGTACAGGATACAGCCCCTTCCAGCTGCTGCGCGGCCGAGAACCATTCACTCAGGACAACCGGGTGTGGAAGGAAAAGACGGTAGTAAGTGAATGGTCCCCTGCTGTGGTGCGGGCTAACATTGAGAAGGCCAAGGCAGTATACACAAGACATTATAATGCCCGGAGGAACGTGCGAGACACAGAACTCAAAGAAGGAGAATGGGTGAGAGTGAAGCTGCCCACTCTGCAAAGAAAAGGAGAGAGCAAATACAGCAAGCCCCTGCAGGTGAAGGAAATTAAGGGAAGAGCGGCCAGGCTGAGTGACGGCAACATATGGTCACAAGACCGCATGGCCAGATGTAATAAGATCCTTGTTTGGGACTGTGAAAGGGCAGGTGGAGAATCAGAAGAATGTGAGAGTGAGAAGCGAGAACATCAGGAGAATGAGATCACATTGAGAGAAGGAGAGCAAAGACAAGGAGAAGCAAGGAACAGCGAGCAGGAGATAAGAGTCGAGGAGAATGGTGATGACAGGGGCAGACAAGGCGAAGAAGAGAACAACACCACCCCTGCAAGACTGACACGGAGTGGTAGAGCTGTGGTGAGGCCCACGAGGTTCAGAGACTATGATTTGAGCGACGGACTGTAAGTTGCAATGTTTGTGTGGAAAAAAGGGAGATATGTAGAGACGGTCTAGATGTTGCACGGCACGTCGGCGGACGTGACGTGCAGGCGGCCAGGATTGGCTGCGGGTGTTGGGGGCGTGGCAGAGCGCGGAGAGCGCGAAACCACAGCGAGAATAGCAGCGCTGGAGCGGAGGCTCGGCGCTCTTTGGGTTGTGATATAGTTATAAGCAATAAAGAAGGAATAACTCCAGCAAGGTCTCTGAGTCATCCTTAGAGCATGCCTACATCATTACAGGGCACACTTTCAAACTGCCAGGGCCGCGTGCGCGGCACTGATGGCCCGTTGCGGCCGCGGCGGCCCTTATAATTTCTTTGGGGACACTATGTCCCCAAATAAATTATAAGGGCCGCCGTGGCCTCAACGGGCCACCAGTGCTGCGCGGCCACCCTCAAAATTGTGCCGCCTGGGGCGGACCGCCCCCTCCCCCCCCAGCCCCCCCTCAGCCCCCCCCCAGCCCCGCCCCCCCAGCTACGCCTGTGGAAGCATATAAAAATAACATAAAGAATGGCAGTCACCTTAATGACCTGCAATGTCAGTTGGGTAAGAAATAAGCTCTCCTTCTATCGAAGGGGCTGTATGGTCTTTGTGAAGAGTTCGATAGCACGGGAGATACAACTAAGGGACGCACTCCAGATTACCCAACAGTTTGCATCTTGCCAATGTAGCCAATTTTACACGTGCATGTATTGTGCCCCCTATTTCATATACAGAGTTTCCAGCTAGGAGTTGAGGTAATGAGGGACAGGAGTGCCCAATAAGCTGATCATTGTCTGTGCGGTGTGGCCTCTAAAAAAGGGGTGGTAATTGTTTAGTTCAGCCCATAGAATTTCATAGTTGAGGCCAAAAATGTGTGTGGAAAGCCGAAAATCCAGTATTGTTTTTTCCTGAACAAATTGTCTTTGCTCAAATATTGGTGGGCCTCTAATATAATTCATCTTATGTCAGCAGGAGAGTGGCCTAAGGTGAAAAAGTGGGTACTCATTTTAGAACTGGATTTTCTGCAGCGTATGTTACTGCGCTGTTCCATAATCCTAACCTTTACTGCTCTGGTTGTCATGCCTATGTATTTTATGTGGTACGAGCAGGTGATCATGTATATGCAATTTGTGTGTTTTTTCTGTACCCATGTGATAGTGCTGCTCAGCTGGAATTCTTTTGTAGCATCCGGTTAGGCGCAAACAACATTACAAGAGCTGCAAGAGCAATGTCCCGCCATTGGGGGAAAGATCCCACAAAAGCCTCTGTATAGGTCGTATTGGTTTTCTTGGTCGAGTGTGGATCAGCATATCCTTTAGGTTGGCAGTTTATCTGTATGTAAACCTAGATGGTGATAACAAAAGGTTCCAAAAAATCAAAGTAAGAATGGACACTTGTAATTGCGTTACCTAGGTTTCACCTTAAAACACCCTCATAAACGCAATGGTAAGATCGTTAGCGGTATATCTTGATTCTCCGCTTTTACACATGCGTTATTGCATTATCATTGGGTTTATTAATTGTGCTGTATGCAAGCCTCAAGCCTGAGGCAACCTCTGGTTAACGCAATAGTGGTCAGAGATAGGTAATCGCCCTCAAATAAAAAATAAAAAACAAGCCTACTACCTGAAATAACTTTTAATTAAGATTTGGTGAGGGAATACTCTGAGTACTATAAAACCAGAAAAACAGTTAAGCGAAATAATTGGTCAGGAATGATTATAATGTCCAATAAGGCCCAGATTACCACTTGTGCCTGTCCTTTCTGTTTACTAATGTTTACAAAGAAACAATTACCTCATACCTCATAGACACATAAACGTATAATAACTGACCCAAGACAATTTGTGAATTAATAGTGAAGGAAGTGGCAAGCATAAAAAGTAGTATTTGAAGTTTCACCTTTACTGATAAAAACGTTTCAGACTGAAGAGAAATAACACTACAATTGTATCCAGTCCTGTTTCTATGTTGATGCTCGCTTGTAGTAAAAGTAAAGGACGCCCGGGAAGTGTATTCCACGTCCGGGGGCAGAGCCAGCACTAGACGTAGAAACGCTGCAAGCGGGTAAGATGAATACCAGAGAGTGATTTCCAGCGCGTAAGTAAAACTTCAACTAAGTGATGTTTCTGTTGCTTTACTTGCAGCCTGGGATCAGTGTATCCTTTACCCCTAAAGAAACGTGCATGAAAGTTAACAGAGGTAATAATGGTCACTAAGATAACAAACGGCGATTTGGTGATGGGCGAAAACGCTACCATTCACCTATATATTTTGAAAATACGTAACCTTACACGGTGAACACACACATATTTAGTTAATTTTCGGAATACTTGAACATAGTGGGCAAAGACAACCGACCACCCGCATTCATAGACGCAGAACCTTTTATAAAAAACATCCACATATAGCTAAACCACGATAGTCTCCATACCCACATGACTAGTGAGAATTTAGGCCATAATGAGCCAACTGCAGTTTAACACAAATTGAGCAAAGAACTACATATTAATGTGTGCTGTGTTAGATATGCGTACCCCGCATTTTGTTTATGTTTCTGTATTTACAGGTGCATCATTACCTCCAAAAGAAACATAGTGGCTACACAAAAACCACTTAAATTACTGCACAAATCTTGTGAGTATTACTGTTTATGTCCTGATGAATGCCCCATAGACCCAGCTGGGCATGGTGGGGCAGAAACATGTCGACCGTCCTTTAAGGGGCATAATAGGATCCAGTAACACGATCTGCCAGTATACCCACGTATATGTTTTAACAACAACCCTCACCAAATCTTAATTAAAAGTTACTTCAGGTAGTCGGCTTGTTTTTTATTTTTTATTTGAGGGCGATTACCTATCTCTGGCCACTATTGCGTTAACCAGAGGTTGCCTCAGGCTTGAGGCTTGCATACAGCACAATTAATAAACCCAATGATAATGCAATAATGCATGTGTAAAAGTGGAGAATCAAGATATACCGCTAACGATCTTACCATTGCGTTTATGAGGGTTTTTTAAGGTGAAACCTAGGTAACGCAATTACAAGCGTCCATTATTACTTTGATTTTTTTAAATGTTTATACAGGGAAACTGAATGGACAGATATTCCTCCTCCCTACCTGGTGATTAGTACTGATAGCAAAAGGTTGCCTGTTTGTAGGATGACACCGTGTTTCCTAATGATTTTTTGAAGGACATTGGACTCAGGTGTGAATGTAGTGGTACAAGTTAGCACACCTGTACTAGGTTTAGTACATTGTTCTAGTAGGGCAGCCCAGTCGTTGTTTCTAGCACGTTTCTGTGCAGTGTTTATGCAATGTCGGGGGTATTGTCTGGCCTCTAGATTTAGCACTAGATGTTGCGCTTTGATATTGAAATTGTGTGTGGTACTCCATTTACGGCGAAATCTCAGAAATTGCCCATATGGCAAATTATCACGCAAAGCTTTTGGGTGATGGCTGGCATACAAAAGCAAGATGTTGCTATCGGTAGGTTTTTTAAACGTAGTTGTACAGTCTGTCTTTAGACAGGTGGATCATAAGGTCCGAAAATGGTAGGCCCTCTTCAGAAATGTTTTCAGTGAAACTTAAGAAGTGATTTTTTGTACTGATCCATTCATTGAAAGGGATGCAGGTTGTTTCTTCTTTTGCTTTTCAAGAAATCTAAATGTTATCAATGTAACAACGCCAACTGAGGATATTCACACTTTAGGGATTAGTAGGGCACAAAATGCCCTTTTTCTCAAAATTTGACATAAAAGTCAGGCTAGGTTCAGGGTGAAGGCACTGTCCATTGCAGTCCCTGTGTTTGGTGGAAAAGTTTGTCACCATATTGAAAAAAATTCTCAGTGAGGGCTGGCAATGCGCACTCCATGAAGAAACTAATTGGAGTTGATTAAGTCCATTCTGTAGATCGCAGAATTCTTTCAATCACCTCTAGGGTGGCTGCCTGGGGGATATTTGTATAGAGTGCTTCCGTATCCAGGGTGACCAATAGATCTACCTATTGTGTGTCATTGGTCACCTCAATGAGATTCAGCACATCCCTAGTCTCCTGTAAAAAGGAAGGTGTCTTTTTGACCAAAGGTTGGCGTAAGTGGTCTCAGAATGTTTACAGTGGTTCAAGTAAATAGCCTATATGGGACTCTATGGGTCTGCCTGGTGGGGAAAAGTTGCCTTTATGGATTTTCAGCAGGTATAAAAATATGGGATTTTAGGTGGTCTGTTTACCTGAAATTCTGCTTCATTTTTAGAAATCCACCCTTTAATTTCTGCAGAAGAGCCCATAGAGGTAATATGAGTACTCAGACGGCAAGTGGGGTCTTCAGTGATTGGAGCATTGTACTTGTGATCCGATAGCTGGCGAAGACATTTGTTATCTTAGTCAGAGATAGACATAAACACTATTGCTCCCTCTTTATGTGCTTGTTTAATAGTTATTTTTGTGTCATTGGCCAGAAATGCGGTTGCCTCAAGTTCCATGTTAAATTGTGTATGGCCTGGTCCCTAAGGGTATCCAGGACTCTGGCGCGCACTGCAAAACATTTCAAATTATTCCAATTTTTTGATTTCGAATATAATTTTATCAAGAGTTCATCAATATTACACTTTACTCATCTGTGCATTATACATTTAAACATTTTCACATAAACACCTGAATGAACAGTTGCAATATTTGCATCATAAATGCATATTCACAAAACAATACATTAAAAAACCCAATGCATTTCGGAGCTTCAGCCCCTTCGTCGGGGGTCTGTTAAAGAAAAGAATGTCATATGTCTCATTGTAAACGTATGCAAGAGGATAAGAGACATGTTTATAAGCTCACCTGCGAGTATTAAGTTGGGTCGCTATGAACAGATGTTCTGAGAGGATGGAAGAAACAAGGATATGTCTAAGTATATTATCTAATCGGGATCTCAAAGGTTCATAAAGTTGAAGAAAGCGTCATTTACCTGCGAGCCTTCGTTTCCGTTCTAGCGGTCTCGCTGAAAGAATTTAAACGGTGCAGCTGTAAATAAGAGATAGCCGCTTTTAGTAAACATAGCGCGCGGTTCACCTGCTGAAAAAGCTCACGAATGAGTCTGTTTCAGAATCTTACCGGTAGTGAGAGTGTTCGTGCTGGGTACGGCGTTCCCGACCTATGTATTTTCATGCTTGTGTTTGTGTGTCACAATGGTTTTTATCGAATTCAAGGTACAATATTTACCGTATTATTGATTGAGTTAGTGGTTATCTCAGATTGAGCACTTACAGCAAGAGAACCAGGCACCGTGTAGATTAGGGTAGATTCTAGGTCCTGAAGAATCACCACATGATCATTTTTGACTGAAAAAGGCTAGAAACATGTTGACCAAGTAAATCATTATCCCACCAAGCGATCTAGGTCAATTATATCTTGAGGTGGTGGCCACAATTTTAACTAGACTAATGATCTCATTCATTAAATAGATTGTCTAAGAGTATCACTTCACCTATTTTAAGTCACTTTTTTACCAATCTATACTACATTTTTAGTCCTTACACCCTCACTTCATCAAACAGCTATTCTAAAAAGATCTCTAACAAAGTGCCCCCTCTTGGGTGTCCATCAGGCATCGCAGGGCCGGCCTGATGAGGAGCTAGCCCAATGATGAAGCATGACACCCACCGGGCGTGTGAGGGTCCGTGCTCCTATTGAAGCATATTCCTTATCTTGGAACCATCAGACTTAGACTTTCTTTTCTCTCCTTAGGAACTGTATACCATGTTTATATTTTAACTTCAAAAGATTAACCAGCCTATTCATCAAATCATTTATGAGCACATAAACTCGCTCAACAGTAGTAATACTTTATGTACTCCCAGATGCTATTCCCAAATCACCCGCTAGACATCTCGTCCTACACCTGTCTTATCTCTCATGGGCATACTTCTCCACTCCCAGATGCTATTCCCAAATCACCCGCTAGACATCTCGTCCTACACCTGTCTTATCTCTCATGGGCATACTTCTCCACATGCAGAGTTTTATGTTTTAACTGTAAATGTGTGAGGGACAGGGAGGAGTGATAAGGGGAATATCTACTGCTAAATGGATGGAGTTATGGGAAAATAAAAGAAGAGTTTAGAGAGACACATGCAAAAGAGTAAGACTTGTTATTGACAAAAGTAGTGCAGTAGTGCAACTGACAAACAGGATCAAATCTACTGTAGCAGAGCGTGTGAAAAAATCAATCACCACACATGTACAGTGATCCACAAAACACTCTCATAGAAATCAATAGAGGCAGTGAATAAAACAAATACTAATAGAGAAATAAAGGAAAAAAATACTTTTGAATGTTGTAGGAGGATGGATATCTGACTATGGTTACCCCAGATTTTTGCCCCAGCTGGTTTTCAACTTAGTTGGCCTGGGATCCTGCTAATCAGGACCCCAGGCTATCTGCTCTCTCTGTAAAATGGATTCCATGTACTCTAGGTACATCTCCAGTTTGTATTTGGGTCACCTTATCAGCCCCTGTATAGTGTGCCATAGGCACCCAGAGCATAGGTGCATCCAAAGCCTACCAGGGGCTGCAGCATATCTTTTGCCACCCCTGGCTGGCCTTCCAATTTGAAACAACTGGCTGATCACTCAGCTGGGGCAAGGTGATGTAATCACCCCTTGCTTAGATATAGTATTCCTATATCTACCTTTACATATAGACACATATGCACCTATAAGTCACTCCTATGGCAGGCCTTAACAATCCTGAAGGCAGAGTGCTTGGTTTTATGTGAGATGGTGCTCTAGCATGAGCTGAGCCTGTCTGCAGCTTTCGGAACCATGTCCTTATAGCTGTTCTATGATATTGCCATAGCATATACTCTTAAGTGCATTATAATCCTCGCGGTTATTGCTAACTTTGGTTTGGCTTTATCGAAACATGTCGTGTTAGGTGTCATATGCTTTGGAATACTACCCCCTCGCCAGTTCTGGTGACGGGGGTGGCATTCCACCCTTCTAGAGGGAGAAGACAGGTTTCTTTCCTTAAACACGGTTAAAATCAACCAGAGCCCCAGCATCACAAAATGGATGCTGCTGCCACAGACACATGACTGACCTCCTGCTGCTGGAAGCCCTTCCAGCACAGGAGGCTTGGACAATAGGTTTCCTGTCACAGGGAGGTGCTAGCACCACCCCAGACAGGAGATAGTGGATTGAGGCAGGGAGGGATGAAAGAAACGAGACATGCCTGGGGCTCACAAGGTGCCCCATGGATAGGCCAGTTCAAACCGGTGCTGGGGCACGCCAGCCCCAGCTCTGGCATGAAACTGGACAAAGGGAAAGGGGTGTAACCACTCCCTTCCCTGGTCCCACCCATAGGAGGGACCTAGCAGGTTATCCATCCCCTTGATTTGGAATAAAGGTAGGAGCTGCGTCCTAAGACATCAGATTATCCTGACTGAAACAGAACTCTGGACCTTCTACCATCTACTTTACAAGAAGATACTGAAGAATCTCCCTTGTGGCAAAGGAGTGGCCATCCTGCGCAAGCAGGCACCATCAAGCACTCAACGACTTGCTTTGTCCGATGCTCCCTCCAGAACCCGACTACAGAGCCTGACAAGACCCAGACTTCCAGACTTCCTTCAGCCCGATCCACAGCCACAGCAAAGCTGAGACCCGTGGAGGTGACGACGTCTAACGTGGGACCGGCCATCTTGAAAAGACTGTGAGACGCTTCCTGTGCAGCACCCGAGGCACCCTTGAAGCTGTGCATTGGGGATTGAGAAGCCCCAGCCCAGAGCATCAACTGCACCGAAGATCACCCCTCCACACTCACCGAGTGCTGCGTGGGGCCCTTTTGCATTTTCCTGCTCGACGCGTCTGTCTGTTCACTTGCCTGTTGGCTAGTGGCCTCTGTGACGAAGAAACCCGAAATCTACACTGCCGGTCTGGTTGCTCCAGACTGGCCCTTGCTTCCCTGCAAAGGAGAAGCCCCTCAGTCCTTGCTGGCCTGAGTAAGACGCCCTCTTCAGTTCCTGCATGGGTTGCCTTTGCCAAGGCTTGTTGACTCCAATCCAGAAGCCGACACCGCCGACAGCGAGAGCCTTTGTGGGACAGTCCGTGCCCAGCTCCTGGTCATCATCGATGCCTCCTGGTCCACGTGGCAGCAGAGACAAGCTTCGCAACAACCACCTTCTTGCGCCCGATATCGCCTGGTTCCTTCCTGGTTCCACTCTGGTCACTGGCTAGTGACCCAGACTCTGTCCCCTCTGCTTTCAGGTACTCTACATCTTCGATCCGCCCTTGGATCCAACCGGACTCTTCTCTCCTGGTCGCCTGCAGCATCTTTTCTCCAAGGCTCCATAGAACTCCACGACGAAAACAGACACACTTTGACACCTATGCACCCGCTTCCTGTGGGTGAGGTAACACGAGTATCACGGTGCTCCTGTAGAGATTTACATCCCTAGTGTCCTAGTTTTAAGTGGTTAAGTTCTAGTCCAGTCGGAAGACTTCCAAATCTGCAACTTTCTAACTTTTGCGCACCATTGACTTCTATTGGTGCATGCGTGTGCATTTAGACACTGCACCCGCAACCTGTGGGCCTCCCACGTCCTAACTGCTGTTAGTCCAGTGTAGCCCCAGCGATTACCAAGGCCCTAGGCCTTACCATTGTTCGTGACGTGGTTCTTATACCACTATTTTAATATATGGTTTTACGGGCCACCAGGGCCTAGCCATAATTGTGCAGCTTATTGTATGATATTAAGTTCTTTTGTTTAACGCTTGTGCTTCTGCCCTCATAAAGAGTACAGAGGATTATTCTAGTAATAAATACATATATTTGTATAATATATAACTTGTGTGGTGTCCTTTAATTTGGTATTAAAAGGATTGCATATGGTAAAACAGCTGGCTTCACATGCCCTCTTGAGTTTAGCCTAAGACTGCTTTTGTCCATGCTACCCCTAGGATAGCTGGTCTATAAGGTTGACTTACAACCAATCACCATAAGGGTTGTTTGGACTGGTGCAAGGTGCTCACTAGAATACTGAACATCATATACCAGGCCAACTTCTCACATTGGTGTGCAGCGTTTGGGACTTGAGCTTGCTGTTGTTTTACCAATTGTAATCTTTGAAAATATCAATTGAAAGATCACATCAAGTACCATAGGTACATATAAACAAAGCTTAAATACTTAAGTTCTACTGAACTTAGTAGTTGTAGACCAAAGGGCTTAGCACACCCTGACTACAACTCCTAGAGAGGTTCTAGTAGGTAAACACTTAGTGTAGGTAGGTGCACACACCACACCTCACTAGTCATGTCTGGCACAGGTGAACAACCCAGTTCTCTACCTGTGGAAAGTTACCCTCCCAGGGCACCCTCCAGCTATGAAAAACTCAGCTTCAGAGAATTGAGTGCCTTGTGTACCTCAAGGAGGCTGAAAAAGGGTCATAACCCTACCATCCCAATCCTGATACAAGTCCTTGAGACAGCTGATCTTGAGAAGGCTTCTGGAGCAGGCCCCTCAGGTAATGCAGGAGAAGGAGTACCCCCCACAGATGATGATACCATCACCCCAGAAGTTGTAGTGGTAGATGAGGATGATTCAGATGATGGAGGAAATGGTCAGGTTCAGGTCAGAAGGCTTAGCCAGGCTAACCTAAGCTTATATGGGAATGGAGAGGAGTTTCACCTCTCCAGACCTAATAGTAGGCTTCTCCCAGGCATTAGAAGGGAAAGATCTCCTTCCAGGGAATCTCTCCTCTCTAATGCCTCAAGGGGTTCTCAAAGGGGAATGACTTCCCCTCAGAGAAAAGAGCATGAGGCTAGGAGGAGAGCTGTCCAACTTCAGATAGAGAAAGAGGAAACAGCCCTGGCCCAAGCTAAACTTGCTTTAGCAAGGGAACAAAAGTTATGTGGATTAAATTCCACTGGTGGCAGCAATATCCCTAAGGATAAAGACAGGTCCTATGATCATAGAAACCTGAGTAAGATTGTGCCCCCCTACAAAGATGGGGATGACATCCACAAGTGGATAACTGCTTTGGAGAGGGCCTGCGTGATACAGCAGGTTCCCCAAAGTCAGTGGGCAGCAATCTTGTGGCTTTCTTTTTCAGAAAAAGGAAGAGACAAGCTCCTCACAGTTAGACATGAGGATGCTAAAAACTACACTGTCCTGAAGAGTGCTCTAATTGATGGGTTTGGCTTAACCACTGAGCAATACAGGTTGTTGTTCAGAGATATCCAAAAGGCTCAGACTCAGGACTGGACTGATTTTGTAGATTGTGCTATTAAGGTTCTGGAAGGTTGGTTACTGGGCAACAAAGTACAGGACTATACAGGATTGTATCATTTGATTATGAGGGAGCAGATCCTTAGTAATTGTCAAAACCAGCTTTTACATCAGCACCTGGTGGACTCAGATCTGACCTCTCCACAAGAATTGGGTAAGAGGGCAGACAAATGGGTCAGAACCAGGATTAGGCCTAAGAATCAGGGTGGTGACCAAAAGAAAGATAATTCCAAGAGTCAAGAGAAGGGTGGAGATAAATCAAAAGACAAGTCCCCCCCAGGGCCCCAAAACTCCAATAGTAAGGGTGGGCCCCAAAACACTTCCTCTGTCAAGAAACCTTATTGCCATGTCTGTAAACAGCCTGGCCACTGGAAGACTGATAGCAGTTGCCCAAGGGCCAACAATAAGGAAAATGTTCCTCCAAGTAATACTCCAACACCTCCTGTTACTATTAGTAGTAATCCCCCAGGTGGTGGGAGTGACCCCAAGAATTTGGCTGGGTTTACTTTTGGAACTCAGGTGGACTCTGGCCTAACCAGGTCCCCTTCCATAGTTACTCTTGTCTGTGAAAATGGCATGGGGGTTGCCAACTTCACTGCTTGTCCAAACACTTTGAGCAAGTACAGACAGGAGCCCTCATCAATGGTCAGAAACTTGAGGCCTATAGAGACACAGGGGCTAGCATCACTATGGTGTCTGAGAGTCTAGTCCCCTCAAGGCCACATTTCCCTGGAGCCACAAACCAGGTGACTAATATTGATGAAGTGCAGACAAATCATCCCATTGCAGTAGTAAATCTCAGCTCGGGAGGTGTCACTGGACCAAAGAGAGTAAAGTCCACATTTGTAAAGCGCACAATCACCCGTAAGGGTCTCTAGGCGCTGGGGGGCCGTCGGGAAGATTAAGCGAGCTATTGCCCAGAGTCACATGGTGCTGGGCTGACCTGCCGCCGGAGCCGGGGATCGAACCGTGGTCCTCAGATTCCAGCGTCAGTCGCCCTGGCCGCGGCGCCACACCTCTTCCCAGTGGCAGTGTCTACAAACTTGCCTGTAGATTGTCTACTGGGAAATGATTTAGAGATCTCAGCCTGGGCTGAGGTAGAGCAAGCAACCCATTCCAAAATGGTAGGTCTCCATGGAAAGGTTAGTGGGGCTGTGATGGCCCCAGCCCCAATCCAAGATGTCCTCCCTGAACAGGTTGGTGGGGCTGTGCCAGTCTCAGCCCAATCTCAATCAGATTCCTTCCCTGAACCGGTTGGCAGGGCTGTGATGGTAACAGCCAATACCCAGACTGAGTCCCTTCCTGAAAAGGTTGGTGGGGCTGTGATGGTCACAGCCCAAACTCAAACAGATTCATGTGTTGTGAAGCCTGAAACTATGGATCACTCCACACAAACAGAGAGCATTGAGGAGGAAGAGAAATCTCCCTCCCACCAGACTTCAGGAAAAGATCAGCCTCCTCAGGAACTGATCTTACCACTTGTGAAGAAACTGCCCCAGAGGTAGTCAGGCCTAGCCTGACAGAGCCCCTGATGTCAGTGGACCCTTCCAAGGTGGGACCCAGTCTGGAGCAGGTAACCTGCCCCTCTCTACCCTGCCTCAGTCAGCCCAGGGCTGCAGAGGTCAAGGAGGCCAGGGCCCCCTGTCCAATAGAACACCCCCATCAGCAGATTACGGGCACCGAAGCTAGCAGCCCTAGCAAGGTGAAAATTTCAAAAACTCCTGAGGGATCTCCCTTACACCTAGTTAGGAACCTCCCCCAGATGGACAGTGTTGGGCACAGCCAAACATGGGACCCAAAGGCCCCAAACCTGACCTGTCCCTCCAGTAAGCCAACCAAATGGACCCAGCCTCCAGCTGTAGGCAGCCAGAGGTTGACCCTGAGAGCACAATGCAACTCAGTCATGGAAAGAAAGGTACCCATGGTGGATAGTGATTGGAGGAAGTTGAGCCCTACATTAGTGGAGCCTCACTTCAGTACTCCTTCTCAACACCAGCCTTTTACTTTGCCAAAACACACCACAGGTAGTAATTCCCTATGGTGGAGACCCTCTGATACCCCTAGGGTGAAGGATTGCTTAGTGGACCATGAGACAGGGGGTAACCATGCCAGTGCAGGCTCCTCCTTATATGGCCACTCAGGCAATATAGGCTTACCTGGTCAAGGATAGCCTTATCTCCTTTCGTTTGGGGGGTTATGTTGGAGGATTGATATCTGACTATAGTTACCCCAGATTTTTGCCTTGTGTTTAGCTGGTTTTCGACTTAGTTGGCCTGGGATCCTGCTAATCAGGACCCCAGGCTATCTGCTCTCTCTGTAAAATGGACTCCATGTACTCTAGGTACATCTCCAGTTGGTATTTGGGTCACCTTATCAGCCCCTGTATAGTGTGCCATAGGCACCCAGGGCATAGGTGCATCCAAAGCCTACCAGGGGCTGCAGCATTTCTTTTGCCACCCCTGGCTGGCCTTCCAATTTGACACAACTGGCTGATTACTCAGCTGGGGCATGGTGGTGTAATCACCCCTTGCTTAGATATAGTATTCCTATATCTACCTTTACATATAGACACATATGCACCTATAAGTCACTCCTATGGCAGGCCTTAACAATCCTGAAGGCAGAGTGCTTGGTTTTATGTGAGATGGTGCTCTAGCATGAGCTGAGCCTGTCTGCAGATTTCGGAACCATGTCCTTATAGCTGTTCTATGATATTGCCATAGCATATACTCGTAAATGCATTATAATCCTCGAGGTTATTGCTAACCTTGGTTTGGCTTTATCGAAACTTGTTGCGTAAGGTGTCATACGCTTTGGAATACTACCCCCTTGCCAGTTCTGGCGACGGGGGTAGCATTCCACCCTTCTAGAGGAAGAAGACATGTTACTTTCCTTAAACGCGGTTAAAATCAACCAGAGCCCCAGCATCACAAAATGGATGCTGCTGCCACAGACACAAGTCTGACCTCCTACTGCTGGTAGCCCTTCCAGCACGGGAGGCTTGGGCAATAGGTTTCCTGTCAAAGGGAGGTGCTAGCACCACCCCAGACAGGAGATAGTGGATTGAGGCAGGGAGGGATCAAAGAAACGAGACATGACTGGGGCGCACAAGGTGCCCCATGCATAGGCCAGTTCAAACCGGTGCTGGGGCACGCCAGCCCCAGCTCTGGCGCGAAACTGGACAAAGGGAAAGGGGTGTAACCACCCCCTTCCCTGGTCCCACCCATAGGAGGGACCTAGCAGGTAATCCAGCCCCTTGATTTGGAATAAAGGTAGGAGCTGCGTCCTAAGACATCAGATTATCCTGACTGAAACTTTGAAACAGAACTCTGGACCTTCTACCATCTACTTTACAAGAAGATACTGAAGAATCTCCCTTGTGGCCAAGGAGTGGCCATCCTGCGCAAGCAGGCACCATCAAGCGCTCAACGACTTGCTTTGTCCGACGCTCCCGCTGGAACCCGACCACAGAGCCTGACAAGACCTGGACTTCTAGACTTCCTTCAGCTCGATCCACAGCCACAGCAAAGCTGAGACCCATGGAGGTGACGTGTAATGTGGAACCGGCCATCTTGATAAAACTGCGAGAAGCTTCATGTGCAGCACCCGAGGCACCCTCGAAGCTGTGAATTGGCGATTGAGAAGCCCCAGCCCCGAGCATCAACTGCACCGAAGATCACCCCTCCACACTCACCGAGTGCTCCGTGGGGCCCTTTTGCATTTTCCTGCTCGAAGCGTCTGTCCGGTCATTTGCCCGTTGGCTAGTGGCCTCTGTGACGACAAAAACCGAAATCTACACTGCTGGTCTGGTTGCTCCAGACTGGCCCTTCCTTCCCTGCGAAGGAGAAGCCCCTCAGTCCTTGCTGGCCTGAGTAAGAAGTCCTCTTCAGTTCCTGCATGGGTTGCCTTTGCCAAGGCTTGTTGACTCCAATCCGGAAGCCGACACCGCCGACAGTGAGAACCTTTGTGGGACAGCCTGTGCCCAGCTCCTGGTCATCATCGATGCCTCCTGGTCCACGTGGCAGCAGAGCCAGAGACAAGCTTTGCGACAACCACCTGATTGCGCCAGACATCGCCTGGTTCCTTCCTGGTTCCACTCTGGTCACTGGCTAGTGACCCAGACTCTGTCCCCTCTGCTTTCAGGTACTATACATCTTTGATCCGCCCTTGGATCCAACCGGACTCTTCTCTCCTGGTCGCCTGCAGCATCTTTTCTCCAAGGCTCCATAGAACTCCATGACGAAACCCGACACACTTTGACACCTATGCACCCGCTTCCTGTGGGTGAGGTAACACGAGTATCATGGTGCTCCTGTAGAGATTTACATCCCTAGTGTCCTAGTTTTAAGTGGTTAAGTTCTAGTCCAGTCGGAGGACTTCCAAATCTGCAACTTTCTAACTTTTACGCACCATTGACTTCTATTGGTGCACGCATGTGCATTTAGACACTGCACCCGCATCCTGTGGGCCTCCCACGTCCTAACTGCTGTTAGTCCAGTGTAGCCCCAGCGATTCCCAAGGCCCTAGGCCTTACCAATGTTCGTGACGTGGTTCTTATACCACTATTTTAATTTATGGTTTTACGGGCCACCAGGGCCTATCCATAATTGTGCAGCTTATTGTATGATATTAAGTTCTTTTGTTTAACGCTTGTGCTTCTGCCCTCATAAAGAGTACAGAGGATTATTCTAGTAATAAATACATATATTTGTATAATATATAACTTGTGTGGTGTCCTTTAATTTGGTATTAAAAGGATTGCGTATGGCAAAACAGCTGGATTGACATGCCCTCTTGAGTTTAGCCTAAGACTGCTTTTGTCCATGCTACCCCTAGGATAGCTGGTCTATAAGGTTGACTTACAACCAATCACCATAAGGGTTGTCTGGACTGGTGCAAGGTGCTCACTAGAATAGTGAACATCACATACCAGGCCAACTTCTCACAAATATTTAAAATATTCATGTTTTTTTTAATATAAAAAAAACAACATTACTTTTAGATACACATAAATGAAAACACACATTGTAGCAAGGCTTCCACCACACTCAACATATTTGCTACTGATGGGGAGGGGGGGCGAACAGCCAAGACACTGCCACACCCATTAACAATTGAAACTCACTTCAACATAAGGCAATCATAACATTTCTACCAGCATAAGAAAGCAAGACATAAAGTAATGCACCAGCTTATCATCATGCACCCAGCCAACGCCAGAAAGACAATGGGGCAGGGGAATTTTATGACACTGTCCACTATTCTTGAGCATTAGGTACCATCATTTGCACACATGTGGCACTTTAGCATTATGAACAAAGGGAGATGGCCCATCAGCTATCTCAACACACTATTTCTGCAACAGACATCACAGGCACTCCATCAAAGTGCAAGCTGTCTGAAATGTCAGTAGCTGCTTTACTGATGGGTACACTGGCTTTACTGGCAATACACAACAGCTACATTTTAAGTAATTCATCTATTTTGTGTCAGTTGGTTTCTGGGAATTGAGAAAATAACAACAGAGGGGAGGTAGAGTACAGAGATAGGATTCTTACTCCACGGGCACTGTTTACATAAACAAAAGGAATCCTACTCAAAGTGGACAAGGATAGTGTTGACCACAGATGTGGGAACACTCAGTGTTTTGTAAAATACCCCTCACACACCAACAGGCCCCTTGGTGTCATGCTTCATCATTGGGGTCTTCGCACCCCTCTAACAGGATGCGGCGTGCTACGACCTACGACTACGCGGGAGCACTGAAAGTATAGACTATGTGTGGTGTGTGTGGTGCAAGTGATAGGGTATTTTAATGTGAGTGGTGGGATATAGTGAAGGTTTAAAAAGTACCTGGCTCGTAGGTATTCAGGAAAAAAAACAATTATTCACAACCCCGGGCTGGTACTGTTAAAAGAAGTGCAGTTTGAGGTAGTTAACTGTCGTAACTATGGACAGTACCTCTGGTGTGCGTCGACATGTTTCAGAGCTTGTGCTCCTTCTTCAGGACGGGGGCACAACTTCCCCACCTTACTCACGTTTTTCTAATTAAAGTGTAAATAACCAAAAGTGCAGGACTATTTACAGTGTTTCAATGATAAATTAAGGCTACAATGTGCTACAGTGGTATACGACCATGCAGTTGCATGATCTGAAAAACAAAAACCAAAAAAGAAAATTGGTTACCCTCATTAGGGTGGCTCAAACAGGTGCAGTCACCTGGAACACCAATAGTACACTGGCTCTGTAAAGAAAAAAGACACACAGAACACACAACGAAAATAACACACATAAAGTTAATGGATAAACCATTGGTCATACTCATTGTGTAAGGTTGTCTTGCTTCATGAGCATTTCAAGAAACGTCTGGGGTTGATTGCTAATGTCGCAATCTAGATGAATAAAGAATCGGTTTCAGTATTTTGTACTCACTTTTTGGGTGGGAAATGGTGTTTTTGTTTACCCAATACTTACAGACTCGGGTCGAGTTTTCCTCTGTGTTACCCCATACGCTGCTCCGCTGGTAATGGCTGTCGAGGCTAGCCCTGTCATATTTATGCTCGAGTTCTGTAATTGATTTGGTAATCATTGGCTAATTGTCGGATGCGTACTAAGCCCATACATGGACCATTCCTTCAGTGACTGGTTAAATTGCACACCTTATTTGGTATGTCCGGTTCGCGTAAGCAATCCGCTTCGATGTAGTGAGGGTGGCTTGAGAAGCACATGCGTGAAGGTACATCGATGTGCGCATGCGTATGCGAAGTAGCCACTTCTACCTGCAGCGTCTCGAGAGGCGCATGCGTTTAAAGACGCGTCTATTCCTGTCCGTGGGATTTTGTAATGAGCATGCGTGATTCTAAAGACGCTACTCATAATGCAGCGCGAGTATGCCTTCAGCTCGATTGTAGTAATGTATTTGCGCTGTTTCAAAACAAAGAATAAATTGTCAATTAACCTGTGTCGGTCATGAGTTCAGGACCCACATCACAGGGGAGAATTTCAGGTTTACTTGAACAGGGTGCCACTCTGTGCTACGCGGGTTTGCTATGGTTATAGTAATACATTGGTAGGAGGTCACTTATTTAAGCACGAGGTAAAGAAGGGCATAATGGTCCATTGGGTAACACGTTAGTGATGAGCCTGTAAGGGATAAGTGATTCAAGACCCAAATTGCAGGGGAAGGTTAGAGTAGGCTGGACAGTTGGCCCCAGGGAACATCATCATTCAGACCATGGATATGTGTGCCTAGGCGGAACACCCAACGTTGTTCCTTCTGAAAAAGACCTATTTCTGATGGCATGTGTTCGATTATAGTCCATTTTAAATCGTTCACACAGTGTTGTTCCTCCAAGTAATGAGTCGCCATTTTAGTAGTGGACTTTTTGCAGCGTACGTTACTTTTATGTTCACCCACTCTAATTTTTACAGGCCTTGTGGTCATTCCCACGTACTCCAAACCACATGGGCATGTGATCATGTACACAACATTTTTAGTATTGCAATTCGTAAATTGTCATTGTTCCCAAGTTGTGCCATTCCTGAATGTTAAGGTATTGCATTTCTGCGTAAGATGACAACTACTGCAATTGCCGCATGGAAAATGTCCCTGAATTCCAATTGTGGTCTGCCTTGTCGTGTAATTTCGTTTGGGTCTCGTATGAACCAATAAGTCTTTGAGGTTCCTACCTCGGCGATGTGCATGCATCGGTTTCTCTAGATTGAGACTGCCACAGTTTAGTATCCTCCAATGTTTGTTTATAATTCTGGACAACGTGGTTGGAGGGGCTACCAACCCCAACCACAATATCCACAATACATGGGCCCACCACAATTCATACCTTTCAATTTTGGACCTCAGTCTGGAGGACAGAACTACCAACAATGAAACCCTGACTACAATGAGGGATATTATGACCAACAACAACCTTTTTTAGGCACGCGCCCAGCAACACGGGGAAGAAACCGGAAGGGAAACACCGTCGCATGGGAAGATCAGGACCAAGCCAACTCCAGAACAACCAGGAGTATGACCGGATCCCTCCCGAACCAGCCATCGACAAGCAAGAGAGGGACCTAGTGGTCAACCTCACACCTTGGCTGTTGACTGACACACAAAAGAAAGTATTAAACAAAGGACTAGGTTTTGTGCCTACACAGAAACCTGATATCTTCAAACTGAATATGGAACTTCAGGATTTCACACGAAAATTGAAATTCCAAGCCTTTTTTCGTGACAAACCACCAACCACAGAAACAACTTATACTGGCTTAAAACTGAAGTCGACATTTACATCCCCAGACTCTGCCTTGCCAGTTGAAATCCTCACCTTTGAGAAGGCGATCATCACTGAAGTTAATAAACTAAACGTGAGGGATAACAACTTTTTCCACAATACCTGTGGCGACGAACAGAAAGCTATCAGAGAGCTGACTAAAAGCAAAGAGTTGATCATAAAGCCGGCAGATAAGGGCAGAGCCATCGTCCTACAAACCCTAGACACTTACAACACTGAATGTATGAGGCTATTATCGGATCAACGAAATTATAAAATCCTGGTGGAAGACCCTACTGAAAAGCTATGCATCAGAATTGGAGGCATGGTAGAGGAGGGTCTAGCTCACGACTGGCTAAGCAAAAAAGAAGCAGAGTTTCTACAACAACCCTCACCACGGGTCCCATACTTCTACTGCATCCCTAAGATTCATAAAAACATCAACAACCCACCTGGAAGACCCATAGTATCAGAGATCGGTTCCATCCTGGAGCCACTTTCAAAGTTTGCTGATGCCTTCCTACGCCCTCTGGTACAATCCACCAACACCTACCTGAAGGACACGAAGTCAGTCCTACAACTACTTGAGGAGAAGACCTTTGACCCTACAAAACAACTCCTGCTGAGCTTAGACGTGGAGAGTTTATATACAAGTCTACCACATGATGAGACATTACAAATCATTGAAGAAGTACTTTTTACCAACTCATGGAAGTACCAAACACCACGGGGCTTAGTGCTTGAATGCATCATCCTGGCACTACAACAAAACTTTTTCCAGTATAACCAGACCATTTACCTACAGATTCACGGTACCAATATGGGCAGTACTTTTGCTCCAAGTCTAGCTGGATTGTACGTGCACCATCTAGAGCAAAACAGGATATTACATACGGACAATCCATACAGAGCCCACATCAATACCTGGAAAAGGTATATTGATGACATTTTCATCATCTGGGACGGTGAATTAGAAACTGCATCCAACTTTGTAAACTGGCTGAACAACCAAAATGCATACTTAAAATTCACTAGCACAATTTCAAATCAATCCATGGTGTTCCTAGATCTTAATATTTATGCTGAGGGTGACAGACTCAAGAGCACCACGCACTTCAAACCAACTGCTAGGAATTGCCTGCTGAGGTATGATAGTTTTCATCCCAGACATTTAATGGAGAATCTGCCATATGGACAATTTTTACGATTGAGACGCAACTGCACAGAACTGAATGAATTTAAGTCACAAGCTGGTGACTTGAAAAAGAAATTGATGCAGAGACAATACCCCACAAGGATCATTGACAAGGCGATGAAAAGAGCCAAAAACAACCATAGGGAGGCACTCCTGGAAGACAAACCGCAGAGTAAGGATGAAAACAAAAGACCAATATGTGTCACGACCTATTCCACAGTGTCCAATGAGGTATCCAGAATTATAAACAAACATTGGAGGATACTAAACTGTGGCAGTCTCAATCTAGAGAAACCGATGCATGCACATCGCCGAGGTAGGAACCTCAAAGACTTATTGGTTCATACGAGACCCAAACGAAATTACACGACAAGGCAGACCACAATTGGAATTCAGGGACATTTTCCATGCGGCAATTGCAGTAGTTGTCATCTTACGCAGAAAAGCAATACCTTAACATTCAGGAATGGCACAACTTGGGAACAACGACAATTTACGAATTGCAATACTAAAAATGTTGTGTACATGATCACATGCCCATGTGGTTTGGAGTACGTGGGAATGACCACAAGGCCTGTAAAAATTAGTGGGTGTACATAAAAGTAACGTACGCTGCAAAAAGTCCACTACTAAAATGGCGACTCATTACTTGGAGGAACAACACTGTGTGAACGATTTAAAATGGACTATAATCGAACACATGCCATCAGAAATAGGTCTTTTTCAGAAGGAACAACGTTGGGTGTTCCGCCTGGGCACACATATCCATGGTCTGAATGATGATGTTCCCTGGGGCCAGCTGTCCAGCCTACTCTAACCTTCCCCTGCAATTTGGGTCTTGAATCACTTATCCCTTACAGGCTCATCACTAACGTGTTACCAAATGGACCATTATGCCCTTCTTTACCTCGTGCTTAAATAAGTGACCACCTACCAATGTATTACTATAACCATAGCAAACCTGCGTAGCACAGAGTGGCACCCTGTTCAAGTAAACCTGAAATTCTCCCCTGTGATGTGGGTCCTGAACTCATGACCGACACAGGTTAATTGACAATTTATTCTTTGTTTTGAAACCACGCAAATACGTTGCTACAATCGAGCTGAAGGCATACTCGCGCTGCATTATGAGTAGCGTCTTTAGAATCACGCATGCTCATCACAAAATCCCACTGACAGGAATAGACGCGTCTTTAAACGCATGCACCTCTCGAGACGCTGCAGGTAGAAGTGGCTACTTCGCATACGCATGCACACATCGATGTACCTTCACGCATGCGCTTCTCAAGCCACCCTCACTACATCGAAGCGGATTGCTTACGCGAACCGGACATACCAAATAAGGTGTGCAATTTAACCAGTCACTGAACGGATGGTCCATGTATGGGCTTAGTACGCATCCGACAATTAGCCAATGATTACCAAATCAATTACAGAACTCGAGCATAAATATGACAGGGCTAGCCTCGACAGCCATTACCAGCGGAGCAGCGTATGGGGTAACACGGAGGAAAACTCGACCCGAGTCTGTAAGTATTGGGTAAACAAAAACACCATTTCCCACCCAAAAAGTGAGTACAAAATACTGAAACCGATTCTTTATTCATCTAGATTGCGACATTAGCAATCAACCCCAGACGTTTCTTGAAATGCTCATGAAGCAAGACAACCTTACACAATGAGTATGACCAATGGTTTTTCCATTAACTTTATGTGTGTTATTTTCGTTGTGTGTTCTGTGTGTCTTTTTTCTTTACAGAGCCAGTGTACTATTGGTGTTCCAGGTGACTGCACCTGTTTGAGCCACCCTAATGAGGGTAACCAATTTTCTTTTTTGGTTTTTGTTTTTCAGATCATGCAACTGCATGGTCGTATACCGCTGTAGGCACATTGTAGCCTTAATTTATCATTGAAACACTGTAAATAGTCCTGCACTTTTGGTTATTTACACTTTAATTAGAAAAACGTGATTAAGGTGGGGAAGTTGTGCCCCCGTCCTGAAGAAGGAGCACAAGCTCCGAAACCTGTCGACGCACACCAGAGGTACTGTCCATAGTTACGACAGTTAACTACCTCAAACTGCACTTCTTTTAGCAGTACCTGCCCGGGGTTGTGAATACATTTTTTTTTTCCTGAATACCTACGAGCCAGGTACTTTTTAAACCTTCACTATATCCCACCACTCACATTAAAATACCCTATCACTTGCACCACACACACCACACATAGTCTATGCTTTCAGTGCTCCCGCGTAGTCATAGGTCGTAGCACACCGCATCCCGTTAGAGGGGTGCGAAGACCCCAATGATTAAGCATGACACCAAGGGGCCTGTTGGTGTGTGAGGGGTATTTTACAAAACACTGAGTGTTCCCACATCTGTGGTCAACACTATCCTTGGTTTCTGGGAATTACCATGCTATGTAACTAATATATAAGATTAACTAATTCACACTGTGGCTACATATATGCAACCTAAATGGCATTACAAATACAGTCACTCATGATTCTACCAATCCCAATACCAGCCCATTGAATTAACAGTGAAAGCGTACATGTAAAGAATGTTTGCAGCATTTTCATTGAAGCTGTATTTAAAGAGGTATTATACGTATTATTTACAGATGATGCCGGGTATGCCATCTTGCTCACCCCTTCCAACTGGATGGCCTTAACCGAGGTAGAATAGGGCATAAAACATGTGAGACATCATTGAAAGCACCTTGGGGAACCTCAAGTTTCTCTCAGATATCTTGGCAATACACAGTGGGTGCTCTAGAGCTCCCCAGAAGGATGGTGCAAGATAATAGTATACTGTTTCATAATGCAGGACATCATCACGTGATGAAGCTCTTATGTAGACTTGACCCTTGAACTATGGCCCCATCCTGCTATCTGGGGTACGACTCAGAACAGAGATCAGGTTCTCAAGATGCATTAATAAGTAGTAGTCTCATTTTTTACTTAAACAGTAAGCGAGTTGTTGCACCACAGTGGTTGAACAGTATTGAGTCAATGATGAATCAGATAGATCACCAAATCGGATCAGGGGGATACATTTTCAGATGGGTGTCGAATGAAAAGGAAAATGTCATCCGCGTATAGGGAAAGTAAGAGCGGACCATGGGTGAGTTAAGGCCACTGTGCAAATGACAGTCTTGCATGTAGTGGACCAGGGGATCCATAGTAATGATAAAAAGAAGGAGGCAACCATGCCTGGTCCCCTTCATGATAGGGAACATCTCAGAAGGCGAGTGACTGACATATAGGCGAGCCACAGGGTTGGCATACAATAGCATAATGTCCACATTCACTGAGGCTGCAACCGCAGGGGTGGATGCTGAGATCTTGTTAAGGACGGCAAAGATGGTGTGGTAATTTGGGTAGGTGGAACGGTGTGGAACAAAGCCTTATTGCACAAGAGATATGATGTGTTCCATTAATATGGACAGTCTAGTGGCAAGTACCTTGGCGATGATTTTATTGTCAAGTTTCAAGACTAGATAGAGGACGATAAGCGGAGCACAAAAGGGAGTCCTTTCCTGGCTTTGAGAATGCCCTCCTGTAAGGATGGGGGCAAGGCACCGGTGACCAAAGATGTGCTTTACAGCACCAATAGTTGGGAAGCCAGAACATTCTTAAAATTTTTGTAGAAGCCCCCTGTCAAGCTGTCCAATACAGGAGCCTCCGAGCTATCAAAGGTGTCAATAGCCGGTACAATTTCTTCGGTAGCAATAGGCTCGGCAAGGAATTGACATTGGTCAGCCAGACCATCTCCACCTCCTCGAGATAGGAGGATATTTCAGAAGAAAGGTCAGAGACAAGTGACAAATGTTGGCTCTGATAGTACTGATGGAGTTCTGCCACCACACCCTCGCAGCCAATCACCTCTTGTTCAGATTCCAAGTGCAGTTCTGTAATGTAATTCTGAGAGTGGTTTTGTCTCAGAAGGCGGGCAAAAGTGTGAACCGGGCGCTCCCGCTCCCCGTACCGGCAAGCCCTGGTATTCCTCCCCACATGCGTGACCTCCTTGTTAGCCAGGTTGCGGAACTCTGTTAACAAGGCTGAACGTTGATGTAAGCAGGGGTCCCCACCCGTGGCGGCCTTTTTGTCAATATCACATAGGGCAGATTTAATACTATGCAGCCGTGTGTATATGTCTCGTAAAATATCCATGTGTTTCGAGATACACACTCCTCAAATAAAGGTCTTAAAGGCTTCCCAAAATATAGCCTGCGTCACCACCGATCCCACATTTAGCTCAAAATATTCGGAGATAGCAGCGAGCACTTACCCGCGGAACACCGGGTCTCAAAGGGACTTGCTTGAGAGTCTCCACATACCTTCTGCAATGCAGCCATATGGGGCCTGCAGGCAAAGAAGAACCGGACTATGGTTCGACAGTGTGCGTAGTCGGACCATAAATTCCCGCATCCAGGGATCTACATTGGTTGAGAATAGTCAATAGTCCAGTCTGGTTCAGACGGACTGGGGGACGGAATAAAAAGTAAATCCAGAAGCAGAGGAGTAGCTGGAACGCCAGGTGTCACAAAGCACAAAGGCATTCGCAATGTGCCTCAGTGCATCTCGCACTAGAGCCTTTCCACTTGGATATGTACAAGTAAAGTCAGTTTGGGCACACATCAGCATGTTTAGGTCCCCGCCCAATCTCACATTGTCCGCATCTGAGGAGTCCATATGCGACAAGAAATCGTGAAAAAATACAGGGTTGTCCACATTAGGGGCATAGACATTCAACAACAAAACCTGTGTATCAGCGCGGACACCCTGAAGTAGTACGAAGCAACTATCAGGATCTAGGTAGCTGGAGTGAAGGGTAAAAGGGACACTTTAAGAATGAGAACACAGGTGCCCTGAGAATATGAACTATACCAGGAAAAATATCAATGCACACCCCAAGGCCTAGCGTAGGGACAGTCAGCTATGGGAGGCAAATGAGTCTTCTATAAAAAGGCGATTTTAACACCATGTCTGTTCAAGTACTACAGGACCTGTTTCCCTTTTCTAGAGTTGTTGATTCCACGAATGTTCCAAGTAATGAGAGTAAGGTCCACTGACCTGTTACCTTGGGAAGGTGACATGACAATAGCCAGGGGAGAGTGCGTGAAGGAGCGTAGGAAATGGAAATGGAGGCATCACAGGAGGTACTGCAGCAGCAAAGCCTAAATGAGCAAATAGCTGAAAGCTTAAGTCAAAACCTAAATCCCGACCCACACAGGAGCATCATTTATTCAGTGAGACGCAACAAGCCAAACTAAAAGACAGAACAAACCTAACAATAAGCATGTGGTGTACACCATGGGGGCGTAGTAACAACATGACCAGTAGTGGGCCATTATGAAACATTTTCATGCAATAGGAATGTTTAATAAACGTCAGTTATGCTAGAGCAAAACATTTAAGGAATGCAGCATATACATAGGTGTGGGTAACACTGGGGCCCCGGTCAGGAGGCAGCAACCAGGCATGGCGCAGGAAAAACTGAGGCAGTCACACCGAGCAAGGCGGTCTGGAGTGGCAAACTCTGAGCGAACAGGGCATGCAGGAAAGTCTGGGGTGGATCGTCCAGGTGAAGGGAAATTGGTCCACAGGTACTTGCAAAATGTGGAAACATCCGAAGGGGCATCAAAAATCCGGGTTTTACCATTATGCTCTATCGCAGGTGAGCCACATATAGCATCGCATATCAGATTCCCAGCTTCTGAAGAGAGTTCTTGGCATCAATTACTTTGCAACGGGCCTCCTGGACCATAGAGGTGAAGTCAGGGTAAAGGAAGATGTTGGCACCCTGATAGTGGAGGGAACCCTTCTCGCGGGCCAGACGGACAGCAGTTTCTCTGTCCCTATAGTTGAGGTAGCATGCAATAAGGAAACATGGTGAAGTGCCATCAGGAGGGCAGGGGCCAAGGGACCAATGTGCATGCTCTACTGGAAAGGTGTGAGAAATGCTGGAGCCGTCATATAGATCTATGAGGAGTTGCTCCACAAAGATGTCTCTTCATATTGATGGTATCAGCAATGCCACATATATTATTTCCCCAGGACCGTGCCTTGAGATCCTCATTCTTAAACGCCAACTGCTTCAGGATGCGTTCCATTTTGTCGAGCCTCTTTTGTAGCATAGTACTGTGGAACTCCAACCCCGATATCCGCTCCTCAGTGATATTCTCACCCCCCTGTCGATCTGGGTGCTCCCCCAGCCTGTCTAGGCGTCGAAGCATGTGCACATTGCGCTGAAGCCCACTTTGAGCTCCAACATAATGGCCAACATATAGTTGGATGCTGCATTGTCTGTTTCGCAGTCTGCTGCTTCCTCCACGTCTAATTGAGAAGCAGTGTCTCTGGCAGGGTTTGTATGAACAAAGGTCAGCCGGCGTTGCTTGGGGTCCATGCGATCCATTGCCAAAGAAAAATGGGCCCCAAAAGGCGAGAGTAGTCATGCAGATGCAAATCCAGGGATCCCACGTAGATGGAGGTGGGCTCAAGCAAAACCCAGGCGAGGCGTTCACCACAGTGAAGGGGGCGGCACGGCCCCAATTGTGGGGAAGGAACCGAGAGGGGCTAGAGTCCCCGCAGGACCCAAACCCCAATAGAATCAAGTCTAGGAGGGCCCCAGCAATCCACACTTAGAAGGAGGGGACCCACAGCGGGAGCCAAAGCGGGAGTCGCCAGAAGAATCCAACCCAAGACCCAGAGGTCCGCCGCAGGGCAGGAGAGTGCAAGTGCACCAGACGATTGACCAATGCCGATAGGGCTCAGGAAAGAAGGCTCAGTATGAAGGCAGACATGCCCCGGGCCACAAGGAGGAAATTGCATGATCTAGAAGCGTCCCAATGGCCGCCAGGGTACCCACCACATCAAGGCTCCTCCAGAGTCAAGGCAGGCATCTGGGTCCCATCCAAGGCGGGGCCCCTACTGCAGCTGCCAAGTGCCGTACTAGCAAGACTAAAGAGGGGGCCACAGACACAGTCCTTGCCACCCCTGCAATCCAGGATTCCCAGGACACATCAGATCCCAGCCCTGAAGGGGCCCACGGAGGCGAGGCCGCAGTCCTCCAATCTCTGGAGGGAAGAGAGGCTGTCCAACACAGGGGTAGGCCGCTGCCAATGATTCCACAACTCGGGCGCAGCAGGCAGGTCAGGTCAGCACCCACAATGGTCCCCGACCCCTCTATTCAGCCAGCAGGGATCCAAGTAGGCCCTGGGGGAAGGTGCGTTCCCAGCGAGTTGGGGTGGACTCAGCCTCAGGCTCGCCCATGGCCCCTGTCGTGGGGGTCCTACGGGGCAGCACTGGGCCACACGGTCCCCCGGCAGTCAAGAAGAGCAATCTGGGCCGGATAAAGCTGCCCGTAGTGGCCCTCATCCTCTGGTATCACGGCTGATCATATTAACGCCAGGGGGTGAGATGGCGGTAATTAAAGGTAAGGTAGGGCCTACGTTCCCTGAGCCTCACAAGACTTGGTGCCGGTCGTAGCCACGCCCCATGTTGTAGCATTTTGACATCATGCCAGAGATAGACCTGAGACAGTTTCAAACATGTCTTAGCCATTCTTACAGGCACACAATTGTCAATGTATTGTACTTACAATGTATTTTTAGAAATATTCTCATCACATGTTGAGAAACTAGCCATACACACTCCACCCATGAGTTAGCATCTTCTGTCCATCAAATCATATCTCGGTTCCTATTTGTCATCATAAATGAATGTATTGGTGACATTGCTTGAGTAATTCAAGGTATCCCATTTGCTAAGGTGATGTTTCACAAATTAGGAATACAAAATATATTATTTGAGGTGTATGTATCGCAGTTCATATGCATGTTGATCAGCCATACACAACCACAAACAAAAAAAGCTCTGTGGAGATAAACATATTGCATGGCAAAGTGTCTAGTATGCGTGAGCAAGTCACTCTTTTTCACAGTTACTGCTGTTTTAATTAACTGAGTATTTCAAGGTGCATGATTTACTGGACATATGTACTCAGCATTTCTCTCCTTTTTCACCATTCCTTTTCAGTGGGCAGTGAAAGAGAATTTAGGGTGGAGGTGACCTGAGAAAAACACAAAGAGCGACCTTGGCCAGATGGCTGGCACTAGAAGCCTTCAGCATCATCACTAAGAAGTAGAGGCAATTCACCAGCAGCGGCAGTGTACCCCCCTGAGAGTCCCTCGCTCCCAATCAAAACAACTCCTCCAAGAGGATGTGAAGCCCTCTGAGGGGGTGGTACAGCTGGATAACACATGTCGGGAAGAGACAATGGGGCTCAACTTGTCCCAGAAAAAGAAATATCAGCGACATCCCAGGAGCAGGTCTATCCATCATTGGGTTGGAGGGTGCCCCCTCAATCAGTCGAGAGGCATCCACAGCAATAGGTCCCCCAGCTACACCTCTGCTACCCACTTTCTCCGGCAAGTGCCCACCCAGATCCGGAGGCAAAGATAACCTTCAACCCAGACACCTGTGGGCACTCATGTGTTGTCCCACTACTAGCCCTGAGTATGTTACTATGGCTGTTTTCCAGGAGGCCAGGAGGTAGTTGATTGCTGGTCATGAGGCACTGTCTTACAGTGCCTCAGAGGTAGTAGCATAGCAGAGGCAAATTGAGAGGTGCATGCTGACTGTAAACTTTGCAGCCTTATGACCTCCTGAACTGAAGCCATGTTTCCTGATGTAATGACCTACTGTGTAGTGTAGATTCCAGCTTTGTCTCATAGTATGTCTACCCCGTTTTCAGATCTACTATAGTGTGCCCAGTCACTCAGAATTTGTCTAGTCTTTTATCATAAGACCAACTGTTTAAGGGGCTTATTATGAGTTTGGCATTGCTCACGCCCTGCCAAATCCTTGTTTGAACCACCCAGCAGATTTGGAGTTTTCTCCTGTCTAGTGGCCTGTTTTTTGGCATTCCCACTGTGGTGCTTATGAAATAGGCACCGCAATGGGAATGTCAAAATCTGTACCTGCATGGAATGGACTGGACTGCTGCAGTCCATATTGTGCAGGTACTGGGGTGCATGCACACAGGAGGGTACAACATGTCCCCCCCTGCATGTACCCCATGGCACAAAGGCACAATAGGACCTTGTAGGTCCCCCTATTGGTTCCTCACTGGCACAATTTTCATTGTTCGCACCGCCATGAAAAGTTTGGCAGTGAGGAAACTTGTAATATGCTTGATGATGCAGCAGTGGCCCCACCAAGCATATTGCAGCTTCAAGACCACCGTGCTACGGCCAAGGATCTCTGACTCCTGATGGCTGTGGCGGCCTGACCCCCCCACCCCCACCCCCCTCCCCGGACGTAATAGGGCACTCGGACAACCGACACTGCCGCGCCCCCACGAGTCTGGCGGTCCATGGACCGCCAGAATCGTAATAAGGCCCTATGAGAGGAGTTGATTGTGGTTATGGTATCAAATTGAGGGGACTATCACAAACGTTTGCCCAAACCCAGAGCAGAATCACTGACATTGACGGAGTGACTACATTTCTTTTGGGCTTTTCATTTATGCATAAACAGTTCTCTAGGATTTTTGGACTATGATTTGGATTACTTGTTATGGACATTTTGTAATGTTTTTGTATGTTCTGCATTTAAAATGTGTAAATAGATTTGTCACTTGATGTTTCCAATGTGTTTTCCCCATTGCTCACATCCCTCCAATCTGACACCTTCTTCCTGAACCCATACACTATTTTTGTCTTTTGCCCTTTCCTAAAGACTGTCCTCTTGACTAAATACAAACCCAATGTACATATTTTTGTTATTTTGTCATAGAAAGTATTTGACATCTTACTTGAATGTGTTGATGCTCTTTCCTCATTGTGTGGGCATGCCAGTTGGCATATCTAAGCATGTTGCAGTAAGGGAAAATGTCAATCAATCAAAACATCTCCGTAGCTCAATACGGTAAAATTATTCTCACACTACCCTTTTCAGTGGATATGCACACATGAAATGCTACTCAGGTGAATGGTAGGTTTAATTAATTTTATTTAAATATGTGCACAAATAATATGTCACTATGTCTTGAAGTTTGGTATGGGTGGATATATTAGTTGTGCTGTTTTTTGAGGGGATAGGTGAGTGAGGGTTTGGGTTGAATGTCCATGTAGTTTGGGGTTGTCCATGCTCACAAGGAAGTCCATGTGTCTGGCTATGCAATACTGGGCCTACTCAAAGTTGAGAATGTGATTGTGCAATGGGAGCAGGTGTGTGAGGTTAAAGGTGGATTGGTGATAGGGTTTGTGGGAGGAATGAGCCTTACAGGATGGTTTTGTGCCCCAGGTGGAAGAAGTGGACGCCTTAGTCCTGCAGATTGACATAGGCACCTGTTTAACATGACATGAATCATCTGAATGGCCAAGGCTTGTCTCCTTGCTTCCTCCTCGGTCAAAAAAGGAAGAGGTTACCAATGTAACTTTCCCAAGTCTTGGACAGATGATTACAATTCTTCCAAGACTTTGATCTGTCGCTCCATCAACTGGTGAGATTCAATTTTGCAAAGGGTGTCCCCCCCTTTGACAAGTATCCAACAGGACAAGTGACTGTTGCTGTAAAACTGTTCATCCCAGGGGACAGGATTTCCAAAGCCACCTTCCCTGACTTTTCAGGTATGGCCATCTAACAATGCCAGCAGTTTGTCCAATAGGTTGACTGTTGACATATTGCAGGGTTGTTGGAGGGAAGCTTTTGGCTGTAGGAGAGAGGTCTTCTACACCAGAAATATTCTTCTGCAGTAGATGACAGGAAAACTGTAGTTGCATCCGTAATGAAGGTTGGAGCAGCGGAGTCAACTAGGGTACCGGTAGGCTGAGATGATGCTAAGAGTCCTGCGCAGCCCATAGAAGGATTTGTGCATTAGTCGTTGTTCCCGGGGAGCTTGTAAACTGTAGTCTACGAAGGATACTATTGGCCTTGAGGTCTTTTTTCAGATGTTTTCATAGGTGGGACCTGCAATCTTCTCCTCCTGTCCTTATTCTTTTGAACTGTAGTGATAGTAGACATAGCAGCTCAAATGGTTAGGATTTTCTCCTAGGAGTGCACCCTGTCATTGTTGGAAAGCTTGTGTTGGAGAGGCATCATTGTCAGGGTGCTTGTACCCAGGAGCTAAAAGTAAAAGTGCATTATAAATATTGGGGATTTGTTCCATTTTTGGGATCATATACATTGCTGTAAAATGACAGCTTATCCATTATTTGTGATCAATAGTTGACCCTTTATCTATAAAAATACATTATCTTTTTTTTATATTGTCCTAAAAAACTAGATTAAAATATAATACTATCTGCTCTTGCCATAGAGGCTGGTTTGTGAGAGGACTCTTAACTGTTAGCTGCAGAACTTAGGTATTAAAAGTCAATGGCTGACATGTACCCTTAGGTCCCCCATCTGTTAACGATAATTTAAAAAAAGCAGATTTGCATTAGTGTGAGTAAGATTAATAGTATTTTTTTATATTAATGTTTTAATGTACATAGTAAATACAGGCAATTAAATGTTTTTGTTAAGACAGAAATAGATCAGTAGGCAGACATTTGTGAGAATGACAAATGGTAAATATAAGTAAAAATTACTTTAGAAGTAATTATGTCATAGAGTTGATGATGCAGATGGACGAATTGCTGCTTTCGAGATGTCATCTGATATCTGATTGGTGAGTCGCAGTCTTCACAGCCAAGGCTTTCGACTGCTGAAGCTGTGAAAGTATAATTATCAGAACATTTGAGATAGGCGCACATGGATAGCATTAGTGTATACTAAAATGTCCATCACAGACACAGAATAAAGAAGAATATACACATTTGCTGGGTCAAAGATACAAAGATAGCAAGATAAAGTTATTACTAGTATAAACCTGCTGAAATGACATGATAGGATGAATAGGGTCGTTATGAAATATAAAATATAATTCTCCAAACATAAGAACTGGGAACTTGAGTGTCAAAAGGGAGTAATGAAGGAAACATAAATATACTAAAAATGGATGAATATATTTAGTGGCATAAGAAAATCGATGTTAATCCTATAAATTCATTCTTTCAATTTCATAATTTATACATGCAGTACAAGGTTTAAAAAAATCAAAACATGATAATATATCAAGACACTGATGTAGACATAAATATGGTTATAGAAATTGAAAATTATCTAGTTTAAAATGTACCAGTCCATCCCATCCATCTGTTGTCCATAGCTATTCCAAACCTTGGCACAAAGTTGGAACAGATGAGGTAGTCGCAATTGGCAGATGAGCAGAGAACATCGACGTTCAAAGATTATATGTCATGATATTAAGGAACACACTAGGTGGCTATGGATTAGCAATGTAGATATATGTTAAGTATATTTTATACAAACATATGTAATAAATATACAGTCATAATAGAGTTGAGGCATGAAAAATAAAGACATGCAAAACTCTGGATTGGTATCATAGACATACTGAAGACACACATATGTGTATCTGGATGGGATGCATTTAGACATGCCCATGTTGTCGCCCTGCCACATTAGATGGTACTCCTCCTGCTGTTGATACCAATGCACTTGAAATGAGGAATGTAGGTATAAGGTTAAAAAAGGTAGTTAAGTAGTGTGTCAGAGAGAAGTGTGAGATATATGCCAATCTGTGGTGGGGGCAACAGAGTAACATCAATGTGGAGTATAAATATAGTTATACAATAGAGGGGGGTAGTTTTTCACTTGGCCTGATGATTGGATTTCCCGGAATAGGCAGGCCTCATAGCATGGTCAGGCTGCATGGTGGAGGATTCAATAACTGAGAGGGTGAGAAGGAGCTGGGATTCAGGCCCCCTGAATCCTGGAGAATTTCTCTTTCATCAGCCTTCTCTATTCTCCACCCCAAACATTGACACAGTCTTTGACCCCCACCACAAAGCCACCTTCCACGCTCCGCTGTGGATGCATGGATGCAGGTCATGTAGAACCCTGTAATGATCTATAACAAAGGTAACTACAAGGCATGTCTACTCAGTGAAGTTCCTCTTCGTCTTGAATAGGGCTGTGTGCCTCCTGCAGTCTGGAGCTGTAGTACGGCATCCCGAAAGTCACACAGTCCAAAAGAAAGAGAAGAGAGGAGAGGATAGAGTGTGGCCTAGATTTATGTGTTTGTCTGATTAATATGAGTCAGGTATTTATGATTGTGGTCATGTGAATACTGTTTGCCTATACATTCCATTCTGAGTCTGCCATGGCGGAGCTGTAGCTCTTTGAGCCCCTGCTGTGGAGGAGATCTCCACCTAATAGCACAAATCAGAAATCTGGAGGTAAAGTTACTAGCTTTAATAATAGCTTTAATATCACAATGTCTATTGTAAAGTCTTGAACCCCTCCGGTAAGGGTGTGGAGACTCTTAAATTAAACTACTTGGTGAAGATCCCCATTCCGAATTGGTAACCTCCTTCCAAATGTAGGTAGAAATCTACGGGTATGGGGATCTCCAAAGGTAACTTTCCCTTTGTAAATCAGACCCTAAATGCTAGAATGTTTAGTTCATCTAAGAAGTAATACATGTTGTTCCTTCCTTTTGATACGCCTTTGTAGTTGCAAGGCATATGTTGACTGTGTTTAATGGTCAATTCTTTGGGTGCTATGCTCATGTTTGGTATATGAACAAAATGTATTCAGTGAGTTCATTTAGAAAGTTAGCTGCACACAGGATTACCGTGTGTAGAAAGACATGTCTGCATCTCTTTTATACTATTTGCCGTTTTGTTGGATCCATTCTGTCAATAGTTTAAGCTGATGCATCCATCAAGAATGTGATCTTTTGGTTTCTTTGTTGCCCTAGCTACATCAATAATTATTCTAGTGATGTAGGCCAGGCATCAACAAATCTACAAATGTCTTGAACTGTTGTGTATAGGGATATTGCTTAGTTATCCAAAGTATCTGAGTACATAATTACTTGGTAAAAGGAATATTTAATACGTTTGGATGATAACATTATATTTAGAACAAGAAAAAAATATTAAAGTAGCTGGCCCTTTGATGTACATGGAAACTGCAAAGATGTAATAGACCAGCAAGGCTAACTGAGAGTAAATATCCTCACGTTTCTTCAACTCAATATAGTTTGCGTGTACTTCCTCATACACAAATGGAATGACAGGGAGGAATAACTATAATTAGTCTAACAAAATTGCTTCATGGAATATTAATGGTTCCCTGGTTGCTAGGGAGATAGTAGCTAAATCAGCTGAACCAGATGGTTATGAATCTAATTTTCTGTGGTAGAAAAAAACACTCAAGGAGTATTCACATGACAAAAGTTACAAAGGGATCATTTGAAAACAAAAAAAATTATATAACAGGTGAGCAATGCATCAGCCTGCAACCTGACATAAACTAACAATGGGAAAAAGGCAATGTGAGCACTGGTGTACTCCATGTACGCCGCCCTGCCATATTAACTATGGCGTTCAGAAGGAAGGCCTAGGCAGACATTTGGGGCAATGCGGCATGAAGGACAAAATCTACAGTAATGTACATTTAATCACTCAAATTAAATCGTTAATGGAGTAGTGATGAATTTAAAATGTACACGCATATCAGTGCTTATACTACACATAGATTTAGGGAGGTAATTGGTCCACAAAATTTTATTTGGTAAAAAGGCATACAGTGTACTACAAGAAATAGTAAATAAAATAATCTTTAAAGAATAGTGGGCTGTTTCAGCAAACCCCCAGTTGCCTTTCCCTTCCCGCCGCCTTTGAGAAATTCAAAGAAGTACTGACATCTCATGAGACTATGAACCTACCACCACCCTAGCACACAAAGTAAAATGTTCATTCTGAAGATGGCCTAGGTAAAGCGTCAATCAACTCTCTCATCTCTAGCATTGAATTCTCTTGCATAGTGATAAAAATAAGCTATTACCAGTGTTGTAGCATTAAGGGCCTCATTAGGATGGCGGACGGACCTGCGTCCGTCCACCACCTTGAGGAAGAGGGACCGTCCGCATGGGCAGCGGCGGTCCTCCATGCAAATTAGGATGTGACCGCCACCCTGGCGGTCACATCCTGGATCTTTAACATTGCGGCGGGTGCTGCTTGAAGCAGCACCCGCCGCAAGGTTAAAAAAGCATGTTTCACATTTACATGCACAAAGCGGCAGGCACCGTGCGGTGCCTGCCGCTTTGTGCATGCAAATGCAGGGGGGTACCATAGGTACCCCCCATGTGCACCCCCACCCCCCCTTTACCCTGGGGGCCCGCAAGGGCCCCCCAGAAGCAAAGGTCCACATGCTTTTCCACGGCGGAAAACCCGCCGCGGAAAAGCATGTTTTCTCATGCTTCCTAATTTGGCTGACGGTGTCTTGCAGACACCGCCACCAAATGGCCCGGCAAAACCCGCGGATCAGCGGCGGACGGACCTGCCGTCCGCCGCTGGTCCCACCACATTCCCACCACCATCCTAATCTAGCGGTGGGTGTTTGATGTGGCCGCGGCGGTGAATCCGCATCCTCCAGGCCGGCGGTGGCTTCCGCCGGCCCGGAGGATGCGGATTCACCGCCATCCTAATGAGGCCCTTATTTCGGTAGATAATGGATGATCTTTTGACAATCCTCCTTGTATAATATGCTTTTGTAAGGTCTTTTGTATTTGAGATTGAAAATTGGGCATAAATTTAGGAAAGGTTTGTGGAAATCAATAAAGATTCTGAAAATTGCAAAACTATTGTATCCAAACTGTTGCACAGAACAGATAAACTTATGCAGTAAAATGAAAGATTGAAGTTTTGTACGTTTAGAAATATGGGAGGTAAAACATGAATCATAGGTACAAATATACTCAGTGAAAGATCGCAGGCACTGGATTTACTGTTCTATACTTCCATTTTGGACAACTTATAAACATCAAAGTATTACCTTGTGTGACAAAATTCCCCTTTTTCCATGATCACCCCGAATTGTTTGAACTGATGCTGTGTTTTGACTCTGTGCACGCCAACACTGCGGTCCAAGCCCCAGTGCATGTGCTCTCACCTCTAAAACATGGTTAAATTGTCTAATTCCTAATTAGCGTGGTTAACTTTCTTATAAAGCTATAGTATAGAAAATACATCTATGTCATAACAAGTTAAATGACACCTGTAGACTGTAGCACTAATTACACCATCCACTGGTGTGACAAGGAAAACACGGCTGTAGACCTACTATTGTAGCCTGACTGCCGCCGTTTAAACCTGCAGCCTGATCTTTCAATATAACCTTTTTGACAGGAGACATGCCTTTTCTCTAAATATTAATAAGTCACCTTTATGTAGGCCTTGTAGCCCACACTGTAAGGTGCACAGTAGTTAAAAATCGGACATTCTGAAATTTAATGTCATCATGCCCCTGAAATAATAAGCCCTCAAAATCTACTTTTACTCTGGAGGTCCCTGTGTCTGAGAAGGAGACACACTCTTCCTGAAAAGTAAGAACACATGTTTAATGTACCATCAATATTAACTAACTGGCAGCAACTGCCACCCTAGAATTCTACCCCTCTCTAATGGTCCACGCAGGGAACTGACCCCAAGTTTGTATCCCGTCCCTTACCCATCACATCCCTCCCTCCTTCACAAAACACTGAAACAAATAATCATAGTTACATGAAGAGACAATACGAAATGATATTCAAATAAAACTATGAACAATCAAATCAGAACAAATATTGCCTAATAACATATCACAGCAAACAAATGAAGGACAGAATGCTGACAATGCAAACATTCCCCCCCCCCCGTCAAAAGATCAGGGTTAAATCCATCATTCTTTTGCCCACTACGCCACCCCAGTTTGGACCCAGCCATATGCCAATCAGTCTTGATCCTGTGCCCCATGGAACAGTCCAGACCGAACTGCCATGCCAGCACCTTCCTGGACCGGAAACAAGCATCCTGGGACCAGTTTCAGGGTATGTCACCCTTCTTCAGCCAGGCTAGCTTAAATCCAGTGGCACAGTGAGCAAGGGACCCACGTCTGGGCATACCCATCCCACTTAGGGCTAACAGTGTTACAGCAAACAAATGATGGATGGAATGCTGTCAATGCAAACATTCTCCCCCAGTCAAAAGATCTGGGTTAAGTCCATCATTCCTTTGCCCACTACGCCACCCCAGTTTGGACCAAGCCTATGCAAATCAGTCTTGATCCTGTGCCCCATGGGAACAGTCTAGACCGAACTGCCAGGCCAGGTCCTCCCTTGACCGGAAACAAGCATCCTGCGCAGTGAGCAGGGGACCCACGTCTGGGCACACCCATCCCACTTAGGGTGAAAAGTGTTACAGCAAACAAATGATGGACGGAATGCTGACAATGCAAACATTCTCCCCCAGTCAAAAGATCTGGGTTAAATCCATCGTTCTTTTGCTCATTATGCCACCTATATGTGGCACAGTGAGCAGGGGACCCACGTCTGGGCATACCCATCCCATTTAGGGCAAAAAGTGTTACAGCAAACAAATGATGGACTGAATGCTGACAATGCAAACATTCTCCCCAGTCATAAGATCTGGGTTAAATCCATCTTCTTTTGCCCACTACACCCCCAACATATCAGAGCATCATGAAACACCATATATTAAAAAGCAAGGTGCAAAGTGTAGAAACATTTGTCGAATGGTTTAAATATAACAGAATGAAAATTGGAGCCTCTCAGTGGCGGCTCCTCCGCTATGGCGGAGGAGCAGCGCCCCTCCTTTCAGCTGCGAAAATGAAAAGAAAAAGAAAATGATAATAAACTGTGGTTTATTATCGTAATAGTTTGTGTTCCAGGGTCTTGGGGGCGGGGCCAAGGGGGATAACAAAACAGGCACGCACGGGGGATGGTATGCACTCTTATCAGTGTGCATGACTGTTTGGCCAGCCCTCTGGGGCCATCCAAACAGTCATGCGCACTTTCCATGTTCTCTACTCAGGCAGCTTTACAGCCTTGGTAGAGAACATGCCCAGCACCCAGTGCCTGGCTGAGAAAAACGGCACTCAGAACAATCACATCGCAGCATTGCGGCATTGTGATAAGCTCAGGGGAGCCTCAGTGCTTACCAATCACAACAATCGGCATATGAAGAGCATGGGTGCTTCCTGACAGAGTAGCGGGACAAAGAGGAGGGACGATGAAAGACACAGCAAGAAAGTATGTTTTATATTTTTATTTTACTGCCTCGCCAAACCCTGGTCCGTGCCAGCCGCCACTGGAGTCTCTTATGTGCACGCCTCTGTGTTAGCCAATTGTAGACATTTCTCTGGGTGTAACTGTCCTACCTAGCTGTGTTCTCAACCAAAAAACACGTTAGACAATCAACTACTTGCTGTGCTCCAATGAGTGCAGTCCCCAGCTGCACTGTCAATAGATGTAACAGCAAGCATTCAAATTAATTAATTAATTGGACATTACACCATTATAAACATTCATTTCTTTAATTCTTTAATTAATTCCTGCATTCATCAGGAGTCTCTTTTCTTCATAAGCACCCATGAATTCTGTAATGGTAATACAATTGTATTCTCTATTGAGGTGTATCCTTATTACATTGTTTTACAACTGACCTTTGCAACAATATGTCTTTTTTGTCCCTTTACCTTTAAAGCCCAAATGCATTTCGGATCACATGGGGGACTAAGGGCCCTATGTATCAAACTCAGGTTAGCTAAAAATCGCATTTTGAGAATCGCAAAACCCAATGTAATTAAAAGTTCGCTAATATTTATTGATTCCAAAAAATTAACAGAATTTAATGCGAATACCAAATTTGCGATTCCTTAATTGCGAAATTGCAAATCGGAAATTTACGTGCAGCTTGATGACATCACAATCAGGAAGTGTGACTACCCATGCTGCACCTGAGTTTCAGAAGCAGAGTGAGAGACTGGAAGGAGGGCAGAGGCACCAGTGCACTGCTACTGAGAGAGGAGAAATGGCCACACAGGATAAGCAGCAGGGGGAACAAGAAGGAAGAGAAAACAGAAGTTCTCTGAAAGGGAGCTGGAGGTGCTCATCCAGGTGATGGTGGTGAGCCATGAGCTGCTTTTTGAAAAAAATCCCTGCGTGTACCTGAGACCCACAAACGCAGAATCTGGGCTAACATCCAGGAAAAGGTAAACTCCACCCACCGCAGCGTAGAAGACCTGCGAAAACGCTGGTACGATATGCGCCAGAGATCTAAGGAAAAGGTTGCTGCCAGGCTGGAGGAGGCAAGAAAGACCGGTGGTGGGACATCCACTGCCACTGATTCCACGCCACTGGAGGAATTGGTCGAGGGACCCTGCTGCCGGAGAGTGTGAGTTGCGTGGCAGACCTCAACAGCTCCGACCCCCCAGACCCCAGACAAGGTAAGAAGCATGCCACCACACCCATGATACCTCCCTACTTCACCCACACTCCCGTGAGAGACCCAGGCACCCAACAGAAATGCAAGTCCAGTGCATGCACACAAGCACACACAACAATGCATTATGGGAGATGTAGTCACATGCACCAAACAGTGGAGCAGTGACATCCAGCAAGGGTCAATCAGTATGTGTGTATCAGGAAAGGCAAAATACAGACAGTTAGGACCAATGTAACTCCAAACAGTGTAATTTATTGCATGACAAATGCAAGGCAGGACACCAAATTAATGTGCGCATTTATGTCCACAGCACCCCCAGGAACACAGGGACCGATGGCAGGAGGGGAGAATGAATCCCACGGCGCGGAAGTATCAGGGCAAGAGGAGGAGGAAGGCAGCCCAGTTATCCCAGCGTCACCATTGTCACCACTGGAGGTGGAAACACTGGACACAGATGAGGATGGGCAACAAATCCAGGGCCAGCCTGACCCACACCATCGAGCACAGTCCCCTGCACGTCCCACGCCAGATATTCCAACCAGGAGCAGGGCACGGCCGTCCACAAGCACAGCAGTCGCAAGAGAGGACACGGTCTTCGGAGGGCTTGAGGGCAACAGGCTGGAGGTACAGTGCCTGCAGGCAAAAACAATAAAATCAATTCAGAGACAAATGAGGGTGGGCTTCATGTGCCTGAAGGGTACCCTGGAGGCACTGTGCGCTGAGATGTAAGAGGACTGTGCAGCCAGGCGCAGGGAGAGACAGCGCCTCCACACACGCCTGGACTTACATACGAGGGCTTTTAACCGGCTTGCTATTGCCACCTCAGTGCGGTCACGTTGCTACATCAGCATGCAGCATTAGTTGGCACACTGCAGCAAGGACATGACCAGGGGACTAGTACAGGTGACATGTGCTGTCGACCAACTGCAGGCAGCAGCCACAGCTTGCACAGGAGCCCTCAGCTCACCGGAGGAGGATGGGCAATCAAGCAGGAACAGCATCACTCCACCCTTCCCACAGGACAGGCGCCATAGTGTTCATCAAGATAGGGCTGCAGATGCTTCAGGAGAGGGCACTGGGCACTCTGAGCGAGGGGCTACGAGCCGTCCACCCCGACGTTGAGATGCTCTGACTACCACATGGCAATGGGTGAGTCAACCCATTGCACACAGACCCATGTTTACTATGATTTATTTGCACTGTGTGTTCAACATGTGGGGTACAATTGGACCAACATAGTGTGCAACACAGGCTGTGTGATGCTAACTTTCCTGAGCATAACGAAATAAAAACACATTCTTGCACCAATCTGTAGCATTGTGTCATGATTTCTCACCTAGAAATAGTTCTTTGTGATCTCATCTCGCCTCTGGCGCCTGGCAGCCGTGCCAATGACACCGGCTGGCCTGCATCTTGGAGCTGGCCCCTCCTCATCTGATGATTCCGAATCCTTGAGCTCCACTGGGGTGTCTTTCCTGGTGGCGATGTTGTGCAGCATGGCACACGCAACCATGGTCTTGCAACAGGTCTCAGGGCTGTACTGTAGTGCCCCTCCACTCTTATGGAGGCAGCGGAAACGGCTCTTGAGCCTGCCAAAGGTCCTCTCAATGGTACTGCGGTTGGCTGTGTGGGCACTGTTGTACCTCCGCTCCCCAGCGGTGGCAGGATCCAGGTACGGAGTCAGTATGTAGTCTCGGACAGCATACGCACTGTCACCTGTAGGGTGAGAAGAATCAGGTTAAACACTGTCCTGCCGCTACTGCGCTTAACTGTTGTGTCCTTGTTACCAATGTGTTTACCTAGTAAGTAGCCATCAGCAAATTCACCATTTGTGAGTCGTCGGTGAATCCCACTGTGGCGGAAGATGAATGAGTTGTGGGTGCTGCCTGGGTATTTCTCTATGATGTCAGTGATAATATGCTTGGCTGTGCACACTACCTGTATGTTCAGGGAATGGTAGGACTTGCGATTCTTGAACACATACTCGTTCAGAGAGGGGGGATATAGCGACATTAATCCCATCTATGCAGCAAATGATGTAGGGGAATTGTGCAACCTGATAGAACTCCTGCTTGGTTTGGTCTAGTGCCTGTTGTGTGTAGGAGAGTAGGATCTGCTTACTATGGTTACCCCCACTTTTTGCTGGTGTTTCACTGCTTCTCGACTTTAGTCTGGCTGGGGCCCTGCTAACCAGGACTCCAGCCCAGCTGCTTCCTCTCTAAAATAATTGCATTTACATAAGGTACACTCCAGATTGGTTACTGGATTACCCTTGTGAGTCCCTAGTATATGGTACCTTAGGTACTAAGTGCATTGGTAGCCCAGCGTCCTACCAGGGGCTGAAGCATGTATTATGACACCCCTGGGAAGCCTTACAAAATTGCACCACAGGTATGCTACTGCAGCCTGGGTAACGTGGTGCATAAAACCCTTATTAAGATATAGGTTACCTATATCTACCTTTAATCACTGACACATATAAACCTATAAGTCACTCCTAAGGCAGGCCATATCAATCCTGAAGGCAGAGTGCTTGGTTTTGTTTGAGAGGGTGCCCATGCATGAGCAGGACCCCTCTGCAGCTTTCGGAATCTATTCTCTGTAGCTGCTCTGTGATGCAGCCAGACCATATACTCCTAAGTACATTATAACCTCGCGGGTAATTCTAACTTTGGAATGGCTACATGGAAACATGTTGTGTTTGCTGTCAAACACTTTGGAATCCTACACCCGCCCCCCCCCCCGAATTCTACCCTTCTAGAGGGAGAGACATGTACACACTGACCTAACCGGTAATAGTTTAAAAGGACCCCAGCATCACAAAATGGATGCTGCAGCCACAGACACGAGTCTGGCCTCCTGCTGCTGGACAGCTTTAGTGTATTAGGGCTGGGTGGGTGCATTTTTCAGACAGTGCTGGGGGCACACTTGGTGTCCTTGTGCATATCCCAGTTCAAACCGGTTGCAGGGGCACTCAGCCCCTGCTCTGGTGCAAAACTGGTCAAAGGGTATGGGTGTAACCACCCCTCTTTCCAGACCCTCCCATAGGTGTATCCCCAGAGTATATCCAACCCCCTTTCTTAGTATAAGTATGGGACCTCAGTCCTTAGGACTTCAGATTACACCTGGACGAAACTCTGCATATATCCTGGAACTTTGACATTCTACACGGCTAGAAGACAGAAGAATCTCCCTTGGGGTCAAAGAGTTACTCCCCTGTTCAAACAGGCACCAAAGAAGCATCTTGCCGGTTTGTATTTCCAAGGCTCCCGCCGGACCCCGAAGTTTCTGCGACTCATCCTTGGATCCACCCGGAGGACACTTTCTACTTGGTCGCCAGCAGCACTTTTCAGCAGCTCACCATTGAAATCGACGACGAAACCCGACACGAAAACACACCTATGCACCCGGCTACCCTGGATGAGGTAACTTGAGTACTCCGGTGCTCCCGTGGGTGTTGACTCTAGAACCTCCTAGCTCTAAAGGGGTTTGCTCCAAGTCCTCTTTTAAGTGACCTTAATCTTTAAATTTCCAACCACGACTTTCCCCATGGAAGTTAATGGTGATTCGCGGCTGTGTTTAGACACTGCACACGTCCCCTGTGGGTCCCCTGTGTCACTACCTTGGGTGGTTCCTGGTGGCCCCAGCGGTTCTAAACGCTCTAGGCCTTGTATCTATGCCAGTTGTGGTTCTTATACCACTTTCTTAATATATGGTTTGGTACGCCCCTAGGGCTCAACGTTCTAATTTACTGTGTGCTAATTAAGTTTACTGAACATACTTTTGCCTCTAGCCTCATAAAGAGACTAGAGGGATGTGTTTAGAATAAATACATATATTTTATATATATACCTGGTGTGGTTCTCCTTTCATTTGGTCATTCATGCGATTATGACTGGTAAAACAAGCTGCTTTACATTCCTCCAAGACTCAGCCTGAAGGCTGCTCTCCACAGCTACCACTAGGATAGCTTTCTATGTAGGTTTTCATTAAACCTACCATCAATAAGGGTTGTTTGGACTAGTGCAAGGTGCCCACTAGAATAGTGGACAGCATATGCCAGGTCAACTTCTCACATTGTGTGCAGGCAAATTGGATGTGGTGATGCAGCCTCTGTACCATTGCATCAAGGAACGCGTGGAAGAAGCGCGACAGTGCACTCTGAGAGACCCCCTCCTGCTGTGGCTATCACCCCCTGGAAACTCCCTGATGCCAGCAGGTTCAGTGAGCACAAGACCTGTACATGGGTGGGAATGGTTTGTGTCCTGCGTGTGGGGTGTTCAAGTATGGGTTTTAGCTCCGCTATTAAGTCCAGGATGCTGTCCTCATCCAGCCTGTAGTTAACATGGATCTCCTCCACAGTCCACTGGAACAGGGTGATGCTCGGTCTGAAGATCCTTTCCTGGCGTCTCCTTGTCTGTGCAGCATCTCTGATTCGCAGCCTCCTGGCTATCACATACAGCCCAGCCATTGTGGAAAAGGCCTGTGGCATTGTGGGCCTCGTTAAATAGGTTGCACCTGGTTACCACCTGATCAGACTTGGTGGTAATTGCAATTGGCAAAATTGCGAATTTCGGGAATTCTCAATTTGCAAATTTTTCATGAATTTCGTTTTGTGAATTCGCAATTTGAGGTTCCCTTTTTGCGATGTTCACTATTTGCATGGCTGAGATAGCGATTCAACAAATTTATTCACAGAATTGATTTCTCACAAAATTGCTAATCGCTAATTTTTGCGATCAGCAATTTTGCGATCGTTATGGCTCTCATACATAGAGTATCTCTGGTTTGCGAGTGCAAACACTTTTTTTTGCGATTCGCAGTGTTTGCGATTGCAAAACAGCTTCATATATGGCCCCAAATGACTTTCGAGCATTATCACTTTGCATTACTTTTCATTCTACAGCGATATATTTTGGATATTTATCTTGGGTATTAGTTTTTTTCTTTTTTCTCGGAGTTTTATATAGCGCGAACTAGAACCGAACCAGTTATCAGAGCGCTTTACATAGCACCAGTTACGTTACATGAGGACACACTTTCATTTTTTAGGCACGGGGAGATTAAGTGATTTGCCCAGAATCACGGGTTTTTTTTGGAGTCGTTACCGAGACTCGAACCCAGATCCCCAGTTCTGAGGTCGAGCGCCTTAGCCATTAGGCTAACCCCTCTACCCAAAAAGTTCTCTCCTCTGAAGTTCACTTCAGTGTGTATGTATTACAATGACAAATGTATTTGTAGCAGTGATTTTCAGATCAACACAGTGGTGAAACATATACATAGTCTGATATGCCTTATACTAAGGTTTTCAGACAAACCAGACAAGCATATATTTTTGCTAAGATAAGAAGATGGATATAACGCTGTCTGCAACAAGTTAGAAAGGGCATGTTCCTATTACCTGGTGAAACAGTCAGTAGCCCTATCACCTAGATGATCATTTTGCACATTTGTAAAAAAATGTATAATATCATTTACATTGTGTGAGTTTATGATTGCTTTTTGCATTAGCAGTTTAGGTTTTCAGTTATTTTTAGGTTTATGTAAAGAACACTATTACAAGATGGCTGTATCGCACTACAGTGGCCCAGATTACAATATTCAGTTCACATTTTGCGTCTTCCCGACACCCAGCTGACACGTCACATTACAGGTCTTGCAGGCGCAAACACCAACGTTACTCTCTAGGAAGGAGTTTCAGCCATGTTAGAGGAGCTATAAGTAGATACAGCTCAGAAACATGCCTCTGTTGCATAAAAAGAGAATGTGTTTTGATTCGGTAAGATGCTAATTTAAGATACACCTTCGCCATGATAATGCACCATGTAAGGATGTTTTAATGTAGGGAGAGAGCATACGTGAATGCTGCAATATTTACTTATAAGGGAGGGAGTGTTCTCTAAGTTATGGAATTCTCATCACCGTGGAAGCAATGTGACTGCATGCTAGTAAACATTTGGGGGAATATGTACAAGCTCCTATGGCCACCACAACGGCACCTATAGTAACGTTGTGGTGACGATAGGGTCTGCGCCTTATGTACAAGGGAACGTTAAGCCACTTAACGTGGCTTAACGCTGCCTTGTACATAAGGCCCCCTTTCACGCTATGGTTAACGTGAAAGGGGTGGCAGTGGGTTTTGCAGTGGGCGTTCCACCGCAACACCCTTTCATTTTGACACTGCCCCCTATGTACAAGGGTGGCACACAGAGGAGGCAGCATCAAATTTAAGACCTGGTAAAAACTGGTCTTAAGATGGTGAAACGAGGAGAAATGCATTATTTCTCCTCGATCTTGCTATTTCCATGTGTGCTGCAATTTGCAGCACACATGGAAAAAGCAAAATGCCATTGTTTGTTTATGTACAGGAAGGTGCCCTTCCTATAGAAAAAACCTTTTTTTTAAATGCCATTTTGTCACTTTCACTTGTGCTGCATGAAGCAGCACACATGAAAGTGACAGAATGTCATTTCTACGATTGTTAATGTGCAGGAAGGGACACCTTCCTACACATAAACAATCCTCCCCTGCAAACAGACACCCTTGTACTCTGGTGCAAGGGTGCCTGCATTGGCACTAAGTTTAGCAACTTAGCGGCATCGCAACGGGAAACGCAATGCTGCACCACATTCTTGTAAATATGGTGCAGCCTTGCGTTTCAGAAGTGGAGGAGACAGGCATTAAGACAGGAAGGCTAACGCCTCTCTCCTCCACTTCCTTGTACATATCCCCCTTGGTTTGTTATGGCTTCAGGTGGCACTAAGCAACACTTTATTGCTAATACTGTGCAGTATATTAATGAGTAGTTTAAACAAGATAACAGCAGAAATCAATTTCTTTCAACTGTTATGCTCATGTTCCTTACAAAACAGAGTGATCCAAAAATCAGTTTAAGAAATCTAGCATATCAAGTACACATAATTGTGTTTGTGATCTGATCGATGCAATGTATTGTACTGAACACTTTTTGATTATGGTTTGATTTTGCTTTGTATTGTAGATTATTGTTAACGTCCTCGAGATAAAGGACCGGGGTGGTCCGAAATGCATTGTAGTCTTAAATGCAAAGTGACAAAAAGACAGATCATGACAATGATTGGTTTTGAAACAGTATAGCAAGGATACATCTCCATTGAGAATCAAACTGTATTACCATTACAGAACTCAAGAATGCTTATGAAGAAAAGATAATTATGATGAATGCAGGAATTAATTAAAGAAATTAATGTTTATATAGATGTAATGTCCAATTAATTTGTTTGAATGCTCATTGTTAGCATCTATTTCCAGAGCACCTTGGGACTGCACGCCCTCCCTGGAGTATAGAAGGTAGTTAATTAAATGGAACACAGCCTACTAGGATCAGACCAGTCGCATAACACAACTCCTATTACATAGTATATTCTTTAAACTTTGGGGGACATGTTCTTGCTCTAAAAGAAGACCTCCTTTGACAAAATCATTTTTCGAAGTCAGAATTCTCCTTGTTGGTATACACTCCCATCTTTTCACATACATACTCACATAGTACAAATTATACAATGCACTTATTCCACAGTTTTCCATTCTCCTCTACAACTACATGATCTTTGACTTCCTTCACCCGAACGGGTGCTTAAAAATGAGGAAACTCTTTATTGGGTGTGGACAGGTTTCCTGATCCGTACCCTGTCCTGAAACTGAACCATCATTTTCTTGTGTTGGTCATCAACAGTACTGTATTTCCTTTGTACATTAGACCTTACAACCTTCACACTCACCCGTTTCAATGTATGAACAGTCATACTGCACATCCACTCCTTATTCAATTTGGATCCAGCAACTCTCACTCTAAATAGAGTAACAGGAGACACTCCCCTACTAATGTTGGGGGTTGTTCTCATGTCCCATAACAGATTTATAATTTAGACCATTAATCAGTGCCAGTTGTAATTGACCATTAATGAAATGGTTAACCCTTTCTATTGAACCACTACTACACGGATGGTATAAACATGTTCTCATATGCTTTATGGCAGCAAATTCCAGAAATTCTTTAATTTCTTTGGACACCAACTAGGTGCCATTATCAGTCACTAATTCCTCCGGAAACTCTTCGCTTGCAAATACCTCCTTGAAGAAATTTATGACAACACTGGAGCTCACATTCTTCGCGAACTTCACCTCTACCCATTTAGACAAATAATCAATTAAAACAAGGGCAGACTTTGGCGTATTGTCCATCAATTGAAAAGGCCATGATACATCAAAAGCTTCCTGGTGCCATGGTGAGTTATTGACCGTCCTGAGTGCTTCAGAAGCGGTCGCTCCCCACGCTGCTCCCTGCTGCTGGTATCGTAGCGCTAGACTAGCTGACCTTGCTGATTGAATTTTCATTTAATTCTCAGTGTGTGCTGCTCGCTTGCCTATTTGCGCTGTTGCTGCCTGATTGGTCGCTCCCCACGCCGCTCCCTGCTGCTGGTATCGTAGCGCTAGACTAGCTGACCTTGCTGATTGAATTTTCATTTAATTTTCATTGTGTGCTGCTCGCCTGCCTACTTGCGCTGTTGCTGCATGATTGTGCCAGTACTGCTTGGCCATTTGTTGTGGTTTATTGAGGCTGTGCCCCAAAGTCGTCCTGCTTCGCTTTTTTCCTCGCATCCATTTTGTTGTTGTTATTGCGCCTCCCAGCCCGACGTCTCCACCCCGCTCCCGCCTCCCAGCTGATCCCCCCTCGCTCCGCTCCCTCCACCTTCCTCTTATGACAGATGCTTTTGCGCGCAGCGTTCTCGCGCAGCGTACGCGCCCTATGCACGCCAAAGGTGCGCCAAAGGTAAGCCCGTCTACGCCTGGACCGCGCCCAGCGCCAGACCCCCTGGTCATCGCAAAACCCACTCCACCAGCATAACGTATGACGCCGCCACCCTCTTTTCCCTCAACCCCGGACGCTCACCACAATGCTGCACAGCTACCCCAGGACACACCCATGGACCATTCGCCTGCCACTCCTGCAAGTTCACCTGTATCAGGACCCACATCAAACCCACTTCCCCCAAACACAGCTCCGACTCTAACCACCTGAAGTGCATCCTGCTGAACACCCGCTCGGTCCACAGACACGCCACTGAACTCTGGGATCTACTCGACACTACATCGCCGGACGTCACCTTCCTTACTGAAACATGGATGAACGCCTCATCAGCACCCGACATCGCCATAGCCATCCCGGACAACTACAAGATCATCCGAAAAGACCGCACCATCCAAACAGGAGGAGGCATCGCCATCGTCCATAAGAACACCATCTGAATCACGACTAGCTCCGACGACACCCTCGCGACCGCCGAACACCTTCACTGCCAGATCCACACCGACCCCACGACCACACTTAGAGGCACCCTCATCTACAGACCACCAGGAACCCGCACACAATTCAACGAAGACATCACTGACTTCATCAGCCCACATGCCCTCACATCCGAGAACTACATCCTACTGGGAGACCTCAACTTCCACCTGGAAAAGAACAACGACAGCAACACCACCACCCTTCTGGACAACCTGGCCAATCTCGGACTCAAACAACTTGTTGACACCCCCACCCACTTAGCCGGACACACGCTCGACCCTATCTTCACCTCCAGCAAGCACATCTCCTTCGATCACACCTCAACTCTTCATTGGACGGACCACAGCTGCGTCCACTTCAGCTACAAAAAGACCACGACTCACAACCCCCCACAACCTATTCCTCGAAGAAACTGGAACAAAATCACCACCGACCAACTCACCACATCGCTTAACCAAAACCCTCCTGCCATTTCATCGGACCCAAACCAAGCCGCCACCAAACTCACACAATGGATCACCCACAGCGCTGATGAATTAGCACCCCTGAAAAACCACCAGATCAAACAAGGCAGCAAAAAGGCCCCCTGGTTCAACGATGACCTTAAGAAATCCAAGAAGTTATGTTGCACCCTCGAGAAAACTTGGAGAAAAAACCCAACCACTGACAACCTGACCACCTTCAAGGACGCCACCCGCAAACACCACCAATTGATCCGATCCACCAAAAAATCAGCATTCAAGGACCGACTCGACAACAACGCCCACAACAGCAAGGAACTATTCAACATCGTCAAAGAATTTACCAACCCCACCACCGGCACCAACGACATCACTCCCTTCCAAGACCTCTGTGACTCTTTATCCTCTTTCTTCCACAATAAAATCGCCGACATACATAACAGCTTTGAAAACCAGTCCGAAGAACAGTCCACTCCACCCACATCCGAACCAAAACAGCACTATCACAACCTTTGCGCCTTGAACCCAATCACTACTGAAGACACCACCCGCCTGATGAACTCCATCCACTCAGGTTCTCCAACCGACCCATGTCCCCACCACATCTTCAACAAAGCAGACTCCATCATCGCACCCCATCTCCGCGATGTCATCAACTGCTCCTTCAACTCCGCTACCTTCCCAGAAAGCTGGAAACATGCCGAACTCAGCGCCCTTCTGAAGAAACCCACAGCAGACCCATCTGAACTTAAGAACTACCGCCCCATCTTGCTCCTCCCATTCCCTGCCAAAGTCATTGAGAAAGCCGTCAATAATCAGCTCGCCGCCTTCCTCGAATCCAACAATTCCCTCGACCCCTCACAGTCCGGCTTCCGAGCCAAACACAGCACCGAAACCGCCCTCATCGCAGCTACAGACGACATCCGAACGCTACTGGACAACGGAGAAACAGTTGCCCTCATCCTACTTGACCTCTCCGCCGCCTTCGACACAGTCTGTCATAGCACCCTCATACAACGCCTCAGCAACGTCGGAATACAAGGAAAAGCTTTGGACTGGATCATCTCGTTCCTCGCCGGAAGAACCCAGAGAGTCCACCTCCCCCCATTCAAATCAGAGGCCACCGAAGTCATCTGCGGCGTACCACAAGGATCATCTCTCAGCCCCACCCTCTTCAACGTCTACATGAGTCCCCTCGCATCCATCGCGCGACAACACAACCTCAATATCATCTCCTATGCAGACGACACCCAGCTGATCCTCTCTCTCACCAAAGACCCAAACACCGCCAAAACCAACCTACACGAAGGAATGAAAGAAGTAGCCGAATGGATGAAGAACAGCAGTTTAAAACTTAACTCTGACAAAACGGAAGTCCTCATCTTAGGATCACCCCCTCTGCCTGGGACGACTCATGGTGGCCACCGGCCCTTGGTACAGCACCCATACCTACAGATCACGCACGTAACCTGGGCTTCATCCTAGACTCCTCCCTCTCAATGACCAGACAAGTCAACGCCGTCTCATCTTCATGCTTCAACATACTACGCATGCTCAAAAAAATCTTCCGTTGGGTCCCCACCGAAACAAGAAAGACAGTCACCCAAGCACTGGTCACCAGCCGACTGGATTATGGAAATACCCTTTATGCCAGAACCACAGCCAAACTACAGAAAAAACTACAACGCATCCAAAACGCCTCAGCCAGACTCATACTGGACATCCCCCGTCAAGCTCACATTTCCAGTCACCTGAAGGAACGTCACTGGCTCCCCGTCAACAAGAGAATAATGTTCCGTCTCCTCACCCACGCACACAAGTCCCTCTACGACCTAGGACCCGAATGCCTCAACACACGACTGACCTTCTACACACCCACCCGCCAACTACGATCATCCAATCAAGCCCTCGCCGCAATTCCGCGCATCCAGAGATCCACCATGGGAGGAAGATCCTTCTCCTACTTAGCGGCCAAAACCTGGAATTCTCTCCCCACTCACCTCCGCCTTACACAGAGCCCCCTCTCCTTCAGAAAGCAGCTAAAAACCTGGCTATTCGATATATAACGCACCCACCTTCCCTCAAGCGCCTTGAGACCCCCTGGGTGAGTAGTGCGCTATACAAATTCCTGAACTTGAACTTGAACTTGAACAACAGGGGTGACTGGAGAAGGACATGTGACTTGCAATTTGTCGCTGAGGAAACATTCACAACAATCACCAATATAACGTTCTACAGCCCAATCCACTCCATGTCACCAAACATTTTCTCTCACTCTGCACATGATGGCATGCACACCAATATGTCCCCCATGAGCTAAATCCAAAACTCCAATCCGAATGCTCATAGAAACCACCAATTACCGACACCTGCAGACAACGCCTCCAACAACAGACAGCTCTTCGGACATTCTCTTATAAGGAATTAATGCTTCCGAAATATGCTTATTTTCAGGCCAACCTCAACTATTCCATCTAGAGATGCTTTGGATGCAAAGATTGGGGCCGTCGGGTCAGAAGTGACTTTGCTCCGCCAGGACTTGCGAAATGCTGTGAGTCGCATTACGGAAGCCGAGGCAAGCATCTCCGGGGTTGAGGATGATGTGGAGACCCTGAAGCGCAAGATGGCGAGCATGGATCCATCCAGAAGGGTCTGGCGCTCTGAGTGGAGGATGCGGAGAGGCGCGCCAGGCGGAATAACCTGCGCTTCGTGGGCCTGCCGGAGGGTTGCGAGAAGGGCGACATGGAGGGCTTCCTATCGCGGTGGCTGGAGAGCTGGCTTCCGCAGAACTCCCTCTCCCGCTGCTTTGTCATCGAGAGGGCGCACAGGGCCCTAATGCAGAAACCACCGGAGGGGGCGAGGCCAAGGCCGGTAATTGCTAAGCTCCTGAACTATCACGACCGGGACACTATCCTCAAGCTTGCCAGGGACAAGGAGCTGCCCATGTTTGAGAACCATCGGATCATGATATTCCCGGACTATACGCACCTGGTGCAACAGCAGCGACAATCATTCATGGCAGCGAAGGCCCGCTTGCATGAGTTGCGGCTCCCCTATGCCCTATTGTTTCCGGCCCGTCTGCGGGTGGTGTACCAGTCCCGTACCCACTTCTTCGACACCCCGGAGGAGGTGTTTCGCTGGACTGATGAGACGGTCTCGATCAGAGTGCGTACATCCCCGGGGTTGGATGCAGACTCCGCTCAGACTGTGGCACAGACGCGGACCGCCCAAGGGGCCCGTCGGAAGGGCAACTGGAGATCCCGTTCCCGGCAGCGCTCGGCATCGGTGAATGCTACGGAGAGACAGCGGGAGGCTCGAGAGGATCGCACAGACGGAACTTGAACTGCCGCTGATGAAGCTTTGGGTCCCTAGTATACGGAGATTAGACCATCTCACTGTATTTCAGACTATGTGTAGTTTATCTTCATTCTAGTCCTTGGTCTGGTTGTGATCGGATGGATAAGTATTGCACCTGGGACTGCCCACCATCTGGTCTGTTCTTTGCAGGGGTGCTATGCTGTGGGGTTTGGGGGGGAGGCTGGGCAGGGGGCACTCCAGGAAGTGCGTTAGTTACAGGGGACAGAGGGGTTTGGGAGAGTTATTGGGGATCCATTGGGGTAGGGGGCTGCCAGCATCCAGTTGGGTGTGGGTAGGTGTAGGAAGGTAGATCCCTGACTATGGTTGCCCCCAACTTTTTGCCTGGTGTTTTGCTGGTTTTCTGACTTAGTTGACCTGGGGCCCTGCTATTCAGGACCCCAGGCCTACTGCTCTCTCTGTAAAATGGATGCTGCCACCGAGACACAAGTCTGCCCTCCTGCTGCTGGGAGTCCTCCCAGAGCAGGAGATAAGGACAAAGGGTTTCCTGCCAGGGGCGGTGCCAGCACCGTCCCAGACAGGGTTTTGTGTATTCCAGGTAGGCAGGGCTTTAGAGGAAGGTGACTGCAAGTGGCACCCCGGTGCTCACTGTGCATAGGCCGGCTGAAACCAGTTCCAGGGGCACTCCAGCCCCTGGCCTGGGGAAAGCCCGCCAAGGAAGTGGGTGTAACCACCCCCCTCCTGGTCCCACCCATAGGGCAGGACCTAGTCGCGTGCCAGCCCCCTTTTCCCAGATAAAGGTAGAGACTGGCCCCCTTCCAAATTAGATCATCTTTGGAATCAAGATACCACTTTCCACGAAAGGACTTCACGATTTCTTCCTCAAGATTCTCCCTTGTGGCTAAGGAGTAGTCACCCTGCATCCGCAGGCACCATCTAAGAACACTGCGGTCTGCTGCACGTCCTTCCTCCGGAATCCGACTGCCCAGCTCGACGAGACCCGGCTTCCCTGGCACCTCTGACCTCTACCCACCTCTACAGCACAGCTGAGAACCGTGGGTGCGACGAGACCTCGAGGGACCGGCCATCGCCAAGACTGCACGACTTCTGCCCAGCAAGCCCACCGAGTAATTTCCTGGTGAGTGCTTTGGGGTCCGAGAAGCCCCCACCCTGAGCAGCTCCAGCACCGAAGAGCAGCCCCCCAGCATCTCCACGATCGGCGTGGGGCCCTTCTGCTTTCTGCTGCTCACCGCGTTGTTTGGCTACTAGCCCGCTGGCTTGTGGCCTTCCGAACGACGCCCGACGACAACACTGCTGCTGGTCTGGTTGCTCCAGACTGGCCCTTGCTTCCCTCCATCGGAGAAGTACCCTGGACCCTCCTGGTCCGGCTAAGACGCCATTTTAGGTCCACCGCGTGGGCCTTGCATTTGCCAAGACTTGTTGCCCAATCCTGGGTCCAGCGACGTCGACAGCAAGAACCTTCGTGGGACAGCTCGCACCTCCATCCTGGTCGCCGACAACGCCTCCTGGTCCGAGAGACTGCAGAGCCCAGCAGCGCCCACTCACCTGACTGCGGTGACTTCGCCCGGTGCCATCCTGGTGCCCACTCAATCACTGGCTAGTGATTCAAGAACTTGGTCCCCTCTGCTTTCAGGTTTCCTTCTTCCTTGATCCAGGCTTGGATCCATCGAACTTTTCTTCACTGGTCGCCTGCCAGCAACTTCTTCCTTCCAGGCTCCTGGTCCGGCACGAGGATTCCCGACGTCTTTTCAGACCTATGCAGCTGCAGCCCCTGGGCTAGGTAACTTCGGCACTTCGGTGTCCCAGCATATCCTCACTATCCAAGGGTCAGGATCCCCTGTCATTTTCTCCCTACCAGGTCGGGTTCGCCCGTGAACACTAACTTTGTGAATTCTAGCTCCCATAGACTTTGTCCCGCATCCCGCGTGAGAGTGCACACTCTGCACCCGAGTCCCCTGGGCCTCCTAGTAGTAATCTAACGATTCCCTAGTCAAGTCCTAGCGATTCCAAAGCCTATTAGTACTGTTACTTACCTGCTAGTAATTTCGCATTCCACTTTTTAAGTATATGGTTTTTCGTGCCCCTCGGGCATTTGTGTATAACGTGCTAACTTAAGTATTTTCATAAGAGTTTTGTTGTGTGCTTAGCACCCTGTCCTCATAAAGAGTACAGGGTTGTTGTGATTCTAATAAATACATTGTTTATTTTCATAACACTTGTGTGGTGTCCTTTCACTGGGTGTTCAAGGGGTAATGTGATGGTAAAACAGCTGGCTTAACACGCCCTCTAGAGTCTTAGCCTTAGACTGCTCGTATCCATGCTACTAGGATAGCTGGTCTATAAGGTTGACTTACAACCAATCATCAATAAGGGTTGTTTGGACTGATATATAGTGATCACTAGAATAGTGAACACTGCACATCAGGCCAACTTCTCACATTGGTGAGCAGCGGTTGGGATTTGAGCTTGCTGTTGTTTTACCACACATGCCCTAAGAATATCTTGTGAAAGATCACATAAGTACTAAAGGTACATATAACTTAGCTTAGAATACTCTGAGTTCTACTGAACCAGCTGTTGTAGCTCCTAGGGCCTAGCACACCCTAAACTACAACTCTAGCAAGGGATCAGTAGGCAAACATATAGTGTAGGTAAGTGCACCACTTACACCTCACTAGAAAAGCATGTCTACCCAGGGAGAATCTACTGAGACTCCCCTGGTCAGTGTTGACCCTCCACAGGTCACTTCAAGATATGCAGCTCTCGGAGGAGCTTGGCGGGCATCCGAGATGGCCGCTTGAGCACAGCGCTCTCCGGACCCTCGCCGCTCCCGGCATTTTATCCTGGCTGAATCCTGATTTCTTGCAAGAATTCGTGTAGGGGACGTTTGGCTGATTACCCTGGCACTTTTCAGAAATCGATTTGGATCTTGTATTCCTGAGATATGGTGCTCTGAACTTTTGGGCTCCGCCCTTGAGGTGCGCCCGGGACGGGGTGCGGTTCTGTAGCCGTCCTGCAATTGAACAACAACGGCAGGAGATCTGGCCTTGCGGGTCCCCCCTTCCTAAGTTTCGGTTTCGATTCCGTTCCGGCTTGGGCCACGGATGTGGATGTCGTGTTGCGACTGAGACTTGGAGGCAGATCGGCTGTTGGGCTCTCGTGTGACCTATTTGCTGGCTTGGCGACCTCTACCCGAGTTGTGCCCCCTTTTTCATCTACTTTTGATCCTGTACTTTGGGTGTCGGGCCCGTCGAACCTGGTGGCTTGTCCTGTGACGCATCTTCAAAATGGCGGGCAGAGGGGACAGAGAGACGCGCAAGACGAAAACACCTCTGCGCGGAGCTCCAGTTCAATCAAATGTTATGGACCGTTATACCCATTCTAAGGGGTCCCCCGGAGCTGCCCTGCCTGGTTCTAGTATAGCGTCCGAACGAGTTTTGGAAGAGTCGGCGGAGCCCTCCCTACAGGATATCATGGGCGCCATCTCGGGTGTGAGGGAATCCATCGGCCTACAGTACGAGGCCTTGGCCCACAAACTTGACACCGTGGCTATTGAGGTGAATCTGATTCGTGCTGATCTCGGCAAGACGAATGAGAGGGTACAATCACTGGATATTAAATCCTCTAGCCTTACGAATGACGTCTCGGAGCTCCAAACAGAGATTGGAAATCTCCGTCGGGGGAACGACTTCATGACCCGTCGCCTGGAGGACTTTGAAAATAGGGCGCGTCGCTGCAATGTTCGCCTGGTTGGTGTACCGGAAAACCCTGAACCCCACTCGGTGGATCTCCTGGTTGAGGATCTGGTCTTGAACCATCTGGCCCCTTCTGGTCTCACAAAATTTTTCACGGTGGAACGCGCACATCGTGTTCCAGGGGGCAAAGTCAAGCCGGGAGCCCCGCCGAGACCCATTGTAGCGAAGCTTTTTCATTATAGAGACCGGGACGCTATCCTGCAGGCCTCGCGGGTGAAGGGCCCGGTGGCCTTTGAGAATTCTACGGTGAACTTTTACCCGGACTTTTCCCAACAGGTTCAGAGACAACGTATGGAGTTTCGTGGTGCCAAGAAACGTCTCCGGGATCGGGGCCTACGTTACGCCATGCTCTTTCCCACCAGACTCCGGGTCGAATACAATGAGCGTACCCTTTTCTTTGATCGGCCAGATGCTGTTAATGACTGGCTGGACTCATTGCCTGACCGTCCTCCTGAGACGGACTCCGCCGCTCACCCTGGTGGTGCCGAAGGTGGTGTGGAGATCTAACTGTTCGGCTCTTATGTCTTATTTTGCATACATTCTCAGGAGTGTTGGCCGGCGTCCCTCTACATTGGGATCATTCTGTCTTTCGTTTGTTATTTTTGTTCTTGCTGAGGTCGGGGGGTGGATGGAACGGAGACCTTTCCTCCTCCGGGGTCTTTGTGTAGAATAGGGGTTCTTGGGCGACAGGCACACTGCAGGTTGGGGTGGCTCTTTAGCTTTTTGCAGGGGTGCAGGGTGGGGGGTGTTTCTCCTCAGTTTGGGGGAGGGGGGTTGGGAAGTTTTTTCTTTTCTGTGTGTTGTTTTCAAGGCGAGTTGCTCCTGTGTTTGCTGCTGTTTCTGATGTCTAGCTCATGGACGAGGGGTCTTGGCTCGGGCGGCTGGGATGGGGGGTAGAGGGTTGAAATTTCTTTCCTGGAACGTTAATGGCCTGGGAGATCGTATTAAGCGCAGTGTGGTCTTAAAATGTATACGACGTTTGTCACCGGACATTGTTTTCATGCAAGAAACCCATTTGATTGGTAATGTTTGTTATGCAATGAATAGATGGGGCTACCGCCTTGTGGCGCACTCGGGGTTTACCTCCGGATCTAGGGGTGTGGGTATTCTTGTTCGGACCTCCCTCCCCCTGGCGATCGATGAGGTGATTCATGATGACCGTGGGAGATATACTGTCCTGGTGGGTAGGTATGAGGGCCGCACCCTATCTCTCTTCAATGTTTATGTTCCCCCGGGTTTGCAGGCCTCTACTTTTACTGACTTGGGCCGAGTTTTGTTAGATCTCCCTGATAGTACTCTCTTTCTGGCCGGTGATTTTAATTCGGTGCTTTCCGGCCTTCACGATCGCCATCCCCCTAGAGATACCCCGCAGGCTCAGCAGTGGTTGGGTGGGTTTTTAGATACCTTTGGCCTTGTGGACTGCTGGCGACTGTTGCATCCTACTCAGCTCCAATACACCTTCCATTCTGGGGCTCATGGCAGTCTGTCTCGGCTGGATTATTTCCTGATGCCCGCAGCCCAATCATCGGCGGTTCGTGAGATTTTACATTTGCCGAGGGGTATTTCTGATCACTCGCCGCTCTGGCTTCGTTTCGAGGTTGGGGTAGAGGCGGCGGGCCGAGTGGCTCCCATTAACCCTTGGTATCTTTCCTCCCCTGAGACTCGTACCCTCTTGCTCAAGTCCATGGATGCATATTTCCTGGAAAACGAGGGATCGGTCTCTTCGGCGGTGTCCCTGTGGGAAGCCTTTAAAACTGTGATTCGTGGACAGGCCCTTTCCTTGATTGTTGAAGCTAAGAGGGCTGGGAGGAGGGAGGTGGTGGACCTTGAGGGGGAGATCTCTGCTTTGGAGGACGAGTTGGAATCCGGTGTCACGCCTGAGAAACTCCATGCCCTGGGTCTAAAACAGTTTGCATATAAATCTCTGGTCACTGACGCTGCAAAGGTGATGTTTCGTGAGCAGCAGGGCAGATTGTACGATGTGGGTGACAAGGCGGGCAAACTCCTAGCGTGGTTGGACAAGAAAGAAAGAGTTAATCGTGTGGTGCCCGTGATTCAGTCTGCGAGTGGTGAGAGTGTGATTGATCCGACCGCCATTGTTGATCGTTTTGCGGAATATTTCCGTGTGGTATATGCTCCCGTGTCTGTGAGGGATGTTGCCGACTCCCGCCTTCTTCTGCGTGATATCGCTTTGCCCTGTGTCACCGACTTGGACCGTATTGCTTTGGACTCCCCTTTTACGAATGATGAGATAGCCGATGCAGTTCGATCGCTCCGTTCGGGCAAAGCATTGGGCCCGAACGGTTTGCCTATTGAGTTGTACAAATTACGCCCCGATAAGGTGGCGCCGTATCTCCGCGCCATGTTTCTAGAATCTCGTGAGCGGAACATGCTTCCTTATGATCAGCGTCTGGCGACAATCGTCGTCATTCCCAAAGAGGGTAAACCGCGTGACCTCTGTTCCTCGTATAGGCCCATATCCCTCCTAAATGTTGAACCTAAGGTGTTGGCTAAACTTTTGGCGACCCGTCTCCTTTCGGTTCTTGGGGAGTTGGTCCATCCGGATCAATCTGGCTTTATCCCGCATCGCAACACTGCTCTGAATTTACGTCGCCTCCACGGCGCGCTGGCGAGGGCGGGGCTTTTGACTGAACCGGCCATTTTGGCGTCCCTGGATGCCTCCATGGCCTTTGATACTGTGGAGTGGCCCTATTTATGGGCGACACTTGAGAAATTTGGATTCGGGTGCGAGTTTATTAGCTGGGTTAGGCTGTTGTACGCGGAACCTCTGGCGCAAGTTGTAGTGAACGGTAGAGTGTCGGCCCCCTTCTCCTTGGGCAGGGGTACCCGTCAGGGTTGCCCCTTGTCCCCTCTGTTGTTCGCGCTCGCTCTTGAACCGTTGGCGGCCTGGCTCCGTTGGGAGCCGTCCCTTAAAGGTATTCGTTGGGCCCCGGATTTCGAAGACCGCGTCTCGCTTTATGCGGACGACATCCTCTTGTATCTTACTTCTCCTCGCAAGTCTTTATCTGTTTTATTTGACGTTCTTGCGTCCTTTGGCGCTAACTCAGGCCTCGTCATCAACTGGTCTAAATCCTGTGTATACGTTTTATCTGGTATCTTGCCTCCGTTGCCGAGTAGACTTCCTCTTCAGGTGGTCCGGGATGGTTTCAAATACTTGGGAGTTTTTGTTACCTTGGATCCGTCCCTTCGTTTTGATCGTAATCTCCTTCCCCCGTTGCTTAGGCTCCGTTTGGACGTTGCCCGCTGGCGCAAACTTCCCCTGTCTCCACTGGGTCGGGCGGCCCTGTTTAAGATGATGTCACTACCGCGGTTTCTCTACGCTCTCCAGAATTATTATGATCCTATCCCCAAGACCTATTTTCGGGAGATCGAGAGCCTTCAGAGGCAACTTATTTGGGATGGGCGACCGCGCATTGCTCTCGCGAAACTTTCCATCCCGTGGTACGATGGGGGCATGGCGCTCCCCGATATTAAGAGATACTACTGGGCTTCCCATCTGTCCGCTATTAATCATGCTATGTTCTCGCCGGGTCGTAATCCGGCGTTTGAGATGGATAAACTTCAGCTTCCGGGAGGTGACTTTAACAGAGTGCTCTATTCTCGTTCCGCTGGGCGCCATCTTGTGGGACCTACTTTGACTGCTTTGACGGTGTGGCGTGCTGCGAATGTGAGCCTGGGCTGGGAGGATCGCTTGACGTTGGCGACGCCGCTTTATGCTTCGGAACGTCTGGGCGGTCTTTGGTCTTCCAAGGGTTTTGACCGTTGGGACTTGATTGGGATCTCTAAAGTGGGGGATATATACTCTAAGGGTTCTGTGCGCCCGTTTCAGGCCCTCCAGGCTGAATACGGCCTGAGTAGTCGGGAATTCTTTCGTTATTTACAGATCAGGCACGCTTTGGTTTCGGTGTTTGCTCCTGGTGAGATTCCGCCTGACTCTTCTCCACTTGAAGACCGTATCCTTGACGAACATCTTCCTGATAGCACTATCTCCCTGATCTATAAAAAGTTGATTAACAATCGGACTGACTTATTGGCCCGACTTCGGGAACAGTGGATGGGAGATGGGTTGGAACTTGATGATGAGGATTGGCAATCGGCCCTCTCCTCTCCGAAGGAGGTGGCTATACCGGCTCGGCTCCGTTTGGTCCAATTGAAGATCCTTCATCGGGTGTACGTGACGGGACCGCGACTGATAGTGATGGGCTTTTCCTCCGATGGACTGTGTAAGCGTGGATGTGGTTTGCGTGCTACTTTCCTGCATATTCTTTGGGAGTGCCCGATGGTGGCTGCTTATTGGGTGGCTGTGCTTGATTTGATGACTGTGGTGACAGGGATATCCTTGCGTCCGGAACCTCGTCGCTGTCTTTTGAATGTTTGGGAGCCCACGGACTATTCGGTGGCACAGACTAGATGGGCCACCCTGGGCTATATGATTGCGAAGCGAGATATTGCGCAACTTTGGGGGGCCTCCAGGCCCCCTGCCCTCTCGCAATGGGAGAATAACATGGATTGGTCCATGTTCCGTGAGAAAACTGTCTATGTGGCCAGGGGCAGACCCAGGGCATGGGTGAAGGTGTGGGGTCACTGGAACGAATACCGTGGAGACATTTGTACTCCTCCCCTTGTGGACACTATCGAGATTACCCTGTCTCCTTAGGCTAGCGTTCCCGGAATCTTCATATAGGGACTGAGCTGGTGTCTCCGGCTCTCCCCCCTTCTTCTTCCTGATCTCTGCCCCCCCCCCCCCCCCCCACTTCGCACTCCTTAGTGCTTAGGATATTGCTACTGCACTTCCGCTGCTGTCCTCCCCTTGCGTCCCTTGGGCTGACCTTCAGTGATACACTCTCGCCTTTTTGTATGTTTGTTCTTTCATATATATACAACCTGTTTTTGTCCTGTATATTATGTGGAGTATTGCATTGTTTATTGACGGTTACCTCTGCGGGCATGTATGATATGTGTCTACTCCTCTTTAGCGGCTGGCCCGTGTGGTTGTAGGCCCATCCTTGTACCTTTTTGCTTGCTCAAATAAAGGTTTTTAAAAAAAAAAATAAAAAAAAAATAAAAGATATGCAGCTCTCAGTTTCCAGGAGATGAGACAAATCTGTGTCTCCAGAAAACTGAAGCAGGGGTCTAACCCCACCATTCCCTTTTTAATAGGTCTCTTAGAGACTTATGATGCGAGAAAGCTTTCTCAGCTAGATGGGAATATGCCAGCCTTAGAGGGAACCTCTGGGGATCCAGACCTCCCCAACACTGCTACTGCAGTTGAGGAGGAGGAGGATCAGGAGGAACTCTCTGGGGATGAGGTAGACAAAGGTCTTGAGGTAGTCAGAAGGCTAACCAGGGCCAACTTAGACTTACTTGGGCTAGGATCTGGGGGACCCCCAGTACTAACCCGAAGTGGGCCTAACCTTGGAGTTAGGAGAGATAGATCTCTTTCTAGGGACTCCAATAGATCTCTGCACTCTAATGCCTCTTCTCAGGGGAGAAGGAATCCTCCACAGAGGAGATTTACTTCCCCTCAGAGAAAGGAGCATGAAGCTAGGAAGAGACAAGCTGAACTGAGGATTGAAAGGGAAGAAATTGCCCTGGCCAAAGAGAAGCTTGCCCTGGCAAGAGAGCAGCAGATGAGTGGGTTAGCTCCCACTGGTGGCAGCAATCTCCCAAGAGATAGAGAGAAGGGTTTAGATACTAAACACCTGACTAAAATAGTGCCCCCCTTTAAGCAAGGGGATGACATCCAGAAATGGATGGCTGCTCTGGAGAGGGCCTGCACTGTGCAGGGCATTCCCCAGAGTCAGTGGGCAGCTATACTGTGGCTCTCCTTTGATGGTAAAGGTAGAGATAAGCTCCTCACTACAAGAGTGGAGGATGCTAACAATTACCAGGTCCTGAAAAATGCACTGGTTTATGGGTTTGGCTTAACCACTGAGCAGTACAGGTTGCTGTTCAGAGACACCCAGAAAACTCAGTCTCAGGACTGGTCTGACTTTGTTGATTGTGCCACTAAGGCTTTGGAAGGCTGGCTACTGGGTAGTAAAGTTACTGATTTCAAGGGATTGTATAATCTAATTATGAGAGAGCAAGTCTTAAATAATTGTCAGAACCAGTTATTACACCAGCACCTGGTAGACTCTGATCTGACCTCTCCACAAGAATTGGGTAAGAGGGCAGACAAATGGGTCAGAACCAGGATTAGGCCCAAGAACCAAGGTGGTGACCAGAAGAAGGAATCAACCAAGCCTCAAGAGAAGGGTGGGAATAAATCTCCAGATCAAACCACATCAGGGCCCCAAAAGTCCTCTGAGGGGGGTGGGTCCCAGAATCCTTCTAATAACCAGAAGAAACCTTATTGTTATCCCTGTAAACAGGTGGGTCATTTAAAAACTGACAGCAGTTGCCCAAAGAATAACAATAAGGAAAACATACCCCCAAGTAACATTCCCAAACCTCCTGTTACTACTAGTAGTAATCCCCCAGGTGGTGGGAGTGCCCCCAAGAATTTGGGTGCATTTACTTTGGGAGTTCCTGGGGACTCTGGCCTAACCAGGTCCCCTGACTTAGATACTCTTGTCTGTGAGACTGGCATGGGGTTTGCCAACTTCACAACTTGTCCCAACACTTTGGGCAAGTACAGACAGGAGCCCCTCATCAATGGTATAAAAGTTGAGGCCTATAGAGATACAGGGGCTAGCATCACTATGGTGACTGAGAGTCTAGTCCCCTCAAGGCAACTTTTACCTGGTGCCACATACCAGGTGACCAATATTGATGGAGTACAGAGAGATCATCCCATGGCAGTGGTCAATCTCAGCTGGGGAGGTGTCACTGGCCACAAGAGAGTGGCAGTGTCACCAAACTTGCCTGTAGATTGCCTACTGGGGAATGATTTAGAGCTCTCAGCCTGGGCTGAAGTAGAGCAAGAAACCCATTCTAAAATTGTAAACATCCATGGTAAGGTTAGTGGGGCAGTGGTAGCCACAGCCCCAGTCCAAGATGTCCTCCCTGAACAGGTCAGGAGGGTTGTGCCAGTCACAACCCAATCTCAGACAACTTCCTTCCCAGAACAGGTTGTCAAGGCTGTCATGGTAACAGCCCACACCCAAACTGAGCCCCCTCCTGAAAAGGTTGGGAGAGTTGTGATGGCCACAGCTCAAACTCAGACAGATGATAGTGTTGTGAAGCCTGAAACTATGGATCACTCCACTCAGACAGAGAGTATTGAGGAGGAAGAGAAATCTCCCTCCCACCAGACTTTAGGAAAAGATCAGCCTCCTCAGGGAACTGATCTGACCCCTTGTGAAGAAACTGCCACAGAGGTAGTCAGGCCTAGCCTGGCAGAACCCCTGATGTCAGTGGACCCTTCCAAGGTGGGACCCAGTCTGGAGCAGGTAACCTGCCCCTCTCTACCCTGCCTCAGTCAGCCCAGGGCTGTAGAGGTCAGGGAGGCCAGTGTTGGACCCCAAGGGGCCCCCTGTCCAAAAGAATTTCCCAATCAGCAGATTAAGGGCACTGAAGCTAGTAGTCCTAGCCAAGTGAAAATGAAACATACTCCTGAGGGATCCCCCTTAAAAATAGTTAGGGACCTCCCACAGATGGACACTGTTGGGCACAGCCAAACTTGGGACCTGAGGGCCCCAGACCTGACCTGTCCCTCCAGTAAGCCAAACAGAGGGACCCAACCTCCAGCTGTAGGTAGCCAGAGGTTGACCCTGAGAGCCCAAAACAACTCAGTCTTGGAAAGAAAGGCCTCTATGGTGGAAAATGATTGGAGGAAGCTGAGCCCAAAATTAGTGGAGCCTCACTTCAGTACTCCATTTCAACACCAGCCTTTTACTTTGCCAAAACACACCACAGGTAGAGATTCCCTATGGTGGAGACCCTCAGACACCCTTAGGGTGAGGGATTGCTTAGTGGACCATGAGATAGGGGGTAACCATGCCAGTGCTGGTACTTCCTTATATGGCCACTCAGGCAATATAGGCTTACCTGGCAAGGCTAGCCTTATCTCCTTTCGTTTGGGGGGGGGTTATGTAGGAAGGTAGATCCCTGACTATGGTTGCCCCCAACTTTTTGCCTGGTGTTTTGCTGGTTTTCTGACTTAGTTGACCTGGGGCCCTGCTATTCAGGACCCCAGGCCTACTGCTCTCTCTGTAAAATGGATGCTGCCACCGAGACACAAGTCTGCCCTCCTGCTGCTGGGAGTCCTCCCAGAGCAGGAGATAAGGACAAAGGGTTTCCTGCCAGGGGCGGTGCCAGCACCGTCCCAGACAGGGTTTTGTGTATTCCAGGTAGGCAGGGCTTTAGAGGAAGGTGACTGCAAGTGGCACCCCGGTGCTCACTGTGCATAGGCCGGCTGAAACCAGTTCCAGGGGCACTCCAGCCCCTGGCCTGGGGAAAGCCCGCCAAGGAAGTGGGTGTAACCACCCCCCTCCTGGTCCCACCCATAGGGCAGGACCTAGTCGCGTGCCAGCCCCCTTTTCCCAGATAAAGGTAGAGACTGGCCCCCTTCCAAATTAGATCATCTTTGGAATCAAGATACCACTTTCCGCGAAAGGACTTCACGATTTCTTCCTCAAGATTCTCCCTTGTGGCTAAGGAGTAGTCACCCTGCATCCGCAGGCACCATCTAAGAACACTGCGGTCTGCTGCACGTCCTTCCTCCGGAATCCGACTGCCCAGCTCGACGAGACCCGGCTTCCCTGGCACCTCTGACCTCTACCCACCTCTACAGCACAGCTGAGAACCGTGGGTGCGACGAGACCTCGAGGGACCGGCCATCGCCAAGACTGCACGACTTCTGCCCAGCAAGCCCACCGAGTAATTTCCTGGTGAGTGCTTTGGGGTCCGAGAAGCCCCCACCCTGAGCAGCTCCAGCACCGAAGAGCAGCCCCCCAGCATCTCCACGATCGGCGTGGGGCCCTTCTGCTTTCTGCTGCTCACCGCGTTGTTTGGCTACTAGCCCGCTGGCTTGTGGCCTTCCGAACGACGCCCGACGACAACACTGCTGCTGGTCTGGTTGCTCCAGACTGGCCCTTGCTTCCCTCCATCGGAGAAGTACCCTGGACCCTCCTGGTCCGGCTAAGACGCCATTTTAGGTCCACCGCGTGGGCCTTGCATTTGCCAAGACTTGTTGCCCAATCCTGGGTCCAGCGACGTCGACAGCAAGAACCTTCGTGGGACAGCTCGCACCTCCATCCTGGTCGCCGACAACGCCTCCTGGTCCGAGAGACTGCAGAGCCCAGCAGCGCCCACTCACCTGACTGCGGTGACTTCGCCCGGTGCCATCCTGGTGCCCACTCAATCACTGGCTAGTGATTCAAGAACTTGGTCCCCTCTGCTTTCAGGTTTCCTTCTTCCTTGATCCAGGCTTGGATCCATCGAACTTTTCTTCACTGGTCGCCTGCCAGCAACTTCTTCCTTCCAGGCTCCTGGTCCGGCACGAGGATTCCCGACGTCTTTTCAGACCTATGCAGCTGCAGCCCCTGGGCTAGGTAACTTCGGCACTTCGGTGTCCCAGCATAGCCTCACTATCCAAGGGTCAGGATCCCCTGTCATTTTCTCCCTACCAGGTCGGGTTCGCCCGTGAACACTAACTTTGTGAATTCTAGCTCCCATAGACTTTGTCCCGCATCCCGCGTGAGAGTGCACACTCTGCACCCGAGTCCCCTGGGCCTCCTAGTAGTAATCTAACGATTCCCTAGTCAAGTCCTAGCGATTCCAAAGCCTATTAGTACTGTTACTTACCTGCTAGTAATTTCGCATTCCACTTTTTAAGTATATGGTTTTTCGTGCCCCTCGGGCATTTGTGTATAACGTGCTAACTTAAGTATTTTCATAAGAGTTTTGTTGTGTGCTTAGCACCCTGTCCTCATAAAGAGTACAGGGTTGTTGTGATTCTAATAAATACATTGTTTATTTTCATAACACTTGTGTGGTGTCCTTTCACTGGGTGTTCAAGGGGTAATGTGATGGTAAAACAGCTGGCTTAACACGCCCTCTAGAGTCTTAGCCTTAGACTGCTCGTATCCATGCTACTAGGATAGCTGGTCTATAAGGTTGACTTACAACCAATCATCAATAAGGGTTGTTTGGACTGATATATAGTGATCACTAGAATAGTGAACACTGCACATCAGGCCAACTTCTCACAGTAGGTTGCTGCTCCGCGACAGGTACTTCACTGTTTTTGAGGTATGGGGCGGGGGTGGGGGGTTGGGAGTTTTCACAGTTCAGGGGAGTTGGGGGGGAGGTGGGGGGTTGGGGGGGCAAGTGGGTGAGTTCCGGGGGGGGGATTTGGGACGACGATTGCACGACAGTTCCGGTACTTCCTATGTATCTGTATCTCTTTTGGTGTGGCCCGCTGTCGGGCGCTCTCCTTTCATGGACTTCAAATGGCGACTGCTGAGACAAAGGCCCTGAGCCGTGGGGCCTCATTGCGTATTCTGAGCTGGAATGTAAGGGGTATGTTGGATAAGATTAAGAGGGGGGCAGTCCTGCTGCAGGCGAAGAGAGAACGTGAGGACATATTGTGTCTACAGGAAACCCACTTATTGGGTAATAAGATATTATGCTTACAGCGCTTTGGCTATCAGAAGGTCTACCATGCAGGCTTTATCAGAGGGTCCCGGGGGGGTAGCCATATTGATACACCGCAGGCTCTCATACACTCACTCCACCCAGTGGGTAGATACGCAGGGCAGGTACATCTTCATCGGGGGGAAGGTGGGAGGGGAGACCCTGGTGCTGGGCAGCGTGTATGCCCCGCCCCCGCTGCAATGGTCCCTAGTGGAAAAGTTGTTCACGATCTGGGCGGATATCCCCGAGTCTCCGGCGATAGTGGGTGGGGACTGGAACGATGTCATGGATGGCCGATTTGATAGGTGTAGGCCCGGAGATGGCCAGTTGCCACCTGGGGGCACTAAATTAAGGGACTTGGTAGGGGGTCTGGATTGGGTAGATACCTGGCGCTATCTACATGAACATGGGAGGGAGTACACCTATGTCTCAGCAGTACACAAATCCTTCTCTAGGTTGGATTACATATTTGTCCCCCGTTCGGTTATTGGGAGGGTGGAGTCGGTGGCAATTCAGCCAATGGGTCTCTCAGACCACTCCCCAGTAGTCCTGGACTTTGCTCTGGATAAGGGGCGGCAGCCCTTCCGATGGCGCCTGTCCACGTGGCATCTCCAAAACGAGGATTACCAGAGACATATGAGGGAAGCCATAGCACTCTATTGGGCAGAGAACGCCGGACCTGGCATGAGGGCTGGTATTCTGTGGGAGGCTATGAAGCCCACACTCCGGGGAATAGATATTGCTTGGTGTGCGGCGGAGCGTAGACGAAAGAAATCAGAATTCCTTCAGGCGGCAGCGGAAGTAGAGGCCCTAGAGAGCCGCTGCAGTATCAGTGGTGATAGCCAAGCGGTGGGGCAGCTCCTGCTGGCACAACAATCTTATGCGTCACGGTTGCTGGATGAGGCGCGGCAGGTATGGCTGGCGACGCGTAGCAGAATATATCAGTGGGGGGACAAATCCGGGACAATGTTACACCGCATCTGCCAGAACACATTTCAGGCGCAGGCCCTCCCGGGACGTCTAGAATATGGCGGGAGACCCGACCACAGACCCACGGGCGCTGGCGGAGAGCTTTGCGACGTACTATGCGGCCCAATATGCCCCAAAAGAGTGTATACCGGCATGCATGGTAGACAAATTCATTACGGATTTGCCGCCTCAGGACAGATTAGAGCTCCCCCTCACAGCAGAAGAGCTGGGGCAGGCGCTGGGGGAACTTAACACGGGGAAAGCCCCTGGGCCCAATGGGTTCCCCAGTGAATTCTTTTGGTACTATCACCTGCAGCTCGGCGCCCACTATGGAGCAGCCCTTAAGGAGGCGAGGGAGAGGGGCACACTCCCGGCAGATTGGCGGCATGCGGAGATTGTGGTCTTTCAGAAACCTGGCAGGCCTCCGGAACGACACGAGTCGTACTGTCCTATATCGCACTTAAATATTGAGGCTAAAATCCTGGCCAAGGCATTGGCTAACCGTCTCCTGCCCCATATCAAGGAGCTTGTGCATCCAGACCAGGCCGGCTTCATGCCGGGTAGGGCCACCAGACATAATATATGTAGAGCACATGTAGCCATGGCGGCTGTTCAGAAAGCAGGAGTCCAGGTGGCGCTTCTCCTCGCAGATATTGATCGAGCCTTCGATTCCCTGAGCTGGACTTATTTATTTGCGTTGCTGCCCCGACTTAACCTGGGGCCCCACTTTTTGTCATATCTGAGACTTCTATATACGGATCTGACGGCGTCGGTTAGAGTAGCGGGGGCGACTTCCACCAAGTTTTCAGTTGCGCGTGGTAAGCGTCAGGGGTGCCCCCTTTCCCCTTACCTCTTTGCCCTGGCAATGGAGCCGCTGGCGGCCTGGGTGCAAATTGATGCACAGCTCCACGGTTTCAATTGGGGTCGGGGCCTGACAGACAGGATCGCCCTGTATGCCGATGATGTCTTATTCTTTCTTACATGGCTGGACAGATCGGGACCGCGTCTTTTAGAAATCATGCAGATCTTTGGTGAAACGTCAGGTCTCTACTTAAATCCGCGAAAATCGACTTTGTGGGTCTTGGGGGAAGGTCCGGGTGTTGGGGACTGGGCTTCCACGCTGCAGATGGCTGAGGACGGAATCAAATACCTGGGGGTGTTTATCTCCATGAGTCCTGAGTTGTCCTGGGAGCGTAACGTGTTGCGGGTTTGGGATAGGGTCCGCTCAGAGATGAAGACGTGGTCCCGGATGCCCCTCACTATATACGGCCGGTCAGCCATCTTCAAAATCTTCAAAATGGTGGCTCTCCCCCGTCTTCTCTATCAACTGCAAAACTATCCATACCCGGTTATGCCTCAGTGGTTCCACCAAGTGGATTCTACGCTGTGGCGGTATTTGTGGGCCGGGGGATGGTGCGGGTAGCGCTGCGCACCTGCTTTTTGTCCACCTACGATGGGGCATTGGCGACTTCTGATGTATTGTCCTACTACCAGGCTTCCCACTTGCTAGTCCTCAATGCATGGTGGTATGGGGATAGAGGTGATCGGCATACGCCCTGGAGAGACATCTCATGGGCTCTAACACGCTGCACACACTCCTATATGCAGCACAGCTGCGGAGAGGACTACTGCCGGCCACTCAGGTGGTGTTTCAGGTCTGGAGGCGGGCTCTGCGTCGTATGGGTTGGTGAGACAGATTAACGCGAGAGACCCCGCTGTGGAGAAATGGCCGCTTACCGGCACTTGCGTCCCTCCAAGGGTTTGGAGGGTGGGATGCCATAGGTATCTCGTCCCTGGGAGATGTGATGTCTGGTACGACACTCAAATCCTTTCAGGATCTGCGAGGGGAGTATGGTATGCCCAACTCCCAATTTTTCCGGTACCTACAGTTCCGCCGTGCCATTTCCCAGAGTTTCGCCGATCTGGATTCCTTGCCGGAGTTCAGCCCCCTAGAGGCCAAGGTCTTTATGGGAGATATAGGAGATAAAAAAGATATCCCGCATCTACCGCACATTAGTTATACACTGCTCGCCACCCCTTCAGAAACTTCGGGAGTCCTGGGAGCGGGATGTGGGGGCGCTGGAGGAGGAGGACTGGAGAGAGACACTGGAGGCCCTGAGAGGTGCTGCCATAGCAATACGGCTGTGACTGATCCAATTTAAATACCTGCATAGGGTCTACTTTACAATAGAAAGACTGTGGCCGGCAGGCCTCATAATATCACCCCGGACTGTCTCAGGTGCGGGGTAGAGGTGGGGACAATGATTAATACGGTGTGGAGCTGTGGTATGCTGCTTCGATTCTGGATGGGTGTGTGGAATTGCCTGGATGAGGTGCTGGGATGGGAACTCCCTCGTACCCCACAACTTGGGTTGCTGCATGGACGGGGTGGGGGGTAACATTTATAAGAGACATCTCCTACTGTTGGGTATCACCCTCGCCAAAAGGGACATAGCGCAGGCATGGAAGGACCCCCGCCCTCCCTCGGTCTTGGTATGGAAGAAGGGCCTTGACTTCTGTATGGGGCTATAATTACCGATCTTTGAGGCCCGTGGGTGCCCGCGAAAACACTACAAGATATGGAAGAGGTGGGTGGAATATCGGGGTCTTTGGTTGGAACCCCCAGTGGAGAGGGAAAGGGACCAGGAGTTGTGATAGGAGATACTGAGGTGGAGATACACACACGCTACTGGTATGTAGTTATCATTGGAGACTTTGGAACATGCTGTCATGCACTCGGGCTGGGTGGGATCTGGGGGGGGTGTTGGGATGGGGTTCGGGGGTGGGCCGGGGAGGGAAGTGTGAGTTCATTTTGCTGTAACATTAGATACTAAAAGACTGTGTGGATTGCCGATCTGAAATGAGCCATTTTATTGTGCAGTTGATCTCGGTGTGCGAGGGGCTGCTTAATCTGTGCAATCTCTCAATAAAAAATTTGTTTTCACAACCTCAACTATTCTTGTTCGAACAAAGCTCCTTTTCATGGCACCATCAACTGATCCTACAGCACATGCCATTTCCAAATCATCCTTCATCTCATGTATTTTTTCACACTCCTTCGAGGTAACCTGGGCAAAAAAACTGCCACAAATGTCTTGACACCTGCCACGCACTCTAGTTTGTAGTGGAACTCTTGCAATCTATATTGCCATCTCACAAAGCAGGGACGAACTGTTCCTTCACCTCTTGTCCTGCACAAGTCCACTAATGGTTTATGGTCCGTCTTCAAAATAAATGTTTTGTCTCACCCAAAATGTTTGAGGTATTGGATACCTCAATATAAACTGAGAACTTCCTTTTTTATAGTAGATTATGTAACTTTTGCATCCCTCACCATTCTTGATGTGAATGTAATGATCTCCTCACTCCCATCCCTTCATTATTGAGTACGTACTGCTCCTAGCCTTGCTTTGTTTGCATATAATGCAAACATCAGTGCTATATAAAATTTTGAGTGGTCGAGCATGTACAGTTTTTTTTTTCACCTAGAAAAGAACAAAGCCGAGCCTTATTGCTATGTTTAGGCATATCCTGAATCGCTTTTAAGATCTTAACTTTATGTTCAACAGCCCTACTCAACACGTGATGGTCCAAATAGTCTACACTATCCTGAAAAAACTTGCATTTATCTTTTCCTAATGTAAAACCACTGGACTTGATGATTTCTAAAACGCTTCTCAATCTGCTGTCATGCTCAGACTCATCTTTGCCAAAGGCTAAAATACTGTCCTGGAAATATGCGACCCTCATGGTGATCTTAAACAAGTTATTCATTAATCTCTGGAACACTGCCAATGCTGACGCCAAACCAAAAGGCATGCAAATATAGCAATATGCCCCCTTGTAGTGTAGTTTCTATATTCCCAATAGTCTCTGCGCATTGGAATAATATAAACAGCAGTGTAGACGTAGGACTGAGGTCGACTAGGTCTCTACTGACTATATTAGATTTAATTAGTTTTGCCAGCTAGCTCAGAGGTCACTAGAAACTTTCTCGAATAAACAAGGAGGAGTTTAACTTCCCTGGATAGACAAGAAGGGATTAGCTTCTGACAACCATAAAACATGACAACTTTGCTCCCTCAGAATAAGAGTGTATCTCTAGAGTCGTGTGAAAACAATAGACAGCTATTTTACTCAGTCAATCGTGCATACTTAGTTTCACCAGAGTGCAGAGAAATAGAGAGACAAGCATTTTCAATAAAAGGTGTTATTTATTCAGCAGTCTTCTTTCTCATGCAAGAGAAATGAATTGCCACAATTGCAATACTTAACATGAAGTAAAGTGCGTACAGTAAAAGGAGTATTATGAAATAATACTGTAAAAGCATTGATATGGTTTCTGAGCCATATGATACTTTAAAATGGATAAAATATATACATACATAAAAACATTAACTAACGTACTCAACTGGTGCTTCTAATCTACGCCTACCCCGGTGTACCTGACCTAAGCCTAATACGTGGGAAGGAATAAGTAAGTAGCAGTTTTAAGTTAAGTTGGTTTTTGCCAAGGAATCTGAATCAAGAATTCTCTTAAGGGTTTAGTCAGCTCCGTACCTTGGTAATAGAATGTAGGAGGTCTGGTATCTCTCTCTCAGGACTCGATATCCCAGCTACCCGCAAGGGAGGCTGGAAACACCGGAGCTGGATTTTCTCGGCTGGAGAAAAAGACAGCGTCTTTCTCAGTGCGTCAAAAGGGAGGGGCGGCGTCCGTGGGCTCTCGCATCAGCTGGGCTCTCGGGCAAGTAGATAGCCGCTCTGCTCCAAACCACCGTGTGTTTGCTTAAGGCAACGTTGGTATATTTATACCTGAAAAGTGCCGGGTTTGATGTAAGGTTGGACATAGGACGTCAATAAAGATGTCACTAAGAACTGGCCCTTCTTTCAGTGCTCGCAGGAGTTCTTGGACAAATCAAAACAGGAGCATGGGGAATTCCCAGGTTGCTGGAGGTTTGGTTTGTTTAAAGAACGCGTTGTACTTTCTAGGAGTCTAGGGAAGTAGCCTTGCCTGATTTGGACTGCATGGGCTATGACTAAATATGAATATGGTTCTTATGCCTTTATAAGGATATTTATTTATTATAACCGTATAAGGGCATAAATCGGGAATATCGAATTAGGGTCCTAGATAGAAACACAACACCCTCAGGAGAGGAGTCTACACTTAATTCAACTTGATGGCAAGCTGCAGACATATCCCAAGAAGTGAAATGACAGACCCACTTAAAATTGCTAGCATCTAATTTATGTAGGTCAAGGGTTAGCGATCAATCCGTATATTAGAATTTAGAACCCTCAAGTCAACACACAGTCATAGAGATTTAATGGCCTTACGTGCTAAAACTACAGAAGCAAGCCATTCTGAACCTTCAATGGGCTCTATAACTCCCATTGAACACAATATTTCCAACTCAGATTTCAATCCACAACGTAAACTCAAATGTAGTTCATATGCTTTGTGACCTAAACCCTGTGCTTTGTCTTTCAAAACAATACGATATTGGAAACCTTGCAAATTCCGTAAAGCGTCCTTGAAAACCTCAGGAAATTCATTAACCTACTCATCAGCACTCAAATTTGCACACTTGAACGCAATTAGTGCCACTTTTTTTTCTGCTGTGCGCAATTGGTGCAACATATTTTCTGTTGTGACAACACCATGTCTGGATGATTTGGGACTGAAATAATATCAAGTTCACTCTATTCATCCCATCCCAACTAATTGGAACCATCTCTGACAATATGCACTGGTCCCACAGTGGAACTGCCCTCAAATTCTAAATTGGCATCATATCTCCCTACCACCTCTACTCTCTTACCTCCATATGCAAAACACTTAATGCGAGACTTGTGTAAATGAGTGTCCCCCCAATTTTCCAAAATATTTTTTATTGATTAGAGCGAAAGGAGACCCAGAGTCCGCCATAAATTTGACTAACTTGTTTACTGCACTTTCGCAAGATGGAGTTTTCCTCTTATGCAAACCAATCATAGAAGAAAGTTGAACCACTCCGCCCCAGCCGTGTTCTGAAGGAGACATTATTAGCACAATATTGTAATCCTCATCATAATTTGCATCTTCCTCAATGGTCTTAACTACCTGCGAAGTATAAGGCTTTGGTCCAGAAATGGACCTGAACACACCTGCAAAATGCCCTTTCTTGCCACACTTGAAACAAGTTTGTCTAGTAGTAGCAAAAAATCAGGCATTCATAAGTGTGATTTACGGCCACAAAGAAAACACAAGATATCATTCCTATGTTCACTATTTTTGGAAATGACCAACAAAATCATTAATTGACTCTCTAGGAATTTGAGCATGTTGTAAAAATTGGCGCTCCTTCAATACAGAGTTCTTTTTAGGATGAATCCTTTATCCAGCATTCTTATGATGGATGCATACTTATCAACTGTAGTCACAGTGTTCCCACCTTCTCCCACACCAGTGTGAACATTTACAAATTCCAAGAGCAGATTTTTAAAATGCGTCTCACTTCTGAACCCAGATTGTACACCACAAGTGCTTTTCCCTTTTTTGAAAGTAAAGGTGTCACCATCAATTGCTTCTAAATGAGCTTCAGAAGCCTCCCTCTACTGTTACCAATTTAGTGGGTGTGTACCAGAATGGTGGAGGCGCCAATATTCTTTCCATCAGGTGACCATTCATGGCCTAAATATCGACAAACAAAAATATTGGTCTCTAAATGTAATTTGCAAAACATATTGCCACATTCGAATGAATAATAAAGCATCTACACCCAAATGAGTGATAGTTTTAAACAAAATGTAGGCCACAATATTTATGTCAGATGATGTTTTTGTTATTGTTCTGATTTATAGCTGTGTCCCAGGAGGTAAAGTTTACAGCACACAACATTTTTTTAATAGAGAATGCTCTAGGCGATCAGTGAGTTAGATGTTGTGTTTTAGAAGTTGAAAATAACCAAGAAACGTTCTGGAAGTACTTCTGAACACTTTTGTGTAGAGCGTCTTGGAGAGAAAAAGTCATGCAGAAGGAGTGGAAGCAAAAGTAGGAGAGAAACACAAAAAAGTAATCGGTCTTCGACCAAACAATGTGGAGGCGCAGCCTTGATATTTTTTCAAGTCTCCATATTGGAACATAAAGGTGCTTAGGAATCCACATAAAGCTAAATGAATCCTACAGTAGTCAGGTGAAAATATCATTTCTTTGTGGAAAAACATCTACATTTTTCACAGGCTAAAAAAGTATCAAAGGCTGATTGGGTAAACTAAGTTGAAGTTACACCTTCTAGGGGTTACTCAGGGAGTGGCAATATTGCAAATGATTGGTATTTATTTTGTACTCATCCATCTTGTCTCATATATTTACCTCAGGTTAGTGTTAGAACGCTCAGCTTTTGAAAACTTGGAACTTATATTCTGGCTTTATTAAAGTCCAGCTTTTGGTGATATATATTCACTACATAAACTAGAGTTAGCATCAGCCCAGTATAATGTGTCTATTCTATTAGCTAAGCAAAGGATTATCCTATTATAGCTCCAAAGTAAACAATATTCCTGCACTAATCTTTGTCTTCTGGGCATAAGGCTAAAGTATCTGGCACAGAATGTAAATACCTGCCTAGTCATCATTCAGAATATTTGGGATCATATTCTGGGCACACCTATTGACAAGACCAAAAGTCATAACATGGTCCGTTGACCACAAGATGTTAACCAAGGATTTGGTTCAAGAAGAACTTACCATAAAAAGATGCCTTCTTTGTAGAAAATGAAGGTTCAGCTGCACTTCAATTACTTTGTGACACTTACAAAACTTTTCTCCTTGGTGAAATAACAGCTCTCGTAGAGCCAGTAAGAAAGACTGCCTGAAGCTGAAACAATTTTCTGAGAATGCATCACAATATATGCTAACCCAATCACATGAGGGAATCCAACCTGAAATAAAGCTATTGTGCTAAGCTTTAGGCAGAAGTTTCTAGGAGTTGGGCGATGGAATCTTATGTTGAAATAAAACAAAAGGAAATAAGTTAATGCACAATAACATAGAAATGAAACATGAGTAGGAATAAGAACCATTTCAGAAAAATCCATTGGCCATTAAGCCAAGATAAGGTTGCGCTGAGACCTGAAATTATACAAATTTTCTTCAACTTTTTGCAGAGCATGTGTCAGAATATCCCGCAGCTTCTGATATGAATTCTTGGCCTGCTGGTTTGCTGTTACCAGTATTCACTCTGCAGGAGATATAGATATTGGTTGAGCCTATTGGGGAAAAAGACAAAAAAAGGCCATTAAAACTTCCAGAAAGAGAACGCCTACAGACCTGATGAACTGCTCATTGAGATATACCAAATATTTTACCCAAATGTTAAGGAACCTCTACTATGTCTATTTGGGTATGTGTTTAATTCTTAAGTATGGTATTTCCAGAACATGCACCTAGTCAAAAGGCAGAAGAGCTCTGTACATGGTCAAAGTTTGGTATAAAGTCAATGGGTGATAGGAGAGGTAGCTGGTTTGTGGACTATTAATGTATTCAAAGGCTTATCCATGTGTTGAATGATGCAATTGATGTAAACAAGTTTCCACTGGCGAACGAAAATCAATGCCACCAATGCTTTTGATAGAGTCAATTGGGCACAGCCTCAAGGAAATTGTTTACCCCCCATAATTTTAAAATGATGCACTATTCCAAACGAGACTTTAAGTAAATAACACTCTTCCAGGTAAGACCTACTCACAAAGGGGAACAAGGAAGTAATATTCTCACTCCACAACCTTATTCTATCCTTATACTAAACTGTTTCTACAATGTGGAAATAATATCATCCAATTTTGGATGAATATTTGAATTAAGAAAATTGTACGATATGTCAATGATTTTATAATCTATACAAGTAATTTGATCGAATCATTTACCACTCTTAAACAACGTGTTGATGAGTGTGGCATTTATTCAGACAATCTAAAAAATGAAGGAAATACTGAAGTAATATACTTAAACTGTAGCCATGTATTCAAACCAACCACAATACTTGGGTTTCTAAACTGTGATAACATTAGAATAAATTGTTGAGGTTATCCTAGGAAAGGCTTTCATATATATATATATATATATATATATATATATATATATATATAAATATATATTCCACCAACTTTCTGCTTCTCCAGGAAATCACGGACCACCAGGCAGCTTTCCAGTACACAGGTAAGTGTATTATAACCTCTCTGTTTCTTTTGGCATGACGCGTTTCGGGTAGACACTACCCTCGATCACATAACAGTCATGTCGTCCGAAATATCTTTAAATACACATTTTTATCTTTTTTTTTCCCAATTTGCACACCACGTGACAATAAAAAGTGAAAATATACTGGTGTTAGTTATAAGAACGGCATTCTCTCTATGTGAGCAGCATTCAATTTCATTTCTGATTTATATTGAAAGATCTCAAGCGTGGCATATATATATATATATAGGCTAAACTGTAATTGTGGCCCACACTTCCTCTAAAAGTAATCATTTGCACTGTGAAAATGGCTGTTGTTCTTGTAAAACCTTCTTGTTTTATGAAATTTCCCTTTTTTGATAGATCTGTAATAGAAAGTGTACAATCTAAGTTACTTTGGTTCATATAGAAATATAAGGAGATGAGAAGAGTGGGGAAGAAATTAAGAAGAGCTGTCTTGGAAGGGGGACTGAAGAGGCGCTGGCTTTTCCAGATCTTCAGCTTCAGCTTTATTTCTGGTGTACTGAGCTTAGGCAGGTAAATTCTATTTTAGGATCTCAGGTCACTAATAAAAGCATGTGTTTGAAGTAATAATACCATACACAGAAAGGCTAGGTTTTAAATTCAGGTTTGCCAGTCCGAAATATTGCATTTTTTTATTCTGCTCTCTTATCTTCATTATCTGCAGTGAGGTATTTAGGAGATATTCTCTTCTACATTATTCATCATATTAACCTAACTAGGTTTGCATACTGTTCATGCCTTCTTGTAGGCTACCATCTCTAGATTGAGGTGAGATTCAAAAATATGCTTTTTAAGCTAGGATATTAGACCCTGGATCTGGGAGATTTAAATGGGGGTTCACATAAATGTAGCTACTATTACTCACTTAAATTCATTACAACATCAAATTTAATCAAGTGTAAATCAGATGCTACTCGAAGGATACAAGAATCTTTTCATTCCGGCATCAATGTCACTCGTGAATTTACAAAGCTATATCAAAGATGTGTTGGGATTGAAGAAAATCTCTGGTCCAACTGTTGAAACTCTGAAAGTATGGTTTTCGGGTGAAGGAGATGGCTGATAGATCATGAGTATTTTTAAGTTTGCTACACTACCATCTACAGTTAGGTTGTTTAATATGAAAAGGCTTATACATGCTCAATAGACACATGTTGCTACAGTAAAGCAAGCTAGGAGGCAATACCATTTTTCAATTCCTTGATACATATGTGAGGCAGTACACAATCAACCTAACTAAGCTTAGTACCTATGATTATTCCATCTTTATTGGATTTATATTTGTCCCTTTACTCAATTTAACGCTGTCCAATTGTTAGAATCGTCAATAATGCAACACCAAGAGAGATGGCCTGATACAGTTTGGTGATAGATGTGAGAACAAAGAATAAGAGAGGTTGGAGTACTGCAAGTTAGTGTTCCTCTCTAAAAGATGTGCAAGAGGTTATCTGTGCAATTGTCACACCGACCCAAAGACGACCCTCAGAGGCACCCTCGTCTACAGACCCCCGGGACCACGCACACAATTCAGCGAAGACATCACGGACTTCATCAGCCCGCACGCCCTCCCCTCCGCCGACTACATCCTCCTAGGGGACCTCAACTTCCACCTGGAGAACAACAAGGACCGCAACACCGCCGCCCTGCTGGACAACCTCGCCAACCTTGGACTCAAGCAACTGGGGAGCACCCCCACCCACTACGCCGGCCACACGCTTGATCCCGTCTTCTCATCCAGCAAGCACATCACCTTCAGCTACTCCACCGGACTCCACTGGACCGACCACAGCTGCGTCCACATCAGCTTCAGAAGAACCACGACCCACCACCACCCGCAACAGGTTCCCTACAGAAGCTGGAGCAAGATCACCGCCGACCAGCTCACCACCTCCCTCAGCCAGAACCCACCCGCCAGCACAACGGACCCCAACGAAGCAGCCCGCAACTTCACGCAGTGGCTGACCACCTGCACCGACGACCTCGCACCACTGAAGAACCCTCCCAGCAGACCCAGAAGCAAGAAGGCATCCTGGTTCACCGACGAACTCAAGGACTCCAAGAAGACCTGCCGCACCCTCGAGAAAGCCTGGCTCCTCGACCAGACCACTGACAACATGACCGCCCTCAAACGTGCCACCCGCAAGCACCACCAGCTTATCCGCACCACCAAGAAATCACTGAAGGAACGACTGGACAACAACGCCCACGACAGCAAGGAACTCTTCAGCATCGTCAAGGAGTTCTCCAACCCCAGCACCGGCAACAACGACATCACTCCGTCACAAGATCTCTGCGACTCCCTCGCCTCGTTCTTCCACCGCAAGATCGCCGACATCCACAACAGCTTCGGCGCACCATCCACGCACCCAACCTTCGAACCAACCCCCCCCACCACCACCCTCTGCACCTGGACCACGGTGACCACCGAAGACACAGCCCGCTCGATGAACACCATCCACTCCGGATCTCCAACCGACCCCTGCCCCACCACGTCTTCAACAAGGCCGACTCCACCATCGCACCCCAACTCCGGAACATCATCAACACCTCCTTCAACACCGCCACCTTCCCGGAGAGCTGGAAGCATGCCGAGCTCAGCGCCCTACTGAAGAAACCAACAGCAGACCCCACCGACCTCAAAAACTTCCGCCCCATCTTGCTCCTCCCTTTTCCTGCTAAAGTCATCAAGAAGATCGTCAACAGACAGCTTGCCGCCTTCCTCGAGACGAACGGATCCCTCGACCCCTCGCAGTCCGGTTTCAGAGCCAACCACAGCACCGAGACCGCCCTCATCGCAGCCACCGACGACATCCGAGCCCTGCTCGACAACGGGGAAACAGCGGCACTCATCCTCCTGGGCCTCTCTGCAGCATTCGACACTGTCTGCCACCGCACCCTAGTTCAACACCTCAGCAACATCGGCATCCAAGAGAAGGCACTGGAGTGGATCATCTCGTTCCTCGCCGGAAGAACACAGAGAGTCCGCCTCCCCCCGTTTCGTTCCGAGGCCACCGAAGTCATCTGCAGCGTACCACAAGGATCATCACTCAGCCCCACCCTCTTCAACGTCTACATGAGACCTCTTGCAGCCATCGCACGCCAACACAACCTCAACATCATCTCCTACGCCGACGACACCCAGCTGATCCTCTCCCTCACCAGAGACCCCGACCACGCCTGAACCAGCCTACACAAAGGGATGAAAGACGTCGCCGAGTGGATGAAGAACAGCCGCCTGAAACTGAACTCAGACAAGACGGAAGTCCTCATCCTGGGACCATCGCCCTCCGCCTGGGATGACTCCTGGTGGCCCCCCGCCCTGGGCAGCACTCCCAAGCCAACAGACCACGCACGCAACCTGGGCTTCATCCTGGACTCCTCACTCTCGATGACCAGACAAGTCAACGCCGTCTCCTCATCATGCTTTCACACCCTACGCATGCTTCGCAAGATCTTCCGATGGATCCCGACCGAAACCAGGAAGACGGTCACCCAGGCACTCATCACCAGCCGACTGGACTATGGAAACACCCTCTACGCCGGAACCACAGCCAAGCTACAGAAAAGACTCCAACGCATCCAGAACGCCTCCGCCCGACTAATCCTGGACATCCCCCGACGCAGCCACATCTCCGGCCACCTGAGAGACCTGCACTGGCTCCCTGTCAACAAGAGGATCACGTTCGGGCTCCTCACCCACGCACACAAATCTCTCCACGACCTGGGCCCCAAGTGCCTCAATGACCGCCTGACCTTCTACACGCCCACCCGCCAGCTACGGTCTACTAGCCTCGCCCTCGCCGCCGTACCACGCTTCCGAAGAGCCACCGCCGGAGGCAGATCCTTCTCCTACCTGGCGGCCAAGACATGGAACTCCCTCCCCATCCACCTTCGGCTGACCCAGGACCATCTCGCCTTCAGGAGACAACTCAAGACCTGTTTGTTCGAGCAGTAGCGGACCCTTTCCCCCAAGCGCCTTGAGACCCTTCCGGGTGAGTAGTGCGCTATACAAGTGGTATGATTGATTGATTGATTGATTGATTGGGAGTTCCATCTTTTTCCTTTTTTTTAACCATTTTATTATGTTATGGGTAGAGGCAGTTGTTATAGTTATGAAAATGTTCTAGCCTCATGTAGAATTGTCCTTTCTATCTTATGTCTGGTTTGTCGCACTACCAGGAGAAGGAACTGTTCACTAACTTTGAGGTAAACGGTGTAGAAGTGGTTAGGAAGGGGGGGTGCATGAGTGGGGACGGCTGTTGTTTCTGGTGGCTTTGGTATGGGACTTACGGGGTCAGTTTCTATTCATGATGGCTCTGTCCTTGTGGGGGTTGGTGGGGAGCTTGCTTTTTCGTTGTGCATGGTTGGGTTCTGTGGTGTTGGGGATTCCATGGGGGCCTCGGTGGAAGGGGACTGGTTTTATTCCCCTGTGAGCGTTAATGGGTCCGGATGTAGTGTGGCTTCTGCCACATTTTGTCGGTATCGTTGAAGGAGTTTGACCCATTCTGCAGAGATGTGGCGCTGGTGGACCCCCTTATCTCCTCCTGTCGCATGGAATCTTCCTCTGCTGCGTCCCATTTGCTGACCGCTCCAATCTGGATGCTATTGCGGGCCCTGTTGGGGCCCGTCAATGCATGGCGATCCCTTGCTCCGCTAGCAAGATAGCTAACGATGCAAATTGCATTTGGGTTTAGAGTTGTTTCCGGTGGTGGAACACCCCCGATGCGCAGGCCTCCCATGTATTTATGGTTGTGAGCTCCGTGTCCTCCCGTACCATGTAGTGGACTATGTTCCAGAATTATGCCAGAGTGCGGCAGTTCCAGAACATGTGTTGAAATGTTGCATTGGGGATGTTGCAGCGTGGGCATAGGAACTGCGTTTTGGGATAGAATCTCTGCAAGCGTGCTGGTGTTAGGTATGCACAGTGTCGAATGACAAATTGAATGTTTTTGAACCGCAAGTTATGAGAGACCTTCTTTGGGTACTCCAGGGCCTGTTCCCATTCTTTATCATGTAGTAACCGCCCAAACTCCTCCTCCTATTTATGTCTCAGTGGATTTAGTGATGTGGCCGTAAGGTCACGTATGGCTTTATATAGCCAAGTAATTAACTGGAGGCAAGGGCCTATGTGTAGTGTTGTGTGTCGTCAGTTCTCTCTTGGATAGGTCTCAGAGTCCACGACAGTCTGAGATGATCTGTCTGTGGAGGAGAAACTGTCGTCTTGGGAGGCCACTTTCTTCTCGGCCAAATGAGCAAATGGGGGAAATTGGCAATCCGCAAACAGGGACTCCACGCCAAGGAGCGAGTGGTCAGTCCAGGTCTGAAAGATCTGAGCTGTGTAGTATTCTCTGCTCCGGGGTAGACCGGCCAGAGGTAGCAGGGGATTGTAGAGTGGGATCCCTCTGGACTTACGATTAATCCGTAGCACACACATGCCAGTTATCGCTACCTGTATGGGGTATGTCGGGCTGGGTCGGGTCCCTGGTATTAGTAAGCTCTGAATAGCCGGTATCGGCAAAGGGCTGGTTTCGGAACAGGATTCCTCCAGATGGCGCCCAGCTATCCATCGGGATAGCCACTGGAGTTGTGCTGTCTGAAAGTACACCTCGAAGGATGGATCTCCCAGCCCTCCTTGGTCAATTGGTAACTGCATCTTTATGAGGGCTACACTACGTTGGCCATTACCCATATGAGGGAGCTAAGCAGGGAATCCAGTTCCCGGAAAAAAGAAACGGGAGGGATGATTGGTATGTTAGCAAAGTGGTACAGCAGCCGGGGCACTATAATCATCTTTATTTGGGATCTCCACCGTACCCATGAAGTCTAGAGTCTGTATGACTAAAAGTAGAGAGATGACTATAGCAACAGATTCAGTGTATGCCATGGTTCTGCACAAAATTAATAAATCTAAGGGTTCTTTTTGATACATTCTCGGTTCATTGGAATTGTTTTACTCCACATATAATGCCTAATTTTTTGGTGTTTCTATTACAACTACACATCATTTCCTCTCCATTTTCAATCTGTGTGGCTTGCCAGGCTTTTAAAGCAGCTCTTTCACAGGAACACCTAAAACCATCTGAAAAATTGATGTACTCACTGTGGTGCATTGTCTGCCAAGTACTTGAAGAAGTGAGTAACGTACAAGTTACATCAGTTACAGCCTCTGCTTTCTTGTCTCCTATTTTAACCTCCAAGCAAATGCTACTCCAGCAGGTGAGATAGGTCCCTTACCAAGGGGTTTACACACTATGCCCCTCTTCCAGCCCTGATATTCATCTGACTGTTCAGTATCCCATTGTGAGGCTACTCTCTGCATGCTCATCTCTACCACTCCATCAGGATGGAAACGTGTCTACTTATGGCACCTGGAATGTAAATGTAAATGTATTAGACTTGTAAAGCGCACAGCTGCCCGTAAGCGTCCCGGCGCTTGCTTAGGGAACCCGTCCTGGTATTCCCCTGTGAGAAACCCCGGCAGGGTGTCCACAAGGTGAAAGCCAGGCATCCCGCCGCGAGGGGCCGTAGTGGAGATTAAGCAAGCTATTGCCCAGAGTCGCAGAGTGTGACCCCGTGAGTTGAGTAGGCACCAGAGCGAGAATTGTCGAGTCCGTGGAATTTTTTTTTTGAGCCCGAGACCCGCCGAGGCGGGGAATCGAACCCTGGTCCACGGTCGATCTCAGCTTCCGGGTCTGCCGCCTCTAACCACTGAGCCACGCTTCTCCACATGAATGGAATGGACGTCTACCCCATAAATATCAGGAAGCATGAGCACTGTACACTCAGCAACCTAGGACAGGCACCAAATTAAAGGCCAGAGCACTAAGCTGTTGCCATAGGCTGAACAGCTGACCAATAGAAAGACTAGATTGAGCATGGGCCCACCACCAATACATACATTTGATCCCCTAAGTCACTGAGCAGGATTTGGGCCAACAAAGCCATGCAGTACCTCCTGCCAAGTAGCTCCAAGATGAACTTACATAGGCCCTGGCCACCAGGCATTAGGCCACCACTAATACCCACTGTGAGGTAGTATGAGATACATCACAATGCCTGTCCAAGGAATGGGAGGGCATTCTTTGAGGATGTCTGTTAGTGAATTGTTCTTTCCCCATCATAGATTAACAGTCTCCTATAGGAGAAGACAACATACAGCAACCTTCTGGCATGGTTCTGGGGGCTTTATGAGAGTGTACTCGTAATCCTGGGGTTTCTCGCTTCAGGCATGGATGTCTCTGATGCCACTTCTATCCAGCTGGAGGGTGTCTGGGAAGGGACATGCTCATCTCAGCAAATAGAAATGCATGTGCCACTGGTACACAGCAGCCTTGAGGCCACTACCTCCCTGAGGAGCTTGCATGATTAATGCTAGCCTCAAGAGCTTAGAGCTCAATAAAAGTTGCTGCTTAAATTAAATCTAAGCTCATTCATCCCTTACACTACCCCAAACTTGGAGATTATGTTAGTTAAGGGGGCCCAGGGAGTGAGGATTTGACAGGGTGATTAGTCATCTGCTTTGGAATACAGATAAGTATTCCAGATGCAATTTAAATGGTTTATGTGAACTATTTTAGTTGAATCCTGTTCTGTACTCATGATTTTCACTAATTTCTGAAAGTTAAATGTTAGGTACACAGCCTTTGCTATGGTGTTGGGCTCAAAGATCATAATTTAAAAATCAGGTGCGGTTTTCAGTTGCCATTGCTTGCTGTCACATGACTCATAATAGAGCTCAATGCCCAAATTGTCCTGCCACGAAGGACCTTTCCCATCACGGTAAAGGACGTATTTCCCATCCATGTTTGCAACAGGTAATACCCATCCTACGGTGCAAATGTATGAAGTGGAAACAAGCTTGACAGGGTGACCAATCGCACTCCTTGGGGAGGTTCGATCCCTCCAATCTTTTCAACTTAAGTTCATGAATGCAGTACTCTTTGAGTAAACCAAAGAAAACAAATTTGTTATTCATATTTATTCATCTGTTCAATAATGTTCTCGAAGTGTGCTGTTACATCACAGCCATATGAAGGTTCAACAATATTCCAAGGGTTCATACAATCCTTTTAGTCATCCAAATACCCAATGCATTTCGTGCTGTCCGCACTTCATCAGGGGAAATACATATCTATAAAGTAAAGTCAAATGAGGTATGGTCAAAGATATGGAAGCAGGTGACAGTCTGTATAAGTGAAAGACATTTATGCGTGAAGGGTGTTGTCAGTCAGTTTATTAACGTGCACTTTAATGAAGAAATGAGGAAGTGCATGAAGAGAATCTAGTCAAAGTGGAGTTAAAGAAATTCAGGCTTGCCTGTGACTACAACCAAGGTATATATACGTGTGCACTGGGTGAATCACAACTAATGTTATCGGTACAGACGCTAAGTGAATCAAACGAAAAGTGGATGGTGAAACGGTACTGTTTGTACACTGGTATCGTGAGTGTGGTCACCGTGGTGGCAATAATCTATCACTCATAACGGGTATTAAAGGTAAATTCACTACGACTAGTCCGTATACAGGAGTATCCACTACATTTCACTCACCAGGCGGGTGGTTCGGAAGAAAGCGTAGTTTGTCTTCACAATCCGTCCATAATCGGGTTTGTGCACTGGTGCGCATGCGCATCAACGTGATCTAAGTAGTTCCCTTGTAACCCGGAAGTGTATAGTAAATCCATATCATCGCAGTATACTTCAAGTAAAGTATTGTGAACTTAAACGAACGCTGTGTGCATCAAATGTGGTGTATGAGCTGAAAAAAGCAAATAAGAGAGGTTCAATAAGTGCGGCAATATTCTAAGTAAAAGATACATTACATGAATCTGAATCACTAACGGGGTAACAATAATCGATGCATAACAAATTTACAAAAAAATTATAAGTATACTGCACCAACATGGCCGCCTTTCACATACATATCTCGTAACCATTAACCACAGCGAATCAACTTGGTTAACTGCACGACATTATATACAGTTGAGTATATTAGTCACTGTTAGGTCCCCTATCGTTACCATCGACTATTTGATTCATATTTTAACGATGATAAGGATTTACTATACACTTCCGGGTTACGAGGGAACTACTTAGATCACGTTGATGCGCATGCGCACCAGTGCACAAACCCGATTACGGACGGATTGTGAAGACAAACTACGCTTTCTTCCGAACCACCCGCCTGGTGAGTGAAATGTAGTGGATACTCCTGTATACGGACTAGTCGTAGTGAATTTACCTTTAATACCCGTTATGAGTGATAGATTATTGCCACCACGGTGACCACACTAACGATACCAGTGTACAAACAGTACCGTTTCACCATCCACTTTTCGTTTGATTCACTTAGCGTCTGTACCGATAACATTAGTTGTGATTCACCCAGTGCACACGTATATATACCTTGGTTGTAGTCACAGGCAAGCCTGAATTTCTTTAACTCCACTTTGACTAGATTCTCTTCACGCACTTCCCCATTTCTTCATTAAAGTGCACGTTAATAAACTGACTGATAACACCCTTCACGCATAAATGTCTTTCACTTATACAGACTGTGACCTGCTTCCATATCTTTGACCATACCTCATTTGACTTTACTTTATAGATATGTATTTCCCCTGATGAAGTGCGGACAGCATGAAATGCATTGGGTATTTGGATGACTAAAAGGATTGTATGAACCCTTGGAATATTGTTGAACCTTCATATGGCTGTGATGTAACAGCACACTTCGAGAACATTATTGAACAGATGAATAAATATGAATAACAAATTCGTTTTCTTTGGTTTACTCAAAGAGTACTGCATTCATGAACTTAAGTTGAAAAGATTGGAGGGATCGAACCTCCCCAAGGAGTGCGATTGGTCACCCTGTCAAGCTTGACAGCATATTAACTGACATATTTGATAACTCCCCATTGGCCAGAGGGAGCAAACCGATCAGCACCTAAGTTTCTTTAGGATTGAATTGAACTTGAATTAAAAACAGAGTGCCACACCACCTACATTCGCTTGTAGTGGAAGCAAGCCATCTTTTATATATCTCTGCTGACTGAACTATCCTCATCATCCCTTTCTCTTCAGCAGTGGTCAGTGAACACTGTAACAACACTAGTTAACATCTTTCTCAATGTGCAAAGTTCTGCACCCTGACTCGTATTCTAGCCAGTTGACACTGGCTAGGGCATACATATATCTATTGTTTAGATGCATGGATTTCAATTCACCAAAACGGCAAGGGATACCATAGTTACATCATGTCCAACCGTAATAACATCACAGGGTTGACATCTTCTCCCACCTTTTGTTCCTCCCCAGCCTCGCATTGGCTGCAGAAGGGCTTGTGGTAGGGCAAGAAGTGCAAACTAAAGAAAGTAAACAGGGTCCACGAGTCCTGTTACTCTGTAGTCATCAATGTAATTGCCATCATGACCACTAAGATGAGGGATTACAAGGGTACTACCATCAATACCAAATGGCAAGCCAAGGGTAACCTCCACTAATCCTGCCTTCCCCTGGTTGATGTTAGAGTCTAAATATATTCTTCTGTGTACAATTTATTAAACTTTTTCTGCCATTGATTAGTCCAACTGGGCTGGTCATCCCAGATCAGATTTAACCCAGGGGATCATGTTGTTATCAAGTTAAATATGAGAGCAACCAGCAGCAATACATGGAAAAAATTGTCTAACAACTATGGGAAGGTTGGACGAACATTTCTGTGTTTCTGAAAAGAATGTTGTGAAATCTGGATCACTCAGTTTGAAATTATGATTTATAATGCACCTCGTCACCCTGAGAGGGTCAGTGGCTGAGGTTCTACTTTGGGGTTATAACTTTTATGTCAGGAATGTAGGATTCTCAGTCACGAGGGATGCAATTCTCACAAATTCGCACCAATTTGTTGAATGAGAAGACGTTTTGTCCTAAGGAAAGGTAGGAAAATACCTCTAATTACAAGGCTTAACAAAGCTAAGGCCTTATTTTCTCATCAAATCCTAACGCCACATTCCAGGAATCGAGATCTCAATATTTAAATTTACCATCTACAAAAGGACTAATTGCTTGTGACTGAGGACCACGGGGTGAAGTTAACAGAATCAGACCTTCACCTGGACTATTGCAATTTTATTTATGTAACAGTTAGCAGTCTAGTAGTCACCCTTCACGCATCCACCACATCCGCAGGCCAGGCGTGGCCTGCGGGGAATTTATAAATGGAGGGCGGCCGCTCGGGGCTCATCACTTCCGACTACAAGACTGATGTAGTCTATGTGTGGTTCCTGCGCGCTCCGACCCACGGACCAGCACACAACACTGGCGACGAGCAGAGGGGGCCCAACCCTCGCTCGCACCTTGCACTGCCCCGTGGTGCTACCGTCTCCCCTGCGCGGCAGAGCAGCAGTGTGCCGCAGGAGGCCGAAGCTGTCGCATGTGCGCGGTGTGCATGCGCGCCGCCCTCACCACCGTGGCAGCCGCCTTGGAAGTGGCACACCCCCCGCAGCACGAAGAATCACCGTCTCTCAGCGTCGACAGGCCCAGACTGGGCTGCCTGCACAAGCCACTCCCCCACCGATCTGCAGCACTCCGAGCAAGGCCAGGCGTCTGAACTGCCCGAGGCCTCACCGGTTCTGTGCGCTCCTGCCGAGTGAAGCGGCTCAACCCCCATCTGGCCTCTGACCCATCAAGCATTGGCAGCTACAAAACAAAAAAAACAAAAAAAAAAGAAGGAAAGAGAGCACACAGAGGGGCAAACTAAGCAACCTACACACCAAGTAATGAGAAAGGGGGGAAACCAAGCGCTAAAGTGCCCAGGGAGTGGGAGAACAGCACGACTCAGCACCACGTGGGGCACCCAACGCCATCTTTGTTCTGAACCATCCAGAACGTTCGAGAACACTCGTCGCTAGGTGCCATGGCGAACGACAACAACGCTGCTGCACCAGTCCGCATCCCATTCCAGCATGCAGCATCAGGGGTTCTGCCCCCTTTCGGCGAGCTGGAAGATCCCGCGTCAGCCTTCCCCGGTGGAGAACATGGATCGAACGCCTCAACAACTACTTGGTCGCAACCAGGGAAACGGAGGAAGCAGTAAAGAGATCGTTGCTACTACACTATGCTGGAGACGAGATCTTTAAGCTCTTCAAGCACCTGCCCAACACAGGAGCAGCAGATGACTATGATGCGGCAGTGACAGCGCTGAATGGCCATTTTGATCCACAACTAAACCCAGATTTTGAAGTCTTCAAACTTGGACAAGCCCGCCAGAGGGAAGGAGAGTCCATGGACATGTTCTACGTACGGCTCAGGGAACTTGCCAGCACGTGTACTGACTAAGACCAGCCAAAAGAACTCAGGAGACAACTGATCCAAGGGTGCCGTGATAAGACATTACGAGGGCTCATACTGCGCAAACCAAGAATCACACTGGAGGACATACTGATACTAGCCAGGTCACATGACCTATCCACGGCTAGGGCAAATGAGATGGATCAAGCCCTGACCAAGCCCCATGCGAAGCCAGACTCCATCAAGACAGAGCGAGCTGATGCGGTGAGGACCAGGCTCAGAGAAGACATGTTCAAGGGGCCAAAAGGAGACACCTCCAGATCAAGATGCGGGTACTGTGGCCATGAGCCACATGCGGCTAAAGACTGTCCCGCTCAATGGAAGACCTGCACCAATTGCAGAATACCCAATCACTTTGCATCTGTCTGTAGGAGGTGCAACAGAAACCGAGAAGTCCGAGGGCAAAAGCCCCCAACAATAGCCGTTCGACAGCTGTCAGTAACAGACACCGCGCCACCTAACCACGCACAGAGAAGACCCATGAAACACCTACCAACCGTTGAGGATTCCTCAGAGGACGACGACGAAAAAGTATACATCGTGTCCTTCGCAAGGGAACTCAAGCAACGCCGCCGACCACAGCCCACGTGCATAGAGCAGGTCGCGGTAACCGAGGTGAAAGTGGTTATCAACACAGGAGCGACGGTGAACGTTATGGGCCTACAACAATACAGAAGCCTATGCCCTCGCCCTCCTGTGGTACCATCCAAAACCAGGATCTACGCCTATGGGGCAGACACGCCCCTGCCGCTGAAGGGGAAGATTTTGGTGCCTATCAAGGCAGACGATCTTGAGGAGATGTCCACAAACCACTTCATTGACAGGGAAGCGGATACCCTCCTGAGCAGCCACACTGCCGAAGATCTGAAGTTAATCGCCTTCGCGAGACGAATCCGGGCGTACCAGGTGGAAGAGCTCCTTGGGCAGTTCCCCGAGCTGTTCAAAGGCCTCGGGTGCATCAAATGTGACCCCATCAAGCTACACATTGACAAGTCGGTCACCCCAGTTGCCCTGCGACACAGGAGAGTTCCTTTTCACCTGCGACCGTTCGTCGAGAAGGAACTGGAAGGCTTGGAGGAACAAGGAGTCATTGAAAAGGTATCGGGGCCAACGCCATGGGTATTCTCGATGGTCATCGCGGAAAAACCCAAACAGCCAGGAGCCATACGCCTGTGTATTGATATGTGGCTACACAATAAAGCAATTAAAAGAGAACGCCACATAACAGCAACAATCAATGACATCTTTGCGGATGTCAACGGATCCAAGTGGTTTTCAAAAATCGACTTGAACTCCGGGTATCACCAACTACCCCTGTCAGAGGAGAGCAGATTCATCACCACTATCAGCACCCACCTAGGGCTCAGGAGGTACAAACGTTTGAACTTTGGGATATCCTCGGCAGCCGAGGTTTTCCATAACACAATACGGGAGCTACTATCAGGTTTGCCAGGAGTATTGAACGCGAGCGATGATATCCTCATTCACTCCTCAACAGCTGCGGACCACCACAAACATATCTGTGACACACTAAAATGCCTCAACGAACATGGAGCCACCCTACATAAGGACAAGTGCCAATTCTTCCAGCCCTCCCTCGAGTTTTTTGGCTACGTAAGAAGGCATACAGGTAGACCTGAGGAAGTCGCAAGCCATTAAGGACGCCTGCGACCGACGACACCGACGGAAGTGATGAGCTTCCTGGGAATGGCTACATACTGTGGGCGGTTTATACCCGGACTGGCCACTCGGAGCGAGCCGCTGCGGACACTCACGAAAGCCAATGCAACCTGGCACTGGGGCCCAAAGGAGGAGGAAGCATTCCTAAGGGATAAAAGACGCCCTCCTAGGGAAAGCCACACTAGCATACTTCGATCCCGCGAAGCGAACAGAAGGGCTGGTCGATGCAAGCCCAGTAGGACTCGGAGCAGTGTTGGCTCAGGAGCGTGAGCCAGGCCAGTGGGCCGCTCCTGGCATTCGCCAGCAAGTCGCTCACCTCCACGGAAGCATGGTATGCCTAGGTCAAGCGTGAAGCGCTCGCCATCAAGTGGGTCTGTAGCCATTTCCATCTGTACCTCCACGGGCAGCCGTTCACTATGGTCACCGACCATCAACCTCTGATACCCCTATTCAAGGGAACAGCACCCCATCCACCCCCTCGTATCGAACGCTGGGCCGTCCAGCTACAACCGTATGAGATGGAGGTGGTGTACCGCCCAGGGTCCAAGGACCCGGCCGACTTTCTTTCAAGACACCCAGTCCAGTCCGAGAAACAGGAAGAGGATGAAGACGTCGAAGAGTATGCCCACCTGGTAGCTCTGGCATCATGCCCCCAGAGCATGTCTCTAGATGAGGTACGAGAGGCAGCTGCCACCAATGGCGTCTATACCAGGACACTGGCCGCCATGCAACAAGGTTCGTTGACAGACTACCTTCACCAGTCAAATTCATAGACCCCGGAATATTGGGGGACCCTAACAAAAATGTGGCGGGTCTGTCATGAACTGAGTGCCACCAGCAGTGGCATCCTGCTGAGAGGACCCCGGCTAGTGATCCCGCAGAGCCTCAAGCACCGGGCCGTCCAACTAGCCCACGGAGGACACCAGGGAATAACCAAGATGAAAGCACGGATGCGAGAAAAGGTCTGGTTCCCAGAACTTGAATACATGGTAGAGGAATATGTTTGACAGTGCTCGTTGTGCCAACTGACAAGCGGCCCAGAGAAACCTCTCCCGGTTATCACTGAAGAGGCCTGCACCGTCCCATGGTCTAAAGTAAGTGTGGATTTTGGAAGCTTCCCGGGAGGAAAACACACCCTTGTCATCGTAGATGCATACTCTAAATATCCCGCAGTAGAACCCGTCACGTCGACGGCTTTCAACCACGTTGGACCAGTCTTAGAAAAAATCTTCACCATGTTTGTTTTCCCTCAAGAAGTACGCAGTGACAACGGTCCCCCGTTCCAAGGGGCCGAGTTTGCCACATTCCTCCAACAATGAGGCATATCGCATCGCTGCATCACCCCACAATGGCCCCAGGCTAACGGGGACGACGAACACTTCATACGGACTCTGAATAAGGAGTTCCGCATAGCGGTGGTGGAACAAGTAGACCCCGAACAGAGACTCCATGAATTCCTGAGAGAATACCGAAGCACCCCTCACTGTACCACTCAGCGAAGCCCGTGGGCCCTCATGCTCCATGGCCCCGGCCGTGACCTACTCCCCACCTGTCCGGGATAGTCACCGCCTCAACTGGACATCGAGGAAGTGCAAGAGAAGAGAGTGCGACAGAACCAAGATGCAAGTGTTCGAAGCCGCCCCACCCATAGGAGGCTTAGCCCTGGGGCGACTGTCATCCTGCGGAACCGGCGTCAGGGAGGAAAGTTCCAAAAAGCCTACAAGCCGGGCACCTGGACAGTCACCGCCAACCATGGCTCCATGGTAACGGTGCGTAGAGGAGCAGAGGAAGTGTCTAGCAACATTTCGTTGTTTCAAGGAAGTCCCTCCAGAACAACACCAAGAGCCTGCCAGCAACCCCCCAAGTCCCATGGCCACTGGCGAGCCTGAAGAACGGGCTGACGACTCGGCGAGTGGCCAAGTTGGTGAAACCCCAGAACTAAGCCCCTCACCACAACATAGAGTCTGTTCCAATGACTTCGGCCGCTGCGGAACCGGACGGCGTACCGGCACCCAAAGATACAACCTGAGGCCGAACCCCCACCCGAGCCAGCGGCTGAGAGACTATGCCTGCTGAAGAACTGAAGCTCACCAGCTGGGACTCACGCAAGTACCGCAGTCATGTGTTGGACTGAATACGTATATGTGAATTTGTATGACCATGTTGAGAAAATGTTTTGACAAAAGAACTGAGTTGGCTAGGGATGTAACAGTTAGCAGTCTAGTAGTCACCCATCACGCATCCACCACATCCGCAGGCCAGGCGTGGCCTGCGGGGAATTAATAAATGGAGGGCGGCCGCTCGGGGCGCGTCACTTCCGACTACAAGACTGGAATAGTCTATGTGTGGTTCCTGCGTGCTCTGACCGCCGCTCTAGCCCCATCTGTCCCCGAGAGGCCGAACGGTAATTTGGGGCCCAGCACACAACAATTTACGCTAATCTCATTAAGAATCTCAGATCCAGGTAACAGGACTTCAGAACCAAGCAGCCATAATATACCTGAAACCCTGCAAATATGACCACATCAAGCTGACCGTGGAAACTCTCCACTGGTTCCCAGTGGGAAACATCCTTTACAACGCAACTTTTACCACGCAGTGCTATTACAATGCAGGTTTTACAACGAAAACCATTACAACGCATTGCGCTGGGGGGCGCTCTAGGATAGGGAATAGATTTAATTTACTATCCAACACCTTCCCTAGTGTTCACGGGGACTGGAGTTGGAATAGTAAATTAAACTATTCACTATCCAGCACCCCAAAGCGCTATGCGTTGTAATGGTATGCGTTGTACAAACTGTGTTGTAACAGCATGTGTGGTAAAAGCATGCGTTGTAACGTCATACATCCGTTCCCAGTACATCTGCTATACCATTCTTAACACATACTTCGGTGCCAGCCCAAATTACCTGCAAAATCCAGCCCAACATCACACAGCACTAAGAAAAAGTGAGAAATGTCCACCCTGCCTCTGCCCGCTTGATCCACAATTCAGTCTATTATGAAAAAAAAACATAAAAGTGAGGCCCAAGGTACTACCTTGAGATCTGAACCAAACAACAGGTAACTGAGAAAGATTCTGTAAAATGGACTATTCAGATTCTAATTCTAAATGGACTTTGGACAAATAACATATAGCTATTGAAAAACAATTTTTAAAAAACACACACCTTCCTGATCGTACAGTACCTTGATGTACCAGAAGGTAACATGTACCAGCTAATAAAAGTCGCAACTACATAAATAAATTAACAAAGACATAAAAAAAGGCAACATGACCCTTTTTCGCAACTGGCTGAATGTTATTTGAGTAGGTCGTACAAATGTTACAACACAATTACATGACTTGTAATAAAACATCATTAACTGCCAAACTATTGTGCATCTGTGAAAGAATGTGAACGAGGAAAAGGTGTTTGCTGTTTTTACGTGACAATAATCTAAGGTACATGAGAAGGAGGAGGAATAGGTCGTGGCAGAGCATGGATAAAGTCACTGAGGAAAGAAAAGAGGAGATCACCTCTCCTGTGTGTGCCCACGTCTCCTCTGTGTGTCCACATCTGTAATAGGTGCCCACCTCTCCTGTGTGTGCCATGACTCCTGTGTGTGTCCACATCTGCAATAGGTGCCCACCTCTCCTGTGTGTGCCCACATCTCCTCTGTGTGTCCACAACTGCAATAGGTGGCCACCTCTCCAGTGTGTGCCCACGTCTCCTCTGTGTGTCCACATCTGCAATAGGTGCCCACCTCTCCTGTGTGTGCCCATGACTCCTGTGTGTGTCCACATCTGCAATAGGTGCCCACCTCTCCTGTGTGTGCCCACGACTCCTGTGTGTGTCCACATATGCAATCGGTGCCCACCTCTCCTGTGTGTGCCCACCTCTCCTGTGTGTGCCCACCTCTCCACTGTGTGTCCACCTCTCCTATGTGTGTCCACCTGTCCTGTCACTGCACAATCTATCCTTGCCTGCCTTCATTTTTTTATTTAATTTCAAATGTGTTTTTATTGATTTTTGGAAGCAGAAAAAGCAGAAAGAGGCAGGCAATACAATATTATACATATGTAATAGGCAGGTGTGGCGATCGAGACAGACATACAAGTCTTCCCTAGTAATCCAAAGGAAAGCAGATGAACCTTGCCCATGTAGAAATGCGGTGCCCAGTTTTCGGGACAGGAGCCACAGAACCTCACCCATCACTGCCCACGTTCCATCAGTGTCCACCTCCTCTGTCACTGCCCACCACTTCCACCACGGCAGACCTCCTCCGTCACTATGTTTCAGGAGACCTCAAGTCTCATTCAGTGCGAGTGAGACTCACATTTAGAGGATAGGTTGAGCTCTCACTCATAGAACGCACCACCAACACTGACTCCATTAACCTCAAGAGTGACCTAAAAGTGCTTGTGCTTCATCTCTCCCCTCACCAATTGCTAGACTCAGACTTTATTAACCCCCTGTCATTACAATGGAGAGCCATCTCCATGTAACATGGTCAGAACACCACCTGTTAGGATTTAATGTCTCCCTCTCTTTAACCAAAGCCACAGCATCTACTGGTATCACAACCCAAAGCTGAAACAAAACCACTACAGACAACTCAAAATCAGAGCTCTCAAAAGTTCCCCCTGCAGCCAGCAGGACAACTACATGGACTACAGTCACTGCCAGTGCAACACTTGGATATTCAATGAGGCTGACAATCTTGACCCCCTCAAAACACATCTGACCACCAGGTGCATTTCGCACACATACAGAAGCGCAGCAACTCTTTAGAAGAAATACAACCTCTACTATGAACTTTTCAAATACTTTCACAAGATCAAACTTATCTATGATAACATTGATATTAATCCCTTCCTGGACTCCCTTGAGTGCATAAAATTGGCCTCCAATAGCCTTACCAGGGTTCCCTAGTACACTCTATCACAATTCCAGGTAGAGGATGGACAATTTAAGTCAGGCTTACCCAATTACCCCTGTACACACTGCAGTTTCCTCCGGGACATGAGCTCAAAAGGAATTCCCACACCACCCTCTTCAATGTGTCTCTCTCTTCTGATCCTTGCCCCATGGAATTGGAACATGTCAAGGTTCAACCCCTGCTCAAGAAACCCTCAGCTCATCCGAAAGTCTTGGAAAAAATTAGACCCATCTCTCTCCTCCTCTATCTGACCAAAGTACGGAAAAGAACTGGGCAGTCACCAAATCACTCACAGCTTCGAGACCTATCAAATCAAACTCTAGAACCAATCAATCTTTAGAACCAATCACAGTACTGAAATGACTCTGATCACAGCTACAGATTACATCTGTTTTATCACTGATAGGAGAGGCACCCTGTGATCCTCTTGGACTTATCGATGGTGTTCAACAGAGTATCCAGTGCCATTCTCCGCTAGAACCTCCACAACATAGACATCTGCCTCTCAGACCTCCAGTAGTTCCAGTATTTCCTCTCCGCCACACTCAATTGGTTTTTCTTCCCCCCCATCAATATCCTGTGGGTCCAATAGGATTCTTCCTTCATCCCTACCCATTTTAATATTTACAAGGTGGCTCTTGCAGCCATAATCAGCTCCTTCAGAGTCATCATATTATAATATGTGGACAACACACAGCTGATCCTCTCCCTTTTAGAAGACACTGAAAGTACCCATGCCAACTTTTCCCATTGCATGTCAATAGTAGCCAAGTGGCTGAGCAACAGCTGCCTCAGACACAACAGCGATAAAACAGAACTAGACCTATTTGGCAACAGCACATCCCTTTGATGCAAATGCCTGGTGTCCCACAGGTCTAGCCCCATCACTCAGCCAAAGAAATCCACCAGGAACCTGGGAATCACCTTAGCTGATCATGTGACAGCAGTGTAAGACTGCTGCTTCGGCATCCAGAGGATGCTAAGAAAAACATTCAAATAGATGTAAATGTAGATGTAGGTGTACTTGTATAGCGCACGACTACTCTGAGGCATCTCGGCGCTTGTACGAATACCGCTGAGGAACCCTTCCTGGCCTTTCCCTGTGAAGTGCCCACTCCTGGGCACCCCAAGGTGAAGCCAGGCATCCTAGCGTTGTTGGGGCCGTTGTGGAGATTAAGCAAGCTATTGCCCAGAGTTGCAGAGTGGGACCCATGATTAGAATAGGCACCGAGGCGAGAATTATCAGGTCAGAGGAAGTATTGCCCAAGACCCGCTGAAGCGGGAATTGAACCCTGGTCCTGGGCTAGTCCTCTGCATCAGGGTCTGCCGCTCTAACCATTGAGCCACACTTCTCCCTGGATTCCCGAAAAATTGTCACCCCAAGCCCTCATCACTAGTAGGACTATGGAAACGTCCTCTATGTAGGCTTCCAAGCCCACTTTCTCAAGAAGCTAAGGGTGGTCCAGAATGCAACTGTCACACTAATGTTTGATCTTGACCCTTCAATGGCTTCCCATTCACAAGCGTGCATCCTTTAAACTTCTCTGTCATACAGATATCTCCACAATCTCGGCAGCTCCTACCTCAGTGCACAAATGTCCTATAATGCTCTGTTCAGCCATCTTCACTCTATGTCGCTCATTTATTAGCACACACACCACCTACGTCCCATTGCAGATCTGGGGATCGCTCCTTTTCCAATCTTATCCCTGCAGCCTGTAATAAGCTTCCTCCAGCCATCTGCTACACCCAGAACCAGCTTGAGGGCTGTGCAAACGGTGCAGCCACACTGGACGCTGACCTGGAGGGGGGGTACTGATCTCAGAGGGGCTATGTGTTTAGCAAAAATGTACGATTTAAAAGCACGTTCTGCAGTGTTCCTTGTGTGTTCAACTTTCAGGCACCTATAAAAATGTCAAGATAACTCTTGTCATTAATGTTCCTGCTAGAGAGAGAGATCAGAGTTTTGCCTAGTGGCCATTGTGACTCACCATAAAGTACCGCAGAGGGTTAATATGCCTGCTGCTAAGAGCAGATCTGTATTTGATGTGAATAGTTGAGTGAATTAGTATAGCCAGCCTTTACCAGTGGTTTAAAACAAATGAAATGTATGGGAGAGAGGGGCTATGGAGAGATAGGGGAACTTTTGCCGAGTGGTAGTGAGGGAATCTGATATCGAGGTCATAGGGAGGGGGCAGGATAGGGCGTCAAAAAAGATTGTTGCACCTGGTGCCACCAGCGCTAAAACCAGCCCTGGCTACACCTGCTCCCTGGCGGACTTTGGGAAAAGCTATACACTTGAATATTCTAACCTTATGTACCCTGCTAGTAGGCCTCTTGGGCAGCCTTCTCCTGTGGATGATATGTGCATTTTACTAACATAGACGATTTAACATATAACAGAAGGTTACATGTCTCACCTGTTACTCTGATACATGTAAAGCAGCTCCTGGGAGATGGAAAGGTTGTCATCCCACTACATAAGGTAGCACTTTCAGTTTAAGGGTATATCTGCTTTGGACACATGAAAATGCTGCTCCACTACTTTTGAAGGCCATGAGTCTACTTTATTGAGGATTAAGGGTTATTTTCTTAATCATACATTCATTTTGATTGTTTTTATAACTACATTGATGTCACTTTCCCTGCTTGCATTGATAGCAAATTGTATGTTGCACCACTTCCTGTGATGTCATCAAATATGCTAATAATTTGCCATTGCCTGGAGATTTCAAAACGCGAGAGCTCTAAGGGCCAGTTGTAGGTAATCCAAATTTACCGATTCTAAAATACCGAATTTTACCGATTCGGTATTTTAGAATCGGTAAATGGTATGTAGATAAAAGTTCGGTAAATAATACCGAATTGGTAAAAATCGGAATCGGACATTCGGTATTTACCGAATCGGTATTTACCAAATCAGCATTTCCCATTCATTCCTATGGGCCTTTTGGCCCATAGGAATGAATGGGAAATACCGATTAGGTAAATACCGAATCGGTAAATACCGATTCGGTAAATACCGAATCAGAAAGCAAACAAAAGTCAAACTTAAGTAGGCAGCCAATCAGATGCTACCACCCTCCCCCTCCCTACCAGGAAGTGGCTACACAGGCAGCTGCAACTAATTAGAAGCTTCTGGAGAGGCAGTTGGAGCAGAGAGTCCCTGAGCAGCAGAAAGAGTTTTGTGCACTTTTAAATCTGAAAAATGGCAAGCAGCAAAGACAAAGAGCAGCGTGAGAGGAGGAGGAAACTGAAATTCAGCAGCATGGAGCTGGAGGTCCTTGTTGAGGAGGTGGTGAAGGTGCACCAAAAACTGTTTGGCAGGCAGTCCCTCACTGTGGCAGAATCTCCAAAAAGAAACTCTGGCTGGACATACTTGACAAAGTAAATGCAGTTGGAGTGACTACCAGAGACACAGAGGACCTGAAAAAGAGGTTATACGACCTCAGGAGCCAAACCTAAAAACAATTGGCTGAATACCACAAGCAGGCAACCAAAACTGGTGGAGGGAAGAACCCAGCACCCCCCCCCCCCTTACTGACCTGGAGGAGATGGTGGCCCCAATCATAGAACCAGACAGCGTTTGCAGACTGGGAGAAGTAGACAGCTTAGCCAGTGCTCCAAGCAGAAAAGGTAAGATGCATGCACAGCATTCCCCCCCACACCATCATCCTTACCTGTACCCTTTGTGTCTAAGTGAACCCCAGTCCAGTACTGCTAGCACTATACAGGAGCAATGCATCATGGGAAATGTAGTCAGGAAATGTAAGACCATGTCATACAGCACAGCAATCAGCAAGTTAGGGAAATGATTGCAGACAGAATAAAGCAAAAGTGAAAAAGATTTAATTGTAGTGAGTGTGAGACAGTAGCGCTTAGCTAATGTACGCTCATATGTCCACAGGTGACGCATCTCGCAGGCGTTCCCAGACGACTGAAGGCACGGCACCAGAGGGGGATGAGAGTCAGGAGCCAGGTGCACAGAATGTATCACAGGACACAGGTGCACCCAGTAGCCATCCTCCTTCACAAGACACAGAAAATGCTACAGAGTGGCAGCCGTCCCCAGAACTATCACAATCTCCTCTGTTGCTGTCATCCCCAGAAATGCCAGCATCACTGCATGAAACAACACCTGCATTACAACCAAGCAGGAGGCTTGTTGTTGCCCTACTATTGGTAATGGAGTCAGCAGCAGGTGACATGGAGGGGGAAGACACACACACCTTGCCTGTGGATGGTAGCTCTGCCATACTGCAGTCCAGTGCAGAGGTGGGCCATACTGGCGCAAGACGCCGCAGAGTCCAAGAAAGCAGTGCAGCTGGACGTGTGGAGGGTTCAAGTGTGTTCCGTGGCCTGGAGGGGAGCATGGTAAAAATCCAGAGGATGCAGGGAAAAGCCATCTTGCCAACGCCAAATGAGGAACCTGAACAACAACATGGAAGACATAGGAAAGGGCATCAGGGAACTAGTAGATGTCAACAAAGAAATGGCTGCAGGGATGCGTGAAATGTCACAATCGGTGCAGCTTCTGTGCACCAAACTAGACAATGAATTTGCATCAAGGCGCAAGGAAAGGCATTGTGCGCATCAACAAAATAAAGCCATCAACGGCCTGGCCACAGCCACATCCCTGAGGAGAAGCATAAACATGCAGGAGGAACTAACCCAAAACAGTAATGAGGTCACTAGGGGCATGGCCAGGATGACCAGTGCTCTTGAGGCGCTGTTAAATGCACAAACAGCACAAACTGCTGCTCTAGATGTGCCATAGAGTGAAGAGAGCACAAGTAGGAGCAGCAGGCGCCATGCTGAGGCTACAGACCAAATGCAAAGTGAGCATGGTGAGCACCAAACAACTGCCACTGGTAAGCGTGGACGCAATGATTATTTTAGTTAATGGGGATGTGACCCAGGACTCACATCATTGAATGTTAATAATTTGTGTTGCACATTTGTGCTTTAGTAACCTACATAGTGACACAATTAAACTACGTTGGGTCCATACTACACCTGTCTGTGTCTCTTTACTTACTTAAAAAAAGTTGCGTGTGATCTCTTCCCGTCTGTGTCTGCCATCAGTTGGTGTGGCAACTCCAACTGTGTGTGGTTCAGGCACTGGTTGCTCGTCATCATGGTCCTCATAATCAGAGATGTCAACTTCGGTGCCCTTCTTAACCGCAAGGTTGTGCAACATCTTGCAGCAGGTGACTGGTGTGTACTGGCGGGCCCCTCCACTTTTATGTAGGCAGCTAAACCTGCTCCTCCACAGACCAAAGGTGCGCTCCACAATGTTTCTGGTCAATTTGTGTGCCCTGTTGTATCTCTTCTGGCTGGGTGTTGAAGGATTGAGGTAGGGTGTTAGGATGAAGGACCTGAGGGCATATGCACTGTCCCCTATTTGTAACAAGAAAAAACATTACTCACATGCACACAAACACATCCATCTGCAATACGTATCCTAGCAAGTATCCTTCGCCGAATTCCCCCACTGTCAGGCGTGCGTAGATCCCACTGTTTTGGAAGATGTAAGAGTCGTGGGTACTCCCGGGAAATTTGGCTACTATGTCAGTGATCATGTACTTGGAATCACAGATCACCTGTCCATTTATGGTGTGGGTGGACTTCCTGTTTCTAAATGTACTCTGTGGCAGCAGGTAGACATATTGGTATGTGGGTACCATCAATACAGCCAATGATTTTGGGGAAATGCGCCATCTGATAAAAGTCTGTCATTGTCCTGAGCAGTTCTGCATGCGTTGCAGGGAAGCTGATGTAGTAAGGCATTCTCTGCAACATGGCGTCTAGGAATTTCTTAAAGAAACGGGACAGACAGCTCTGGGACACCCCACCTACCGCAGCAACCACACTCTGGTAACTCCCAGATGCAAGCAGGTGTAGGCTGCACAGCACCTGCACATGGGGTGGGATGGCGTGCACCTTGAGGTTGGATGGTCCAACAGAGGGTGGAGGTCCCTGATAAGGTCCAGGATAGTTTGGGGGTCTAGCCTGTACCTTTGCAGGATCTCTGGCTCAGTTAGCTGGAATAGGGTGATCCTCTGCTTATACACCTGATCCTCCCTCCTCCAGACCCTCTCTCCTTCTGCCTGTAGCCGTAGCCGCCTCGCAATCACATATAATGCCGCCATTCTGATGAAACTGTTGCATTTTGGGGCCTTTTTTATAGCCTGCACCTGGTTACCACCTGATTTCAATCCATGGTAAATACCGACTCTTAAATACCGAATTTCATGCAATAGTCATTTTTACCATTTCTTAATTTCCGAATCGGTAACTTTACCGATTCGGTAACTTTCCCGATTCTGAAACTTTACCGATTCGGTAAATTTACCGATTCAGAAACTTTACCGATTCGGTAAATTTACCGATTCGGTAAATTTACCGATTCTGATGTTTTTGGGTCCCCTACATCTCAAAGGCCAAATACAGGTCGGTAAAGGCTGAAATTCAGTATTTTCGGCCTTTACCGACCGGTATTTGGTTACCTACATCTGGCCCTAAGTCTCTTGTCTATGTACACTTGTCACTGTAGCTTCTCTTGCTGACGTTCACCTGTCTAGTCATAACCTCTATATTCTCAGTCCTCTTACCCATCCTTTTATTTTCCTTTCCCAATCACTCACCGTAAGTCAATCACCATCCGTCACCCCTATCTCTCCTCTTTCTCCTCCTACTCTTCCGACCTTGAGATCACTTCCCGCTCGCTTGCCAATGCCACATTCTTAATGCAGTCCACCACTCCTTTCTCCTTCTTCCTATTAGATCCCTTTTCCAATTCGTACCCGGGAGTTGGTGCCTCTGAAAGTTGTAAATAAGGGGGCAGCGATGGTCTATCATATGACTGACTCTTCATTAGCTTTATGAGTCTTGCAGAGGATGGGTTACACCCTTGGGATTTCATGTTGTGAACTAAATCAATGAAGGTTACCTTTATTCTGAACTGCCTTCTGGCAACTCATCAGTATCTTGCCTGTCCTCAGCCCTGTACCTGAACTCTCCTCCCCAGAGCAGTCTCCAGAGAGCAGAATAGACATTTGCACAGACCAAACACATCTATGCTTAAAAGAAAGCCTGCAATAAGTGTAACCTATACAATGAGGATGATAAACACTTCTTTGTCATTGCGTGAGATTATTTTCTTTTGTATCTTTGTAAGGCCTATGCCTTACCATTATCAAATGGCTGAGGAAAATCCTTTGGATGCTGCCCTCCTCCACACAAAAAACTGTAGTCAATGCCCTCATAACATCACGGCTTGACTACGGCAACATCCTGTACCTTGGTTCCAACAAAGCGGTAGTCAGTCGATTGCAACTTGTCCAGAACGCAGCTGTTCGACTGCTGTGCAGAATCCCTAAAAATTCTGGAGTCTCGAGCTACCGTCGTGAACTCCACTGGCTCAGGGTAGAAAGCAGAATCCGTTTCAAAGCCCTGAACTATATGTTCAGAATCAAAGCAGGTACTGCACCCAAATACCTTTTAGCTTTGGCACATCCTTACACTCCCAAGCGAAACATTCGCTCGCAATCAGCTGCCAACTTCTGCGTACCAAGATTCAAACTGGCAAGAATGGGAGGCAGATCTTTCGCCCACCTTGGACCATCCCTCTGGAACGCACTCCCTCCCTACATTCGAAAGGAGGAAAACCATGCTAGGTTTAGAAGGCACGTTAAGACTTGGCTTTTCGAACAATAACCAGAACAGCCAGTAATTTCCTGCCTTCTTTATGCTGTGTCTCGGCGCCGGAAAACCCTTTTTGGGTAGCTGTCGCGCCTTACAAATTTAAAAAATAAAATAAATATAAATAAATGGGAATGTGTGCTTTCTCCCAATCTACTTGAGTAAATTAAAAAACTTTGGGAGTTTAGTGTTTGACTGTTATGGAACTTGCATGCTCCCCATGGCATGGCACTTATTTCACATAGTGACATGGACCTTTAAAGTAGCGTTTGGAGACCAGTGCTTTACACGGTTATGGAACTCGTATGTGACTTGCATGATCCTGTTAAACTAAAGCAGAGGGCATCTTATTCCTTATAATCTATGATCATACCATTATCATTCCCCCAAAATGTTTAATTCCATGGTCTCTTGCTTTTCATATGAAAGAGTTAGTGTGGTATTAGGTATGTAGAGTAAATACAGAGCCTGTATTGCAAAATTAATCAATATGCAGCTAGAAATGGTTTAAAACATTTATAGTAAGGCACATTAATGTAAGTCATTTTCGAAACCAGCTGTTGAACTGAATCTTTGATAATGTGAAGACAAAATTCAGTTTTTTGTACCGAACAAAAAAAACCATACTTATAAATGCCTCTTTTCTGCAAATTCTGGGGGGAAAGATAGTTCATAGAAGCTGAATGCATTTGCTTTCCTTTTTGTTGTTTAAACAGCAATTGTGTAAGTCTGCTCCATTACCAGCATTGCACACTGTCTGTTTGCTCTAGCAGAGACATTGTGACATCTCATCTAAACTCTAATAACATATTAAAGTAGGGTAGCTAAGTATTTATCTTATGACAAGTGACTAGTGATGTTATAACTAGACAGTAATAGGAAAATTAGAAACTGTTTCTATACACATATCAATGCTCCATATGCTATAGAACATGTTGGGCAGGTCCAAATACACCAACATTCACACAGATACTGCTCCAGGACATCTCATCCATTTGCCTTCACCATCTCATTCTCTTGTGAGTTAGTCTGTACGTCACTAGTCTTTATTCAGTCGTAACAATGACCATAAAGCACAGATTTGAAAAATATATATAGTAAATCATATGGTTTTCATGATAACACATCAATTGACAAGAATATGAATGATTTAAAAAAATACAATGGAATATCATTTATGTAAACATTTAGCAAATAGTATAACATTGCTTTATAGGCACCCTTAGAGGCTAACATTCATTTAAATACTAATAACAATCTTATCTAGGATAAAAAGGAAATATTCTTATCAAGCATACTATCTCCTCAATTTTATTACAGATAAGATATAATTACGGACAGAAAAACAAACTGTGGTAGTATTTAAGCATTTTAAAAAGACCAGTCCCTCTTGATGCGTTGTAAAGCGCTTCTACTTTAAAAGTGGTAGTAAAAACCGTTTACTTAAGATGCTATATAGAGTGCAAAAAAGCATAAAGTGCACTGTCGTTTGGGCGAGGAGTTATTGCAACCAAATAATGAATTAAATGTAACCTGAGCCTCATGAGGTAAAATCTGTGTTCTGGTTTATCCACCTGGATTAAATACTGCTCTATGACAGACGTTGTGGAAATTGGCACATAATTGAGAACTGAAATTAAATAGCTTGATCTTGCAATTCTAATCTCTTCATTTATCATGAGCAATTTTTCCTTCACTGAGTCATTAGTTTGGGGAACACTACTATCTGGGAATTCAAAAATATTGGTCAGACCCATAGTATTAAAGCTTTTCCTTACATATGCCAGCTAAGGGATAGAGTATCTATTGTCCAACTTCAAGAAATCGCTAAGACCTCCACTTGAAAAATCTGCTTGAGGGGTACACCAAATTTTGACCCAAAGTAAAAGGGGAGGGCTTATTAACTTTGTCTACCAGATGGCCCATACCCAATTCACTGTGGGTGATAAAGCTAAGGGTCGATTTAGGAAAGGGCAGTATCCGACAAAGGAACTTGTTTTTGAAGGCTTTCATTGTAGCTGACACTTCATGACCCCACAATCCAGCTTCATATGTTCCCACTCCCAGACATTTAGATTTGTATAGCTGGGCCATCTCTTTAATTGGCTTGTGTCCCAGTTATTTTGCGAATCTGAAGATTGAGTCACCCACTACTCCAATGTTGTGCATTCTCTGTTTAGTCAAGCTGCCCCATGGCAAACCAGCTTCATACAGGATACCTAAATAATTGAAATATAAAAACTTAGTAATCAGGGTATAGCCAATAAAAAAAAGGATTTTGTTTTGGTGTTTTTTGGGCAACAAGTTAAAATAAATGATTTCTGGTGATTTATTTTAAAACTTAGGTTTGTCATAACATTGTTAAAACCATTTAAAGGTTTCTGGAGGCCAATTGCAGTTTTTGAATTTAAAACTGCATCATCCGCATCCGGACTGATTGGGAGGTGATATTAGGGGTATCATCATTACATATGCTCAGGGTTTTGTTTAAAGAAACGGCAGAGAATGATAATAAAAAATGTGCCATCATACAGCCCTGCCTGACTGCTCTGGTTACCTTTATACATTGTGTACAATCGCCTTGTTGCGTATAACGGACCATGGCGGTAGTATCCCAGTTTAACAGCCTAATGAGGTACAACAATGGTGAGTCTACCCCTGCTGACTCCAAGCCCACAACTTTCCTCTATCTACCCGATCAAAGGCACAGGAGAGGTCCATAAATGCCATATGTAATGAACCTCTCCTGGCCTTGATGTATTTTCCCATAATGTGGGATAAGTTAAGAGCTTGCTCAATGGTCCCCAACCATGGACGGGAACCATATTGAGCCTCTGAAAATAAGGAATTCATTTCTGCCCATACTTTCAGTTTTACCAAGATAACCCATCCTAAAGTGTTTACTGTGGCATCTAACTAAGAAATTGGGTGATAACACGTGGGACAATTCCTGTTTACTTTCTTGAATACTGGTACTACAGTGGAGTCCCTCCAGGTGGTAATTGGAGCCCCCTTCACAACTGCTTTAAAGACATTAGTCACTAATGGGCCCCAGAACTCCAGTTTCAATTTTAACATGTCAACAGGGTCTCCATCAAGACCTGGGGCCATGCCAGGGACAGTGTTCTGGATAGTTTTGGTAACTGTGGTTAGATCAATAAATTCACTTAGCCAGGAGTCATCAAAAAAGAGTGGATCGATTTCTGGTTCCATGTGGGATTCATTAAGTTGATCATTAGGGTCAAAGGTTTTGGAGATGTGAGTTACCCACTTCTGTTCTAAAACATGGCATTCAATTCCATTTACGGGAGCCTCTGTAAAAAAGGGTTGGTTTATAAACTCCCAGATCCTGCTGTGTTTCAGATGGGCAGCTTAATCTAGGTCTCCCAATGCTTTATCTCTAGTTTCAATTTTCCTAATTTCTAGTGCTTTTTTGCAGCTTTTTCTGGCTCATCTTACTGCCTCACTGTTGCAAAAGGATTATGTTGGTGGCTTTTTTGAGGGCTTTTAACCCTTTCGCTGCTGGGCCTTCTCCCCCCCCCCCCCCCCCCCCTGCTAAGCCTTTATTTGGCTATTTGGGTAGGTTGCGCTTAGGCCCCTGTACCTTTTTGACCACATAAGGTATCCACACCAAATTTACGTCCTTTTCTTCCAAAATCATGAGTATTTTAAAGGTACCCAGGGTTTGTGGATTTCCTTGGAGGGGACCCAGAAATTAGCCACAATACAGCTAAGTCTTGTTTTTTTGGGACAATTGGGGGAAAAGTGCTGCAGAAGAAAGCGTCTGTTTTTTCCCTGCAAACGGTATGAACAAAGGGTTTGTGATGCTGAAATCACAATCTTCTCAGCTTTCAGGGACAGGCAGAATTTTGTCAGAAAACCAACATTTTCTACACAGTTTTGGCATTTTACTGGGACATAGCCTATTTTTGCTACTTTTTGTGCTTTCAACCTCCTTCCAGTTAGTGGTAAAAATGGGTGTGAAAGCAATGATGGATCACAGAGGGCTATACATTTCTGAGAAGTAGAGAAAATTCTGAATTCAGCAAAGGGTCATTTGTGTAGAACCTTTTAGAGTTTTTTTATAGACACTAACAGTTGAAAATAATAAATTAAAAAAATGGGTTGAAAAAAACAGCCATTTGTGCCAATGTTTTCACCTGAAACTTATTCTAAGTATGACAGATTTTTTAAAGTAATATATATCATTACATCCACTGTACCGGTCTGGTTATGGGGATATATAGGACTTGTAGGTTCACCAAGGAACCCAGGGCCAATAATTGAGCTGTCTCTTGCAATGGTTTTTCATTGTGTACTAGGTATATAGCTATTCATTTGGTAAAACATAAAGAGTGAAAAATAGGTATCAAGGACACCTATGTACTTCTGAAATGGGAACAAAATATACAGTTTAGAAGCAAAAGTTATTTGCACATCTCCGAAATTGTGGATACCCATACTAGCATGTGAATTATACAACATTCTTTTTTACACATTATCTTACATTTGGAAGGCAGAAATGCATAGAAATTCAACAGGTAATAACGGTTGTTCTACAATTCTGTATTCCCTAGGTCTCACGATAAAAATGGTACCTCATCTGTGTTGGTAGGCCTAGTGCCTATGACAGGAAATGGCCAGAAAAGCAACATGAACATATACATTTTTCTAGTGAAAACTGGCCCTTTTTTGCAAAGTGCCTAGTTGTAGATTTTGGACCCCAGCTCAGCCGGCACCTGGGGAAACCTACCAAACCTGTACATTTTTTAAAACTAGACATCCAGGGAAATTCAGTATGGGGTGGCTTGTGTCCTTTTCACCAGGTTCTGTTACCCAGAATGCCTTGCAAACCTTAAACTTTGTAAAAGAACCATTTTCACGAAGGGATGAAAGATGTAGCCGAGTGGATGTCGACCAGCCGCCTGAAACTGAACTCAGACAAGACGGAAGCCCTCATCCTGGGCTCCTCGCCCTCCGCCTGGGACGACTCCTGATGGCCCCCCGCCTTGGGCACCGCACCCAAACCGACGGACCACGCACGCAACCTGGGCTTTATCCTGGACTCCTCCCTCTCCATGACCAGACAAGTCAACGCCGTCTCCGCGTCCTGTTTCAACATCCTGCGCATGCTACGAAAGATTTTCCGGTGGATCCCCACCGAGACCAGGAAGACGGTCACCCAGGCCCTCGTCACCAGCCGACTGGACTACGGCAACGCCCTCTACGCCGCAACCACCGCCAAGCTCCAGAAAAGACTCCAGCGGATCCAGAACGCCTCAGCCAGACTCATCCTCGACATCCCCCGACGCAGCCACATCTCCGGACACCTGAGAGACCTGCACTGGCTTCCTGTCAACAAAAGAATCACATTCCGTCTCCTCACCCACGCACACAAAGCCCTACACGACCAAGGCCCGAGCTACCTCAACAACCGCCTCAACTTCTACGTTCCCAAACGCCACCTCCGATCGACCAACCACGCCCTCGCCGCCGTCCCCCGCATCTGAAGAGCGACAACAGGAGGAAGGTCCTTCTCCTACCTGGCCGCCAAGACCTGGAACACCCTCCCTACCGACCTCCGCCTGACCCAAGATCACCTCTCCTTCAGGAAGAAGCTCAAGACCTGGCTGTTCGAGCAGTAGCGCCCCCCCCCCCCCCCCAAGCGCCTTGAGACCCTCTGGGTGAGTAGTGCGCTCTATAAATGCCATGATTGATTGATTGATTGATTTCTTCACATTTCTGTGATGGAAAGTTCTGGAATCTGCGTGGATCCACACACTTCTACCCACTCTGCATTCTTTAAAGTGTCTTGATAAAAATGGTACCTCACTTGTGTGGGTAGGCATAGTTCCCACGACAGGAAACAGCCTAAAACAAAACGGGGACCCATCACATTTTTCCACAGAAAACAGACCTTTTTTTGCAATATGCCTTGTTGTGGATTGTGAACCCTACCTCAGCCGGCACCTAGAGAAACCTAGCAAACCTATACATTTTTGAAAACTAAACACCCAGGGGAATACAGGATGGGGTGGCTTGTGTGGCTCTCACCAGGTTCTGTTACCCAGAATCTCTTGCAAACCTCACACTTTGTTAAACATAAGTTCTGGAATCTGTGTGGATCCACAAACTTCCACCCATCCTGCATTCCCCAAATTCTCCTGATAAAAATGAAACCTCACTTGTTTGGGTGGGCCAAGTGTCTGCCGCAGGGAAGGGACCAAAACATATTATGGAAACATCAAAATTACCTACCAAACCCACACATTCCTGAAAACTAGACACCTTGGGGAGTCCAGGGAGGTATGGCTTGTGTGGATCCCCCAAAGTTTTCCTACCCAAAATCCCCAGCAAACTTCAAATTTGGCTGACAAATCAAATTTTCCTCACATTTCTGGCTGGGATCACATTGCCGGAACCAATGTCCTACAAGACAGCCTTCCCCTCAGTCTCCTGAGTAAAATGATACCTCACTTGTGCGGGTGGGCAAAGGGCCTGCGACTGGGAAGGGCCAAAAACATAGGGATTGAGGGGATAGCACAGCTCATTCTAAGCACTGGTAGTTTTGCGATCGATAATTTTGAAGTCACCACAGTACTTTTGGGGTGTTTCCTGTCGCTGTCACTAGGCCTACCCACATGTATGAGGTACCATTTTTATCGGGAGACCTGGTGAACGCTGGGTGATAGGAAATTTGTAGCGGTCCGGTGATCCTACAACTTTTCCACACAGCAAAGTGAGGCAACATTTTTTTTAGCTAAATTTGTGGTCTCAGGGGATTCTCGGTAGGAAAATGTTGGGAGCTCCACGCAAGCCGCACCGCCCTGGACTACCCTAAGTGTCTAGTTTTCAGAAATGTCTGGGTTTGGTAGGTCTCCCTAGATGGCTGCTGAGCCCGGGACCAAAAACGCAGGTGACCCCCTTGAAAAATCAGGTTGTTTTGTGATAGATATGTGGACAACTGTGTTTTTGGTCCTGGGCTTGCAGAAATCTAGGGGAACCTAAAAAACCCAGACATTTCTGAAAAGTAGACAACCGTGGGGGTCCAGGAATGTGTGGCTTGCGTTGATCCTTCAAATGTTTCCTTCCCAGAATCCATTGCAAACCTCAAAATGAGCTAAATAGTCACATTTCCCTCTAATATCTACGTGGGAAAGCTGTCTGATCACTGTACGGCACAAATTTACTAACACTCAACATTCACCTCAGTCTCCCGATAAAAATGACTCCTTAGATGGGCCAAGTGACTAGGACATGGGAGGGCCAAAAACGTGTAGAAATTGAGGTGGGCCTAAAGCGGATCCAAAAAAGCATTTTGTTTATATGTTTTTAGGCTGACGCTAATCTGGGCGCCCACACAAGTGAGGTATCATTTTTCTAAGCAAACCAAGGGGAACACTTAGTGGCAGGAAATTTATGGCTGCACGGTGAACCTACAACCTACCCACACAGAAATGTGAGGAAAATATGACTTTGTAAGTAAATTGGGGATTCTGGATAAGAAAACGCTGGAGGATCCATGCAAGCCACACCGTCAGCTAAGAGTCAGTACATGCACATCACCATCCATGTACACCACCAGCCAAGCGCCATCCACGCACACCGCCAGCCAAGCGCTATCCTCGCACTCCGCCAGCCAAGCGACATTCCTGCACACCGCCAGCCAAGCACCATCTATGCACACCGTCAGCCAAGCACCACCCCACACACACTACCAGGCAAGCACCAATCTGCACACACCATCATCAAACATGAGTCCACACACACCATTAGCCAAGTGCAAGCCCACACACACTGCCAGCAAAATGCCAGCCAAAGGTCAGTACTCGCAGACCCTCACCCAAACTCCAGTTCACACACACAAACTCTCCCTGGTTTCTAGTGGTTTTCGGGCCCCCGCTTGGGGGTAGATGAGACTAAGACTATCACTGAAACAGCCAAAATGTGTGCCTAAAAGAAGGGGAGTGACTGTGCCTATGGTGCTTCTCCCTGACAAGCCCATAAACATATCCCTGGTTCCTAGTGGGCCCTCTGTCCCCCCTGGAGGGGCAGATAAAGGTTTTTTGCCCGATCTGCCTTCTGGGGGCAGAAATACTTTTTTCGGGTGTTGGGGCATTAGCATGCCCATTCTCAGCAGCCCTCACCTCTACGTATAAAAAAACAACATCATCCCTGGTGCCTAGTGGGCTTTCTGCCCCCACCCGGGAGTAGATTAAGGTCTATTACCTTCCTCTGCCTCCCAGGGGAGGCAGAAAGACTTTGGCAATTGTTTTGGGGGTGGAGGCATTGGAGTGACCATTTTGGGGAGCCCTGACACCTTCATATGAAGAAAAAAGAGTCTGTGGTGCCTTGTGCGCTTTCTGTCCCCCCTGGGGGGTAAATCATGGGCTATTACACCCATCTGCCTCCTGGGGGGGGCAGAAATACTGTGGAATGTTTTTGGGGGTGGGGGCATTGGCATGCAACATTTTTGGCAGCCCCCACCCCCTATATTCATAAAAAACTGGCGCCTAGTGTGCTTTCTGCCCCCCGGGGGCAGATTGGGGGCATTACCCACTCCGCCTCCCGGGGGAGGGCGCAGAAAGACTTTGGAATTTGGGGGGGTGGGGACATTGGCATACCCATTTTGGGCAGCCCCCACCCTTATAAACGTAAAAACAAAAATCCTTGGTTCCTTGTGGGCTTTCTGCCCCCCGGGGGCTACATTGGAGGCTATTGCCCCCATCTGCTTCCCAGGAGGGGGCAGAAAGACTGAATGTGCCCAAAATAATGGGGGGGAGCAAAAGCCCTTGCCCAAGGGGCTGCCCCCCTCCCTGGTGCCTAGTGGGTGGATCCCTGCTTGGGGATCGCCCACCTGATGCAATATCCAAGTAGGGATCCACATGGGAGGGAGATTCTCCCCTTTCCAATGATACCTCTCCTGTCTGCCTCAGTGCTCATGGGGCGAAGATAGCCCCCTGAGCACCGAGGTAGTGAAACTGAAACTGAGTTTTAGTTTCTCTGAAATGATGTCAGCACGACGTGCGCGCCAATCATCTTTTCAGAGAAATGAACAGAACACCCTCAGGAGTTGAGGAAGCTCTTCCCCAGCTCCCGAAGGTGTTTTGACCGAAAACAAAATCCCTCTGGTGCCCGCACCAGGGGAATTTCCCGTGCCATGTGCGCAAAAGGCCGGGAGCGTCCGATGCACATGAGCACTGGTGAGTTGGACAGCTCCCGACTGTCCGACATACCGAAGGGGTTAAGGCTGAAGTACAGTCTGAATTGAACCAAGGGTGCTGTTTGTGATCCTTTGGTGGCCTGGTGTATGTTAGCAGTCGGGTAGCTGTATTACATAATAATGTGTAGCTATCTCGGATCTTACTAGGATCACCATCAGGAGAGAAACATTGAGAAATCTCCTGGCTAGCTTCTGTCACTATGGGCCAGATGTAGGTAGCCCAATACCGGTCGGAAACGGCTGAAAATACCGATTTTCGGCCGTTTCCGACCGGTATTGGGCTATGGAAATGTAGGGGCTCAAAAAAACATACAGATTCGGTAATTTTACCGAATCGAAAATTTTACTGAATCGGTAAAATTACAGAATCGGTAAATGTACTGATTCTGTAAATTTTACAGATTCGGGAAATTTACCACTCGATAAAATTACCGAATCTGTAATTTCAGATGTAGGTAGCACTTTGAACAGTGCTTCAGGCCTTTCAGGATTCGGTATTTACCATGTAATACAATTGTATGGTAAATACCGAATCCCTGTGTACATGCACATCTGTGCATGTACACCTGTGCCATGTGGCACACAGACATGCCCTAAGGGCATGTATGTGTGCCACATGGCGCACAAGCCAGTTACAGGGGTGCAGCAGGGTGTCAAAGTGACACCCTGTCCCCCTTGGCAATTCAGTATTTTTACCGATTCGGTAAATACCGAATCGGTATTTGCTATTGAATCCTATGGTCTTCAAGGCCCATAGGAATCAATGGCAAATACCGATTCTGTAATTACAGAATCGGTAAATACCAAATCTTACTGAATCGGTAAAAATTACCGATTTTTTATCTACATCTAATTTACCGATTCATAAATACCGATTCGGTAAAATTCGGTATTTATGAATCGGTAAATTAGATTTACCTACATCTGGCCCTAAGTCTTCAAAGAATTGGCATGGGTCGATGCAATCCCATTTTATCCGTATTCCTTGGTTAACTGAAAAATAAACCAGGAGGTTTAGTGCATCACTAGAGCCCAGAAGCTACTGGATATCAAAACTTAGAATAATCGGGTTGTGGTCATTTTATGGGAGGGGGCGCACCTCATGATTTAATAGTTTCTGGGTAAGATCTTTAGAAATTAGAGCAAAATCAATCATGCTGCCCTTGCCTCTGCCTACGAATGTGGGCACATGGAAGATGTTTTGACTATTAAAATCAGATGAAAAGATATATTTTAAAGAATAATTTTGTTTAGTGCATCCCCATATGCTGTGTGTGTAAAGTGATTTACATGTTCCCTTTCACCGTCGACTAATCCACATTTACAATTATTTCTGAAAATACATTGCTTGATATTAAAATCACCAACTTACATGATTGGTTTATAGCATCCCTTACGCCTTGAATGGCTTTACCATATTTCCCCAGGTTACTCTATTATGCCCATAGGTTGCACTGAGAAACAATTAAAATAAATGTTTACCAAAATAACATTAACTAAATCAGATGAAAAGATATGTAAAATCAAATGCCATGGATTAACCTGTAGTACTTTAATGGTAAGGTTCTCAAATGTTATCAATATGAAGACAACCAGACCCCCTTGTCCCCTCCCTGCTGGTGAAGGAATTGCTGGTGAATAATACGATTTAAAACCATCAAGGAGCACGTGTTCAGTAGCCCAAGTCTCCGGACAACATAATATATCAAATGTACATATAAGGGCTACACAATCCCTACTGGTCAGCTTCTGTTGAATCCCAGAGCTATTCCATGATATGACTTGCAACCTCTGTCCCTGCCTTCTTTTAGCTGTGGTAGTAGTTTGATTTAACATGTGCCTTAAGAAGGGCTCACAAGTCTTATTTTCGACCTGGCGGTTATGAACTCCCTCTATTGCAGCTGTGTCAGGTAGTCAATTGTTTACCTTGACGCTGGAGAGTGCTTCAAGCGATTAGACAGAGCTATAGATGGGCCATGGTCATGACCTAAATCAGGCACACATTGATGCTAGGGGGCAATAAATGTACCCTTGTGGATCTGCCCTGACATGTTTGGTGAGAGGTATAAAAGAATTCAGGCAGGCCAACAGATGATGCACCAACCCCGGGTCTCTAAAATTCAGGACAACAGAGTCCCCTTGTGTGGTCTTTCTTGAGGGACCAACCCAGTTCACTCCACTAGCCATATTAATTTTGTCCACCAGATCAAAATTGCAGCCAACATTGATCCTACACCAATTTGCGGCTTTGTTTTTAAGGCGTTGGCAGTCCTCAAAAGACCCCTCAGCTAGGGGTGTAACCCTTCTAAAATAATAGTGCATGGCATACTTTCTGGTGGGAGATGTAATTTCAATAAACGTCTATCGGGAACTGTGTGTACTGCCTTCTGGGGGATGTGCGTGAAGGCATAGATCGATGAGTACCCTCTACTGCGTTGACTTGCATAGGTAACTCCCAAGCTATGGGGCCTGCAGCATGGGTGCTCAGGGTTTTATTCTGAGGAGTGTTTCTGTCTCTGTTACTCTTGGTAATTGTTTGCGATTTTGAACAGGCCAATACTTAGTCTACTCCTTTTGGGGCCGCCGTTAGGGCCTGAATATTATCTTCTAGGCACTTCATCTGACCCATTTTTCCCTCCCGGAAGGTTGATAGCATCTTTTCCACTGCAGCGATATCCAACTTGCAACATTTTTTCGAAGAATTATTTGTATTACTTCTCACAAGGATGGCTGACTGCTAATTGAGAATTGGACCAAAGGCTGCCCGACACTTTCCCTCCGCCCCTCTTCCTTTTCGAAGGAGGCCTTTTTTTGGGAGGGAAGAATTTGGCGAATCTGTAGTGATCTCATTCACATCGCTATGAGAAACGCATGGGTTCTTTGATTTCCGCTTGTTTTGCTTTTTAGAAGACTTGCTGATGGATAGGCATGGTTGGTCTGTGGACTGAGCGATAGTGGCATCTTTTTGCATATTTGAGGGGACTGGAGAAATGCCAGCTAGGGCGAAGTTACATGTGCTAGATCGACAATTTGCCTTTGGTCAGCTTCAATCTGATTCTCAACCAGATTGATTTCATATGACAAGGCCCCCATAGTCAACATGAGGAACATGGTGATGGAGGGGGTTGATCCCAGAGTCTTCCCGCTCCCATTAGCCATTTAGAATAAGTGTATCCCTCAGAGCCCACTCAATCAGTCAATCAGTCAATAGACCTCATCTAAATCAGGAAAAGAAGAAAGAACTCCACAGTGCAATGACAGCAACAGTAACAGCACAAACAACAGCAACAGTGACCACAACTTACCAGTTACCTTCTCCCCCTGGTCTTGCTTTAACCGCTGCCTCCACGCACGAGTCAAAGGGATATTGCATAGAGTCAACAATGGCCATCAAAGCCACAAAGTGAAATAACTCCGGTTGGTGGCACCAAATTCAGCTGGTAGTTAGGCTGCCTGTGAGTCATTAATTCAGCTTGCATACTAACCGTTTGACTGACACAACACAATATCAGCAAGACAATTCAATGTGTAATATGTATTGTAAAAAGGCTAATGGTATACAGTTTACTCAAAATTAATATAATTACTATTCACATTACAACTTACAGAGTATTACCGTAAGTGCATGTTTCTCTCAATATTTCAGAATGTTTTACTGACATGGATGAGGAATATGTTTTAGAGCTCAAAGAAAAATGTGTCCCCATTTTAGCCCTCTAGATGACTAACCATAATTTCTATGACAAAATGAACCCTTTTATTGTGTTAACTTCTAAAGGAAATGCTAACAGTTTTACCGCTTTGAATAAATCAAGATGGCATTTAGGTGTACCACACATTTGTCATTAATGCAGAATGTTAGTGCTCTAGTTTTTTAATAGAACACTGTGGTGAAGTACAGTAGAAATGACAATCTGCTGCTGTTGGAAGTACAAGTTTTACTCAGAATATCAGACTTTATTCGCTCATCACTGAGGCCAGTAGTGTTAATTTGTAGGAAATGTGCTCTCATTTTAGCTGGAGAACCTTTCCTAACCTCTGAAAAAATCATGAAAGATTTTACTCTCAAACACGGTTCGTTGAATTCCACAGATAGTCAATTTTTTTCATGGGGTAAAATAACCTGAGAACTCACCAGAATTCTTAAAATAAGTAGAACATGACCAACACATGATTTATATTGTGACAAGAAAAGAACCATTGCCTTGTTCAGTGACGTGGTCTGAAGAGAGCTGTCACCTTATTGGTACTGCTCCCGACCACCGCATGCCAGATGGGAGCTGTGGAGATGACTGAGGGCCGTCGCTCTGGTGCATCACTGTGACGAGAGAAAGGCCGTTGCCATGTGCAGGGCAGTGACCTAAACGCATCACTATGATGAGAGAAGGGCTGTCACCATGTGCAGTGCAGTGGCCTTCACAGGGCTCTGGAACATCAGTTTTGAGATTGCTTGCATTTCCATCTAGAGGGAACGTGGACTGGCAGTTCGGGTGGACTGTTCCTATAGAACAAGACAAGGACTGATTTGCATAAGGCGGATCTCTGTCTAGAATGACATAGTGGGCAAAAAACAATGGTCTGGAATGCAGTGGCTGAGATTAATTCAAGCATTCTTTCTATCATCTTGTTGTGTTTGCAGGGTGAAGTGAACATTACATGGCATAGTTTGCCATGTAAGTTTGGGAACACATCCAAACGTGTTTGTTTGTGGGCATTCACAAACTCCAATCAAACCCCTTCTCACCCTCTAAATAGTCAGAAAGTTTACTACAGACAATAGCTGCAGTAACTTCCTATTCCAGGATGAGGAGAAGAATGGCTCACGCTCAAATTTAGTGGGGTTTAATGAAAGGAAATTCTCAACAGGGGCAAATAAATTCACTTCAGAAAAAGAAACTCTTGCTGAAATGCAAGCTACGTTGATGTCCACACAGGGGGACTAGGAGCCGGAGGTAGATTCTGTGATGCAGTTTTGCACGAGAACTTTGGCAATCAGGCGGAGATTTAAATCTCTGCCTATACTTTACTTTTTTAATGAAACAGGACCTACCTGTCTCACTAGAAGGCACAAGACGAAATGTATTTGTGATTGTTTTTCTGAGTACCTGTCAGACCTGGCATCCTTGGCCTGGTTTTCCCCTAACCTTTTGCCTTTCAGACTTCCTGGTTTTGCTGACTTCAATTTCACTGGCCTTAGGAGTCTGCAAACGTTACCCCTGCTAACTAGTGCTAAAGTGCTTGTTGCTTAAAACATGGTAACATTGGTGTATACCCAATTGGCATATTTAATTTACTTATAAATCCCTAGCAACGTGTACTACATATGCCCAGGACCTGTAATCTAAATGTTACTAGTGGGCCTGCAGCACTAATTGTGCCACCCACCTAAGTAGCACTTTCAACCTGTCTCAGGCCTGTCATTGCAGCCTGTGTGTGATCAGTTTTAAACTATCATTTCAACCTGGTAAGTAAACTTTTTTTTTCTAGGCCCAAACCTTCTTTTTTAATAAATATATATCATCCCTAGGGTAGCCCTGGACAGCCCCAAGGGCATAGTGCAGTTAATTATCTGTAGCCACACAAATGGACGCATACCCTCTGTAGCTAGTCTGGACCCCCGGGAAGGGAAGGCAAGGCAACTGTGAACCAAAAAGGCATGTCTCTAGGAGCTTCTACCCACTTCAAAGGCACACCTGTACATAAAAGAAATACCTCAGACACCAATTCTTCAGTACACTTCTGGACCTGTGGATACCCTGCCAGGAAGAAGGACTGCTGTGCTGCTACAAGGACTGCAAATTTGCTGGACAGCTGCTCTAAAGAAGAACTGGACTTGCAACTTCATTTTGAACCCAGAACCCCAGAGTGACTCAAAGGGCTGGTCTGCTGGTCTCTTAATCTGAGCCTCAGGGACATAAATGGCAACCCAACAAGCTACTGGACCTAGCTGCAGCATGGTATTTCAGCTAAACATACGCACGTAAGTACGTTCCACCACTCTACGTGTCCTTCCATGGGCATCATTGTAGCGCATTTCACCCGCTGTAGTAGGATTACGTATGGGACTCAGGAGCCAGGGCCGGTTTGGGTACGCCGAGTCGCCTATGTAGGGGGATGACAGACACAAATATCACAACCAGAATTGGTGGGTACCCCATGCCACACAGAAATCACAAATGTCCCCACAGCATACTCACCAACAAGCCATGCGTGTCCTGGGCGCAGATTAGCCATGATGTGGGAGTCATGTGCGGAGCCTGGGAATCTTGCACACACATGGGAGATGATGTTGTCGGCCAGGCACACCACCTGCACGTTCAGCGAATGAAAGTGCTTCCTATTCCTATATACCGGCTCACGTGCCCGAGGTGGAATCAGAGCGATATGTGTGCCATCAATGGTACCCACTACGTGTGGTATCTGGCCCAGTGCATAGAAGTCTGCTTTGACTGCTGCCAACTCTGCTGGCCGTGGGAAATGGATGTAGTCATCCTTGTACAGCATCATGGCTTTTAGAACATCCCGAAGTACCATGCTGAACATGGACTGTGACATCCCGCCGGCATGTCCAACTGTGTACTGAAAGGTGCCAGTAGCAAAAAAGTGTAGTGCCGCCATCACCTTAGCTGTGGGTGTAATGGAACCAGGATACGTCCTTCGTGGCTGCAGATGAGGAGACAATTGGGCTACAAGCTCCATCAATCTACGTCGATCTAGCCGGAATTTCCTGATCACCTCCTTGTCAACCATATCCTCCAGCACAGTGTATGGGCGATGGACATTGGGAGCCCTCCTGTGTGGGAGTAGACGTGATATAAGTCAACTTACAAACAACGCATGGCTGTGCAACTCCATCACATGTAAGGCAACACTAGCAAGAAGATAAATGTTGTGGACAATAGTCATATGTGTGACATGTCAGAAAGTTACGACAATACGGAGTGCCCTATGAACAATGTGCTGCCACTAGCAACATGAAGTGCGTCAACTTGTACAATGCAACTTAGTCTCATGTCAACATTACTGCCAAGAAGACATGTTAGGACCCAATTTTGTAGAAGCCACATCACAGACACACATGCACGTGCAAACACAACACAATAATGCTACACACACTCCATGTCAACAATGGTGAGCATCCGCTCATTACATGCATGGTCAAACAGGCAACACACATACGCATACACAGAATGCATGTGGACCCCCACCATTGTTATTAGCACACATTAACTACACACTGACAACAGATTCAGAATGTGGCGAGACAGGCCTGATGTACTGTGTAGATGTGAAGTATTTGAAACGTGTGTAGGGAAATACAAGACGTCAACACATCGACATGCACATGTGTAGCACATTGTGTGCACATCAATGGGCATAGTATGAACACACATGACATAGTGCATGACATATTCAGTTTTGCCAGCACGGTCACAACCCTCATAACGCAAGTGCGAACTATACAGCACGGTGCAGCGGTCGAAATAATAACAACATTGGCGCCGCCATGGCGGTGCACAGCTTCCGCGATTTCCAAATGTGGCATACGCGCCCCGCGTTCACTCTTCCCATTGGCTGCCTGTGCACGGACCGTCACGGTCACACATCGTCAACCGCATGTTCAAGCTTCCGGGACGGATGCTTCTCTTGCAACAATGTTCAATCAGTGGCGCCACCATGGCTGTGCACGCCTTACGCGGGGGAGGTGCCGGCCAACACATCCTTCTGATGATGTCAATGGAGATGTCAGTTCATGACCCCCCTTACAGTCCCGTAGCATCATCCACCGTACACCGTCCGTGCCCGGCCCGGTCACCCACCACCGGGCCAGGCCGGTCACCCACCGCCGGGCCTGGCCGGTCACCCACCGCCGGGCCTGGCCGGTCACCCACCGCCGGGCCTGGCCAGTCACCCACCGCCGTGCCAGGCCGGTCACCCACCGCCGGGCCAACCCGGTCACCCACCGCCGTGCCAGGCCGGTCACCCACCACCGGGCCGGGCCGGTCACCCACCGCCGGGTCGGCCCGGTCACCCACCGTGGGTGTGGGTGACCGGGCCGGTGGTTGTGCACCGGGCCTGGCACGGCGGTGGGTGACCGGGTGTAGTTAACTTGTATAGATGAATCACGCAGGTGGAACTTGTACATGTTAGGTTCATTCGCAGCACAGAAATAAACAAGCTGATCACCATCTGGCCAGGCACCAACTGCCAGCATAACAATTCCTAAGTAGAATCATGACTTTAGGAACACACTAAAGTTCCACATAAGAAACAGAGAAAACAGACGGAATGGATAACGCTATTTACAACACCGGGCCGGCACGGCGGTGGCTGACCGGGCCGGCCCGCCGGTGGGTGACATGCCTGGCAGGGACGGTGTACGGTGTATGATGCAACGTGACTGTAAGGGGGGTCATGAACTGCCATCTCCATTGACATCATCAGAAGGAAGTGTTGGCCTGCACCTCCCCCGCGGAAGGCGTGCACCGCCATGGTGGCGCCACTGATTGAACATTGTTGCAAAAGATGCAACCGTCGCGGAAGTGCGCACTTGCGGTTGCCGATGTGTGTCCGTGGCGGCACGTGCACAGGCAGCCAATGGGAAGGGGTCACGCGGGGCGCGTATGCGCCATCGTCAATGGCGAAAACAGTGCACCGCCACACCAGGGCCTGTCATTGGGCCTTTTCGAATGAGGCATCCAGGGGGAACCAATAGCTGGCCACGTGTGCCACTGACATGGGCTCTGGTCCCTATATATGTGTGACTTTCAGAAGCACACATTCACTGCTTCGATCCAGGGCTGCTTGTGACCGTCAACTCGCCCTGCTGCTGCTGAGCTGACCTACGGCTGCTGCCTGTGACCATCACCTCGACCTGCTGCTGCTGAGCTGACCTACGGCTGCTGCCTGTGACCATCACCCCGCCCTGCTGCTGCTGAGCTGATCTACGGCTGCTGCCTGTGACCATCACCTTGACCTGCTGCTGCTGAGCTGACCTACGGCTGCTGCCTGTGACCATCACCTCGACCTGCTGCTGCTGAGCTGACCTACGGCTGCTGCCTGTGACCATCACCTCGACCTGCTGCTGCTGAGCTGACCTACGGCTGCTGCCTGTGGCCATCACCTCGACCTGCTGCTGCTGAGCTGACCTACGGCTGCTGCCTGTGACCAGCACCTCGACCTGCTGCTGCTGAGCTGACCTACGGCTGCTGCTGTTGGGCCACAGTCCAGGACCTTGCCATGGAGGGAGTGCGAGAGAGCCGGTCGCGTCCCTTCACCGCAGCGGAGCTGGATGTCCTTGTGGACGGTGTGCTCAGCCACTACCAACGGCTCTACGGTGCACCCGGACAGGTGGTAAGTACAGTGGTGTACATGTTGTTGGTCATGAGGTGTTCAGTGGCTCCTGTCTGCTGCAGGCCTACCGGTGTGCTGTGGGACCTTTACATGTGTAGTGCTGAGCATGGATGCATGTTGAATCGTGTTCCTGCGATGTTTGTGCATGTCATACTGTCCACTTACGTTACCCTCTTGTCTCCCATCATGGCAGGTAAAGCTGCACGTTCGCAAGGCCGTGTGGAGGACGATAGCACGTGATGTACGGGCAGTGGAGGGGTTCAATAGACGACACACACACTGCCACAAGCGCTGGGACGACATCTCCAGGCTTAGCAAGAATGTGGCGGAGATGACACTGGGGATGATTCCAAGATCTACACGTCTGGCCCGCCGCACCATGACCCCTATTATGCACCGTATCATTGCTGTGACGCATCCTGACCTGTCCGCCCAGCTGAGTGGGGAATCACAGCAAAGTAGCGGTAAGCAGATTGTATGTGTATGTTACTTGGGCCTGCAATGCATGTATTGCTGCTCGGACACAGTAGTGGCTTCCGTGGTGCGTATGCTTAGCTGAAATACCATGCTGGTGCCATTAGCGGAGTAGGCGTTGGCATCCATGTCCGCCAGGTGGACAGCCCACTTGCTTGGTAGTTTAAGGGTTCCAGGACATGCCGTTGAGGTCTGTGGTCCCATGGCATGACATGTGTGCAGATAGTAGGGGTGGGACGTGTGCAGGATGTGTGCTACATGTACAATGTATGTAATTGAATTCTAGATCTGTTGTCCTTCAGTACGTGTGTGTGGCACTTACTCACACCGCGTTTCTCTCTATTTCAGTTTTGGCAGAGGGCACTGACCCGCAGACGACGGAGATAAGTGGTGGCAATGCTTCCGAATCAGAGGTCGCACACACGCAGACTGACACTGAAGAGGGCAGCCCCGGAGAGGGGGACAGGACCGTCCCTGAGGACTTGCATATGGAAACACCATCGCCCTCATCCTCAGAAAGTGTTGGTGAGTCAGCACTGTTGGCACAGACAGGGAGTGGGAAATCGACACCTTCAGTCGGGACACAGCACACAGGGCCCACACTGCCACCCACTGCAACATGTACTGCTTGTGCTCGCCAGAGGAGGGGGAGCAGAGTTGCCTTCGGTGCAGGAACCGCCGCCCCTGCCCCAGTGACACAAAGTGCACTTTGTGCAGAGGCAGTTGATCTGCTGCGACAGCTGTGTGTAGGGCAGACCAACATGATCAATGCATTCCAAGACCACGATAGGAAGTTGGGGCAGGTGGTGGCATTCATGGAGGGGATGCATGGCGATGTTGCTGGTCTCCACAGAACAGTTCAGTCATTGGCAAACACTGTGTCCTCAGCCATTGTATAGTCGCATAGACAGGGTGCTACTTCTGTACAACCATCCACACCACTTGATGTTACAGGGGAGAGTGAGTCTTCAGACCAGGCCTCTTATTCTGGTTATTACACTAGGAGCAGCCACAGGCAGCAAGGCAGGGCACGGAGGGCACAGACCCCATCCCATAAGCCTGTGATCTCTTTATCCGAAGACGACGTGTCCAACACTGGAGTTGATAGACATGATCATGGAGGGGTGTGTATGGAAATGGATTCACATGCTGCACAGCCATCCCCCACCAACGTGACTCCCAAGCCAAGGCCACCTCCCAAGAGCAGGGAGACTCCCAGGGACAAGGACAGTAGCAAGGAAAGGCCACCTCCCAAGAGCAGGGAGACTCCCAGGGACAAGGACAGTAGCAAGGAAAGGCCACCTCCCAAGAGCAGGGAGACTCCCAGGGACAAGGACAGTAGCAAGGAAAGGCCACCTCCCAAGAGCAGGGAGACTCCCAGGGACAAGGACAGTAGCAAGGAAAGGCCACCTCCCAAGAGCAGGGAGACTCCCAGGGACAAGGACAGTAGCAAGGAAAGGCCACCTCCCAAGAGCAGGGAGACTCCCAGGGACAAGGACAGTAGCAAGGACAGGCCACCTCCCAAGAGCAGGGAGACTCCCAGGGACAAGGACAGTAGCAAGGAAAGGCCACCTCCCAAGAGCAGGGACACTCCCAAGGACAAGGACAGTACCAAGGTGAGGGCACCTCCCAAGAGCAGGGTAGCTTCAAAGGAGAGGGACACTACAATGGACATGTCTGCACCCAGGGACAGGGCACCGGAAAGGGATCAGGGCCATTCCAGGGACATACCACCTCCGACGTCCAAGCCACATCCCATGGCCAAGGGTTCTCCCATGGACACGAGCACCATCAAGGACAGGCATATTTCACCCCTGGCTGCACTGAGGATGATGTTTAAGGAACGTACAACACATGTATCAGCGGTCGAGTCCCCCCATACCTCTACTCCCATCCACGGACCACTAAAGCAGAGGAAGGAGTACACTGTTGTTGCATCACCCATTACACATGATGCAGAGGGCCCACAGCAAACGGCAGTCAGGGTCCAGCACGTCCCCAGAGAGCAGACCACCACAAGCACATGATTCACCTTTGATGTCTGGTGATGCCACTCCACTTACCAGTCCAGGCATGTCCGGGGTACCCTTACGTTTCACAAAGAAACGGAGACACACACCAGTGAGACCTGAACACCCCACTGTCGCTCCAGTACAGCTGTCCCCAGCTCCCAGAGCCACCCTGCCTCCTGGCCCATACAGCCCTGTGGCTCACCATTTCAGTGGTCCTAGTGGCCCAGCTGCTGTTCACTCACATGTGTCAGGTGCAGGCATGGTATTTGTTGGTCAGTGTACAGGGACATGTCCGGCAAGTGTGTCTGGGTCTAGGGCTCATGTGTCAGTGAGTAGATCGGTGGCTGTGTCTCACACTCCTGGTGCTGGTGCTGGCGGTGTGTCTGGGTCCATGGCACATGTGTCAGTGAGTAGATTGGTGGCTGTGTCTCACACTCCTGGTGCTGGTGCTGGCGGTGTGTCTGGGTCTATGGCACATGTGTCAGTGAGTAGATCGGTGGCTGTGTCTCACACTCCTGTTGCTGGTGCTGGCGGTGTGTCTGGGTCTATGGCACATGTATCAGTCACCACAGCTGTGGCTGTGTCTCACACTCCTGTTTCTAGTGCTGGCGGTGTGTCTGGGTCTATGGCACATGTGTCAGTGAGTAGATCGGTGGCTGTGTCTCACACTCCTGGTGCTGGTGCTGGTGGTGTGTCTGGGTCTATGGCACATGTGTCAGTGAGTAGATCGGTGGCTGTGTCTCACACTCCTGGTGCTGGTGCTGGCGGTGTGTCTGGGTCTATGGCACATGTGTCAGTGAGTAGATCGGTGGCTGTGTCTCACACTCCTGTTGCTGGTGCTGGCGGTGTGTCCGAGGCGAGTTGTTCAAGCAGTCCACCAGATTCAGTGGTGTGAGGTCTAGTTGCCATCAGTCACATGTCATTTAAGTCTGTGTGTAGATTGACGAATGTAACCACCTATGTTTTGTTAATCTCCTTGTGACGGGTCGCTTGACACACGTTCTTGGCTAGCCAATGATGTACCTGCTCTGTTGGGCACAATGCCCTGTTGCTGTTCTGATACTGCATTCTGCCCTCTCACGTGCTGCCTCTGATGGACCTGCTCTGTTGGGTGCAATGCTCTGTTGCTGTTCTGATACTGCATTCTGCCCTCTCACGTGCTGCCTCTGATGTACCTGCTCTGTTGTCCACAATGCCCTGTTGCTGTTCTGATACTGCATTCTGCCCTCTCGTTTACTGCCAATGATGTACCTGCTCTGTTGGGCACAATGCCCTGTTGCTGTTCTGATACTGCATTCTGCCCTCTCGTTTACTGCCAATGATGTACCTGCTCTGTTGGGCACAATGCCCTGTTGCTGTTCTGATACTGCATTCTGCCCTCTCACGTGCTGCCTCTGATGTACCTGCTCTGTTGTCCACAATGCCCTGTTGCTGTTCTGATACGACATTCTGCCCTCTCGTTTACTGCCAATGATGTACCTGCTCTGTTGGGCACAATGCCCTGTTGCTGTTCTGATACTGCATTCTGCCCTCTCACGTGCTGCCAATGATGTACCTGTTCTGTTGTCCACAATGCCCTGTTGCTGTTCTGATACTGCATTCTGCCCTCTCACGTGCTGCCTCTGATGGACCTGCTCTGTTGGGCACAATGCCCTGTTGCTGTTCTGATACTGCATTCTGCCCTCTCACGTGCTGCCTCTGATGTACCTGCTCTGTTGTCCACAATGCCCTGTTGCTGTTCTGATACTGCATTCTGCCCTCTCGTTTACTGCCAATGATGTACCTGCTCTGTTGGGCACAATGCCCATGCTCTTGGATTTTCTGATATGCAACTATTATGTTGAATAAAGCTAATAAATCATGTTTTGTGGTTTGTCGCTGTCATTCCTGGTTGTGTACTTCAATTGTGTATATTTTGGTGCGTTCGTCAATGTATTTCCTGTGACATGACACTCCCCCTCCCAACGTCACAGCTCTGCCAGGTACTCCCCTTCCAACAGTGAATGGTGTGTAGCGTACCTGCGTCGTCGTCGATGATGGTCCATGACTTGCTGGTGCAGGATCGCGAAGAGTATCGGAAAAGCGTGTAGCACTGGGTCCATGTGGGCGAGCTGCTTGTGGTGGGTATCTCTGCAATGTGTTGTATCTTCGCTGTGGGGAATCCGCCGTGTTCAGGCAGGTTGTTTTTCCGCAGCGGTTTTATGTGTGTTTTCCGCCATCGTGATTTGTGGCACGGTCGGAGACGTCATTCCGTACGGCTGTGTCTCAGGATTGGTTACGTCCGCCGCGGGGTCGGGTGTAGTTCCGCGGCGGTGCGTTCTCTTCCGCCGCGTACGGAGTTTTCACCGTTTTTCCCATCCTAATATAGCGGTCGGACTGTCCACGGCAGGCGAACGGAAAAGGGCTTTTTCCGCCTACTCCAGGACGGCGGACGTCCTTCCGTCCGCCATCCTAATGAGCCCCTTAGTGTGGGATCTTTTTGTGTGGTGTTTTCACTGTTTTAATCTTTGAAGTGTTGCACAAATACTTTACATATTTAAGTTAAGCCTGACAGCTCTTTGCCAAGCTACCAGGGGGTTAAATACAGGTTAATATGGGGTTTGCCTGTCCTTACCCTGATAAGTATTGTGGTTGCTGCTTGACCAGGGCTCACATCCCAGTCAACCAGTAACCCAATTACTCACAGTACCCTGGTGAAATAACTAAATCTTTGAGCACAGCATTATGTGACCATGCACTTCTGTTAATAGTGAAACTAAAAACATCATGACTAGGAAAGAATTAGGCTATCCACCCTATTTGAATTACATTTAAGCATTTAAAATGTTGTTTCAGGCTGAAGAGTTCCTCAGTTCAAGAAATATGGAACTTACAATGGGAGAAAGCTGGCTTAAGGGATATAACTTCACACAAAGTAGGGAACTCATAACAGACTGTACAATCAGTGAAGTTTTATACTCTTAAATATGGGAAACATCCAAAACAACGCAGTCATTACAGCGCACTACCTTTACAACACAGCTGTTACAACGCAACTGCTTTTACATTGCTTGCCATTACAGTGCAGCTATTACAAAGCATTTCACTACAACGCATGCCATCACAACGCATACTATTACAACACATGTCATTACAACGCATTATAAGGTAAGTAATGGAGATTTTGTAAGTGTTAGGGTGGGTATGGGTTTTGGGGTACATGGGAATAGTAATTGTACCCCTACACTATCCAGCACTTTACCTACTGTTGCACTCACTGGAGTGGGAATAGTAATTTTTACCCCTATACTGTCCAACACTTACCCTACTTTGCCCTAAAAGTATTAGGCATTGTAATAGTATGCGTTGTAATGGTATGTGTTGTAATAGAATGTATTGTAAATGTAGTTACTAAAAATACATTGTAATGGCATGCGTTATAAAATCATGCGTGGTAATGGTAGCTGCGATGTAAAAACCACATTGTAAAACCATGCGTTGTAAATGTTTGCGTTGTAATGTCATATATTCCTTAAATGCTTCCCATTGCTATGTGTATAACTCACTGGTGAAGCATTCCACTCTGGTGGTGAGCTTGGTGAGGGTTCGTCATTCTCTGTGAATACATGAATGAATGGAAATTCGACAAGTAGTTTGGATTTTCCTTCTAGAAGTTTTCTACTTCTTCTATGTTTTTGTCTGTTTACAGAACTCTTACAAGCCTTTTAACATGTTTTATTCCCTCGTTTTTATGATAGCTAGCTGCGTTGTACCTGTTCTGCATGTGTGATTGAATCATGTGATGTTGCTTCTTTCTTTTAGTTGTTCATTATTTTAGGGGAGGTTAGGCTGTCCATGTTGTACCTGTATTGTGTTGTGAAACTCTAGATAAACGTTTCACTACACAAAAGACAAAACAATTTGTATTGCCAATGCTTGTTTCAAGGCATGACGCGAGTTAATTTTCTCAAAATGTATGAGTAGAGTTTACCTTTGGTTTAACATGTGAAACAAGCATATTTTGAGGTGAACTAGACAAGTCTGTGAACATTTGAAAAAAATAGACAAACATTGGTTCTATGTAAAATATAACACTTTCTGCCAACTCTGGCATTTTAGCCAATATAGCACTTTGCATTCTGTGATTTTGAGTCCATAATAAACTTCTTCAAAAGCAAAACTACAACAAACCACAATGCAAAAGGCTGTTTGCTGAAGAGTCAGGAATGTCTTAAAGTACCTTATGTCATAGTGCCACTTGGCAGACTCAAAATATAATTTTGCTTTAGAGTTTCTGCTTTTCTTTCTTGTAGACAATCACAGATCAAACCGTACAGTGCGTGGGTAAACTCATGAATGAATAGCATTTCGAAGGCAAAAATGAGCATATCCCTGCTAATGGGCAACACCATCACTCATTGAAAAACAGACATGTTAAAAGGGTGTTATTTACCAGACCGTTAAGAGCAGCAGATGGGCTAGTTTGAAGAGACCTAAAGGAATAAAATATGCTGGCACCGCTCTTTCCAATGGAAGTATGTTGTGACTTGGGCGGATCGTCTGCACCGCCATTGTGATGTGGCCTGCCTTGAACAAGTTCAGCACAAGCTGCTGGTGCTGTGCTTGAGGGCCGCCAGTGAAAGAAAAGGCACATTTTATTTCTCTTGCCACATAGTTCTCTCTTGGCCACATAGTCCTCCACCCAGATTTGCAGCCATGAAATAGTCCTATTATCCATCAGGCCTCATCAGTCTGAACAGGCTGGCAGAATAATGTGGAAGTGGGAAGTAATGGACACATTTACCTACACATTTGCAAATGTCCCATTCACCCATCTCTGAGTTCCCTCACCTGTTGTGTTGTGGGCCCTAGGCCCACATGCTAAGGAAGGACTGACGCAGGCACAGTATCTGTAGTCATTCAACTGGCCTCGAGCACGTGCACTCGGGCCCTTTTATTAGCAGGCTCACGTCACTCGTGACGCCTGTGAGGGATGCATGTGGGGTGCCAGTGTGCCCACTCCCATAGGGGAGTGGCTACTAACTCTGTGCGTGTCGAGACACTAGAACGTGTCTGGCAGGACACAACATCACCCCACTTAGAGGGTGCTGAAGGCCTCACTCTCAAAGTCTATAATGCAATGTGTGGATGAAGGTCTGCAGAAGATGAGAGCGACAGAAATATATAAAAAGAGTAGAGAAAGACAGAAAGAAAGAGCGAGAGATACTGTGCAATGCTAAGTTTAGAGAACGTGATGTCAAAGGCACATTTCATGGGCATTTGGCGACCCACTATTCGCTCCATCGCATGATGCCTTATGTCTTAAGCGCAAAAATCTGTTTCTATGCATGGACATCATTTAGGGGTCGCCAGAGGTCACAGCTGCGACCCCTGGCTTGAGTCTTGCTGCCCCTGGTACTCCTCTTACGACCCCTGGTCTCAAAGACAGTGCTACTGTGAAAAATTGTAGCTATTTTTCCACTTGAGCTATGGTCAGTTTCTGTTTTGGAAAGCAACTGGGTTTGATGGAAACATTGAACAGTTTACCTGAAAAAGTTAAACTGTTGCCATGTGTATGAACCTGCAGAAGTGTTTCCTGGCAACAAGCTCGCAGACCCCTCCGACCCCAACCAACATTAAGCATGATTGCGGGGGCTACTCTGTGCTCTGTAGGCTCACTGTACTGGTGCTACACTGCACAAGAAAAGTATCAGGCCTGAAATACATGCATGTGCATTGTATTTTAATGACAAGATGGCATAGCTACTTCTTCTACATTAAATTAGAAGGGGAGGTGCACAAGGTCCAAACTCCAGAGGCACACAGTGGCAGAGGAGTATTGCCCACTGCTCAAGAGGAAAACTAAAATAATAATAACATATCGTTATTATAATTTTAATTTTCCTATTGTAGTCAGTGGCTTATGGGTGGGGCTTGCCTGAGCAGAGGGAGGAGTTGTTTGCACTCCCTAAGTGATGCACAAGACTGCCTGGCTGGCCTTCTTGAGCTGCCCAAATATTCCTGCACACTTTGCGTCATTCCCATCAGGTTTTAAAGCACAGCCTGGTGAGGTACATGCCCAGCCTCCCATTCCTCATCTGAGTGCCACTCGGACAAATCACAACGCTGATTTGCAGCGTTGTGATTGATTCAAGGGTGCCTTAGAACCCGGGTTTTTCCTGTTGCTGGGACCGGAGACAGGAAGAAGAGGACGGAGAAGAGGCGGTGGCCAGCCGGCTGGCCACAGCAGGTAGTTTTTTAAAACTATTTTCGTGCCTCCGCCCACCCCTGCCCACCACCCGGGTCCGTTAGCATCCGTTACTGGAGGCACAGCTGAATTTTTTGATGGTGCTGGGCACATGATATTGAAAAAACATTCGACCTTAACTGCAGAGGAGCTCGAAGAATGCTACTATCCAGTGTTACCTAAAGGCAATCAGCAGAAATTTCAGACAGGGATTGAAAGACAAGCAGCAGGGAATAGTGACATTCTTTGCTACATATTAGTTGCTGTGTTGAGCAGCCAGTGATCTCCACAGTTGACATGAAAAGCACTTTAAAGCATTAAGTCAGTGCATTTAAATATGCCCAAAGAACTTCCAAGTAGCCCATGTCAAGTGTGAGATCATCACCATATGTGTCATTTTAGCCAATTATATTTTGCATTGAAACTAAAGGTTCCTGACTACAATATACTACAGTACAAGCCTTGTCTAAAGGTGTCACACATTATATGAGGCTAAAAGGCAGCTGTGTACTTTTCTCACCACTTTGTTTTGAATGCAGTGGCATAACGAAACTTGAGAGGCCCCCTTGCAAGGTACGTGGAGGGGCCCTCTCCAGACTCAATCAGGAGCTGTCCAGCCAGAGTACTGTGCTGAGGGTACCCTTGGAGCTTGAGGCACCCCCGGCATGGGGGGGTGGACTGAGAGAGCCTGTGTTATGCCACTGTTTGTATGCTTTAGTAATGCAAGTTGTATGGCACTCAAAAAAAGGAACAGAAACAAATTCCTAATCCCTTGATTGGGCACACTTTTAAACTCTGACCCCAAATTAAAATGCAGGTTTTGATGGAAAATGGATAGTGATCATTTATGCCCATTTATGGATATGCTACCACTATTTAAATGGAGGTTAAGCAGCAGTTCTGTCTTAGGGTCAGTGCTACTGCTGCACTGGGTGCCAAGCTGAAGGGAGCAAATTTTCACAGCAGGTTGAAGTGAAATAACAGCAGCCTACAGAGATCTTTGTGTTCCTGGAATTTTTCTGGGGATGATAACAATGCCATGATAACAGTGGTTGTTATAGCACTTGTTGGGGAAATCTGTGATTTGTCTACTTACCGATTTGACTAATGATAAAGTAGCATAGATGGTTAATGTTCCTGCTGTAAAGCACAAAGTGTAACATGCAGGTCGCAGACTTGTAATTTATATACCTAGCTCAATGGGTTACAGCTTTAACCAGGGATATCCTATTGTTACTAGGAGTTCGTAAATTACAATCCTTCTGATATAGCAAATTGAGCTACACCAAAGCTGTGCGTACAAATTACAAAACATGGGTTAGAAACGTAGGTGCATATGTATCATCCCACATTTTAACGCCTCGCAATTTGGGATTTTAACTGAATCACAATTTGTGTGTCGCAAAATGCGTTGCAACAAAAAAAATCGCAAAAAATGTGAATTGGTAAAATATGCAATTGCGATTACGCTATTTGCAAGTCACAAAAATTGCGATTACGCTATTTGCGAGTCCCAAAAATTGCGATTACGCTATTTGCGAGTCGCAAATTCTGATTCCCAGAATACTATTCACCATGATGATATCAGAACCAGGAAGTGGCCACACCCATGCAATTATCTGTGAACTGAGAGGGGGGAGCAGGAGGAAGAACACTGGAGAACAGCAATTGGGAACAGTTTCTGAGTTGGAAACTGTTACAGACATCAGCATGTCAAAGGAAACACCCCTGAAGGAGAGAAAAAGGCAGAAGAAGTTCTCAGAGAAGGAATTGGAACTGCTAATTGAAGAGGTGGTGAGGAGCCATGACAAATTATTTGGTAAACTGTCTCTGCACGTGCCAGAATCTGAAAAAAGGAAACTGTGGCTGGCAATGCAAACCAAAATTAATGCTGTCGGAGTTGCACACCGCAGCATTGGAGACCTGCGCAAAAGATGGTACAACTTGCGCAGTCGTGCAAAAGAAAGGATTGCGGAGAGGCTTGCAGAGGTTAAAAAAAACAGAGGTGGACCATCAACCTAAGCCAGCTCCACAGCCATGGAAGTCCGTGTGGAGTCCACCCGGCAGCCAGAGGCAGTAGTCAGAGTCAAAACAATTGATTCCTCTGCACCAGCCTGTACCTCCCAAGGTAAGATGCATGCAACTTGATTGCCACATTTCAGTTTTGCCAACAACCAGTGTAAATCAGATCAGGGGTGTGCAGGAAAAGGTAATCCAGTACATGTTTTACTTATGACACCCCAATGCATTATGGGAAGTGTAGTCAGCAAAAACACAAGGGAAGTCTGGTGTCTAGAAAAAATGATTATTTAAAAGCTGTTGCACGATGGAAGTCAGTCCACACACACACTGTAATTTATAAAATAATTTATTGTGCAGAAGTTTGTACAAAATGAGTAAACATGTCCTAACAGGAAATTAATAATGCACTGTTCTACATCATAGATACATGTGACCAAGATTCTGAGGATACTGATGACCATGCACCAGCAGAGAGTGAGTCCCACTCAGAAGAGGATATAGCTGTCTCACCTACACCCACCGCACCAGCGCCAAAAAAACGCAGGACCACTGTGGCCCCATTGCCAGTATTTGGTAATGAGGACGATGGACAACTGGTGCACACAATATAAGACAAAGTAGTAACATCCACATCCAGACCATGCGAGCAGCTGCATTGTGGGAACATATGAGCGCGGAGAAGCAGGGCATCAGCACTGTTGAGATCTGGCGCAGGCAATACATCCACATCGCATGATGGGCTCGAGAATGCCATGTTATGGGTACAGCGTCTGTAGGTAAAACACATGTGTTTAATGCAGGGAAACCTTACCACACCTGCATGCAAAGTGGGGGACATGTGTGACAGCATGAACAATCTTACTACTGCTGTGCTGGAAGGCAGCAGGGAGAACAGGGAAGATTTTAGAGAACTGACTGGAGTACTCAGGGAGCTATGGAGGATAAAGGAGGATCAGGTGTCCCATCGAAAGAGACACACACAATTACTTGGACATATGGATGGGTACACCAGGGCCACCACCCGTCTAAGTACTGCCACAGCACAACTATCACGCCGTGCAATAGCCATGCAGTTAGAGATGAGCCACTGCTGCAGAGATTTTGCCAGGGGACTGGTCCAAGTGACTAATGCTGTGGATCAGATGCAGACCAATGCTATTGCTGCCAGTAGTGTGATGGGGGTGGTGAAAGTAAGGATGCCTCCAGTCACAGTAGCAGCTTGGCACCAGTGCCAGACTCTAGAAGACGCAGCACTAGGAATACTGCGGGATCTGATACCTCACAAAGGGATGCGTCTGACCCCCCAGAATGGGCAATGGGAGTGAGAGGCTGCAGGAATTAGTGTGGCCATGTTCATAGCAAAGGTCATTGGTGAAGCAACCAATTACTACTCATGTCTGGATTGAAATTAAGTTCCATGACATACCATATTTTTGTTCGAAACATTGTAATAAGGCTATGCTAGTGTACATTAACACAACAGTTTAACTTGTGTTCAATAAATCTATTTCACAAAGTAATAGTCTTGTGTTGTGTGGCATTAGTAAGCACATCAAAAATAATTCTGTGTAATTTCTGCATGATGCGTCCTCCCTTCAACTACACTCGCTGCATTTCCGCCATGTTGTGGGCTGATGTTATCCTCTTCATCATCGGGGTCACTATCATATGTCTCAATAGGTATGCCTCTGGCAGTTGCTATATTGTGCAACATGGTACATGTGGCGTTGATCTTGCAACAGATGTCCGGCCTGTATTGCAAGGCACCCCCGGTTTTATGGATACACCTAAATCGGCTTTTGAGCAGCCCAAAGGTCCTCTCTACAACATTTTGTGTTGTCCTGTGTGCTGCATTGTAGTGGCGTTCGCTAGGTGTGCTTGGATGCAAGTATGGTGTCAGGATAAAGGGCCTCATTGCATATGCGCTGTCACCTGTTGAGAAAAAGTATTTGTATTACTCACTGTGATATTTCGCAATGAAATCTGGATATGCATGAGACATTGAACAATGTTTACCGAGCAGGAATCCTTCTCCAAATTCCCCTCCAAGTAGACGTGTATGAGTTGCGCTGTGGTGAAAGATGTAGGAACCATGCGTACTACCTGGGTATCTGGCCACAATGTCTGTGAACATGTTCTTAGCATTGCATATCACCTGGATGTTTAGCGAGTGAAAAGACTTTCGATTCCTGAAAATATACTCATTGGCTGAGGGAGGACATATGGCTACGTGTCCCATCTATGCAACGTATCACATGGGGGATGTTGGCTATCTGGTAAAAGTCCATTTTAGTTTGAAACAATTCCTGTGGGGTGGTTGGGAATCTGATGTGTTGGTGCATACGCAGCAACATGGCGTCCAGAAACACGTTGAAGAAACGCGATAGTGAACTTAGTGACACTCCGCCAGCTGTAGCTATTAATTCCTGGAAGCTATCAGAAGCTAGGAGGTGGAGGGAACACAGGACCTGCACATGGATGGGGATAGCATGAGTCCTGCAGGTTTGGTGCTGCAGTGTGGGACTAAATCAGCAATTAGGTAAAGTATCATTGCTGCATTCAATCCATACTTATCATATATTTCCCCATCGGTTTGCCCCAACAGAGTAATGCACACTCTGAAAATGCGCTCCTGTATCCTGCGTCTCCTCTGTGCCTCTGCTCTTAGCCTTAGGCCTCCTCGTCATGACATAAAGCGCAGCCATTCTGAAACATTCTGAGGCCTTCTGGGCCTGTTTAAATGCTTTACTGGTATTACCCACCTGTTCAGAGTGTTTTCCCCTAGTTAGATTCGGTGGTAAATTGCGCATGCAAAATAGCGATTCACAATTTTTTTGCAAATTGCGACTGATCATAACTTGCTTTGCGACCTCGCAAAATATAGTCGCAAATTGAGATTTGCTAATTTTGAGCTTCGCAATTTTGGTACTCGTTAATTGTGAAGTCGCTAATTTGATATTCGGTATATTTTGCGATTCCTTAAATATTTCTACATTTTGGTTTGATGCATTGCTATGTGCTATTTTGCGATCACAAACAGTCTTTTTTTGCGATTCACACTATTTGCGATGGGAAATTAGCTTATTGTTTTACTTTTCTCAATCTTTGGTTAATTCTAAGGCTGCTTAAAAGGGTTCCTTAGGTTAGTAATATACATTTATTAGTATGATACCCCCTTCATTGTGTTATGTTTCACATCCTGAGCTTATGGTGCAGATTTACAAACACGTTGTGCTTGGTTGGCATCACAATAGTGATGCACCTGGTGCAAAGTGCTGTTTTGAGGTTCGCTTTCCAGTGCAAATCCTAAATTGCATTGGGAAATAGCCCTAAAGTAACACAAAGTAGCACTATGCTATATTTTGCATTGGTGGTACATGTATATTGCTATGCACCCACCCATGGATTTTGATGCTAATCCCAATCCCTATCTACTAACTTTGGTAGAATGGAATTTACATAAAAAATGTAAGGAAATGGGGGGAGGAAGGTGTGCTAGTGGAAAAGCTTTGTTTTGCTTTTAGTGCTGGGGGCTGGCCCCCGATAACAAAAAGGGTCCCCCAGAGGTCTTAAACCGGCCTACTTTGGCGGCCCACAGGGGAAACACCAAGTGGGGGCTACAGCCAGTGCAACCCTGCACCTTGTAGCCCTCAATTGTCTTAAGTAACATTTCCCATACAGTGAATTATGATGTACGACTCACTGGTCTCTGTATAATATATTTGTGATATAAAGCGCTCTGGCATGCTTCATTGGGATGAGTAGCGTTATATAACACTTACAAACAAAAGAGTTATTGATGTCAGAGCTTGATTCGTAAAAGACTCAGATTGCAGAGGCTAGGGGCTAAAGAGGCTAGAGAAATGGACTCACGATGAGAGAACAGCATAAGGGAGCAAATGGATGGGCACATAGCCACAGCAGCAGAAGGACATAAATGGATTGGTGCATGGTAATGGCACTGCCTCTTTCATGCAGCCTATCTCTGGGCCCTCCTAAGGAAATACGATCAGAGTTGGCCTAAAACAGTAAGCTGGCTGGGTTATCGAAGGTCAAATGATAACACTACCTGTAATGTCATCAGGTCGCAGGTTTTGTAATGTCACTTTCTGCAAAATTACGTCAAAGGTCACATGATCGCAATTCCTATCATGTCACAAGATTCAAGGTGATGTTCTGTCACTTCCTATGATGTCACACAGGGGTCAAAGGCCATGTAAAGTCAGTTTTGCTACCCCTGGCATTTTGGTGAATCGATGTCCATGTGTCTATGCCATGTCACTCGATAAATCATGATCTCCTGTACACCATCAATACCAGTAGCTATACAAGCATCTTTTCCGTGAAAATTAAGTTATTGTGTTTTATTAATGACCAGTTGTACAATCATGCTGCTCGCCATATAAGCCGATGTTGTTGTGATCGGCATCAACTTGAAGAAAAAAGGATTAGCTACGATGTAGAAACATTTAATCATAGCGAAATAAGGGTAGCAATTAATAGTGTGTTAATAGATTTTTGTGTACAGATGTCCCATTTCTAGACATGCAGAATGCATTTAATACATCAGAAAAATCAAGGCCACCATCATGGTTCTCACAACATCTTTTTACGTAATTATTTCCTGAAACATGCTCTAATTGACGCATCCTCTTTGAAACATGAATAATAGCAGGAGCCATCTTTCCAGCAGTCCTGAATCACAAGTGCATGTAAAATGCAGCTCACGTCGTGTCCTAAACAAGCCCAAGTTTAGAACGCCCCCACTTGTTCCAACGTCGAATAATTGGAAAACGTATTTATATTTTTCCTTGAAAAGGTAAAGCGGACTGGTATTAAAAATGCAGCAGAAAGAACAGGTATTAATGATCCCTGAGAGGGAAGTAACCGCACATCCAATAATACAATCTTGCTAAGAAATATCAGTAATATGCGTGATAAATATACGTGAAGCAATATTGCCAAACGGGTGCTGGCTCAGCTTCAAAACACCTACTAGCTGGAGGTGCTAGCTGCACAATAAAGCAATATTATGCATACAACAAATTACAACAAACGAGGCTAACCGTGCGCTGGGAATTTTAATGTTTTGACACTAATGAAGGATATATGAAACCTCTACTGGTGATCTGATTGGAGTATTTTGAAGGGATTTGTTCTTCTTCATCATCCTCAGGGTGTAGAGACTTAACATATCAATTCTTGATAGTAAGAGACACCCTCCTACACATAAACAATCCTCCCCTGCACGTAGACACCCTTGCACTATGGTGCTTGCATTGGCGCTAAGTTGCTAAACTTAGCACCATCGCAGGGGGGAACGCAAGGCTGCACCACATTCTTGTAAATATGGTGCAGCCTTGCGTTTCAGAAGTGGAGGAGAGAGGCGTTAAGCCAGGAAGGCTAACGCTTCTCTCCTCCACTTCCTTGTACATATCCCCCTCAATGGGAACAAATGAATGTACTCATTCCAAATATTTTTATTTAGAGAGAATTGAAAAACAGTGCCCTTCGAGCTGAGGAGAATAAAAATAAATAAGATGCCAGCTGTTGATTATATTTTGTAGGACATGCCATTTGGATGTGCTATCTGTCTTGGCAGTCTAAGAGGCACATTAAAGCCAGTTGTCACATTAAAACTCTCAGAGAAAACGGAGCTGTTTATGAGGGTTCAAGCAGCAGAACTTGGCCAATGGCACAAGTGTTCTGTGTGATATTCTGCCATAATCCATAATTTTATGAATGACAAGTTAAAATGAGTAAGTGCATATGCAGCAACCTTTTTGTGGACTTTGGATATTATCTAAGTATAAGTGTCACATAAACAGGCTATCAATTACAACAATAGCTGACTTTCAAGATCAGCGAAAAACAAAAGTATTCTTACAAGGACCCTCCACTGCTGTCACTCGCACCATCTTCATCACTATTGCCTTAATTGCAAATTATCCAGGATTAAATATATCAGATTTAAATCATCTAAATCAACTGAAATCTTAAAGTCCAATCTAGAGGTTTATGGGGAATAGAAGTTGTTAGTCCACTTTTTCGACAAAATGACAGATATGGGGCTGCTCTGGCTGACAGAAATTTGAAATTGAAAAGATAAGTCAATGTAAGAGTTTTATCGTTCCCTACAGTTGCCAAACACTTTTTAAGATCCATTATCAGCTGGCGGAACTCTATGCTAAATTTGCAGAACGAATAATGCCAACAAACTGGTGAGAAATCTTCTTACACAGCAACAGTCATTCTGTCACTGGTATTGGTGCCTGACTGACCACAAGATAAGGGTTTTTTGTAGTATTGTAATGCATCAATTTTACTATTTTCGGTGTCAGCAAACTTCATGACAATTCCTAGGGATGGGCTCTGTACAACTGTTTGACACTATCAACTTTTGGAATTGGCAGCTGTAAGCGATAATGAGAAAAGACTGGAAATTAGTTTGGTACCCTTGGCTGAGCACATTGCATGGTCTACATATCGAATGCATCTGTGGCCCTCCTGTCAACAGGTATGAGTACAAGCTAAAGGATCAACTGTAACAGTTTCCAACACCCCAGAATGACACGTTTCACCCGTCACACTGAACTTTTAGTATGTATGCCTGCTGCGCATCACCAAGATCAACTGGTTGTGTGCTATAAATATCCCACGCAACAAGACTAAGGAGATATTTCATTGTTGAATAGATTCATGAAATGGGTGATTTGCTGTTTATGGTGTAACATTTTCTAAATGTAGTCGGAAAATCCACCCGTTGTGCCACAGTATGATTCACGACACGAGTATGCGTAATCAAACGGTTAGAATGTGTTACTCGAGTCTAATGTTTAATGTTGTTTTAAGGACGATGGGTAAGATTGTGTTTTTTCACTCTGTGCTCTTCCCGTGTTATATGTTTTCTTAAAGCATGAAGTCTGAAATGAAAATAAAATAGAAGGGTAGAAGGGCCAGATCGGTTCTGAAAGTCCTTGTTCAGTCTAAACCAGACATGCAGATTTACCTTTATTTACACTCTAAGGTTCCGTCCAGGCCTTCTCATAAATGTTTAATACCTATCGCCACTTCATCTTACTGACATGGGTTCCGGCTACATCTTGCGGCACACTTGGTCGGGTTCACTCAAACCTGACCTCTGAATGTGCACCGGACGTGCCTCTGTTGATGGCCAGTACTGGTCAAGATTGAGCTGCCCTTCACCATGGCTTTTCTGGCTGCCTCCCTGGCTGGACTGGGCTCTGCACCAGAAACAAAGATGGCGGAGGTTCTGTGCCTGGGAAAAAATTGGAACACCTTGACAGAAGGAGAACAACATGTGTGGCAGAGGCCCTACTGTTCCTCCCGACCACAGACTACAGAGTAGCGGAATGCCCGACTGCCGTTGCGTCTATGACCCACACCAACCGCCCCAGTTCAGTCAATGTCCAGACTGCCTGGTAGAGTGCCTCCTGTATCCTCTCGCTCCTCACCCCAGCACTCAAAGCAGCCACCATAAAACCAACAATCTCTACCCCATAGCAGGTGATGGAATCCGGGCAGTGATGTCACATACAAGCGCTACGACTTGCGAGGGACTGAAGAGGAAGTGACAGCGCGCGTGCTTCGGCCTTTTGTCCCGCAAGAGCATGCAGTTCATCACGAGACAGGAGGTTTAATTGGAAGATGTTAGGGTGCATTGAAGAGGGGAGGAAACAAGGGTGCTGACTGCAAAATCACTGCTTGCAGCTGCTCCCCCCCCAGGATAACATACCATAGGGATCACAAATTAAGCGGGGGATTATAGTACAAACAAACAGTAGCTACCTGGTCCTAGTCCTGACTCCACAGCAAAGTGCTTATGGCTTCCTGGTGGCAGCATAGCATGTTGGGAGCTGTAGTCTGTTACTTAGCAAGTGAAAGTAACGTTAGGTACCGCTGAAGGATCGGGTAGTAATCCGTGACTAAAGGGGCGTAGCCCTTTCCTCTTATTTTGGTAGCCATTAGTGTTATTCCAAGGCTGCGCACGCGGTGAGCCGAGTGCGCCTTTACTGTCATGTTGCTTAATAAGTAAATGCCTGGTAAGCGTCTGGGTTTCGGTGAGGAACATGGCGGCCGCTGACTGAACGGCCGCGGGTACTCTCCCTCTGGGTTCTAATGGCGGCATGATTTTGGGGTAGAAGTTCAGAACCCCCCTCCAGAAAAACTTCTCCGATAATGGTTTGGGTCGAGACTGACCTACAATCGGATGATTTTGTGTTGGCGCCCGCATTGCTGTTAGCGACTGCCCCTGTGCTCTCCTGGGTGTCTCCATCTGCGAATCTGGTCCCGGCGTTCGTGTCAAGGACGGGAAGGAGGGCGGGAGGAGCCCGCTGCTGGTCTCCAGGTTTGAGCTGCAGCGAGCGCATTGGAGAGACGCGGTCGGTGAGCAGGGGGGCATCCGAGGCGGTGATTGGAAGTGAGTCTATTCCTGCTTTATATAAACGGTCTAGAACATCGTCTACTGCAGGAGTGTAGGGATATGCCCAGGGTCGGTAAGAGACCTATCCCTACACTCTTGTATGCGGACGATGCAGTCTTAATGGCACGCACTCCCTTGGCCCTACAAAAATTGATATCATCTTTTGAGAAGTTCATGTTGAGTCTAGATCTAAAAATCAACTGCAGTAAAACTTTCCAGTACAACAGCAACAAAACGGGGCGAAAAAGGGATACAGTGCGCTGGGAGGAGAAATAAAAGTGCAATCACAATATTTGGCAAGCTCAAAGGATCAAGTTCTGGTCACCCCACCAGAATCAAAAACTGCGACACCAAGGGGCCTCAGTCAGTCAGTACAAACGTACTTCGCATCGGTGTAATCTCACCTTGGGTGAAAAAACAGCTTTGAAGACACTGGCAGCGGATTCCTCCCTTGTAGTTAAAGAAGCTGACAAGGGGGGGAATGTGGTGATAATGCATAGAATTAACTATGATAACGAAATAATGAGTCAACTTAGCAATCAAGCATGTTACATGGAACTTCCCTCCAACCCGATTTTTGGAATAGTGGCAAGAATCAATGAGTTTCTAAAATTATGTCATCAAGAAACCATTATATCGGACAAAGAATACAAATACTTACTTGTTGATCGTCCTCGTTTCCCATGCCTATATACCTTGCCAAAGGTTCATAAGGACATTACTTGTCCTCCTGGTAGGCCAATAGTGTCTGGCATTGGGGGGCCCACCGAAAAATTGTCGGAATTTGTTGATATTTTTTTGCGACCCTATGTTACCAGCCTTGCCTCGTACATTAGGGATACTAAGGACGTACTTAACGTCTTTAATGATTTTAATTGGGAGCCGGAAATGATAATGGTCACCATGGACGTTTCCCAATTATACACCAATATTACACATGACAAGGGCATTTTGGGTTTGGAATATTTTTTATTCAAGAGACCGATAGAACTGCTGGACCATACAAATATGCTCCTAGCAATGTCAAAGATCATTTTGGAAAATAATGTTTTCTTGTTCAAGGACACCTGGTACCGCCAGAAATGCGGAGTAGCCATGGGTTCCAGATTTGCGCCGTCCTTTGCCTGCCTCTATATGGGGTGGATGGAGGCGAAGCACATCTGGGGCCCTGGTGGTACAGAATGGCACGATTGTATCAATTACTATGGCAGGTATATTGATGACCTGCTGTTCATCTGGACGGGTACTGAGAAGCAACTCTTAAAGTTCTTTGAGTACATGAACAACAATGTATTTAATATGACTTTTACTATGAACTATAGCCGGACAGAAATAACTTTTCTGGATCTGAGATTTTATGTACAAAATGGCAAACTGTGTAGCACACTGTTCAGAAAGGAGACCGCGTGTAACGCTGTGTTGCACGGAAGTAGTGCGCACCCTAGATCACAGGTTAACTCGATTCCTTTTGGCAAGTTCTACAGAGCCCGCAGGAACTGTAGTGAAGAAACAGATTTTTCCACATGTGCCAATGATATTGAGAACAGATTTCTATCCAGGGGTTACAGTAGAGATGTTATCAGTAGAGCTAAGAACAGGGCATTTAAGCTTAAACGGGATGCAACTTTGCAAACAAAATCGAAAAATACTGTGACTAAGAAACCGGTAAGATTTGTGACCAGTTACAACTTATGGTCGTATAACATCTATGGTATCTTAAAGAAATACTGGTTTATGCTCACTGCAGATCCGGTCTTAAAAGATCACATTTTACCACATCCATCTATGACCTTTCGAAGAGGGGTCACGATTGGCAATATGATTAGTCCCAGCTACCCAACGATTGCACGCAAAACATCTTGGCTACACTCACACAATAAGGGCTCTTATAGATGTGGGAACTGCAGTATGTGCAGAATGTCACTACATGGGATCAAATACTTCAACTATAACAATTCGGGCACGTATCACATCAAAACCCATATTGACTGTACAACAACATACGTGATATATGCTATTCTCTGTAAATGTGGTAAAGTCTATATTGGGAGTACCATTAGGAAACTGAAGGACCGTGTTAGTGAACATTTCAGGGGTCTGAAAAATAGGGACAATAGAGTCCCAATAGCTGCGCACGCCATGGACTGCCCAGCTCAGACTGAACATTTGACTATGTCGTTCCACGGTATAGAGATGATGCCCAATGATATCAGGGGTGGGAATCGCGAACTTAGGCTACGACAGCAGGAAGCGCATTGGATAATGCGTGTTCATGCGGTGGAGCAGGGCTTGAACTTTGATGATGAGTTACAATTCTTTCTGGTTTAGTGCCATAGCCATTCTGAACAGCGTTCTGTGCTCCAGAATGTGATGACCTCTTCATCTATGTATATATGTATAATTTGTGTAACTGGACCTGTTTTCAGCTCTTCACATATGTCGCACTGTTGGGAAGATTGTACAATGTAATTTTTGGGTGTGCTACCTTTTAAATTACATTTCGCCTGTAGTACCTTTTGCCTGTCATGTGTCTTACAAATCTGTCCACTTTATCTAGCTTTCCGCTTTTCAATAACAGAGGCTCTTGATGTGCCCTTCGTTTTTACTATTTTTACTGTCTACACCTAACTGTACTGACATTCTCCTATCCCTTTGGGTTTCCCTGAGATTTGGGACACTTTGGGTTTCTGTGTAACATGGAACACGCTTTTTTCTATCCATTTCTACTTGACCACTTTAAAATGGCGACCACGGAATTGGATGTAGGTTAGTCCTACCTTTATTTTCCTCTTTTTGAACCATTGGACGTGACGTAGGGATATAGGAAGGAAATCAATGGCGCCGGAGTTGAACACTGTGCTATACGAGGGAACACACTGTTTTCCGAATAGGACCCCGCACTCGGAGGTATGTACTGGCGGGATTTGTGTTCAGAATGTTTTTTAGATTAAGTGGCTCTGGTCGGATTGGGTCATAGTAGCAATGTTAAGGATTTTGGAACTAGAGATGCGGTAATTAAGATGCAAAACGGGTTAGAATAGGGAATCCAGGGTGTTTGTGTGTTCTGGATATAAGATAGGACTACTAAGGAGAATGTCGTTCCTATAGTTTAACACCTCTAAGTTAGGTGACTCCCCTTTTGGTAATATTAACCAACCGCGGGTACCATTTAGAATGTACTTTTTTATCGTTTTTTTTATTACGTCAAACAGGGATTTCTACAAACGACTTTGGGACTGAACTGTCCTTCATCTATGATAAATTGCATGAGCAAGACGCTTTTTATATGAAGATTGAAGTGAGTGCACACACTTTTACTATTTTGGATCGGTTTTCATAATGTAAATGCTAGTAGGAGATACAGGTGGTTTGGACGTTTGGAGCCGAAATGTGCTCATTTTTCCTATGTTTTTCATAGATTTATGGTCTGAACAATACGCCTACACATACCTATGAGAAGTTCTGAATAAATAATTTTAGGTGAGCTGTTATGGAACCTTTTATCGCATGTTGCTTGGGAGGCACCTTGTGTGTTTTAGGATAGGTTTTAGCACTAATGAGGGTGCGTGTTTGGGTTTCTTTCTTTTGGATGTGATTTTATTTTGGCTTTCATCTGCTGGTTACCACTCTCATTGCCTAATCTTTCTCAGGCAATCTCTGACTATCACTGGTGTCTTGGGGGTTGGATTACTTTCCGGTTCATCTATGACATTTTGCTTCCTTTCACTTTGGATGAAATGCAATGTAAATACTTATGACCTTTGCGCTAATGTCAAGACTTCTGTGGTCTTTTGTACGTTAGTATGGTTGCCACTTTGTATTATATAACTGTAAATAGGTTATTTTTCTTTTTCTCTTTTTGACAATTATGTCTGCCTAGTGGAATGTGATGGTGATTATGTCTTTTGTAACATTGTACTTACAGCCCTGACGAAGTCAAATGGTCTTAACGACCTAGACGAAACACGTGTTGGCGGCATTTTGTGGTTTATTTGTGACTATATGAAGATTGGACCATATCAGTTGAAGGAATGAAACACTTTTCTATGAAGAATAAATGAAGAGCACCTAAAATATTGGGACTTGCTGATTTGAATTGATTTGAATTTCTTGTAGCTCAGGATCTGGCTTATGTTTGTGCAGTAAAACTTTCTCCATGAACTGTGGCACAAGATCTGGAAAGCAGATGAAAACTATGTTTATAAATAACGTACCTTTGGAAAATACTACTACCTTCCCGTATCTGGGTATTTTGTTTCATGAATCCTGGGTTTGGACAAGCGCTGTAAAGGCCAGAACTCTTTTGTTCCAAAAAACCATAATGGCCTTAAAGACTTTTATAAAAAAGCTGGGTAAAAAACCAATAAGAGAAATCCTGACTATATATAATGCCACATGTACATCGGTAGCATTGTATGGTGCCGGTCTCTGGGGGTATTCGAACGTAGAACCAATTTAAATAGCCGAAAACAAATTTTTGAGAGATGTCCTAGTGGTACCACAAAGTGTTTCGACTTACATTTGTCATATTGAACTGGGACAACCCCATATTTCGGATATAATTAGAACACAACCCATCCTCTTGTGGCATAGGGTATGGACAACTAACGAATGTGTCATGAATCGGGCTATGTTGCAGGACGTATTAAAAATGGAAAATGTGGGTAGACTTGATTGGCTAGTTTACGTTAAACGTTTTTTGACTCAAATTGGTTGCCGTCAATACTATGAGGACACTCTTACCATGGGGAATATATCTAGGAAACTGCTGAAAAAAATATGTTTGGAATACCTCGAAGACAAGAGAAGGCGAGAGGAAATGAGCAAAAAGACAGTTACCTCGCACATCTTGTTATTAACTGGCAACAAAGTTCAGCCATACTTAACTCTCCCGATGTTTAATTATAATCGATTTCTCTTAACCCGTTTTAGATTAAACATACTTTTTATACTCTTGTCCTACCCAGAAATGAATTCATGGATGCGAAATTTACCCAATTGCCCGTGTGATGATTCCTCGCCCCAATCTGACATCCATATTTTATTTTTCTGTAAATTTTATATTATGCCACGTAGGAAACTCATAATCCCATTCCTTAAAGAAATGAATTTAAATAGATGCTGTCCAGCCTTTTTAGAATTTCAGAGAATGGATATGGTTTTAACTGTTGCTGTAGTTTTAAGGTTTTTTAAACTTGTTTTTAAATTACGGAAAACAATTGGTGATGTTTAAATGAAAGGAAATGTAATAGACTTGACATTTTTTTTTTATTTCCCTATGTAAAATTGTAAATTTCATGTTGTTGCTTTTATGGTTATTGTCTTTTAACCGAATAAAGTACTTTTTGAACTTGAACTTTGAGTCAGGGCGTGAATCCGAGAAGGCAATCGAGCAGAGAGCAGGTTGGAGGTAGGGGAGAGCAGCGACAGAGCTGAAGCGGGCGGGGCAGAGGCTGAGCAGCGGTAAAAACGGCTCTTTGAGACAGGGAGAGGGTACTGGATTCGAGGCGGGGAAGGCTCGGGCAAGCCTTTCTGGGGAGGAGGTCTGTAGCGAAACTTCAGGGGGGGTAGTGGCAGCGTGTCTTGCTATTTTTGACTCTCAACCGTATTACCATTCTGGTAAAGGGGGCAAATCTAAGAACAAACTTGCAGTTGTGGAAAGTGATACATCAGACAAGGTGCTCGCTGATTGTATGGAGAGTGGAGCTTCAGTACAAGAGGGTATTTTTGCCCTCCAACCCACTAGGTACTCATTAAGGGCCAGAGCGGCACATATTGTTTCAAATAAATTGATTATGCATTCAATCATTCCTCAACAAGTTTCCCCCCCTGTTGCTGAAGTAAACATTGTGACCAGGAAAATTAAACAGATTAAACAAGAGGGGCGTGTAGAATCACCTGTAACCCCAGCTTTTTCTAAAGCACAAAAAAATAAGGCAAAATTAAGAGAAAAGAAACCTGCAGAAACCAAAGTAAGAATCACGCCATCTTTGAAATCTTACTATCAGGTTATGTCTCTCACCTCTTCTAAAACCCCTCAGCCTAAACTCAACCCTCAGTCTCAAGCACAGCCCCAAGTTCTGCCCGAGCCACAAGGAGCCACTACACTCCAAAAGGTGCCATAAGAGGAAAGTCCGAATGAAAAAGAGAAAACTAAATCTGAACTTAACGATAAGGATTGTAGTGAGGACGGTGGAAAAGAAGAAGTACAAGAACTCATAAAAAAATCCACGCCTAATCAGGTCCAGGAAGTACACCCGGATATAACTCTTATCAACAGATTCGCTATATTGGATCAGCAGGAGGAAGTTACTCAGGGGCCGAAAGTAGATCATAGAGACATGCCAGATTCGTTAGAAACTGCAGAGAAACGGCAAAATGAAGAAGCGATAAAGGAAGGTTCCACCCATTCCCTGGCAATTGAAGAAATTCCTGTTCCAATCTCCCACACACTGGCAGATATTCTACTGGCCCTGAAAGAAGAGATGACCAATAGGTTCACAGTCTCCGAGACAAATCAAGCTGACCTAGCTAATAGATTATTGGTTTCTGAAGCCAACCAAGCGGCAATTCGGTCCTCCTGCGAGTTAGTGGCCCAGAAACTAGAAGTAGTCTCTGCACGGACGGACGCAATTGAGGATGAGATCCCCAAGATTAAAACTGCAATAGAGGCCACGGCGTCGCAGCTGGGGAAATTAACTACTCAAAATAAGGAACTCAAAGATTACCTTGAGAGGTTGGAGAATCACGCTAGGAAAAATAATTTGAAGGTTATGAATGTGCCCGAGGCAGTGGAAGGGGATGATATCAAGGGCTTCTTAATCTCGCTCTTGAAACGTACAGTGCTTAAGGACCACCCGGGAATCGATCTAAACTATGAAATACAGAGAGTCCATAGAGACCCATTTAAAAGGAACCTTGGTAGGTCGAAGCCCCGGAAAATCTTGGTCAATTTCTTATCTTACTCAGTAAAAGAACAAATCCTGTCCACAGCTCTGAAGGAAGGCGCTATCCCCTCTCCATTTGCAGATCAGTCTTCCTTTTCATTTTGTATAAGATCAGACAATTCTCACATTACAGCAGAGAGACAGTGGGAGCTGGGGAAGAGATTACCAGAGCTTAATGGACTGGGGGCTAGGGCCCAACTGAGATTCCCAGCGACATTGCGTGTAATGTGGAATAACCACATGCACATGATCCGCTCTCCCCAGGAAGTCGACACCCTAATAGCAAAGATAAAGAATGAAAAACAGGGAGGGGATTGAGAGGGGGAAAAATAGAAGCTTAAATAAAAACCTCAAGCCAAGCCGCTAGTTTAAGTCTACATTAAAATATGTTTTTTAGTAAAAAACTCAGAGGGAGAAAATGCCCGAATAGGCGTTTAGCCTTTTTTGGTAGGTAAGGTTCCTCAAGGGGTTAAGGGGATAGGGAAACACGTGGAGGTAGGGTGGGAAGGTCAGATGAGGAGGGAGCACAGGGTGGCAGGAAAAAAAGGAAAAAAATTCTCTCATCTCATAGATTATTTAAACAACGTTGCAGAGGCTGTTCTTTAAGTAAGGGTGGTAGGATGGAAAAACAAAATGAAGGGTCATAATATTAGATTCATTTCCTGGAATATAAATGGCTTAAGATGCTCAAGACGACAAAGATTAATCTTTAAATATATAGAGATGCTGCCAGCACAGGTTTTCCTACTACAAGAAACTCATTTAGTCAAATAGAATCTCAGAACATCTTTTCTAAACTCCCCTGGCTACAATGTTTTTGTCACTCACAGCAATCAGGGCACTGCCGAGGGGTGGCAATATTGGTTAAGAAAGGTCTCAACTGCGTGATAAAATTGGTTTTAACAGACCAATCAGGAAGATGGATTATCGCCCAGCTAGATCTGGAAGGGGAAAAAATTACATGCAGCTCTTTTTATGGTCCCAATGTGGACGACCCCTCTTTTTTGATTAAACTACAAGATAATCCTATTTCAGCGTCATCTCCAATAATTGTTGGAGGTGACTTCAACATTCGCCTCGACCCAGCTAAGGATAGGTCCAATCGTAGTCGTGTTATCGGATCTTCAAGATCTAGAAGGGTTTTGAAGAATCTTCTCCTTAATATCAATATGGTGGATGTTTGGAGGGCAAAGATGGGGCCTTCACAGGGTTTTACTTTCCATAGTAAAAAATACCACCACTCGGCAAGAATAGATTATGTCTTAGTCAATAAAGAATCCCTAGATAAGATCCAAAATATTTCTGTAGCATCTAGTCATCTCTCGGATCGTGCCCCTTTACTTTTTACATTTTCTACAAATAGGACATGTCTACAGTCGAGGTGGACCCTGAATAGAGCCTACCTGACGGATACAAATATTATTCAGGTGATAAAAGCAGCCTCAACTGAATTTTCTACTTTTAATATGGGGTCTGCCTCAATGGATCAAGTGTGGGATGCATATAAAGCTAATCTGAGAGGGGTGCTGGGTACTCAAGTAAGAATTAAAAATAAGAAAAATGCTCTAGAATTGCAGTCTCTTCAGTCAAGAATATCGGACCTTGAAAGAAAAAGGATTCAAGTACCTCAGGAGACCTCAAGGGGCTTGGTGCGATTAGAAGAAGACCTTGAGAATGCATGACAAAAACTAAGGATCTTCCTGGGTGAGAAATGCAAGGCCCAAAGGCAAGCACGAAACATGGAAAACTTTGAGTATGGGGAGAGAGCGGGAGCTTTGCTTGCGTGGAAAGCAAGAGTAGACCGGGCAAGAAATGATATAAATGAACTTATTATAGATAATCTGGGAACAAAATCTAGTAACCCGGATGATATTCAGACTTGTCTTCGGTCTCTATTTACAACCTTGTATAGCGAGGAAATAACACCTTCCCCCGAGGCAATTAGCTCATGGCTCAGGGATAAGTCCATGCCTGTTTTAACTAAAACAGCTAAAGATTCATTGGAAGCACCCATCACAATGGAGGAGATAAAGGCTCAAATCCAGAGGGCAAAAAACAAAAAAGCAGCGGGCCCCGACTCCCTCCCCAATGAAATCTATAAACTGTTAAGTGATGAGCTTTTGCCCATTCTCCTGATCCTTTCCAACTCAGTTTATTCCACCTCGGGGGTGGTCCCAAGAGCTTGGAAAGAGGCTACAATAGTTTTAATATTGAAGCCAGGGAAAAATCCGTTGTTGGCTGACTCCTACCGACCAATCTCCCTGCTGAATGCCGACTATAAAATCTTTGTGGGAATTTTAGCAGGGAGGCTGGCAAAGCTTGTATCAAACCTAATTAACCCCGACCAGAATGGTTTTATGGTGGGAAGGTTTATCCAGGAGAAAACCCAAATCTTGATCGGCAACATTGATCTGGCTGAGAGGAGAAATGATCCTTTAGCAGTTGTGGCCTTAGATGCTGCTAAGGCATTTGATCGAGTCTGCTGGAGATATCTCTGGGGGGTACTAGAGACGGTGGGAATGGGTCCGATATTTGTGCAAACTTTAAAAAAATGCTATTCTGGGGCGTCAGCGAATATATTAGTAAATGGCTCCCTGATCCTGAGTTTCGAAATAAAAAGGGGAACAAGGCAGGGGTGCCCCCTGTCCCCCCTCTTATTCAATATTTACATTGAACCCCTGGCACAAATGATCAGGATGGATAATGTCATCAGTCCATTCAAATCACAAGAATATCTGTGTAAAATAGCTCTCTACGCAGACGATGTTATTATATACACAAGCGATCCCAATATTGCCATCCCCGGATTGAGACATTGCTGCAAGAGTTTGGTACACTGTCAGGGTATCTAGCCAACTCGACTAAAACAGAGATTATGTGCGTTAAGGTTGAAAAAGACATAGAGTACCTCTTTGCAAGGTGGAAAAATCTCCCGCTGTCTATTTATGGCAGGGTGAATTTAGTAAAGATGACAGTCCTCCCCAAACTGACCTATTTGTTTAATACTATTCCCCTTACTTTCCCACAGAAAACTATCAACAAAATCCAGGGCAAGATTGGAAGTTTTATATGGGGACAAAAAGGTGCTAGACTGTCATGGAAGAAATTGAGAAGGAAGCTTTTAAAAGGCGGCTTGGCTCTGCCAGATATTAATTGGTATTTATTGGCATTTCAGTTTAAAGGCATAAGGATGCTGCTTACAACACCGGTTGAATATAAGTGGGGTAGTCTTTTGAGGGAAATGGCCATAGCAGAGGGAGACAATGGGCAAGGTCGATTTTTGTTTAAATTTGGGGCGCCCAGATTCTTTAAACGAGTACGCCTAAAGGTTTTGAAAACCGCCCTTTCAACGTGGTATAAATTAAGGCGTATCTGGGGTTTAGGGTATTTCTCTAATCTAGCCCCAATATGGGACTCTCCGGGGACTCCGGAGTGCTTGAAAGACAGCTTAGCGGTTCCAATAAAGGGGGCAGGATTGCAGATATGGTCGGATCTGGTAGATCCGGATGGTTTACTCCCCTGGGAATACCTATTGGCCAAGATTGGTCCCACATTTTCAAGATTCAAATATATCCAATTAAGATCATGGTATGAAGCAGAAGAGGGTGAGATTAAAGGGAACTGGGATCTGGAACAGTTTTTTTTAGATCCGCATCCAAGAAAAAAGTAATAGCTTATTGGTATGAAAAGCTGCTCGAGGCGGAAGACAGGAAGATACCGCCCCAATCCGCTGTGTGGAATTCCCTCCCCCAGGCCTGTCCGGCAGAAGAAATATTTGAATCTTCTCTTAAAATCTTATACAAACATATTAAGCCAGCGAGATTAAAAAGGAATAATTTTTTTGTGTTGAATAGGTTTTATCTTACCCCTGCCAAGATTGCGAAGTTCGTTCCAAGTCCAACACCCAAATGCCCCAGATACAACACCGATAAGGCTGATGATCTTCATATGTTCTTTGACTGTCTAGAACTAACTGTATTTTGGGAGAAGGTGAGGGAAATTTTGGTTGCAATTTTCAGTATAGAGTTGGAACTGGACATTAATTTGGTCATTTTTGGTAAGAATGATTCCACAGCCGAGGTGCTCTCTCAGTTGGAAAAAGGCCTATTACTGTATCCGATAATCATAGCCACGAGGGAAATATGTCTAAGGTGGAAAGACCCGATCCCCCCAATAGAGAATGCTGGGTTAAAGCCATATTAAACCTCGCCCTTAGGGGTCAGGGGGATCCATCAGAAAGTCAGCCCAACATATGGTCCCCCCTCTTGCACTGGGGTCGACATTTATATCTGATTAATTTTTAAAATAAAGGTGGCGGTTTCCCGGTCCAATGATTACACCTGACCTCAACCACAAAGAGGTTGCCCGGGGGGGCATGGATCTATGCAGTGAGTCGAAGGGCGACCAGTTCAATCATAGACGGCTTGTTAAACCTGCTCAGATGTAAGGTGAGTTGAGGATAAATAAAAAAAATAATAATAAGTAAATGCCTCTTGCACATTCCATTCTGCCTGCCTGCAGCTAGCTAAATAAATAAATAATCACCTCATACACGTTTGTGCTGCCTGCAATTAGCACACACAGCCTCCTTCGCCCGTCCCTCTCCCTGAGACATCACAAGGCCTCTGACACAACGGGAAATTGGTAATGTGCCGACAACAGCGAAGTAGGTTGGGGAGTAAGATACCGTGAAGACTATTCATAACAACTTGCAGCTTCGGCATACCAAAACAGACATTCTGGCGGCAGCAACAAAGGCGACAAAGGCATGAATTCCAATCCCACATGCTTATATCCAGGCACAGCCAAACATAACAGCCTCTAACATTTGAGCTCGGTCTTTGAATCACAGCAAATGTAAGGAGATAAGAACATGATTTATAGCCCCGTTTACAGAAACAGACCTCGGAGCACTGAAAACATCGAGTGCTCTGGTCAAATGCTCTTGGAGAAAGGGAAACGTAGTCCCTAAAGAGATGTTACAGTGGGACAAGCGGAAGTCTACAAGTCCTTGGGCGATACTCCAGGGGAGTGAACAACTTGAAAAAAGGAGAGACCAGGAAGCCAACTTACCAGCTAGCAAGCAAGGCTTTTAACAAGACATCCGACTAGACAAATCAAAAGCGAGGGGAGGAGTCAAACCCCACAAAATACATACAACAGATCATCCTGACAGCGCAAGCGCTGTCTAGACTCGACCTAATGAACAAAATAAATATGATTCATTTACTTACGGGGCTTTTACAGGGTAGTGTAAGTAAAACCTCTATTCACAAATATTTAAGTAGTGCTGATTGGCATGACTAGAAATATTTCAATTTGTAGTTGTGCTTTTAAGATTGATGTGCATCACAAATTTATCAGCAGCGCACAAGTCCAGCCATAAAAATATGCACAGTTCTTCTAGAACCATTTATGATGTAAATACTGATGTCATGTTATGTCTGGTATCTTAATTTCTATGCTGTGTATTATCCCTTTAGGTTTATGTCCCCTGCTGCTCAGCCAGAGTGACTATGATGTAATAAGAATGCTGATGTGTGCCTGGGTGAGTTTGCAACCTTGTTTTTAATCACAACCAGCAAATCCAATAAATTGGAAATAATTCATAAAATACATAAATATATATACACAAATGGTGCCCCTAAAGGGAAGGGAAGGTCAAGGTAGTGGTGGAATAGTGTGGGAAAACTAGACAGTGACAAATTAATAGTCAGTTTAGGCCTTAATACATAAAACAGGCATATGACCAATGGTTCACAAACAAGTCAAGTAAATCTCATGCTTCAACGAAAATGCAAAAATGGCAAATAATAACAGAAGCTGAGGAAAGGGGAGGGTGTGTGGACGTTTCGACCCAAGATCGTTGCAGGTACTGGCTGAGACCTTGCTAGAGGGTCTTCATCAGGACAGTGGGGAGCAGGATGGGGCAGATAATCGGAAAGTCTTGTGGAATCCGGCTATTTATGGCGCGGTTCCTCGGAGGAAAGCATAAGATATCAGGGGAGCGACAGATTAAAAAATTAGAGAGTGTCGTTACACATCTGGGTGGTAGAGGCAGAACAGTCAGATGTAGTGCGTTGTTTTACACAGTCAAACGGCAACCACGACAGGTCACCAATCTGCAGAGGATAGTGGTTAGGCAGAATGGTGGAGTCCGCCGCGTAAGTACGGATCCTTAATTAAAAGCCTCACGCGGTCTCAGACGGGGAGTCAGATACACAGTGATATTCGAAAAATCCGTCGAATAGTTCTGGATCCTTAGAAGATCCGAATCTTCAAAACACCGATGGGGAGTCAAAGTAGGTCACATACGGGGTCCGCACGGGTCTGGGAAGCCGGAGAGATGCAGTTCCGGTATTATGGCTTGTCAGGTCCGCACGGGTCTGGGAAGCCGGAGAGATGCAGTTCCGGTACTATGGCTTGTCAGGTGGACAAGCCATAATACCGGAACTGCATCTCTCCGGCTTCCCAGACCCGTGCGGACCCCGTATGTGACCTACTTTGACTCCCCATCGGTGTTTTGAAGATTCAGCTCTTCTAAGGATCCAGAACTATTCGACGGATTTTTCGAATATCACTGTGTATCTGACTCCCCGTCTGAGACCGCGTGAGGCTTTTAATTAAGGATCCGTACCTACGCGGCGGACTCCACCATTCTGCCTAACCACTATCCTCTGCAGATTGGTGACCTGTCATTGTTGCCGTTTGACTGTGTAAAACAACGCACTACATCTGACTGTTCTGCCTCTACCACCCAGATGTGTAACGACACTCTCTAATTTTTTAATCTGTCGCTCCCCTAATGTCTTATGCTTTCCTCCGAGGAATCGCGCCATAAATAGCCGGATTCCACAAGACTTTCTGATTATCTGCCCCATCCTGCTCCCCACTGTCCTGATGAAGACCCTCTAGCAAGGTCTCAGCCAGTACCTGCAACGATCTTGGGTTGAAACGTCGACACACCCTCCCCTTTCCTCAGCTTCTGTTATTATTTGCCATTTTTGCATTTTCGTTGAAGCATGAGATTTACTTGACTTGTTTGTGAACCATTGGTCATATGCCTGTTTTATGTATTAAGGCCTAAACTGACTATTAATTTGTCACTGTCTAGTTTTCCCACACTATTCCACCACTACCTTGACCTTCCCTTCCCTTTAAGGGCACCATTTGTGTATATATATTTATGTATTTTATGAATTATTTCCAATTTATTGGATTTGCTGGTTGTGATTAAAAACAAGGTTGCACACTTTCTTCCAATTTAGTCTATAATCATCTGTTATTGTTTTAGAATTGTGTATGTTCTGGGACCATTTTGTCTGTATCATTAACTCACCCAGGTCCCAGTGACTTTTTGGGTTAACCCCCGTGTTGTTAACACGTGTGCCTGGGTGAGTCAAGGTCAGTTGGAGTGTGTGGGCTGAGAGCAAAGATGCTGCTCCTGATGGGGCTTCCAAACTCTTACGCAACACAATTAGGGATCCCGGGTAGGTGCCCTAAGAGGGTAGAGAGGTCTTCACTGTAGAGGATGGAAGGGATACATGCTCCCTATCGTATACTCAACAAAACAAAACGTATCCCCACTGGAACCAAGATGGTTCATAAAGAAGAGGTAAAGTCCCAAAAAGATGGATTGGACGGTACGCCAGTTGATAGCTGACCCACTATTGTGGGTGGGAGCGGAAAGAGACCCTTTCCTTAATATAGCCCTCACTCACTCTAGTAGTGACATGCTTCACCGGCTTCACCCCAACTCATAAAGGTCGGGGTGGGCTCAACCATGTTTCAGGGAGCACTTATGAAGACTGTGTGTATCAGTGGCGGTTTCTGTGTGAGGGCAGGGGCTATGCCCCCTTTACTTTCTCAGTAAAAAAAGAAAGAAATGTGCAATGCTAAATCTGCATTTGAAAAAATAATAAAACGTTGTATTTGCACATACAAACCCAAAGCTTGAATGGGAGGGGGAGGGGGGTTATGTATATAACCCTGTCTGCCAGGCTGCCACTCACTGTTATGTTATGACCCCAATGGATCATTCGCGTCACTTTTCTTAAACCTGCAAGTTGCTCCCCTGGTGGGCGGGCCCAAAGTCTAGAGAGTATTTGCCGGGCTGACACCCTCTCAGCCCTGAGGTCTGTGATGTCATCAGCTCGGCAAATACCTACCAACTAGGCACAGTCTCAACCCCCTGATGACGTGGAGGTAAAGTTCACCCGGGTGTTTCAGATGCAAGCCCTGTAGAGCAAAGCCTCCACGTCAATCAGGGAGTGGAGAGTATTGTCACCCCACCCTTTCCCATCTCAATACAGGGTGGTGTGGGACTCACCCTCTGACGAGGTGGGAAAGGGTGGGGTGAGGCACACTGCACAGACTCGACTGTGACTGATTCCCACCTGTATAATCCTGAACTCCATCCTAGCACCGGCATGCTTGTGTCTGTTCATACAGTTGATTTATTTACTGCCAGTTAAGGTGGCGACAGTGCCAGTGGGGGAGCAAGGTCAGTGAGACCGAGACAACTGGGACGCTCCAGAAGCATAATCATTTATTACCTGCAGCGCGAGGAGTTAAAATGGGAGGCCAGGAACACAGATACCCAGTTGAGGTGAGCTTGAAAAAATACCAGCTGGTCCAAGCCGTCTGTCTCTTGGAATATGTTAATGGGTAGTGGGCGAGTCTGTACCGAACCAGGCCATCTGATATTAATTACCAAGGGGGTTTGCCTGTTTGTCGCATATCAAACAAGCCTGCTTGTAATCCATTACCAGTAACCTTGTTGTCAAAAAGAAAACACGCAATCCGATAACAGAAGGTGACCGGGGTGAAAGGTTTGCCACTCCGGCATTGTGAACAGGCATTACTAACATTGATTGTTTTATTACCATACACCACCTTTGGTGTGCTGGCAGATTGGATCATTTAATCATTCATTAGAAGTGGGTGTTTTAGACAGTTAAATCTCGGACATCACGCCACCTGCGCTTGCAAGGTGGGGAACATAACTTGTAATGCAGGACATGATGGTGCAGTGTCTGATCTGTCCAGGGACTGAGTAGAGTCCACTGATCAGAAAGTAACTGGAAAAGAACTGGTTTGCCTCGATGTGCTTAATTTCTGGTGGGCATCAGGTAGAACTGCAGTGACCTTTATTGTACGTCATGCAGTTTATTTTAATATGGGCAAATGATAACATCATCATATGCAAAGATTGTCCTTTATAGGTCATAAAAATTGGCAATTTCCTAAATTATAAATTAATTCAATCGTATTGCTTTATCAACCTTCCTGCTTCCTCAAATTTGCTTGAAAATGCACAATTTATCCACTCTTTTTTCAAAATGTTCTCAGGGGAGAACCCCCAGTAGGTTGATCGAGCTCACTCGCTCGCCACAGTGCAGTACGCCAAAAATGTTACGCCCTACCACTTTCAAATGTCAACAGCGCCACTGGTGTGTATGGGGCCGTAACTTTAAAGATAAACTTCCTCTCCCACTCCTAAAGTATCCTTTATTAGCTGTGTGGGAGGGAAGGCTAACAACAAATGTAGGGCTTGAGGATGTGATAGTTCTATGACCCTAGAATGCCAACATATTTCAGCCCTGCCTAATGGCCTATATGAGGTCCTGGGCTTTTGTCAGCGTGTGTAGCGATAAAGTCACTTCCCCCGAAGACGCGAATGACATGAGCATGCAACTTCCATGTGAAAGAAATTAATTTGAACACGGAATGTACTTGCTACTGTTTCCAAGAGGAATTACCAGTCGAAAGAAAGTGTAGTGTAGTTCCTATATTCCCAATAGGCTCTGCGCATTGGAATAATATAAACAGCAGTGTAGACGTAGGACTGAGGTCGACTAGGTCTCTACTGACTATATTAGACTTAATTAGTTTCGCCAGCTAGCTCAGAGGTCACTAGAAACTTTCTCGAGTAAACAAGGAGGAGTTTAACTTCCCTGGATAGACAAGAAGGGATTAGCTTCTGACAACCATATAACATGACATTTTTGCTCCCCCAGAATAAGAGTATATCTCTAGAGTCGTGTGAAAACAATAGACAGCTATTTCACTCAGTCAATTGTGCATACTTAGTTTCACCAGAGTGCAGAGAAATAGAGAGACGGGCGTTTTCAATAAAAGGTGTTATTTATTGAGCAGTCTTCTTTCTCATGCAAGAGAAATGAATTGCCACAATTGCAATACTTATAGTAAAGTAAAGTGCGTACAGTAAAAGGAGTATTATAAAATAATACTGTAAAAGCATTTATATGGTTCCTTAGCCATATGATACTTTAAAATAGATAAAATATATACATACATAAAAACATTGACTAACGTACTCAACTGGTGCTTCTAAATACGCCTACCCCGGTGTACCTGACCTAAGCCTAATACGTGGGAAGGAGTAGGTAAGTAGCAGTTTAAGTTAAGTTGGTTTTGCCAAGAATATGAATCAAGAATTCTCTTTAAGGGTTTAGTCAGCTCCGTACCTGGGTAATAGAATGCAGGAGGTCTGGTATCTCTCTCTCAGGACTCGATATCCCAGCCACCCGCAAGGGTGGCTGGAAACACAGGAGCTGGATTTTCTCGGCTGGAGAAAAAGACAGCGTCTTTCTCAGTGTGTCAAAAAGGAGGGGCGGCGTTCGTGGGCTCTCGCATCAGCTGGGCTCTCGGGCAAGTAGATAGCCGCTCTGCTCCAAACCACCGTGTGTTTGCTTAAGGCAGCGTTGGTATATTTATACCTGAAAGGTACCGGGTTTGACGTAAGGTTGGACATAAGACATCACTAAGAACTAACAGTTCTTTCTGGACTCCAGGAGTTCTTGTTCAAATCAAAACAAAAGCAGGGGGATTTCCCGGGCTGCTGGAGGCTTGGTTTGTTTAAAGAACGCATTGTACTTTCTAGGAGTCTAGGGGAGTAGCCTTGCCGTATTTGGACTGCATGGGCTATTACTAAATATGGATATGATTCTTATGCCTTTATAAGGATATTGTTTGTTATAGCCATATAAGGGCATACATCGGGAATATCGAATTAGGGTCCTAGATAGAAATACAACACCGACTCCATGATCTAATGTCCATCATTACTAAAACTAAGCAATAGTAAACATATAACGATGCATGTGTGTTTTCCAACCCACCCCAAAATACATAATCGCATTTGAAATGGTATATGGTAAATACACGAAAAATGAGTATTGGTACTGTACGCTTTTCAAGCAGTGTTATCATTCAGTTAAATGCATATATATATCAGCTGAATAAATTGTGAAAATTACACATGAAATGGCTCTGAATACAGAAAAGAAGGTCGAGACCATTCCATCACATATTTATACAAAATGCTGTACATGTGCTAGAGGCTGAGGTAAAATATTGTCTCTAGTATCCTAAAAATAGAAGCTCTGTTCTCTAAGAATAGTTCTACTTTAAGCAGAGTACATGTGCCAGAAAATGATAAATATTTTGGAAGTGAAAAAAAAATAATTTCGCTTTCGGGGAAAAAATAGTTCCAAATGTTTTCAGTAGCTTTTGTTTATCAAAGCTGAAGGCCGAATTCAGAGTTCAGGGAATGCTGTGTGCTCGTTGTTCAAAAAGTTATTCTTGTTGTTCAGAGGAGAACATCACATCAGACAGACTCGCAAAAAATTGGTCTACAACATCAGGTGAAAGTTCGACCAAGTTTGAAAATGCCGAAACAGTGCATGTGTGAGAATGATTGCTATCATCGATGTCAGGATCAGCAATGCTCACAGAAGGTTGTACCTGTGTGATGTTGCTCTCATCTCGTACTCCACTGCCACATACTCGTAGTGGTGAAGTCTCAACGAATGCCGTCATCAGGATAGTTAGCCGCTGGGGACAACACGATGCATGAGCCGTTACAGGACTTAGCAAGGTATCTGTATCCATTGGTACTGCTGATGGTAGTGTAAGACAGACGTCCAACACGCATTCTTCTCCGCATAGCATACATCGAAGCACAGGTAAGATGCAATTTTGCCAGATTGGTCTGAATGAAAGAAACCAGGTCATATTTAGATCTCTTAGCCGGGCTAATCCGAGGACTTTAGTTATGATAGCGTATAGCTAGGATCGTTTCTTCCATCGTTGCTGGAGTCTTGTCTGCGGCTTTGCTTGCCATATCGAAGCAGAAGGATCAAAAATAAAATTCCTGCCACGAGTCCCAAAAGTAGAGGAAGGCCGCCAAAGACAGAATGGACAAAATTAGGAAAGATGCCCAGAACTGTTTCAAAGGGTGTTAACAGTCCCGAAAAAATTGTCTTAAATACATGTGCGATAGCACTGGTATCAGACATGTTTAAAATTTGGCTTAACATTTCTACGAAATGCACGGGGCAATTTGTTGATAATAGGGAATGTATCTCTGCCGTTGTCCTTGCAACTTGCAGATCATACGTTTCTTTGGGCGAGGTCAAAGGCACAGTTGTCTGTAAAAGAATAGACTTCATTCAGCTTAAAGTATCAATTCGAATAGAAGAGATATTCAAATAAGGCCATATTGCCGCCTCCATGTCTGGAGTGCTGTTTGGATACAATAGTTGCATACAGCAAGTGACCATGGAACTAACGCTCACGAGATAGGCTTTTCCTGGCACCATGCCACAACAACTGTGGTCATTTATTAGAACGTAGCTGCCGTTGGAAAGCTGTCTAAAGAATGGCTCTATCTGTGTTGCAGGAGTGGCGTGCCATGCAGGTTATTCGAAGACCCTTCGCAGGCTCCGTGCAAGTTAATACCTTGACACAGAAGTGTACCGCTTAGTGATTTTTTACAATTGTTACCACTAAGAAATACCTCCTTTTTCTTTTCACTATAACATTTGTGTGTATAAGGTAATTTCCATGTTGACTTGATGTATCCTTTACCCAACCTTTCATACTGGCCCGCTGGTATATACTCTTGGCAATATTTAAAGTGGAAAGTTGTTATCGGAATTGTAATTATTCCGTGTATTATCCATTCAATGACCTGTCTTTCTGACATTGTCAATGGTAATCTCTCAAGTTTTTCAATACTCAGAATCGTATAGTCTGCTCCTTTTTGTGCCAAACTGATTTGTTTATCAGTAAGGTTAACGATAGAGAATAATGACGTTGTGTTGATTAAACGCCATGGCACGTAGCCTGAACGCAGATTTTGCAACGTCCAGCCAAGCTGTACAATAGAACGCAATTGGGACTGACCATGCTGTAACATTAGCAAGTCCTGCTCTATTATATCAATAGCAGATGATACAATACTGTCCAGTGAATATATTCTGGAGGACAGAGTCATTAACCCATTGTCCAAAACAGAAAGTGATTTTTACAAATGAATACGATCAATTTCTCGTATTTTTTCTGCTGTTTCAATTTGTGTTACTTTCCAAGCCTCGTTGTATGCAGCGTATATACCGGCCGCTATGAAACGTTTTTGACGCTGTTTGCGTGGTCCCAGAATGAAATCACGCAAGTCAGCACCGTCTTTAAGTAAAGTCAAGTGCTGCTTAATTTCTGCCAGTGTGGATTTTTGTAGCCATTCGAGGCATAGTTTCCCTACACTGTATGCTGTAACTATCCCTGGATGTTGTCTCTGGGAATATCTTGGTTCTGGCCTGGTCATTTTGAACCCCTGTGTTTTGTTCAGGAATCTATCTTGACAGTTATTTGTGTCTGTGGGCCAGATCAACCATTTTTTACAATTAGGATGTGTTCTGTTTTGGTATAATATATGGGATACGTCTATCTCCACATCTGTAGTGCTATTACTATCAGGTATGGGCTTAAGAATAGACGGTTTGTTTAAGTCTTTTATCTTAGCTAGGCCAAGACAAGTAGTCTGTTGAATGGTGTCATTCAAGAATATTATTTGTTCTGGGATCATGCAGGCTCTAAATAATGCTTCTAAACCTTGGACCTGCCATTCTTTTGTACCCCAGATGGTTTTTGTTTCAATGATGTTTTTCCAGAATTCAAAACAAAATGTAGTCATTTTTTCATAAAATGTTTCAGAATAAATCAATTTGGTATTTGTCAACATTGTTTTCATTCCTGTCTTATTTAACATTTTAAAATAAAACGTTTCTGTATCACTTGTGTTAAACCCTGAGAAGTATGGGAATTTCTCATAAAATGTTTTCGAGCTGCTTTTAGGCGGTGTTGCACAATGTTCCCATTGGTTATAATTAAAAACATTTCTAGGTTGAGCAGATTTATGCAAATAGTGATGACCAAAATGATTTAGCAATACATTTCTTCATAATTTGATGAACCCTGTAAATAATCATGTTCTGTGAATTTGGCTGACATTACTAAATCTGACATCATATTATTAATATTTTCAAAGTCCCAATCATCAGAAAAAGTACTTGGTGTTACAAAGTCACTTAAGGAAACCTTAAACTGGTGTAGATATTTCAAGAGCTCAATCGGGCCAAAAATGTCATAATCAGTTCTGTCCCATGCTACCCCACCGGGTATTGGATTGGCTGTGATGTTCACTGATGATAGTTCTCTTTTCTCGATGTGAGAGGATGCGTGAGGCTTTAGGACCAAGTTGATGTTCTGACTTGCTGTGTCCATTGTACTGTATTTTCCTTCAATGAATTGTCCCAAACAGAGTACCATGATGAGCCAAAGTAGGAGGAAAAGTACACCTAACACAATCCAAAATTCAATCCATGGTGAAATCAGTTAGGTTTCTTTTAGTTGATGAAAGAGTTCAGTCACTTTGTCTTTGAAAGTTTTTGTTGCTGGCGTTTCTTCAGGCTCGCTTGGATCTTCAGAAAAGTCATCGAAATTGATGAAGTAGCCAGATGCAGTTCTGTCAATTGTTGGAATTGCTTCCGAATTTTCATTTGCTTTTGGATTTTTCTTTGCTTCATCAGCATAGTCTGAGGCTACATCGTTGTAGACTGGTGTTTCTTGACGAACTGTTGCAATTTGGGTTTCAAGAGGCATAAGTTCCATGGCTCAATTGCATAGTCCTTTTTTATTCACTGCAGGTTTATCAAATGTGATTAGTCTCTCAGTTTGAACTTCTTGGATTGTAGCAAATTTTGGTATTCTGCTATTTCTTGGGAGTCCACTGGGCCTACTACTTATTATTGGCCACATGATTGTGGTTTTACCAGGTCGATGGATACAACTCGGTTCTCCTTTTTACCAGCAAGCGGTGGTAGTACAACTGATCTTGTTCCGCTGACAGCTAAGACAGGTACTGCTTTTCTGTAAGAAGGCCCAAATTCCTTCTTCACCGCGATCTTCTCTCTGACCAGATCCCCAATCTTTGGAATCCAGACAGGTCTTGCTGGGACAGGTGGATTTTCTTCAGTGGCTGTTGGCTGTTGCTTTAACTTTATGTTGCTCAGGCTTTTTCTTGTTTCATTTAGGTCCTTTAAAACAGCCAAACGGTCTTTGATATCAAAGGAGTTTTCTTCTACCACTGAAGTGTGACTATCAAGATCCTGAATGTGCATTCTAGTACTGAACAATAGTTCGTACGGACTGAGACCTTTTAGAGAATTTCTTGGCAGATTATTAAGACTACGTTGGACACTTGTTAAATGTTGGACCCACCCATCACCCAAACCTAATACCCTCGCCGTTATAGATTTCTTTATTTCCCGGTTTTTTCTTTCCACTACCGCATTTCCCTCAGGATGGAATGGACAAGAGTACCGCAATGCAATGCCCATGCTGGTCGTGGCCTCTTTGTAAGCCCGAGAGCTAAACGCAGGACTCTGGTCAGAATGTAGCATGCCAATTGCGTATGTGCCGATAAAGACTCGCAAATCTTTTATAACAGTTCTGGCGTCAGCCGAGCGCTGGGGCCACATCCAAATGAATCTCGTGCAGGAATCCACTGCGACCATGATATATTTATACTTGCCATCCCTTTGTAAGGGACCACAGTGGCCCAGATAAACACACACTAATGGTTTATCAGAGATTAGAAGGGGCGTCTGTGCTGGTTGTTTTACTGTTGATACTTTCATTCTTTGGCATATTTCGCATTCTACAACATCGTTCCTAGTTTGTTTTCTCATGCGCGGCTACCAATATCTCTGTTTTAATAACGATATTGTGGCGGAAACACCAGCATGTGCAGAAGCCAGCCCTTGGTGTGCCGCTATAATTAGTCCTAACCTGTGTTCCATGTTTGGGATTGCCCTATCCCCCACTCCAGGGATTCGAGCAAAAGGAACATTATTCGCATCAGTTATGTATGAGTACTTTACTGGAAAGCCTTTTGGGAGTGTTTTTATATCATCTTTTGCTGAAGCACTGACAGCTTGCATTATATTGCTGTCTATTTTTGTTTTTGACCGGGTGATAGCAGCTACGGAAGCCGTTTGCACAGCTGCCTTCGCGGCTTCATCAGCCAATGAATTCCCCGCAACGTGAACGCCATCACGTTGATGACTCAGTGTATGGATCACGTGAGTCTTTTGTAGTTCTTTCTGTAAAAGAACTACTTGTTCCCAAAGCGTTTTATGCTTGATTGTGCCACCTTTTGCATCTTTGAAGCCGTTTTGAACCCAGTTCTGCAAGTATTCATTATAAGACTGAACGCAGTAATATGAGTCGCACACTATTAGTGTGGGGAATTCGCGATCGGTATTTTCCAGTGCCATCTTAAATGCTAGTAGTTCAGCTCGCTGAGCTGTACAATCTCCTAGAGATTGTGTTTTAGTGACCAGTGGTCTGAATTTTCCTTTGTGCCAACGACCTTTAACAATCGCGCACGCAGCACTGTAAGCTTGTTTACCCCCAACTGCGGGTTGTGCTGATCCGTCTGTGTATATTATACAGCCGTAATGTTCCAGAGGCAGGATTTTGGTCGGCAGAGGACATTCATATTCATATTGGAGAAATTCTTGCGTTTTTAAATTAGGATCAAATTGGTATACTACGTCTGTTGCAGCAAGAGAATTAACCCATTGTATCCATCTCGGATGTAGTGCTTTAGCATTTGGAATGCTTGCTTTTGTTACTGCTTCTAGGGCAGGTACTGGTGTAACGATTATTATTCGTTTACCTTGTGCTAGGGCTCTTTCTTTTGCTACAGCAGTCTGAACCGCAGTTAGAATTTTTTCAGTTGAACTGAATTTCATTTCAGCTTGTGTGTACAAGTTTGATTTGTAAGCTATAGGTACCGGTTCTCCCTCATTAGAGGTCTGGTGGGTGAATCTGCATCTTCCTGGGATGACTCGGATTACAAGGTTGCATACGTTTTCGCGTGTTTGTAATTTTGTTTTAGCTAACATGTCTGTTTGCAATGATCTTAAAATTTCTGTGTGTTTCTGAGTCCAATTGATTGGTTTGAAATCAGGTTTTATTAATTCATAGAGAGGTTTAACCCTCTCTGCATAATTTAGAATGTATGTTCTTCAGAAATTCAGGAAACCTAGTATTGATTGTAAGTTCTTTAGCGTTTTTGGTGCTTGGAGTACAGCGCACTTCTCTAAGAAGTTGTCTGCTAGGCTTTTGCCTTCACTTGATAATTCATATCCTAAAAATAGGACAGTTAGATGGGCAATTCGTGACTTTTTAAAGTTGAATTTGTAACCCTCAGCTGCAAACCCAAGTATTATGGTGTTTACTCTTTTCAAGTGAGTCTCCAGGTCATCATCTGTGAGATAGATGTCATCGACATAAGATAATGCCTCATCATCATATATTTGTAGTAACTCTGTTACCCTTGCTGAGAATAATCCTGGGCTATTCTTGAATCCCTGTGGGAGTCAACAGAAGTGTTTTTGCGACCCCATTATTGAGAACGCGGTCAAATACCTGCTCTCCGGTGCAATGTTTTGACAAAAGAATCCATTAGAGATGTCTAATGTCAGTTTGTATTTTTTGCGCACGATGGTATTCATTAGTGCTGCACTGTGTGAGTTTTGTACTGCATATGTTTTGCAACATGAGTTTAAGTGTCTGCAGTCCAAAACTAGACGATATGAATCGTCTGGCTTGGAGACAGGAAACAAAGGATTGTTCATTTGTGAGGTGCATGTTTCAATCACCCTTGGTATTCAAGTTGATCTAAGATCTCCCTGACTTGCTTTTTAGCTTCTTGTTTAACTGGGTACTGCCTTTGTGCAGTGGGTTGACTTTTTAACTGGGTTTTGTGAGGAGGAGAATCCTCATCCCATCCTACATGATTTTTATATAAGGCAGGAACTTGGGCCACTGCCCATTTTCTTGCATATATGGATTTCCCATGAATTGAAATATGATTTGAGAAGGCAGGCATAATCATTTCTTCGCCATGAGGGCATTCCCTGACAAACTCTGGTGGCCAGTCTTTCTCAGCTAACAGGATGTCATAGCCTTTTGAAAGGTTATCCCAAAAGAGACCCCTTACTTTCCTAGTCTTATCTCCCTCTATACACAATGTTATTTTGTAGATTTTATGAGGTTTGCTAACTCTGGTGTCTGCAGTTTCCACTTGAATGTATTCATTTGTGTCCACTGTCTCCAGAAGATTAATCAGGATCTTGCGAGCTATGGTCACTTCTGCTGCGCTGTCTAGTATTGTCTGGGCCCACTCTCCGTTTTTCAGTTGTGTCCTCAGTATCCTCGGCATGTTTAATTATTTTAATACTGGCTACCTTCTTTCTTGGAAATTGTAATTTTTTACTTTGATGAGCAGATTCCTTGTCTTTGGACTTGACGTGCTCTTCCCTGTGTTCTGACCTTCCTCTTCTTTCCGATTTCTGCGAGGAAGTCTGAAAAGATCGAGAGGGACGTGTATCAATATCTTGATATCTATCAGGTTTTCTCAATTTATCCCTATCTCTAAGGTTTTATCTTTTCTCAGAGGGCTCTCTCTGGGGAGACTTGTTTCCTTGGTCAGGAGATCTTTCTCTCCGTTGAGGAGACCTTCCTCTGGACTGGAATCGTTTTTCTTTGGGAGTGGATTGTTTATTACCATCCCAACTCTTTTTTGGAGTATTTAGGTTATTTTTAATAAATGTTTTTTCAGTAGTTTCAGTTAGTTGGGGTTTTACTGGTTTCCCACCCAAACTATCTCTTCCTAGTTCTTCATAGGATTTTTCTATGATTCTGGCAAGTTCAAATGGTTGTTCTGCTATATCTGTTTCTTTCAATTTCTGGCGGATCGCCACAGATGCTGCTTCTCCTTTTATGTTGGCTAATAATATAGCCGAGGGATTTACAAAAGTTTTAGAGGTGCACTCAGTAATATGATTGACACAAAAAGTTCAAGAAATTTAAGGATCTTCAGTTCCTTCTTTATTGGTTTCTTTATTTCTTTCTTTATAAAATACAGAGACCTGCTTGAAGTCTTTTAGTAATTTCATACCCAGGCTTAAAGCAGGTTCTGGACCGTATTCATTTTGAATCTGTCTTAGTACATCTGGTATTACCGCCATGGACGGAACACCATGTGTTTTTGTGTAGATGGAAGCAAAGACTGTGCCCCAAGTGTCACAGTCCTCCACATGTGTTGCGATCCCCATTGGAAGATAGATGGTCAGAATTCTGTGTTTCTCAGTAGGCGTAGTATCAGGAAATACTGCCTCTATTTGAGTGATTTTTTGTGCTAACCAGAATGGAATTTGTTCCCGTTTTGAGGGTATTCTACCAAGACATGATTGTATGTTCTGTGGTGTAATTTTGTTTGTGTTCCCCTGATGAGGGGTCAGCTGTGGAATGTTAATCGCTGGTTGGACTGTTGATGTCCGCATTACATATTGGACCAATTGTCTATGTATTGTAATTAGCTTTTTTAGCTGGGCTAAAAGTTCCCGGTCTGTCATTGTTTCAATGTCGGGATGTGGTGTGTAGCTGGCTAGAACCGGCCACGTTGCTCCTGGTCTACCTAGTGGACCGAGCCTGGTGATGTGATTTTGATGTTTTAGGGCGCCATTAAACCAGAGCAGGTGCTCTTGGTAATTTAGTGGGATTTCAACATCCTCGAAAGGAGTGTATTCATCCGGAGGTTCCTCTATTTTGTAATAGTGGAATTCTTTTGTTACAGCGTTTGCTGCTGGAAAGTGTATCCATGAATAGAATACCTCTGTCTGCTGACATTCATGGGCCTCTACCATGAATATGACTGTACCACCTCGTGATGTCAGTCCATTTTCTATAAGTTTAATAGTTATAGTTCTTCTTATATTTGCCGGAATGAGTATAACATTCAGGTCATTTTCTTGGAGACTTGTGTCATCCGCTAGGAGTTGAGCTGCTATTCTAGCTGCCTCCCTTTCGTCTTCACTTTCCACCATTTTACTGAAGGAAAGTTTTGTTGCCGATCAAGTTTCAAGGGAAACAAAGATTAGGTGCACAATATTTTGGAACACTGTATCCTTCAACGTTGACTAAACCAAAAACTAATACATAGGAATCTCTTCCTACTAAGTTCCTTTTAACCTTTTACCCACTCCAGAAGTCTTTTGGAGTTTTTACAGGAAAAGGGTTCTGTGTGAAAAAGCACGACTGAGTTACTCTAACGTCTTGCGTTAGATTTATCGCCTTACCAAACGTTGTACGCCATGTAGTGTAGTTCCTATATTCCCAATAGGCTCTGCGCATTGGAATAATATAAACAGCAGTGTAGACGTAGGACTGAGGTCGACTAGGTCTCTACTGACTATATTAGACTTAATTAGTTTCGCCAGCTAGCTCAGAGGTCACTAGAAACTTTCTCGAGTAAACAAGGAGGAGTTTAACTTCCCTGGATGGACAAGAAGGGATTAGCTTCTGACAACCATATAACATGACAACTTTGCTCCCCCAGAATAAGAGTATATCTCTAGAGTCGTGTGAAAACAATAGACAGCTATTTCACTCAGTCAATTGTGCATACTTAGTTTCACCAGAGTGCAGAGAAATAGAGAGACGGGCGTTTTCAATAAAAGGTGTTATTTATTGAGCAGTCTTCTTTCTCATGCAAGAGAAATGAATTGCCACAATTGCAATACTTATAGTAAAGTAAAGTGCGTACAGTAAAAGGAGTATTATAAAATAATACTGTGAAAGCATTTATATGGTTTCTTAGCCATATGATACTTTAAAATAGATAAAATATATACATACATAAAAACATTGACTAACGTACTCAACTGGTGCTTCTAAATACGCCTACCCCGGTGTACCTGACCTAAGTCTAATACGTGGGAAGGAGTAAGTAAGTAGCAGTTTAAGTTTAGTTGGTTTTGCCAAGAATCTGAATCAAGAATTCTCTTTAAGGGTTTAGTCAGCTCCGTACCTGGGTAATAGAATGCAGGAGGTCTGGTATCTCTCTCTCAGGACTCGATATCCCAGCCACCCGCAAGGGTGGCTGGAAACACCGGAGCTGGATTTTCTCGGCTGGAGAAAAAGACAGCGTCTTTCTCAGTGCGTCAAAAGGGAGGGGCGGCGTCCGTGGGCTCTCGCATCAGCTGGGCTCTCGGGCAAGTAGATAGCCACTCTGCTCCAAACCACCGTGTGTTTGCTTAAGGCAGCATTGGTATATTTATACCTGAAAGGTGCCAGGTTTGACGTAAGGTTGGACATAAGACGTCACTAAGAACTAACAGTTCTTTCTGGACTTCAGGAGTTCGTGTTCAAATCAAAACAAAAGCAGGGGGATTTCCTGGGCTGCTGGAGGCTTGGTTTGTTTAAAGAACGCGTTGTACTTTCTAGGAGTCTAGGGGAGTAGCCTTGCCGTATTTGGACTGCATGGGCTATTACTAAATATGGATATGATTCTTATGCCTTTATAAGGATATTGTTTGTTATAGCCATATAAGGGCATACATCGGGAATATCGAATTAGGGTCCTAGATAGAAATACAACAAAAGTACAAATACAGAGGTACAAGTTGTAACTTATGTGCTGTAAAGCCAGTGAAAAAGGTGTGCTGTTGCCGTGTAACTGCACAGTGCTGTCCCCCAGAGAGAAACATAAATGTGTAGGTGCTTGGTAGTGGCATTCAGGGTAGCTGCACCAGGAAGGAACGTAGTATAATAGTCTAGATGATTTCATACCAGTGGCACTTAAACAGAGATATTATTTTTTGTCCAATGAAGCATAGGATGCGTGGATTGAAAGTGGCTCCACATACGTCATCTCATTCACACTTACAAACTCCATAGTGGGGTTGCTCACACTCTCATCAACATCCACAACGTTCTCGTTTTGTCAGAACTCAAATATTTGTCAGGGGTGGTAAGCGTCAATCACCCCACATTAACAGGGTACCTGATCCCGGTGGGAGCATGAGAGGGAGACCTTGTAGTCAAACACTGTAAACAAACGGAAGAGATATTGCCAAACATGTAGGGAGGAATATTAAAATTAATATTTGGCAATTTCATGTAAGAGGCGCCTTATGCAGTATGCTCAGGAAAAAGAATGGAAACTTACTTAATCAAAGGTCCTGTCCCTGCCCGCAACCTACTGTTCTCTGTTCCCCTGCCTGTCCTGATCGCAACTAAACGTTGCCCGGTATTTGTATTCCTGCTTACGCTCAAGCTTTGTAACAGCGTTTCCGGGTCTGGCCACGCCTATTCATGGTAGACAGCTGGTGATAGGTAGAGATGCGGAGGCTCAGCACAGAACTGGCCTCGGACATGTCGCCCTCCACGAAGTCCATGGAAGGAGCAAAAGTTCTGCAATACTGTCTCCACTGGCGACGGATAGGGGAGTGGAGACTCGGCTATCTCAGCAAGTGCAGTGGTTTCTGTGGGAATGCCATGGGGGCCGGCATAGCATTGGATCCTTCATTGTTAAGAAAGTTCCATGTGTGGAGAAGTATAGTCCTCTGTTATGGGTGGGGAGGGGGTCACACATATTTATGGCTCTGAGACGCAACTCTTGCATAGTAAGGAATCCACTCTATGCAACTCAATTTGCTCGAGCTAAACGGGGATAAGACGGAAGTGCTTATCTTAGTAAAAAATTCTGAACATTGGGGCCCTCAACAATGGCCAGATGAAATGGGACCTTATTTATTTATTTATATTTATTTATTAGGAAGCTTATAGAGCGCACGGCTACCTCCAGCGGGGGTGTCCCGGCGTTAAGACTACTTGTTTATCACAGAGAGGGATGCCTAGTACATGTCTATCTGTCAGAAGAGCAGGTCTGCAGGGATCTTGCTGGCTAGTGCTTGGAAAACAGCCAAGTTTTCAATTTACGACGGAAAACTTGTTCAGACTCGGAGAACCTAAGGTCTGTAGGTAACCTTTACCTACGCTTTCCTCTCAGGTCCGCAATCTAGGCTTTATTATTGACAATAAATTATCAATGAAACAACAGGCAGTACAAATTGCAACCACCTGTTTCACCATCTTAAAATGGTTAAAAAAAATAATTTGGATGCTCCCTGTGGATACCCAAAGGACGGTAGTCCAGGCACTTGTGACATCTCGCCTGGATTACGGTAACGTTCTTTTTTTGGGGTCCAACAGAGATGTATTGCGTAAGCTTCAGGTGGTGCAAAATTCTGCAGCCAGATTGCTATGTGGACTTCCCAGAATGTCCAACACGGGTAATGCTCTGAGAGAACTGCATTGGCTCAAGGTAGAACATCGCATAAAATTTAAAGCCCTGTGTTATATGTTCAGAATTAAGATTGGTTCTGCTCCTAAATACTTACAAGATCTGGTACGCCCTTACCATCCTTCGCGACTACTTCGCTCTTCTTTGGATGAGCTTTTTGTGATTCCCAGGTTTAAACTGTCGAGAATGGGAGGTCGCTCCTTCTCTCTGCTGGGGTCCATTATGTGGAATTCTTTACCTTATGCGATGCGGAGGGAGAAGCTGCTCCCAAACTTTCGTAAACAATTAAAAACTTGGTTTTTCAATCAACACTGCTAATTCAGATGATTTTCGAGTTTCTGTTGTCTTGCGCTGGGAAATCCTTGTTGGGTAGCTGTGCACATTATAAAAGTAAATTAACATAACAAATTAACATAACTCTAATAAAATATATACGTGTCACATAGTACTTTGCCCATTTGTCGGATATATAAAACAGGTGCAAGATAGATGGAAAAAGGATAAGAGGAAGAAAGAGGAAACAAAGAAAAAAAGGGCATTGAAGAACGGTCGGAAATATCAGTGTCCCGTATGACCCTATATATATTCCCACCGTCACAAAGTCTTTCGGTCTCTAGTTGCAGAAGACTCCTGGGGTAGTTTGGTGATGCGGCATTAATATAGACTGCCCCATCCGTGTCTCATATGACTCTATATATGTTCCCACTGTCACAAAGTCTGTCGGTCTCTAGTTGCGGGAGACTCCTGGGGTAGTTTGGTGATACAGCATCAATATAAACTGTATGACAAATTATATGTGAGTCATGAAGACCAGTGCCAGTTATACTTAAAACCTAGCTGTGTTATATATTGTACCGCACAGCCGGTAATTCCTCACTGGAGAAAAAAACTGTGATGTGCTAGATAGGGAGTAGGCATGGAATATGGGCTCAAAGGCCCAGATTTTATAAGTCATGTACTCTTATGATCGTGAGGAAGTGGAGACAGACTTGTACTCAAGGCTGGTTGGGTATGGCTCTGATCTGTGCATACACTTCACAACAGGTTGTTTAGTTGGTTCCAAGGGATGTAGTCATTTAACCCTTTTGTGTGCATCTGCAGCCGGTACACCCAACGTTGTTCTTTCAGGAGGAGTCTCCAGTATGCTCCATTCTGCTGCGCTGTTTTTTCAATGACTGTCCATCTGATATCAGCATCTGTGTGGTGTACTTCTAGAAAGTGGTCGGTGAGTTTTGCCGTCACCCTCTTGCATCTTATGGTGCTTCTGTGTTCACTGATGCGTAGTTTTATTTTTCTTGTGGTCATTCCAATGTACTTCAAACCACACAGGTAGGTGATCAAATTAATGACATTGTTGCTGTTGCAATTCGTATGGGTTCTTTGTTACCATGGAGTCTTAAGTCCCAGGTCAATGACCTTAGCATGGGTAGTGAATGAGCAGACTGCAGTTTCCACATGGGAAATGTCCCATGACAGGTGGTAATTCCCAAAGGGTCCTTTGTTGGTTATGGTCTTGCTGGTGTTGTTGCTGTGTACCACCCTATCCCTGATACTTTTTTAAAAAGAGAAAAGTGTTTTTTTGAAATTAAGCTGATTTGATGTTAAAATATGCCAGTGTTTATTTATGGTGCGTCTTATCATGTTAGATGCCAAATTGTAGGTAGTCACACATATCAATGCACTTGTTTCAGGTTTTTTTGTCTTTTCCAGGAGACTCTCCTTAGGAATGTTGCAAGCTCATTTTTTTGCCTTGTTTATCACATGGGTAGGGTAACCACGTTTGTTTGGTTAGGTTTCCTGCTTCCCTCTTGAAATCCTCAGTTTTGAAGCAGTTGCGTCTAATGCGCAGAAACTGGCCCAGGGGTATGTTCTCCCTCAGTGCTCTTGGATGTGCACTTTCAAAATGCAGTAGACTGTTTTGGTCTTTGGGGTTTTTGTATAGAGATGTGTGGGCTTTGCCATCCTCTGCAGTGATTCTGACATCCAGGAAGGATACCTGGGTCTTGTTGTGTCTCATGGTGAACTTTAAGAATGGGTTTCTCTCATTCAACCATTTGTTGAAGGGCTCAATTGTGGTGTCGTTCTTCTGCCAAATTACTAGGATGTCATCAATGTATCTTATCCAGAGATGTATTTGGTTTCTGTATGGATTGTTGGTCTAAATGGTATGGTCCTCAAACCAGCTCATGTACAAGCAGGTCACACTTGGGGCAAACGTACTGCCCATTGATGTACCATGGCGCTGGAGGTAGATCTTTTCTTCGAAACAATTTTCCGATAGGGCAAGTCTGGCTAGTTCCATAATCCAGTTTTTAGGAGCATTTCACTGCCACTCTTGATGTGTAGGAGGTCATTGATCACTTTTAGGCTCTCTTCTTGGGGGATACTGGTGCAGAGCCTTTGGGCCCATATTCTACGCCTACTCCCGCTCTAGCACACCACAGTTTTTTTTAACAGCGAGGAATTACCGGCCGTGCGGTACAATATATAATGCAGCTAGGTGTTAAGTACAACTGGCACCGGCCTCCATGACTCACATATCGTTTCTCATACAGTCTACTTTGATGCTGTATCACCAAAGTACCCCAGGAGTCTCCCGCAACTAGAGACCAACAGACTTTGTGACAGTAGGGAACATATATAAGGTCATATGGGCCAACAATACTTTCGATCGTCCTACAGTGCTGCTTTTTTTCCTTTGTCTTCCTCTTATCCTTTATCCATCTATTTTGCACCCGTTTTATATATCCGACTAACGGGTGTCACGAAGTGTACCTGAATTCCTTTGATTTCCGTGGGAGCAGTTGACGTGAAGGAAGGTTCCAGCTGAATAATTCCCAACTCCCCAACACCCCTGAACCCAGAGTACTCTAAGTCCAGGAGGGAGGGGGAAAGGGGAAGTGGAGAGACAAGAGAGACTGCCACAAGGTGTAGTTTTGACTCTTCTGATACAGGTCAGGTCACACCTAAAACATTAAGCACATCATTATTACAGTTCTCTAACTTCCAGAGGATTCTAACCAAAGTTATTTCTAACTCTCTAACCCACCTTTTACATTTGTGGAATTTGCTGCTCTCTTATGGTAATAATCCAATGATAATAATTGTTGAATTTCACAGCTTAGTTGAATGTGTAATGATGAGTCAAAGTCTCAGTCTTGTACCAACAGAGAAGAAGTGATGGTATGTAACAGTATCAACCATATGCATATAATTAAGATACTCCCATATACAACGTGACTGCATGAATAAAATATGACCCAAAATGAAAACTACTATTCACAAGGTTCACTCCTGGCTGAACATCGGTACAGTTCTGTGAATAGGCTCTCACTGACTGAAGGCTGAGATAGTTCAGAATACTGTGGACTAAACTGAGGATTCCTTACTCCGCTGCACAAGGAGGTAATCCCTGTCATCAGGCAAGTTCATTGAATAGCGTCGATATTTTCTTAAACAAGCGGAATTTCAAATGTGCAAGTTCGCTTACCGCTTGTACTGAATACTGAGGCAAGGGAAGATTCTCCAACCAGGAATGGCTCGAGAAGAACTCACAAACCAGCTGCAAACTGAAGTACGGAAGGCGCCCTTGAAGAGTCAGGATACAGCTACTGAAGACACTGGGGGCGCCTCGTACTTAACAGGATACTGCTGACTGTAGACACTGGGGTGCTTTGAATACAACAGGATATTGCTGACGTCTCTGGACTGCTTCAAAAGAGACTGAATATAAATCCGCCTCAAGACAGGAAACACGAAGACAGAAACGTCTCCGCTACACTAAATATCACTGTGAACGTTTTTTCCCAAAATTACAGCGCATTACAAGGATTTCTGCAAACCAGAATGCGGGTTTAAAAGACGCGCTCGGAAATGAGCATCTAACCGCCAGAATTACTTCAGTTGAAGTGCGCAGAGGAAAAGACTAGCGCACCTGAAATGGCTGACTAGGCTAACCACTAGAGCGCTAACTGACCAGTATGAATGGCACTACCAGGAACTAAAGCTGGCATCAAGCAGACAGTGACTGTGCCACCCGCTGTCGCCAACTCCAAACTGCAAGAACATTAGTAGCAGCTTGGTGCGCAGTGCGTTTTAAACCAAAGGAGACTGTTTTCAACCGAGGTCTGACAGTACCCCCCACCAAAGTCCCCTCCCTGGGCTTCTGTGGGTGGATCTTGTGAAATTCAGCAACCAATCTTGGAGCGTGAACATTAGAACTAGGCTCCCAAGATCGATCCTCTGGACCGTAACCCTTCCAATCGACCAAATAGAACAGGCGGTTCTTTCTCCATTTTGAGTCCAGAATTCTTTTCACCTCAAATTCTTCAGCTGATTGAACTTGCACAGAAGTGGGCGGAAGATTCAGTCTCAGATTTGGTGGATTTTGCTTAATCAAAGAGACGTGGAAGGTGGGATGGATCTTCATTGACTTAGGGAGAGCTAACCTTACACTAACAGGATTGACCATGCGCACCATTGGGAAGGGGCCCACGAACTTTGGTTGAAACTTTCGGTTCCCAACTAGCCTCATGTGGCGAGTAGAGATCCAAACCAAATCCCCAGCCTTAAAAATTGGACTCTCTCTTCGTCGTTTATCTGCCTGTCTCTTATAACCAGATTTCGCTTTGGAGAGATTAAGAGATGCCGACTGAAAAGTCTTCTGCAAGTTCCGAATCACCTCCTCAGCTGCTGGAACATCAACCTCCACCTGTCCAATTAACATATTTGGGTGTCGACCTGAATTTAGAAAGAATGGGGAGAAACCTGTAGCGGAATGGACTGAGTTGTTATAAGCAAACTCTGCAGTACTCAATAAAGAAGGCCATTCCCCCTCCTGATCCATTAAATACAGCCGGAGATACTGCTCCAGGTCCTGATTGACTCTTTCAGTCTGTCCATCAGTTTCTGGATGGAAACTGGTGGACAGACGAGTATCCACACCCAAACCCCTCAGAAATGACCTCCAAAATCGGGAAACAAATTGTGAACCCCTGTCAGAAATGACCACCCTCGGAATCCCACGAAGCCTGACTATATGCTGAACAAATAGGGAAGCCAATTGTGGAGCGGTAGGTAAGGCCTTCAGAGGAATAAAGTAACTCATTTTCGTAAATTGGTCAACCACCACCCAAATCACTGAATACCCCAAACTGGAGGGCAAGTCTACAATAAAATCCATCAGAATGGTATGCCATGGGGATGGGGCAGTGGGCAGAGGCTGGAGTAAACCCTGTGGGGACTGTCTGGAACTTTTCCCCTTAACACACTGCTCACAAGTGGCAACATGCTGTCTCACCTGAGCGTCCATACCAGGCCAAAAGAAGGTTCTCTTCACCAGTTCCAAAGTCTTAACTGCTCCCTTATGGCCTGCCAACGGATGATCATGAAGCAACTGAATGACCTCCTTCTGCAAATCCTCACTAGGAACAAACATTTTTCCTTGAGCGTATGGCTTTCCTTCTCTAATTTCTCGATCCGGACCTTCCGTTATCCAGTTGGAGAATTCTGTTCTCTGAAATTCTTCTCTGATCCGATCTCCTAAATCATCTGCTCCAATAGTGGCGACCAACTTTCTCGTGGGATGATGAAACCTTCAGTGACTTCTTCTCCTTCACCTCCGGTGCTGAGACGAGAAAGGGCATCTGCCTTTCCATTAGCAGATCCAGGTTTATATGTCAAGACAAAATTGTAATCCGCAAAGAAAAGAGACCACCTCAACTGACGGGGAGTGAGGGTCCTTGCTGATTTTAAAAATTGCAGATTGCGGTGATCAGTGAAAACAGTTATCACATGCTTACCTCCAAGCAAATAATATCTCCAAACCTTAAACGCATCTTTAACTGCCAAAAGTTCCTTATCAGCTATTGAGTAATTGATTTCTGCTGGAGACAATTTGCGAGAATGATAAGCCACAGGATGCAATTGGCCAGTCTGCTTATGACGCTGAGACAGAATCCCACCTATGGCCAAATTAGATGCATCAGCTTCAATGAAGAAAGGTTCCTTCAAATCGGGATGTTGCAAAATCGGGGCTGAAACAAAGGCTTCTTTTAAGGATTGAAAGGCCTCTTCGGAATCTTTTGTCCAATCAAAGCGCACATTCTTCTTCAATAGTCTCGTAATGGGACTTACTTTCTCAGAAAAATTCTGAATGAATCTCTGATAAAAATTTGCAAATCCCAAGAAGCTTTGTATTTGTTTCACCGATCTAGGGGCTGGCCAAGATTTTATTGCTTGTAACTTGGTGTCATCCATAAAAACTCCTTCAGGGGAAAGAATAAACCCCAAAAATTCCACCTTAGATGTATAGAAGACACATTTCTCCAGTTTTACAAACAAATGATGTTCCAGTAAACGCTTCAGAATGACTCGGACGTGTTCCACATGTTCATCTGGATTGTTGGAAAAAATGAGGATGTCATCGATGTACACCACTGCAAAACGATCCAAGAACTCCCGAAGTACATCATTAACAAAATGCTGAAAGGCGGCTGGGGCGTTGCATAAACCAAAGGGCATTACTTGATATTCAAACAACCCCAGCCGCGTCCGGAAGGCCGTCTTCCACTCTTCTCCCTCAGCCATGCGAACCAAATGATATGCCCCCCTCAAGTCCAACTTGGTATATATACAAGCATCCTTCACCTGGTCAAGGAGCTCAGAAATGAGGGGTAACGGGTAGCGGTTCTTCTTAGTCACCTGATTTAAGGCCCTGTAATCAATACAAGTCCTCAAAGAGCCATCCTTCTTCGGGATGAAGAAGAGAGGGGAAGCCACTGGTGACTGGGATGGTCGTATAAAGCCACAAGCCAAACTCTGCTCTATGTACTCCTTCAAATGCTGATTCTCGGGTTCTGATAGGGCATAGATCCGACTGCAAGGTAAAGAGGCTCCCGGCTCGATCTCTATCCGACAGTCATACTCTCTATGTGGAGGCAATTTCTGAGCTTCCTTCTCGTTGAACACCTCCATAAGATCTCGATATTCCTCTGGGATTTCGGGCAACTCCACCGCACAAATCATCTGCGCTTGATCTGCCAAACTTGATGACATAGTGGCCTGGACCTTTTCCGCTCGAACCTGAAAACAGTTGTCCAAACAATAGGTCGAATTCATTTCCACGGTGCGACTAGCCCAATCTATATGAGGATTGTGTTCCGTGAGCCAGGGTAGTCCAAGGATCATCTGAAATTGCGGAGCGTCAATAAGATTAAAACTAATGTAACTTCGATGCTCTCCTGGACCCAGTATCGTTATGACCTCAGTATCAAAGACAATCGGACCAGATGATAAATTGGTGCCATCCACTGCTCGGACTGGCTCAGGTCTAAGTTTCTTCTCAAATTGGATTCCCAAAGATTTAGCAAACTGAATATCGCAAAAATTTCCAGTTGCACCAGAGTCCAACATAATGGCAACCTCTTCCTCACGAATCTTTCCAAATTGAATCTTACAAGACAGTATCAAATGAGGGGCTGCCGACTGTAGAGTATTTGCTAGAAGTTGAGATTTTGGAGTTGTCTCTTGCTGCGCTCCCACCAGTGCAACTCCATCTACTGGTGGGGCTTGTCTTTTACCCACTGATTAGTTTTGGGCCTCCTTGGACATTCCTTGACAAAATGACCGGACTGGCCACAATACATGCATAGCTTGCCCAATCGTCGTTTCTCTCTTTCTTCCTTCGAGAGGGGGCCTCTGACAGTGCCGATTTGCATAGGCTCTTCTCCAACACTTCCTTCGACATTCTTGACTGATTCAGGCCTGACACGATCTAAACTAGGTGGAAACGACTTGAAATCCTTTCGCTTCTCACTGCGCCGCTCAGACTCCCGTTGATCAATTTGGAGCACGAGATCTATGAGCTCAGACACATCCGTGGGTCTCTTTGGAATTTGAGCTAAACCATCTTTCAGTTCGTCCTTGAGTCCCCTGTAAAAAATCCCCGCTCTGTTTTCAGCTGGCCAGTTTGTTTCTACAATCAATTTATTGAACTGCGCCAGGTAGGCCACCAGTTCCTTATTACCCTGTTTCAGATCCAACAATTCATTGTCTGTGGTCTGCAAAATTGTTCTTCGATCAAAGATCCGTAAGAATTCAGCTTTGAAGTCTTCAGATTTGTACAGAACTGGATCATTAGAGGTTACCAAAGGCATGGACCATGCTGCTGCGTCACCACTCCGGTAAGAAAGCACGAAAGCCACGTTGGACTGGTCTTCTTTAAACAAAATTGGCTTACAAAGAAAATGCAAAGAGCACTGAGTCATATGCGGGTCTCCCTGGAACCTTTCTGGGGTGGCCAATGGAATAGTCGGGGACATAGCATGCACCACTTGCGTGGTTAGGGTAGAGGATGTAGAGGGTGAGGGATCAAAGGTTGGAGATTTTAGACCCCCAAAGTTAGGACTAGGACTTACAGAAAGTTGGTCTATTCTCTGTCGAAGATAACTTGCCTCCTGATTTGATTTCCTAACCTCTTCCCTAGTTTCGCTCAATTGCTTCTGTAACCCTTCCAAAATGGAAGCTAACGCCTAAACATCGAATCCTTCAGCCATCTTGCTCAGACGGAAGAAATGTAGGGCACTTCAATCTGTCACGAAGTGTACCTGAATTCCTTTGATTTCCGTGGGAGCAGTTGACGTGAAGGAAGGTTCCAGCTGAATAATTCCCAACTCCCCAACACCCCTGAACCCAGAATACTCTAAGTCCAGGAGGGAGGGGGAAAGGGGAAGTGGAGAGACAAGAGAGACTGCCACAAGGTGTAGTTTTGACTCTTCTGATACAGGTCAGGTCACACCTAAAACATTAAGCACATCATTATTACAGTTCTCTAACTTTCAGAGGATTCTAACCAAAGTTATTTCTAACTCTCTAACCCACCTTTTACATTTGTGGAATTTGCTGCTCTCTTATGGTAATAATCCAATGATAATAATTGTTGAATTTCACAGCTTAGTTGAATGTGTAATGATGAGTCAAAGTCTCAGTCTTGTACCAACAGAGAAGAAGTGATGGTATATACCAGTATCAACCATATGCATATAATTAAGATACTTCCATATACAACGTGACTGCATGAATAAAATATGACCCAAAATGAAAACTACTGTTCACAAGGTTCACTCCTGGCTGAACATCGGTACAGTTCTGTGAATAGGCTCTCACTGACTGAAGGCTGAGATAGTTCAGAATACTGTGGACTAAACTGAGGATTCCTTACTCCGCTGCACAAGGAGGTAATCCCTGTCATCAGGCAAGTTCATTGAATAGCGTCGATATTTTCTTAAACAAGCGGAATTTCAAATGTGCAAGTTCGCTTACCGCTTGTACTGAATACTGAGGCAAGGGAAGATTCTCCAACCAGGAATGGCTCGAGAAGAACTCACAAACCAGCTGCAAACTGAAGTACGGAAGGCGCCCTTGAAGAGTCAGGATACAGCTACTGTAGACACTGGGGGCGCCTCGTACTTAACAGGATACTGCTGACTGTAGACACTGGGGTGCTTCGAATATAACAGGATACTGCTGACGTCTCTGGACTGCTTCAAAAGAGACCGAATATAAATCCGCCTCAAGACAGGAAACACGAAGACAGAAATGTCTCCGCTACACTAAATATCACTGTGAACGTTTTTCCCAAAATTACAGCGCATTACAAGAATGTCTGCAAACCAGAATGCGGGTTTAAAAGACGCGCTCGGAAATGAGCGTCTAACCGCCAGAATTACTTCAGTTGAAGTGCGCAGAGGAAAAGACTAGCGCACTTGAAATGGCTGACTAGGCTAACCACTAGAGCGCTAACTGACCAGTATGAATGGCACTACCAGGAACTAAACCTGGCATCAAGCAGACAGTGACTGCGCCACCCGCTGTCGCCAACTCCAAACTGCAAGAACATTAGTAGCAGCTTGGTGCGCAGTGCGTTTTAAACCAAAGGAGACTGTTTTCAACCGAGGTCTGACAGTGGGCAACATACTATATGACACATGTATATATTTTATTAGAATGTATTCCTTACTATGCAAGAGTTGCGTTTCAGGGCCATATATATGTGTGACCCCCCTACCACCCATAGCAGAGGACTATGCTTCGTGACACACAGAACCTTCTTAATAATGAAGGCTCTGACGTGATGCTGGCCCCCATAGCATTCCCATGGAAACCTCCACACTCACTGACGTAGTAGCTTAGTCTCCACTGCACGTGCGGCTCTGCCCGACACCAGTGGAGACAGTACTCCAGAACTTTTGCTCCTTCCATGGACTCCATGGAGGGCATCAGGTCCAAGGCAGGCTCCGTGCCGAGCCTCCAAATCTCTGCCTATCACCAGCCTTCTACCATGAATAGGCGTGGCCAGACCCGGAAACGCCATTCTGAGACTCGGGCGTGAGCAGGAATACTTATACCGGGCAAGGTTTCGTTGCAATCAGGACATGCAGGGGAGCATAGCACACAGTAGGTTGCGGGCAGGGACAGGACCTTTGATTAAGTATGTTTCCAATCTTTTTCCTAAGGATACGCCATAAGGCGACTCTTACAAGAAATTAACAAATAGTAATTTTAATATTCCTCCTTACATGTTTGGCAATATCTCTTCCATTTGTTTACAGTGTTTGACTACAAGGCCTCCCTCTCATGCCCCTGTTGGGATCAGGTGCCCTGTTAATGTGGGGTGAGTGACACTTACCACCCTTGACAAATATGCGAGTTCTGACAACACAAGGAAGTTGTGAATGTTGATGAGAGTATGAGTAATCCCACTATGGAGTTTGTAAGTGTGAATGAGACCACGTACGTGGAGCCACGTTCAATCCACACATCTTATGCCTCATTGGATGAGAAATAAGATCTCTGTTCAAGTGCCACTGGTATGAAATCAACTAGACCATTATACCATGTGCTTTTCTGGTGAATCTACCCTGATTACCACTACCAAGCACCTACACATGTATGTTTCTTTCTGGGGGAGAGCACTGTGAAGTTCCACGGCAACAGTATACCTTTTTAATTGGCTTTAAAGCACATAAGTTACAACTTGTACCTCTGCATTTGTATTTTCTTTCCACAGGTAATTCCTCTTGGAAACTGCGGCAAGTACATTCATTGTTCTAATTAATTTCTTACACGTGCAAGTTGCATGCTCACATCATTTACGTCTTCGGTGAAGTGACTTCATCCCTACCCTCCCTGACGAAAGCCCAGGACCACATATAGGCCATTCGGAAAGGCTAAAAAATGTTGGTGTTCTAGGGTCTTAGGACCATCACATCCTCTAGCCCTACATTTGTTTTGAACCTTCCCTCCCACACTGCTAATAAAGGTTACTTTAGGAGTGGGAGAGGAATTTTATCTTTACTGTTATGCCCCCATACACACAGTCTTCATAAGTGCTCCCTGAAACATGGTTGAGCCCACCCCGACCTTCAGGAGCTGAGGTGAACCTGATGATGAAACATGTCACTACTTGAGTGAGTGAGGGTTATATTAGGAAAAGGGTCTCTTTCCCTTTCCACCCACAATAGTGGGTCAGCTATCAACTGGTGTACTGTCCAACCCCCCTTTTTTTGCACTTTACCTCTTCTTTAGGAACCATCTTGGTTCCAGAGTGGATACTTATTCATTTGTTGGGGCTTCCATTCTACGATCTGTACCACAATGGTGATGACGAAGGGACGCTATGTTTCTTATATTTGTTTAGTACATTTCATTCACTGGTGTAGCCTCCTAGCGCCATATCCTGTTAACTATCCTCATTTCCAGACTGCACTGGGATGTCAATGAAAGTAAGTTGTCAATTGGCACAGTGAGGCAGCATAGCACAATGGCGGGTGAGACATCGTCTGGCTAGGTGTGAGAAAACAAACTGGACCCCAGCACTACATCCCTCCTGGACAACCTCCACAACATTGGACTCCGCCAGATCGTGACCGAACCCACGCACTCAGCAGGACACACCCTCAACCCCCTCTTCACAACAGGTAACTCCATCACCTTCAGCCACACCACGAACTCTGATGGACTGACCATCGATGCGTCCACTTCACCTTCAGAACACCCACCATCCACAGACACCTGCACCTGCTCCCATGAAGAAACTGGACCAGAATCATCGACGACCAGCTAACCTCATCACTCAGCAACTCCACCCCAACCATCGCGGAAAACGACACAGCAGCCCGAACCCAGCACAGATGGATCTCCGACAGCGTCAACATCATAGCCCCCCTCAAGAAAAACAACAACAGCCACCCCAAGAAAGCCAGATGGTTTACCACCGAACTTCGAGAGTCCAGACGCACTTGCCGCCACCTCGAAAAGGCCTGGAGGAACACCAAATCCACAGAAGCCTACAACAACTTCAGAGCCACCACCAATGCCCACCACCAACTCATCAGAAAAACGAGGAAAAAAGCGATTGAAGACAGAAACTTCACTCACGCACACAACAGCAAAGAACTCTTCAACATCATCAAGGAGTTCGCCCAACCCACCAGTGAGTCCACCGACATCCCTCTATCACAAGACCTCCGCGACAAACTCAGCACTTTTTTTTCTACGACAACTTTGATGAAGACAACCAACACACTGAACCCTCACCAAACACCCCGACACCCTGAAGCCAGCAATCAACAACTGGACAGCCCTTATCACCGAAGACACATTGAAGGCGATGAAGTCAATACACTCCGGGCCCCCACGGACCCCTGCCCCCACCACATTTTCAACAAAGCCGCCAACACCATTGCACCCATCCTCTGCCACACCTTCAACTGCTCCCTGGCAACCGCCATGTTCACCCACAACTGGAAGCATGCAGAGGTCAACCCCATCTTAAAGAAACCCTTGGTGGATCCCGCTGACCTCAAAAACTACGGACCCATCTCCCTGCTCCCATTCCCAGCGAAAGTGATAGAGAAAGCCATCCACAGCCAACTCGTCACATTCATGGAAGAGCACAACATCCTCAACTCCTCCCAATCCGGCTTCAGAAAAAAAACACAGTACGTAAACCGCTCTCCTCGCGGCAACAGATGACATACGCACCCTACTGGACAAAGGAGAAACAGCAGCCCTCATCCTCCTCGACCTCTCAGTGGTGTTCAACACAGTCTCTCACCGCACCCTAATACACAGACTCCACGATGCAGGGATCCAAGACAAGGCCCATAACTAGATCTGCTCCTTCCTCTAAAGCAAAACGCAGAGGGTCAGACTCCCTCCTTTCCTCTCCGATCCTACACCTACCACCTGCGGATTCCCCAAGTGGTACTCCCTCAGCCCTACACTCTTCAACGTCTACATGACTCCGCTTGCCCCCATCGTCAGAACGTACGGACTCAACATTGTGTCATACGCAGGTGACACCCAACTCATCCTCTCCCTATCCAACGAACCCAATACCGCCAGACACAATTTTCGAGAAGGCATGGAAGCCATCGCCAAATGGATGAAAAACAGCTGCCTACAACTTAACACCAACAAAACAGAAGTACTCATCATGGGCCCAAACGCCAATGCATGGAATGACACCTGGTGGCCCCCCGCCCTCGGATGCCCGCCCACCCCCATAGACCAGGCACGGAACCTGGGAATCATCCTGGACTCCAAGCTCAAAATGGACCGCCAGATCATCTCCGTCTCGTCCTTCTGCTTCCACACCCTCTGCCTCCTATGTAAGACCTTCAAATGGATCCCCCTCGAACACAGAAAGACCGTCACTCACGCCCTGGTCACCAGCAGACTCGACTACGGCAACACACTCTACGTTGGAATAAACAAAAACCTCACCCGCAAGCTACAGAACATCCAGAACCCCGCCGCAAGACTGGTCCTTGACCTGCCAAGACACTGCCACATCTCCAAGCACCTGCGCACACTCCACTGGCTCCCCATCGAAGCTAGAGTCACCTTCAAGAAGCTCACCCACGCCCACAAAGCCCTCCACGACACCGGACCAGCATACCTGAACAGCTGACTCAAATTCCATGCACCCCAGAGGACCCTACGATCTGCCCAGCTCTCCTACGCTGTGGTCCCCTGCACCAGAAAGACCAGATCGGGAGGCAGCTCCTTCCCCTTCCTCGCGGCCCGAGCCTGGAACGCCCTGCCGCTCCACCTCAGACAGACAACATCGCTCCCCATCTTCTCAAGAAATCTCAAAACCTCTTCGACAAACACCCCCCTTCCTGGACTGGAGTCTGCTAACCCCCCCCCCCCCCCCCCAGCGCCTTGAGACCCTTACGGGTGAGTAGTCGCGCTTAACAAATGCCTGATTGAAGTTAATTTGGTTGTGATAGATTAAATACATGAGTGACAAATGTATAGTGGCAGGGCTGGACTGATGATTCCTGGTACCGGGCAATCCCCGGTAGGCTGGATGGGGTGGGGGATGTTTTTTTCAGAGGGGGACGGTTTTGTTGCTGGGGACCTTTTTTTAGCAAAGTCGGCCCCCGGTAACATAATTAGAAGGCCACCTGCCGACTGTCTGTCCGTGACGGAGTCAGAGTCAGATAAACTCTCTGCACTAGTCTGTCTCACCTCCGTCCGCTCTGTGCGGGGAAAAGCACAACTGCCATTGGCAAGGTGGAGAGCTGCCTGACTGTGTGGACGGGTGAATTAATTTACTAGTGCGTGCATAGGCCATGTACACTTCACCGAGCATGGCGTCGCAACACCTCGCACCAGGGAGGGATCGATGACCGTCACGTGTGTCAGCATCACCACCGGACCACCAACTGACCACCAGAGAGACCATAAGCATCCCCTAGGGTGCAACGTGCAAGTCTGACCAACGATCTGCACCCCCTCCCCATGTTAGCTCGCCTAGCACCTGCATTATGCATAAAATAGTAGTGACCAACTGCGCACGTTCAACTTCTGCCTGTTACCATCGCAGGCACCGCATACCGGCCGCACACAGAGTAGAAGGCAGCTGATAGTTGAGTGCTGAGTGCATACGCCGCCGCCACCGCCTGGCCTCCACTGTATAAAGTAAGTGTTTTGGCGACTGTCACCTGGCTTAAGTTGAAATTGTGATGAAGAAAGGTGGGGGACCCAATCTACCCTTGTGGGCTTGGGCAGAAACTAGAAATTTAAGAAGGTGCCAGCAAGGGAATTTATTTGGGAAAATAAATTAACAGATGTCAGATTTAAGATTAATTTATATATGTTAGTCTGTTCCAACACAATTGGTATCTGATCTTGATTGAATTGTCTGTCTATCAATTGGACAAAGAAACCATTTGAATAAAATAGTCTAAAGAAATGAAGAAGCAGCACGGGGAATCTTTTTTATCAAAAAATATTTCTTTTATATATATTTAGAGCATGAGTTCATGGGGTACATTTCAACAGATAAAACTGATTATAATGCTTTCAAATGAAAAGAAAATTCCAAATTATTCCTATAGTTTATCTGAAGAAAAAGTCCAGTCCAACAAATCAGAAAAGCAAATGAGTCTTATTTTCTTAAAGTAAAGGTCACTTGTCTAGTTAATAATAGATGAAGAAATGGACTCAGTAGTCGACATTTCGGTCTTTTGTTGTATGGCTCCTTAAGACCTTCCTCAGGACAACAAACATAAGCACATAGTTGTGACCCCTTTTTCAAGTTAATCCTGTTGTGACTTCAGAGTCAGTGTGATCTGAATGGACTCTCTGCCCTGTTCCCATGATGCACTGGGCCAGGGACAGACTAATTTGCATATAGCCAGGTTCTGAACTGGGATGGTTCAGTGAGCTAAAAAACGGTGATGGATCAAGCCCTGATCTGTTGACTGGGTAGGAGTGTTCTGATTAACTCAGATACTCTGTCCATCACCACCCCCTTTTTGTAATTATTTTGGCCACCATGAGTGTGGAAGGGTATGCTCAGACATGAGTCCCTTGCTCATTGCACCATCAGGATTCAAGCAAGCCGGGCCGAAGACGGCTGTAACGCCAGAAACCGGTCCCCGGAAGCTTGTTTCCTTTCCAGTGAAGAATTGGCTTGGTAGTTTGGTCTGCCCTGTTCCCATGATGCACTGGGCCAGGGACAGACTAATTTGCATATAGCCAGGTTCTGAACTGGGATGGTGCAGTGAGCTAAAAAACGGTGATGGATCAAGCCCTGATCTGTTGACTGGGTAGGAGTGTTCTGATTAACTCAGATACTCTGTCCATCACCACCCCCTTTTTGTAATTATTTTGGCCACCATGAGTGTGGAAGGGTATGCTCAGACATGAGTCCCTTGCTCATTGCACCATCAGGATTCAAGCAAGCCAGGCCGAAGACGGCTGTAATGCCACAAACCGGTCCCCGGAAGCTTGTTTCCTTTCCAGTGAAGAATTGGCTTGGTAGTTTGGTCTGCCCTGTTCCCATGATGCACTGGGCCAGGGACAGACTAATTTGCATATAGCCAGGTTCTGAACTGGGATGGTGCAGTGAGCTAAAAAACGGTGATGGATCAAGCCCTGATCTGTTGACTGGGTAGGAGTGTTCTGATTAACTCAGATACTCTGTCCATCACCACCCCTTTTTTGTAATTATTTTGGCCACCATGAGTGTGGAAGGGTATGCTCAGACATGAGTCCCTTGCTCATTGCACCATCAGGATTCAAGCAAGCCGGGCCGAAGACGGCTGTAATGCCAGAAACCGGTCCCCGGAAGCTTGTTTCCTTTCCAGTGAAGAATTGGCTTGGTAGTTTGGTCTGCCCTGTTCCCATGATGCACTGGGCCAGGGACAGACTAATTTGCATATAGCCAGGTTCTGAACTGGGATGGTGCAGTGAGCTAAAAAACGGTGATGGATCAAGCCCTGATCTGTTGACTGGGTAGGAGTGTTCTGATTAACTCAGATACTCTGTCCATCACCACCCCCTTTTTGTAATTATTTTGGCCACCATGAGTGTGGAAGGGTATGCTCAGACATGAGTCCCTTGCTCATTGCACCATCAGGATTCAAGCAAGCCGGGCCGAAGACGGCTGTAATGCCAGAAACCGGTCACCGGAAGCTTGTTTCCTTTCCAGTGAAGAATTGGCTTGGTAGTTTGGTCTGCCCTGTTCCCATGATGCACTGGGCCAGGGACAGACTAATTTGCATTTAGCCAGGTTCTGAACTGGGATGGTGCAGTGAGCTAAAAAACGGTGATGGATCAAGCCCTGATCTGTTGACTGGGTAGGAGTGTTCTGATTAACTCAGATACTCTGTCCATCACCACCCCCTTTTTGTAATTATTTTGGCCACCATGAGTGTGGAAGGGTATGCTCAGACATGAGTCCCTTGCTCATTGCAACATCAGGATTCAAGCAAGCCGGGCCGAAGACGGCTGTAATGCCAGAAACCGGTCCCCGGAAGCTTGTTTCCTTTCCAGTGAAGAATTGGCTTGGTAGTTTGGTCTGCCCTGTTCCCATGATGCACTGGGCCAGGGACAGACTAATTTGCAGATAGCCAGGTTCTGAATTGGGATGGTGCAGTGAGCTAAAAAACGGTGATGGATCAAGCCCTGATCTGTTGACTGGGTAGGAGTGTTCTGATTAACTCAGATACTCTGTCCATCACCACCCCCTTTTTGTAATTACAAAGAATAGGGCAGCATTGTGTAAAATGTAGGCAATAAAAGTTATGGTCTGCATTTTATGCCTCTCATTGACTATTCAGGAACGGGCAGGAACAGGAGGGGGCACTCAGATCCTCCTTGCGTGCTCATGCGAACCCCTGTCACAACCATGCCTGGTCTCAACGAGTTAAGGGGTTTTCAGGCGCAGAATCAGGCTAGAATGTATGGCTCTACAGAATGGCTCTTTTTGTGTAGCCTTGGAGAAAAGTTGTACATGATCCTCAGGAGTGGGAGTCGAGGGGGGGTGATATCGTCTTCGGCTGTACGTCCGTCCTCCCTAGTGATGCCCTTAAACAAAAAAACAAAAAATAGGAACACCGATCAGTACCGTTGGACCAGCTGCTCTTTGCGGGGTCACCCCTAAACATTTTTTGCCTTTTCTCATCCTGTTTGCTGAAGCCATTTTTGTTGGCTTTTAGGGCTCAGTGCACTTTACCACCATTAACTAGTGCTAAAGTGCTTGAGCTCTTTCCTTTAAACATAGTAAAATTGGCTTACATTATTTAATTTACTCGTAAGTCCCAGGAAATGTGGTTCTACATGTAGCCAGGGACTGTAAATGAAATGCTGCTAGAGGGCCTGCAACACTTATTGTGCCATTGCCTATTTAAACATGTGTCAAGGCCTGCCATTGTAATCTGCCTGTGCTGTTGTAAAACTGACATTTTGACCTGGCAAATTGAACCTTTTCAACTCACAAAGAGCCCACGGGTCCGGAATGTAGGACTGCTGAGTATGTGGGACACATATACCAGACACCAAAGTGGAAACCAATTAGTACGGGGACGGTATCCCTTTTGAAGGGACTGTTCCCCTCACACACCTTAGGTGTCATGCTTCATCACGTCAGGAACATAGTCCTGGCACGGGCTACAACTCCCTCTCTACGAGTAAGGAGCTCAGGGATGTTTTTTTCAATTTGAGCACATGGGTTGTACTAAGAACCCTATGTGAGCATGGTGTGTGAATTAATGTATTGTGCAGTGCTAACATGAGTGTGAAAGTGGGTTAAAACTGCCTACATAGCTAGCTATCAAAAACTTTATTTAGCTACCCTATGACAGGATTATAAACAATAAACTGGATGCTGAGACTGTCAGGATTCAAGAAAGCTATATCAAAGGGATCAACATGTTTTGGCCTTTAGCGCCCTATAAAAATGTCTTGGCCTTCATCAGGATCAGAGAAAACCAGCTACTGCATCAGGTGAATGTGAAGAGAAATTGCGATCTCACAACCATGTACAGTCTCTCAACAAACTCTGAGACTGAGCACGCAGGAAAACAATTTCAGGCTATGTTGATACTGGGATGGTGTGGTGAGCAAAAGAATGATGGATTAAACCCAGATCCTTGTGACTGGGGTGAATGGTTGCATTGTCCAGCATTCCGTTCATCAATTGTTTCATTAGCATACTTTTGTGGACCCCAGGCATGTGCGGATAGACTGATAGAAGGAAGCAAACAGAAGGCACCGACATCATTATTAATGGAAAAAAGTAATTATAGTGTTAATGATAATAATTCCCAATGAAAACGTGCATGACTGAAAGGGAACCAATTATTGAGAATTCTTGAGTTGGAATTATTTACATGTTTGAAATTCATAACATATGTCTGCAAGAGAACAGATGATCCTATCTTTACCATGCTATAGCTGCCTGAATCTGTGGGATTCCCTGCTTAGGAAATGAAATTGTGCAAAGCATGTTCTACGCACATGTGACACAACAGTTTCTGTATACCATATAACCAAACCCCATACATTAGGTGTTTGTGAACCACGGTTTTTCTCCCAGAAGAAAAAGCATCACTTAGCTATGATTGTAGTATGTATTTCATTTGCATATCTTGAGTGGTGGCTTCCATGACACCTTGTCATGAGAATAGAAACACAGAAAACTTGTCAGATTGATATCAAATCTGGTCATTTGTTTTAATTGCGGTATCAATAGTTTTGATTTGTGCTGACATATACTAAGGGATGTGGTACAAAAGGGGGTGGTGATGGACGGAGGATCTGAACCAATCAAACACTCACACCCAGTCAACAGATCTGGGTTTAATCCATCACCGTTCTTTAGCCCTCTCTGCCACCCCAGTTCAGACATGGCCATATGCAAATCAGTCTGACCCTGTGCCTCATGGGAACAGTCCAGCCCGAACTGCCAAGCCATGCCTTCCCTGGACCGGAAACAAGCTTCCGAGGACCGGTTTCTGGCATTTCAGCCGTCTTCAGCCCGGCTTGCTTGAATCCAGTGGCAAAGTGAGCAAGGGACTCACGTCTGAGCATACCCTGCCAACTTATCGCGAACTAAGTGATACAAAAGGGGGTGGTGATGGACGGAGGATCTGAACCAATCAAACACTCACACCCAGTCAATAGATCTGGGTTTAATCCATCACCGTTCTTTAGCCCTCTCTGCCACCCCAGTTCAGACATGGCCATATGCAAATCAGTCTGACCCTGTGCCTCATGGGAACAGTCCAGCCCGAACTGCCAAGCTATGCCTTCCCTGGACCGGAAAAAAAGCTTCCGAGGACCGGTTTCTGGCATTTCAGCCGTCTTCAGCCTGGCTTGCTTAAATCCAGTAGCAAAGTGAGCAAGGGACTCACGCCATAAGTTGGTAGGGTATGCTCAGACGTGAGTCCCTTGCTCACTTTGCCACTGTATTCAAGCAAGCCGGGCTGAAGACCGCTGAAATGCCAGAAACCGGTCCTCGGAAGCTTGTTTCCGGTCCAGGGCAGGCATGGCTTGGCAGTTCGGGCTGGACTGTTCCCATGAAGGAAAGGGTCAGACTGATTTGCATACGGCCATGTCTGAACTGGGGTGGCAGAGTGGGCTAAAGAACGGTGATGGATTAAGCCCAGATCTGTTGACTGGGTGTGAATGTTTGATTGGTTCAGATGCTCCGTCCATCACCACCCCCTTTTGTACCACTTTGTTCGCCATAAGTTGGCAGGGTGTGCTCAGACGTGAGTCCCTTGCTCACGTTGCCACTGGATTCAAGCAAGCCGGGCTGAAGACGGCTGAAATGTCAGAAACCGGTCCTCGGAAGCTTGTTTCCGGTCCAGGGAAGGCATGGCTTGGCAGTTCAGGCTGGACTGTTCCCATGAGGCACAGGGTCAGACTGATTTGCATATGGCCATGTCTGAACTGGGGTGGCAGAGTGGGCTAAAGAACGGTGATGGATTAAACCCAGATCTGTTGACTGGGTGTGAGTGTTTGATTGGTTCAGATACTCCGTCCATCACCACCCCCTTTTGTACCACTTTGTTTGCCATAAGTTGGCAGGGTATGCTCAGACGTGAGTCCCTTGCTCACTTTGCCACTGGATTCAAGCAAGCCGGGCTGAAGAAGGCTGAAATGCCAGAAACCGGTCCTCGGAAGCTTGTTTCCGGTCCAGGGAAGGCATGGCTTGGCAGTTCGGGCTGGACTGTTCCCATGAGGCACAGGGTCAGACTGATTTGCATATGGCCATGTCTGAACCGGGGTGGCAGAGTGGGCTAAAGAACGGTGATGGATTAAACCCAGATCTGTTGACTGGGTGTGAGTGTTTGATTGGTTCAGATGCTCCGTCCATCACCACCCCCTTTTGTACCACAATATACTAAGGGATGTCTTGTTTCAAATTTGTTATCAGTTTGCATCAGCTTTGAAAACCCTCTTGTCTATCATTTTAGATGGATATCAAAGGTGCTGGGAAGAGAAGAGGAGGAGCTGAGAAAGAACGTAAAAAAAAGAAAAAAATGCAAGAGAAAGAAGCAAGCCACTACCAAAAAGGGACTGACATTTTTACTCTCAGAAAAGATTTGATCTCTTTCGAAGGCGGCAGCACGTCCACCACCTTCAGTACTGAAGGTGCTGAATAAACTGCTAAAGGCCAAAGAACTGAAATAGGCAGAGAAGGTACTGTAACTGAGGCAGCTAACAGATATATAGAAGGTTAGATTGAATTAGAAAGTGATGTAGAGTCGAAGAGAAGTGTCAAGAGGACTCTATAGTTGAGAAATCAGCATGTGCTGATGTGACTTTAACTCATGCAGCTTTTGCAAAGAGGAAATTGCACAAGAAAGGAGGAGCTGAGAAAGAACGTGAAAAGAAGAATATAATACAGGAGATAGAAGAAAGCCATTACCAAAAATTTACTGATATTTTTAGACCCAAAAAAGATTTGGTTTCTCTGGAAGGTGACATCACATCTACCAGCTTCAGAAGTGAAGCTGTTGACAATCTGCTGAAGGCCAAAGGACTGAAATGAGTAGTGATTCCACAGTAAAGGAGGCAGCTCCCAAGTGTTTAGAAGGTTACATTGAAATAAAAAGTGGGGAAGATTCCAAAGAGAAGTGTCAAGAAGACCCCATAGTTGAGAAATCAGAATATGCTGATGTGAATTTGACTGATCCAACGAAGGACCAATGGTTTTTGGGACCAACATCTGAAAATAATTTGAATGCCTTTTTTAAGTTTCATCCCTATCAACCTGATGGTCTACGTTGGAATGCTAAAAGATTATATCAGCAAAAAATATGGGAAACTATGGCAGCGGTTGACTTATTCACACAAAGCCAAAACCTTTTTCTGTGTGGTATGTCTAGCTTTTAGCAGACAGACAGATAGAAGTGCTTTCATTGATGGCTGTTCTGATGAAAGGCATATGTATCAAAGAATCGATGAGCACGAAGACAGCATCCTTCATCACAGTACTTCAGAATCCTTCATAATGCTATAAAGAAACATAAATATAAGGAACCATCTTTTTTAAAAAGCACACAACTCCAAAACAAGAGGAAATCAAGCAAAAATGTGCCATTTTCGAAAGAGTAGTGGAAACAATAAAACTGATTGGCAAAAGAGGTCTGAGCTATAGAGAAACTACAGAAACTACCTACACCTTACAAGATGAAACATTGGAGCATGGAAATGATTTGGAACTTCTTCAGTATCTTAAAACATTTGATCCATTATTGAAAAGCCATCTTGCGGATGTCATTATAAAGAGTAAAAAACATCATGAGGTTGCAAAGAGTGGTAAAGGGTGTGGCAATCTGGTTACCCTGATTTCAAAAACAGCTGTGAACTCTCTCATAGATAATATTTTCTCATTACTAAAAGAGGGTATTGCTGAAGAAATCAGGGAAGTAAACATTTTCTCAATACAGTTGAATACAACACAGGACATAAATGTTGTAGACCAGTGCTCTATTATAGTCAGATATGTGACCGATGTTGTCCACGAACGTCTCATGTCTGTTGTGAATTGTACAATGAAAACATAAAAGGCATTATGTGAACTAGTTTGCACTGCACTTGAATCCATTAACATTAACGTTGTAAATTGTGTTAGTAAATCAACAGATGGAGCCTCCAATATGCAGGGACAGTATAATGGGTTCACAGCACGGCTGAGTAAAAAAGTACCTGATCAGATTCATGTGTGGTGCTACGCGCATGTACTTAACCTTGTTATAACTGATGTCACTAAAATTTCTGTATCTGCAATGTCACTGTTTGAGCTGTTAAATTCTTGTGCCGTATTTCTCAGGGATTCATACCTTCGAATGAACGTGTGGCAAGACAAAATTATTGAAGCACGGTTTTGGTCCATCTCTATAATTGGAGAAACAAGATGGTTGGCCAAAGATGTAGCACTCAACAAAAATATTTGATCTATATAATGACCCAAGCAAATCTGTGTACATTGAGGTTCTTCAAACTATGGAAGAGGTATCCTCATCAGATAACTTCAATGATGAGACCAGATACAAAGCTATTTAATTTCTAAAGTCACTAGTTATATTTGACACCATTTTAACTGCACGGATGTATCTGTTTATTTGTCAAAATACCACTCCTTTATCTCTGTACTTGCAAACACAAGGTATGGATATACTGCAGGCATATCGAATGGTAACTAAAACCATAGACTCCCTACAGCAACAGGGTTGGGATTTCAGCTGCATAATGGGTACTACAAATAAATTCATCAATTGGGCAAAAGAAAAATTGGATCAGTGTAATAGCGAAATTTTGATTCAAGTTGACTTCCCAGAGGTTTGAGTACACAGGAAGAAGAGGATGCCTGGCGAAACTGCGACTGATGAAGCCATCAGGTAAGCTACTGATAAATACAGGATATACCTTTATAATGCTGCAATGGACAAAGTAGTTACCAGCTAGCAAAGTCGATTCACAACTCATGGCTAGTTGTTTGCAGATTTGACATTCCTGGACCCCAGAAACTTTTAAGACATCCTCCAGAACGTTCCGCCAAAATGCTCTTCAATTACTAAGTGGCTTGTTAACTAGGTTTGATCCGGAAGCATCTGTTGAAAAACTGCAGCATGAGTTGCTTGAGTTTGCATCTAAGTGGAGCAAACTAAAACTCAGTTTTGAGGAAGAGTTCAGTTTCATCCAAGAAGTTCAAGATGAGCAAGAACTAGACACCCGTTATCTCAGCTTTGAGAATGAGATAGTACCGCAAGCTAACGTTGGGTAAAAAAAGTATAAGTGTAAGACTTGCAAGGACTGTATTGCTTGCTGCTATCTTTTATTATTGCGTTATAACCTGTACAGTAAAACCTACTCTTCTCTCTTTAATGCTTATAAGTTGACATTGGCTCTTTCCTCCTCTAAGGTGGCTTGTGAAAGATCTTTTTCTAAGCTCAAGTACATCTTGAACAGGCTGCTCAATTCTCTATCTAAGTCAGGTTTTGAAGCCTTTATGCTCATGTCTGTGGAAAAAGATGCTTTAATGCAAGTAAGCAATGAGAAAATCAGTTATCTTTTTGCCTCTAAATGCAAATTGATGCATGGGATGTTAACACTTGAAAATGAGAGTTCAAGTTGCCACATTTCTAGGCTGAGCACTTCTAATAAAATATTTTATTTAAAGGTTGCTCCTTGGACATGAAACGCCTTTCACTTTTATGCGTTACCGTCAACATTTTGAGGGCGATTTATAAATATCAAACAACGCTATGCAATAACCAGAGTTGACCTTGCGTTGGCTCTCTTTGAGCCTGCATAGCACCACGCACACAGCTTTCTTCCATAGTAAAAGGCTGTAAGCATTATGTCTAGCGTAGGTTCGCACTGAAACAATATCCATCCACTACAAAATCCTATGCTTAGGCAAACTTTAAAATGTTTACTGTACTGTATTTATGCTGTACTTTAGAGCATACATGCAATCTCGGAAAACCTCAAGAAGGTGTCAGCTTTTGTCTTAAATCTAGGTCTACCTTTGTTAGTAGGTAGGGCTTTACATCAAAACCCATGGTGGTGGCTTGGGGACTCTCACATCTCATCCGTGAAACACCCATTTGACACAAATTAATGCAAAGTAGTGTGAAGTGTAATTGAATACAACACTTGTTTGAGATGAAGTATGTTATTATGTTTTTACAGTATTTCGTATTAAGTATTTGCTGCAGGCAGGTCATGTTTAAGTTTAAAATGTCAAAATGCACTATTTACAAAACTCAGGATATCAAAATAATTTATTATTTGCAATTGTCTTGTTAAATTTGTTCCTCTGAACCTTTGCACAATTGTTGGAAGTTAAGTGCTTTTTTATGTTTCGTGCTCAACATTTCATTTTTTGGTGTTCTCTGTAGGAATGTCTGAGATTTATGACTGGGTATTCAGGTGCTCCATAAGGTAATCATTTACTATGCTTTAAAAGTTAGTGCAATCTAATATGTAATGAAAAATGAAAAATGCATTGTTTTGGCCTTTCTGTCTCCAAAATGTTCTTGGAGGGAGAACACCCCCAAACTCCCCCTAGTAGTGGTTGCTCGCTACACACCATATGGGGGCTGGTCTCTCTTATACTTTGGTCTCTCTGATTCACTACTCTTGTGTCTATTTTTAGTGCTCTCTATAAGAATGTCTATGGGTACATATGAGTGGGTAAACTGGTGCTCTTTATGGTCATCATCAACTATTTACTGTGCTTTGAAAGTTGATACAAATAAATATGTAATGAAAAATGGGCGGTAAAATGCACCATTTTGGTGTGTCTTTTTCCAAACTTTTCTTGGGGAAGAACCCCCCAAGCCCCCTAGTAGTGGTCGCGCCAGACGGGGGCAAAATATGCCATGGCTGCTTTCAGTTTCCAGTCTGACCCTGTATAGTGGTGTGAGTTTGGACAGTGGATGTTTGATGTGTGAGTCCTGCTTGGGTTGATTGTTCTCGCTTGTATCAAATTACCAACTTTTGGTTTTGCTTGAGTGTTGATGTGTCTATGAATAATGTTTCATGAGTGTCTTGATTGTGTGTGACTTTTGCAGGTGAAAGCATTGGAGTATTTGTCGTTTAGAAGTAGACTTAGATTGGTGAGAAAAGTGAGTGTGAAATTTGAAGAGAGATTTTGGTAGTAGATTGCCCTTCTATGCAAAGTGGTTATGATTCATATACGAGTGCCAATGGGGTTCATAATCATGGTGGTGGGTGGGAAAGGGTTGTATTCTGGGATTGGAAGGTGATCAGGGACAGCAGGAAGAGAACACAGAGTGTGTCACTGGGTGCCTGGATAGCTCAGGTATGGTGGTAATACATATAACAGCAGGAGTCGTGGGACTAATTACGCTTTTGGTTCTTTACAGAAGATGATTAACTTATTTTTCCATCATTTATTTTTTTGAGAACGAATGTAAAGCTGAACATCAACAATGTTTTTCTCTTATCATAGATATAGCGACATATAAAACTGGAACATTTAAATAAATAGAAACTGTGAAATTACAGGAACTAATAGCAAGTTAGCTATATCATCAAAACAGCATCTCAAGAAACGTAGTGGCAGCTCATATCACTATAGCTGCAACATCAATAGAACATTTAAAGCCAGATCATCGCAGTTCATAGCAAGATACCTTTTGCATCAATAGCTTACCTCAAGCGAGCTAGCTGCTGTTCATAGCAAGACACCTATAGCATCAATAGCTCACCTTAAAGCAAGATAGCTGCAGTTCATAGCAAGATAGTAATTTCTCAAGTGCACTTCATAGAAGGTAGCTATATAATCCTTAGAGCATTTCATTCAGGATAACTGTAGCATCAATAAAGTATCTCGAGCACAATAGCCAAAGCTCATAGCTTTTACTAGATAACTATAACATCAACACACCATCTTATTGCTTTGTTTAAACTTTTGCGGACAGGACACTCCATCACAAATATGACAGATGCCCAACTTTAATATTGCAAGTTAACTATAGCCTACTGGACTTGTAATATGGCGGACGGGATATCCACCATGTATTGACAGAGCTTCCCAGTCGACATACTATAAATTACACCCTTTATCAAGATAGATATAACATTGGGAGAGCATCTCAAGCATCACAACTATAGCATTAACAGAGAATAGAGCATCTTTACCTAGACAAACACCACTTTGTTTGCTACAGCATCAGTAGAACATTTCAAGCTCTCACCTAGGCTGTCAACCACACTCACAATCAAACACTCAACCATGTCTCAGCTGTATTATGCTATAGCATCTCAAACGCTCACTTAAGCTTTCTCTGGTGTTGTTTCATCTCTTTGGAACTCAGTCCTGGAACTTAAGATCTGAACTGCATTCGACTTCCTGCTCTTCCACATTCAACTGAAAACCCCTAAATCGTCACCTAACAGGTTTAGAAGAATCTCTCTACACCCAACTTTGTGAACCTGTCTAACATGATATTTTTCCATGTTTTACCACACCTTTGTGTGCCCTTGTACTTTCATTATTACTATGTAATGTCTTAAAGTGAAGGAGCTCTTCATAAAACTGCAAAATAAAGAACAGAAAAGAGACATGAACAGAAAAGTGCAATATGTAAACTAAGGGGATGTATGATGGAACAACGCATACCATTACCATGCATGTTTTACAGTGCAGACTTTACAATGTACCTACCATTACCACGCATGTTTCTACAATGCATGTCACTACCACACACGACCATAGAGGTACATTATAAATATCTTTCCTACGCGTACCATTACCACACATGTTATGTTATGTTATGTTATGTTAAGGGAAGTTTGTATAGCGCACTGTCACCGGAGGTATCATGGCGCTGAAAGGGTGCTGAGGAAACAGAGGGGATTTAACAGGATTGTGGGAAGAGCCAGGTTTTTAGTGATTTGCGGAATTGGATGAGAGTACCGGAGGTCCTAACTGGGAGAGGGAGAGTGTTCCAGAGTTTGGGGCCGAGGAAGGCGAATCTTCGACCCCCAGATCTAAAGAGTTTAAAGGAGGGGACCACCAAGAGGTGTAGGTGAAGTGATCTAAGATTACGTGATGGACAGTAGGGTCGGATAAGAGATTTCAGAAAAGCGGGGCAGGAACCAGAAAGAGACTTAAAGATCAGACAGCCAACCTTAAAGGCGGCCCTTAGGCTGACCGGGAGCCAGTGTAGTTTGACAAGGAGGGGTTTGGCGGACTGCCACTTCGGAATCCCGAGGGCCAGTCTCGCCGCCTGGTTTTGAATGATTTGCAGCCTATTGATGGAACATTTGGGCAAACCATGATAGATGGAATTTGAAAAATCCAGGCGGGAGAGAACAAGGGCCATGATGACTTGTAGCAGGGCATCGGGAGTGAGGAGGTAGGCCACCTTCCTAATCCTGCGTAGTTGGAACATGCAGGAGGAGACCACCGTCCCCACCTGCGGCCCGAGAGAGAGCCCAGCGTCAATAGTGACCCCGAGGCTTTTCACCGAGGCTACCGGGGTGGGAGGGGAGCCAAGCTCTATCGGCCAGAAGTGTGGACCCCAGTGGACGGCGCTCTTACCCGGCAGGAGGAGCTCCGTCTTTCCTGGGCTCAGTTTCAGCTGGTTCTGACACATCCACTGAAAGATATGGGACATAACTGCCTGGAAGGTGGGAATAGCAGAGGGAGAGTTTAGAGAGAAAATGAGTTGTAGGTTGTCCGCGTAATTGAAAACGCGGACGTCCCACTGCCTCAAAGAGAAAAGGAGAGGGTGAAGATAAAGATTGAAAAGAAGAGGGGATAGAGAGGAGCCCTGGGGGACCCCACAAGGCAGATGTTCCCTAGGGGCCCTGAATGTACCTAGGCTGAGAGACTGGGATCACCCCGTAAGGAAAGATTTCACCCATGCCAACGCCAGGCCCTGGATGCCAGCCTGTTCGACACGGTGGAGAAGGATGTTGTGGTCCACCGTGTCGAAGGCGGCCGACAGATCTAATAATACCAGGGCCTGGGAGGTACCCTTGTCAGCTCCGTCTCTCAGGGTGTCCAGGACAGCCAGGATCACAGCCTCCGTAGAATGACAGGGACGGAAGCCGGCCTGGTTGGCCTCGAGAAAGGTGGAACTCTCGATGAACCCTGAGAGGCAGGCAGTGACATGGGCTTCCAAGATTTTTGAGAGAAAGGGTAGAAGGGAGATGGGGCGATAGTTTGCCGGGACGGCAGGGTCGGCTCCAGGCTTCTTCAACGGGGGCACTAGGACGGCCTCCTTGAAGGAGCTGGGTACCGTCCCGGAAAGAAGAGAAGAGTTGAGCAAAGGAAGGATGCAGTCAGGTAGGGAGTGGCAGATGTCACGAAGTATGGAAGGTGGACAGTGGTCGTCAGGAGAGCCAGACTTGATGCGGACAGCCAGGTTGGCTAGAGTTATGGAGTCTAATGGAGGGAGCTGAGTAATAGAGGAGGCATTGTGAGGGGAAGTGGCAGGATCAACACCCAATGAGGTGACCGGGATAGTGCCCTTAATCAAAACAATCTTCTGTAAAAAAAAGGTACTAAGTGCGTTGCAAGATTCCTGGGTGGGGGCCTGGGACAGGAGCGTTCTGGAGTCAGACGTGAATTCGTCCAGAACTCTAAAGATCTCCTTCGACTTACAAGGAGCTGACAGGATGCGCTCGGAGACATAGGCTTTCTTGGCTGCAGAGATAGCAGATTTATACTTATTGCGAGCTGTCACATAGGTATCTCTGCTTGCCATGCAGTAGTCTCTTCTCCATCTGCGTTCAGATTGACGAAGTTCTAGCTGTAGAGTTTTTAGATGAGGAGTGAACCATTTATGTGAGTGGTTATGGCGGGAGCGAGGGAACTTAGTTAGTGGGGCGAAGATGTCACTGGCTGATATGAGCCAGCTGGAAACTTGGCCCTCTAGCTCATTAATATCGGGGGGTATCAGGGGAGGGGGGCGTGTATGAGACAGGTGAGTTAACAGTTTGGAGGAATCAACGGCCTTCCACCTACGGGCCATGCCACCCTCCCGCGGAGGAATCCTAATCTGGCCAGCCACAGAGATGGTGGTGTCGATAAGGCGGTGGTCCGACCGCACGCAAGGTGAGATGAGCGGGTGGGAAGGCTTCACCCCATGGACCCAGATGTGGTCAAGTATATGGCCACCACTATGAGTGGGAGAGGTGACTAATTGGCTGAAATTTAGGCTCGAGAGACCTTTGAACAATTCAAAAGCATGGGGACCAGCGTCCCTATGCTGAAACCAGTAGTTGAAATCCCCGGCGATAACTATGCGTGGAGAGGAAGTAGCAATGCTAGCAAGCTGTTCAATAAACAGTGCAGGGAAAGAAGGCATGGACTGGGGTGGGCGGTAGAGTACCATAAAGGTAACTGCGCCCACCTCGGTTCCAAGACTAAAGACCAGGTTATCCACATCAGGAAGAGTCATAGAGGTGGGAGTGATAACCTGAATATCCTTTCGTATTACCGCTGCGACCCCCCCTCCAGGGCGACCCCCATGGCGGTTGGTGTTGAGCAGGCAGTAGTCAGGAGGTAGCGCTGCCAATATGTCCGGGAGGGAGTCGTCCGTAAGCCAGGTCTCAGAAAGTAAAAGGACGTCAGGCCTTTCAGTCATGAGTAGGTGGAAGATGTCAGTTTGATGCCTGACTAAAGAACGGGTGTTCAAATAAAGTAAGCGGATCTGTGACTCTGGGATAGTGGGAGAAGTGAGGGGAGTGAGCGGGCCCAGGTGGGGGGATAGGTTACCAGTGATTCCGAGTGAGGTAATCCGCGTCCAGGTGTCAAACGAAAGGGGGCAGGCAGCAGCTCGAAGGAGCATGAGGGCGGTGGATGAATAGGAGATAGTAGTATCCACATCCCTAGGCCCTGGGCCCGTCCTGGCGCGGACGGGCGCAGACAGGCTTGACTCTGGTGCGACTCCGGCGCGCCTACGTCGCGCCCGCTGCGCTCGTCCGCTGCGCTGACACATGAGGCCCGTCTAAATAGTCGATGACGCCGAGGTGGGAGGAGTCAGGAGGGCGGGATGGGGGAGGGAAGTAAAAACACAAAGTGTGCCGCTCACCGCTCGTTGTCAGCGGTAGAAGTGAAGTTTAAGCTGCTAGCACTCAGCAGCAGAAAGATAGCAAGGCTTAAATTAAAAATACGCTTTGTAGCGCTCAGCGCGTTAGTCCTCAGCCCTCTGCCACAGGGCTTCGGTCAGACGCGAGGCAGAAGTGGGCAGAGCCTAAATAGGCGATGACGCCGAGGTGGGAGGAGTCAGGAGGGCGGGATGGGGGAGGGAAGTAAAAACACAAAGTGTGCCGCTCACCGCTCGTTGTCAGCGGTAGAAGTGAAGTTTAAGCTGCTAGCACTCAGCAGCAGAAAGATAGCAAGGCTTAAATTAAAAATACGCTTTGTAGCGCTCAGCGCGTTAGTCCTCAGCCCTCTGCCACAGGGCTTCGGTCAGACGCGAGGCGGAAGTGGGCGGAGCCTAAATAGGCGATGACGCCGAGGTGGGAGGAGTCAGGAGGGCGGGATGGGGGAGGGACGTAAAAACACAAAGTGTGCCGCTCACCGCTCGTTGTCAGCGGTAGAAGTGAAGTTTAAGCTGCTAGCACTCAGCAGCAGAAAGATAGCAAGGCTTAAATTAAAAATACGCTTTGTAGCGCTCAGCGCGTTAGTCCTCAGCCCTCTGCCACAGGGCTTCGGTCAGACGCGAGGCGGAAGTGGGCGGAGCCTAAATAGGCGATGACGCCGAGGTGGGAGGAGTCAGGAGGGCGGGATGGGGGAGGGAAGTAAAAACACAAAGTGTGCCGCTCACCGCTCGTTGTCAGCGGTAGAAGTGAAGTTTAAGCTGCTAGCACTCAGCAGCAGAAAGATAGCAAGGCTTAAATTAAAAATACGCTTTGTAGCGCTCAGCGCGTTAGTCCTCAGCCCTCTGCCACAGGGCTTCGGTCAGACGCGAGGCGGAAGTGGGCGGAGCCTAAATAGGCGATGACGCCGAGGTGGGAGGAGTCAGGAGGGCGGGATGGGGGAGGGAAGTAAAAACACAAAGTGTGCCACTCACCGCTCGTTGTCAGCGGTAGAAGTGAAGTTTAAGCTGCTAGCACTCAGCAGCAGAAAGATAGCAAGGCTTAAATTAAAAATACGCTTTGTAGCGCTCAGCGCGTTAGTCCTCAGCCCTCTGCCACAGGGCTTCGGTCAGACGCGAGGCGGAAGTGGGCGGAGCCTAAATAGGCGATGACGCCGAGGTGGGAGGAGTCAGGAGGGCGGGATGGGGGAGGGAAGTAAAAACACAAAGTGTGCCGCTCACCGCTCGTTGTCAGCGGTAGAAGTGAAGTTTAAGCTGCTAGCACTCAGCAGCAGAAAGATAGCAAGGCTTAAATTAAAAATACGCTTTGTAGCGCTCAGCGCGTTAGTCCTCAGCCCTCTGCCACAGGGCTTCGGTCAGACGCGAGGCAGAAGTGGGCGGAGCCTAAATAGGCGATGACGCCGAGGTGGGAGGAGTCAGGAGGGCGGGATGGGGGAGGGAAGTAAAAACACAAAGTGTGCCGCTCACCGCTCGTTGTCAGCGGTAGAAGTGAAGTTTAAGCTGCTAGCACTCAGCAGCAGAAAGATAGCAAGGCTTAAATTAAAAATACGCTTTGTAGCGCTCAGCGCGTTAGTCCTCAGCCCTCTGCCACAGGGCTTCGGTCAGACGCGAGGCGGAAGTGGGCGGAGCCTAAATAGGCGATGACGCCGAGGTGGGAGGAGTCAGGAGGGCGGGATGGGGGAGGGAAGCTAAAACACAAAGTGTGCCGCTCACCGCTCGTTGTCAGCGGTAGAAGTGAAGTTTAAGCTGCTAGCACTCAGCAGCAGAAAGATAGCAAGGCTTAAATTAAAAATACGCTTTGTAGCGCTCAGCGCGTTAGTCCTCAGCCCTCTGCCACAGGGCTTCGGTCAGACGCGAGGCGGAAGTGGGCGGAGCCTAAATAGGCGATGACGCCGAGGTGGGAGGAGTCAGGAGGGCGGGATGGGGGAGGGAAGTAAAAACACAAAGTGTGCCGCTCACCGCTCGTTGTCAGCGGTAGAAGTGAAGTTTAAGCTGCTAGCACTCAGCAGCAGAAAGATAGCAAGGCTTAAATTAAAAATACGCTTTGTAGCGCTCAGCGCGTTAGTCCTCAGCCCTCTGCCACAGGGCTTCGGTCAGACGCGAGGCGGAAGTGGGCGGAGCCTAAATAGGCGATGACGCCGAGGTGGGAGGAGTCAGGAGGGCGGGATGGGGGAGGGAAGTAAAAACACAAAGTGTGCCACTCACCGCTCGTTGTCAGCGGTAGAAGTGAAGTTTAAGCTGCTAGCACTCAGCAGCAGAAAGATAGCAAGGCTTAAATTAAAAATACGCTTTGTAGCGCTCAGCGCGTTAGTCCTCAGCCCTCTGCCACAGGGCTTCGGTCAGACGCGAGGCGGAAGTGGGCGGAGCCTAAATAGGCGATGACGCCGAGGTGGGAGGAGTCAGGAGGGCGGGATGGGGGAGGGAAGTAAAAACACAAAGTGTGCCGCTCACCGCTCGTTGTCAGCGGTAGAAGTGAAGTTTAAGCTGCTAGCACTCAGCAGCAGAAAGATAGCAAGGCTTAAATTAAAAATACGCTTTGTAGCGCTCAGCGCGTTAGTCCTCAGCCCTCTGCCACAGGGCTTCGGTCAGACGCGAGGCGGAAGTGGGCGGAGCCTAAATAGGCGATGACGCCGAGGTGGGAGGAGTCAGGAGGGCAGGATGGGGGAGGGAAGTAAAAACACAAAGTGTGCCGCTCATACCATTACAACGCATGTCATTACAACACACAAATCAAAAACCATAATAAAGAGTGTTTTTTTTACCCCCAAAACATAAATATGAATATTTAACGGTCAAGTGAGTGAAACAGTACATGACACTACATTCCCTGAATTATATATATATATTCTACAACAAAACAAAAACAGAAAACGCTGTAATAGTAATGCCGAAACCAGCGCATGCATTACATATACAACAGAACTGGTGTCCTTCCTCTATTTTCACACTATTGGTGCAGCCAATGTCTAATCAAAATCGCTGTTGTTCTAAAAAAGAATCAAAAGAACCATCGATTTTCAAAGAAAAAAATAAAATGCATTCAGTCACATTCTGAACCACGTGAAAAAATACATTCCCAAAAATATTTTCACTCAACTTTTTAAATACCTCTAAAAACATATAAATTCAGCAGCCACCATTTTGTGCCCAGTGGTACATTGACTTAGCTGGTTACCACACACTGCTGAGGTAGGAAAGTAACTGACAGTTTGCTGTTCAGACAGTGCCACCTATCTGCTCAAGTAAAACGGTTACAATAATCATATTTAAAAAGTAACCCAAATGATCTCAAATTATAGAATTATTATTTTTGTCTTAAAAATGTACAGATTTATCTGAGAGTATCTGAAACCTTACAAATTACCAATATAGCCTACAGGTGAACCGCTGTAAGTTTAAGTTACCAACATTTTGATCCCTAATATTTCTTTTAACAAAATAAAAAGGACCATTATCTTTGGGAAGTTGCTTGACAGTGGTTGGAGACTAAGGGCCTGACTACAATTTTGGTGATCCTACCTCCACCGTTGCTTCAGATTCACCCCGCAGACTAGGCGGTCTGATCGTCCTTTTATGATGCATGTGGTTTCATAGAAAGAAGACCCCTCTGTCAGAGGGTGGACTGCTAGTGTTACCGCCAGCCCAATTACATTGTGCCTTTCCGAAAGCATGACTGTGGCGGTCCAATCACCACATCGAAGCTGATGGAAAGAGAGGGATTTAAAGCTGAAACTCACCTATACTCAGCTTCACATGTCCTGTGCCGCCATGGAGCAGATCAAACATGTACTGCCACTGCTGTTCCTGTTTGATGACGTCCAAAACCGACACAGTCATTGACACAACTGATCAAAGCTATACTCTTACCCATTTCCATTGACTCCTCAGCAAATAGATGCCCCATCATGGACCTGGCAAGGAGGTTGGGTTCCCTGGGCCAAACATATTTTGTGGGTTCCTGTTCGGAATTGTTCACAATGTATGATCCAATTACAGTTCAATTATGCCTGTTTGGTCAGGTCACTGACAGTGCACAATCACATGCTACGAAAATCGACATGTGTTTACATCTCATAAACAGGGATAGTGAAGTGTACATTAAATTGTGTCACAGCACCTTTTCATCGGTATCACACCTATTGATCTCTGTGATACCCTCACTTTGCTCTCATGCTAGGTCCTGTTGCGATATCAAAGATACATTTGTATGGGTGTGTTTTGAAACTCAAGCACACCTTCTCCCCTAAATTTCTGTAATGCACTCTCATACATCACCCACATTAAAAGCTAATGTCAGGGAAATGGGATTCAAAATAATCAGTGTGAGAGGCATTCAAAGAGCACAATGTAAAGACTCTCTGTAGAATAGGTATGCCTCTACCAGGGGGACCTCTGAAAGGCTGGGTCCCTGGCCCACAGTCCACTTCGCAAATGCCTCAAAACATCTATGTGCACAGGACCTGAGGATTGAAGTATATAAGGGACAGACAGACAGCACAACCAAGTGCCATGTATATGGGGGAGAAATGTAAGTGCAAGTCATGAAAGCAAACAGCATTAATAGCATTTGTCCCACATTTAGATAAAGTATGTGAAAGGTACACACATAGAAATAGACATATATCTATAAAAATGTCAACAATGGTGTGACAATTTAATACCCTCCATGTGTGGATACATAAATATCTAACGTGCACACATGAAACACGTATCCAACCTATTTCATAGGAAGAAGTGCAAGCTAAAGGATGTTAATACTGGCCAAGCCAAGCTAAAATACCATTTGAAATACCACCTAATGAAATGTCAGCCCCAAATGCTCCAAGGTGAGATCATAATAACCACTTCAAATGGATCCGAAATCAGGGTGAAACAAACACAACTGTAGTCACACATCACACAGTATCCAATAACATCAAATAGTTAGAAAATGAATGGTAGGACTAATGTGTATGAAGAGAAAATTAAGCGATGAAGTAAAGCAAAGTCCAATGACCAATCCATTTTCACAATGTGTGGTTAGCATACTGCTCTGCCACTAAACTTGCCCTTTATGAGACTTCCAGGGAACCTACTCACATAGGGGCATCCTATGGGCATGGCAGGCACCTCGAAGATCTTACTTGGGAGAGGTGGGGTCGGGCTTGGGAGGTGTGAGTTTTGTTTTGGGAGGGGTGGGTTTGGTTTTGGTAGGGGTGGTCCTGACTGTGGGAGGGGTGTCTTTGGTTTTGGGAAGGGTTTGGTTTTCTTAGGGGTACGGCTGGGATTAGCGGTGGAGGTCAGGTTTCTCAGGGGTGGATTGGGATGTGGAAAAGATGGGTTAGGGTGTGGATGAGGTCCTTTTGGCTTTGCAAGTGGGGGTTCAGGTTTGACAGGGCAAGGGCAGATAAGACACTTCCACAGGGAAAATGGGCAGGATGGTCGGAATGGAGTAGGGGGTTGGGAGGCAGATGGAGTGGGAGTGGAATTGTCAGGTGTAGATGGGTGTGTTGTTGGTGCATATGTCTGATGGTTCTAGTTCATGTAGGTGTCTGTTGTGTGGGTGAGTGTGGGCGTTTGCATTTTTTGAGGGTGTCTGATGAGGACGTGCTGGATATTCTGGGTGTTGTGGATGAGTCTGTGGCTGTGGGTATGGTGCATGTTGTAATGCTAGGTGTTGTGGATGAGTCTGTGGGTACGGGTGTGGTGTCTGGGATAATGTTGGCTGGGGCTGGTGGTGAGGGGGGTAAGTGTTGTGTGAGTGGATGATTGCTTCTGTGTTTTTTGGGCATTTCTGTTTGCATATGCAGCTTGTGGAAGTTGAAGTGTGTGTGTGCGTATGTGTGAGTGTGCTTGGGACAATCATGGGAATAGGGAATTTAGAGATGGAAGGCTGCAATGAGGGGGAGGCCAGAGCCTTAAAAATTCTCTGTAGGGCAGACATAAAACTCTGTATGCATTCCAGGTAGGCCATCATCTGTTGCAGTTGGCTGCCTTGCCCATGGATGGCATTCAGTAGTGCGGTTGGACCCACAGAGATGTTTCTCAGGAGGTCAATAGCCTCCTCACTCAGGGCAGTGGGGGTAACAGGGGCAGTGGCCAAGGTGCCCGGAGCAAAATAGATGGCCATTCTCTTAAGGGAGCAGGCCTGGCCAACTGAGTGGGAAGCAACAGGGAAGGTGGATATGGAAATGTGGGTGGCGGAAAAGGATGGAGGTGGAACACATCCCATTAGGTCTGCCACCACTCGAGAGTGTCCACTGGAGGATGAATCTTGTAATGATGAATTAGAGTTTGTGTCTTCCGTGGCACTCTCCACATCCTCTCGGTCACTGGGTTCTTCCGGGAAAAAACCTTTACAACGCAACTTTTACAACGCACTACCATTACAACAAAACTTTTACAACGCAACATCCATTATAACGCATGCCATTACAACGCAACCATTACAATGCATGACACTACAACGCACACCACTACAACGCATGTCTTTATAACGCAGTCATTACAACGCATACCATTACAACGCATAACATTAACACTTACCCTACTGTGGCACCCCCTGGAGTTAGAATAATAATTTTTACCCCCACACTATCCAACACTTACCCTACTGTTGCACCCCCTGGAGTTAGAATAGTAAATTTTACCCCTACACTATCCAATACTTACCTAAACATGCAATGTAATGTTATGCGTTGTAATGGTTTGCGTTGTAAAGGTATTGTGCGTTGTAATGGAATGCGTTGTAATGTAGTTTTTTAATTTTCGTTGTAATGGTATGCGTTGTAATGGAATGCGTTGTAATGGATGTTGCGTTGTAAAAATGCGTGGTAAAGGTATGCGTTGTAAAAGTGTGCGTTGTAGTGACATACATCCGTTCTTCCGTGTCTGTAGTCTCATGACCAGAACTACTGTGGCCAGCTGCTTCCCCAACAATGTTGACCCCTTCTCCTTCGCTTCCCCTGAATGAATCCGAAATGACATATAAAATTGGCTTATTGCAACTGCATTACTAAACATGACCATCAGGTATCAACGCAACACATTTCTAAAGTGCACAGATCACACCAGCTGCATGGTTCACTCAATAGGCTTCAACATTAGCATGGGCACATGCATGCATGCTACATGACCTGTAAATAGTTGCTCACAGTGAAGGCATAACCACAGACAGCTCCAATTGCATGAATGAAGTTATCTGATCTCCATCCTCATGTATCTAGTAGGATACTTCCTCACCCTGTATAGGTTGGCTCTTGTAGTATACCTTAGTAACCTGATGCCATCAAATACAATGGCAATGACGAATTCATTCCTACAGATTCCACACAAGGCCCTGCAATCAGCAATAGGTTTAATACCTAATACCACATCATGATGAAATGATGATCAACTAATCCCCCTAAGTTGTTGCTACATATACAGCAACAGGAAGGTCACTTGGAAATGCTCATTGCACACTGTTGACACTTCCTAATATAAAATTCCTCATGAAAGCTGTACTTAAGTAGCTTTGCTATGTATCACAAGTAGCACAGAAAAATAGACTGAAGATAATCTAGCCCAAATTTCTGGGAGATTTGTCTATAAATATCCACAGCACAATGAATTAGCTGGGCCTAGGGAAATCCCAAGGACAGATTGGTACTGGTGAGAACACCATTCTTACATTGCATACCTAAAAAGAAAATAAGTTACTTACCTATAACTACGGTTATCCAGTATTGGTTCCTTTCATAGATTCACATGCCAGAATCAGTCCAGTCGTCAAGATGGGAGTCCCACGGTAACATAATCAAGCAGTATTTAAATAATGGCATAGGCTATAATGGCACTCAGCCATGTTTCAAATAGCCTATCTATGTCCTTTTTAAAAAAGGACCAATTGTTAAATGTAGCCAATCATCTGCTAGCACTCTCTAGAACTCTCCGTTCAGAGGCAGTTTCACTCAGATTTTCCCAGCACAAGTGAGAAGTGAGCATCTCCTAAAACAATATCGAAAAATGCTTCCACAGGGCAGAGTGTGGGTGCATGTGAATCTATGAAAGATACCAATACTGGATAAGCATATTTACAGGTAAGTAACTTATTTTCCTATCTAGTATTGGGGTATATCTCATAGATTTACATGCCTGAATCAGAATAGCAATCAAGGAGTAACATCCAATTTTATATTGTCTGTTGCCAATGGTGGGAGACCTCTACAGTATAGAGAAACCCAACACTTGAAATAATATTGAAGATATATGTAAAGATGTGCCTGTGTCTCTTTTCTCCGCCTTCTTATTTTTTTTTTAACTGTTAGATTAAAAGATGAAAGAGAACAAATGTACAGAACATAAATGTAAGAAAAAATTTACTCGTTTAAACTTATTTCTCATATACTCTCATTTTCATGTACAGAGTAGCAACAAGAGAAATGAAAAAATAACGTAACTTATAATACACCTTACTCAGTTATAATTAGCATGATCATGAATACGTGAGCATATGAAATCACCATGAGAAGAAAGACTCCTTCTAAGAGTTAGAAAGAGGCTTACCTTAATGGAAGAGGTGACAAAGCACTGCCTGGTCATCAGCTGCGTCTGCATCCTGCGCTGACTTTTGCGGACGAGTGGTCCTCCAGGTTGCAGCATGACAAATGTTTTCCAGAGTCACTCCCACGGAGAGGGCAGCTGATGTGGCAAGTGCTCTGGTGGAGTGAGCTGTTGCTCTTCTTTCCAAAGGCTTGTCAGCCTTGACATGACAGAACTGTATAGCTGCCGATACCCATCTTGCGATAGTGGCTTTCGTTATTACAGTCCCGTCTCTGCCTTGACTGTAGGCCACTAAATGATTGATCAGTTTTCCAAATTTTCTTCCTTCTCTGAAGGTAGAGCTTAAGGCAACGTTTAACATCAAGCATATGTAGTGCGTGCTCTGCAGGCATTGATGGTTGCGGGAAGAAGGACCAGAATATAACCGGCTCATTAAGATGGAATTGAGAAAGTACTTTAGGAATAAACATAGGATTAGTCCTTAAAATCACAGCATCTACCTTGAACAGTAGAAAGGGCTTCTTGATGGTAAATGCTTGAATTTCACTCACCCTTCTGGCCGAGGTTAGGGCCAGCAAAAGAGAAACTTTCCATGTCCGGAATTTCAACTCAGCTTAATGAATTGGCTCGAACGGTTGTTTCATGAGTTGCGCAAGGGCTACATTGAGATCCCATTCCGGGGGAGGTACTCGAACCGGACGGAAAGTGTAGAAAAGTCCCTTCATAAAGTGCTTGAGGCACAAATAGAGGGGGCACTGGAAGCTCTTCTATAATGAAATATGGAGGCTAGATGCACTTTACCTGAGGTGAAAGATACACCAGAGTTTGCCAAGGAGAGGAGATATGGTAAAATCTGTTGCAAGGATGATTGAAATGGATGCAGGCCATTTTGTTGGCACCAGAAACAAAACCTTTTCCATTTCAGCTTGTATGTTTTATTGGTACTTTGCGCTCTGGACATTGAAAGGATGTCTTTAATTCCTGCGAAATGTTCATTTCCCTAAATTCCAGGAACTCAGGAGTCGGCCTGGGCGGTAAATTTCGTTCCATTCGCGGAATTTGCAGAATTCCGGTAATTTTGCGTTCCCCGGAGAACGCGAAATTGACCCAAATTGTGCGTTCCGTGACTTCGTGAAATTTTTTGCTTGTTCGCGTTCTGAAATGCGTGTTCACGATATATTACTCCCCCAGCACGCAAACAGCGATTGTGAACAGTAAAAAAGCATCGCGAACAAGCAATTCCGCATGTTCGCGGAATTTCGGCGTGTTCGCGGAGATTTTTTACCGTTTCGCGGAGATTTGCGTAATGTGATTTCGCAAATTCCCCCCACCAGGCATGCAAGTGCAGAGAATCTGGGTTCGGATGGCACACCTGTCTGTTGTCCTTGGTCAGAAGAGAGGGGTGCATCTGCAGAGGTATGGGTCTGGCTTCTGAAAGATGAAGAAGTTTTGGGAACCAGTGTTGCCTGGGCCACCAGGGCACAATGAGTATTAGGCGGCAACTCTCCAGATTCATTTTGGTCAACACTCTGAGGATCAATGGGATGGGGGAAAAGCTTAGGCATATATCCCTGACCATTGAATCGAAAGGGCATTGCCCTGAGAGCCGGGAGGGGGGAAACTGCTGGCATAGTACTGGCATTTGGCATTGATGTCTGTAGCAAACAAGTACAGTGTTGGTGTCCCCATAGTGCAAATTGCACGTCCAATTGGGATTGGTTGAGTTCCCTTTTGGGGCAATTGTCTGTAGCTCTGCTGAGAGAATCCGCTAATGTGTTGTGCAAGCCTGGAACATGCTTGGCTCTGAGAGATATACCATGCTCTGTTATCCAGTTCCATAGTTCTTGCGCTTCCTGCTAAAGCGTGAGAGATTTGGTTCCCCCTTCTTTGTTTATGTACAACACACTGGTCCTATTGTCCATTTGGACCAATATGGAGGCGTCCCCTATTCTTGGCAGAAAGGCTTGTAAGGAGAAGAAAATAGCCTTCAGCTCCAGGCTGTTGATATGACTTTTCTTTTCAGAATTGGACCATTTGCCTTGGATTTGGAGGTCCTGCAAGTGACCTCCCCAGCCTTCCATGGAAGCATCTGTTGTCAGGACGTAGTCTGGAATTTCTTGCAGAAAAGTGAGCCCTTTCGAAAGATTTGGTCCATGACACCACCATTGCATTGCTGCTTTCATGTCCGGGGTTGTTCGAGTGGTATCTTCGAAGTATCCCGATGTTTGCAGCCATTGTTTCTGAAGCTCTTCCTGCAGAGGTCTCATCTGGAGCCTGGCTAAGGGCACCAGGTCCATTGCTGATGAGCACATTCCTAGGAGCCACTTGTACCTTCTTACTGAAATGGACTTTCTTCTTGAGACGGTCATAGCCAACTATCGTAGACGTGCCTGTCGTTCATCCAAATGGAATGCTTTGCATTGGATCGTATCAAAACTGGTTCCCAGAAATTGTGTTATCAGACTGGGAAGAAATGAAGGCTTCTTTCTGTTCACCATCAGCCCTAGTTTTTTGAATAGCTGGAGACAAACGTTCATTGGTCTGGTCACCTGACTCGCTGTTGATGCCTTCAGTAGCCAGTCGTCCAAGTAGGGAAATACTTGGTGACCTTGAGAGCATAAGTTAGCGATCACTGACACGAGACATTTTGTAAATATTCTGGGTGCTGACTTGAGGCCAAAAGGAAAAACCCTGAATTGGTAGTTGGTACCAGTTACCGTTAACCTGAAGAGTTTTTGGTGTTTCCGATGGATGGGGATGTGGAAATACGAGTCTTCCAGATCAAGTGAGGTCATAAAGTCTCCTTTATTGAGGCGACGTAGGATATTGGTTAAAGTTACCATCCTAAAAGTTTGCTGTCTCAGGAACTTGTTGAGCTTTCGGAGATCCAGTACTGGTCTCCAAGAAAAAACAGGACTACAAACCTAGACCCCTTTGTAGAGTTGGAACTTCCTCGATTGCACATTTTGGGAGCATTATCTTTACTTCCTTGTGCAATAAGTGAAGACGAGGGGGAGGGATTCCTTTGGGTGGAGTATTTGGAGGTTTACTTGTGAACTCCAGAGCATGACCACAGGAGATTAGATCCAATACCCATTGGTCTGATGTTATGCTTTCCCATTGCTGGAAGAAATTGCAAATCTTTGCACCCATGGGGGGGATGTTTCCCGATGTTGATTATTGCTTCCTTCCGTTGTCTCACCCTTGGGACGGTGTTCTCTTGCGGCCCTCTTGACAAGAAAAAACAGCCATAGAAGGCTGACGATAGGTGGAAGACTGATAGATCTGTCTGTATTACACCTGAAAGGGCTGGAATAGCTGTGCCCTCTGAAAGCCACCTCTGTATGCGGGAGACCCGTGCAATTTTGCTCCTCTGAAAGGCATCTTTCTATACTGTAGGATGCCTAATGACTTTGTTGTGTCAGTGTCAGTGTTTATGGAGAGCAGCACCTCATCGATGGGCTTGCCGAATAAGGAATCTCCATCCAAGGCCATATCCAAGATCTTAGTTTGGACTTCAGGTCTGAAGGTGTGGCCGTCGACCATCCTTTGTGCCTCAACACAGCTCTGCTTGCCAGCTGTCAAAAACCTGTGTTAGCTATATCCATAGCACAGTTGATTGTTTCAGAGGCCACTCGTTTTCCTTCTAGAAGGATCTTCCTCGCCTCTTGCTTCTTATCTTCAGGGATAAAAGGCCAATGATAGCCAGAGCATTGGCCACCCAGATACTAATGTGCCGCCATAGCCGAAAAGCTCTTACCAATCATATTCAGTCTACTCCCCTCCTTATCGGGGGTGTCGAGATCAGGGTAGCCGGATTTTTGGATCTTCTCTGCACCGCCTGTGAAATGACAGCATCTGGCTTCAGGTATCCCTACAGGAAAAATGGGAGTCCTCAGGGGCCCTGTACTTATCTCATCGAGGGAGCACTGGTGATATCATGGCCCGCGTCTTCGATATTTTTACTACCTCCTGCCAAACATAATCTATTATGGGGATTGTATGAATAGACTTCCTGGACTCCTCTTTAAAATCATACAAAGGGCAATCTGTATGCTTTACAGCCATTGGGAGGCAAAATCTATTGGACCCTCTCTACATCAAGTTGTGGAATCCCCTGATGTCTGGGGGTGAGTCTGCCGGAGGATGCAGTGTAGGAGATGGAGTAGGAATGAGATAATCGTCCCATGGATCTGCAGGTGGGTGAGGATCTGGGATCTCTCCTTCCGCTCTCTCTTCATCCTGAGGAAGAGGGGCTTTCCTGGTCAGGAGCTTCTTTTGAAGGGCGTGGCATTGTAGGCGTTGTTGGGGCTGTGGCTGAGGTGGTGGTGGCTCAATCTGGGCATCTTGGGGTGGACACCTCTACCTATAATTTGCCAACATGGCTTGGAGGTCTTTGATTAGAGATGTTGGTAGATGCACCATTTCTCTAGAACGAGGCTCAGGAGGATATCAATAAGGTTGGTAATGGTGCAGTCGAACTAGATGTGGTTCATAATATTGTTGATTGTCCTCATACTTATCCTCTTCATCCTGGTATTTCACATGCAATTCGGAAGGGCTTTGCGTCACCCCATACATTCCTTCGTCAATCCTCATCCTCATCATCTGACTCCTGGAAGTCCATTAAGCGTGATGGAGGCAGCGGGAAAATCTTAGCGAAGGATAAGACCTCTGGGCGGAAAAAGGTCTTTGACACCCACATAATATTCACCGTCGTCGATGGAGGTGTCAACGGTATCATCAACACTTGAGACAGAATATCCTTTGTCAACGGTGTTGTCATCGCCGGTGTTACTGTTGACGATGCCGTTGTCAACAGTGTCATCGGTTGATTCGCCATCGGTAGACTCACCGAAGGAGTGCTCGTCGACGGGGTGGTCGTTGACGCCTTCTTCTTCGACAGTGTCTTCATCGATGATGATAATCTCGTTGATGGTATGGGTCCCGAAATGGCAGCCGTCATCTCACCGTCTACCGAGCTGTCGATATGATTCTGTCCTTGTGCCTCATGACTCACCGAATCTGTGGGGGTGTTATCGTCTTGATGCTCAAAAGGTTCCACCTCTTGATCTAACCAAGACCAGATTGCTGTAATAGCCTAGGTCAAAGGAAGGATCTAGCAAGGGAAGGTAAGGGAAGGAACTGCAGGGAGGGAGATCTTAAAAGACAAACAAGATGTCAGGTAGTACTACACTATAGACACCACTGTACAAATTCACTGTGACAAGTTCTATGCTATACCTGTAAAGGAATAAAGTACGTCCAAGTATGAAAATAATACTCTTCGGGGTATACTAAGTCTCAAGGGTGTCTTTGTCCAGGACTACCCCGCTAGATGTCCCTCGTAATACCCTGTTGTAGGCACAGAATGACCAAAATAATAGTCAGTGTTAAAGAAAAGGAACAACAACTGTGGTGAGGATTCATTCAAGAATATAAATATATATTAAGGGTTACGTCACCCATAAGCAACCAGAAAACAACTCAGTACCTCTGTTATCTGCTTTTTCCGGTGTGAACCGTGTAAAACCAAGCAGCACTATCAGCAGGCGTAGAACACGGCCGAAAATGCCGAACAATTACTTGCTTGAAAGTTGACCACCATCCTCCGCTTGAGCTGCATCCGCAAGCTCTCCAACGGAGGACTTTCTGTGTCAACACGGCAAGGATTAAACCTGGTTTATCCACTAATGTACAACCGTCCTCCGCATGAGCCGCAAGACGCGTAGGCTCCCCAATGGAGGACCACAGAATATGACGGCCGACAATGCAGTTCGAAGCCCAACTGATTCAATATGTAAAGACTTCCTCAGCATGAGCCGCAATACGCGCAGGCTCCCCAATGGAGGACCACAGAATATAACGGCCGACAATGCCGTTCGACAACACGTTTCCTCCTTCAATCAAGGCAAGCAGCGCTCACCTTTGAAGGAGAGGTTTCCAGGGATCCGGTCGGTAGGATGAAGAACGGCAGCAACAGCGCTCCAATACCAGGAAGTTCACTTCACAGCCAAGAATTTCCGACACTGTTTCTGGGAATGGGCGTCTTAAATAGGAAGTTCCCACATCGTTGGTCATGCCATGCTAGGCATGCTGGGAATTGTAGTAGATTCCTAATACACTGTTGTCCGTGATACAAGGCAACGTTTGTGGGTATGAGGCGCTCAAGCCTGGCGCACTTAACAGTACATCACCTCTTACTGAGAGTGCCTCAAAGGGCTGGACTTTTGAGGGAACTTTCTGTGGAACAAGGATACCAGTCTAGGCTCATGAATTCCAGACGCAGTCTCTCATGAGTTCTCCTCCAGGCCATACCCCTTCCAAGCCACCAAATACCACAACCCGTGCACCCTCTATAACATGAGTCCAAAATCCCCTTCACCTCATATTCCATTTCCTCATTGAACAAGAGAGGCGGAGGGAGTCTCCTCACTGAGGACAATGAGGGTTTCAGCAGAGATACGTGGAACACCGGATGGATCCGTAGATGCATAGGTAGCGTAAGTTTCATAGCCACCGGCTGATGCATTTCTCGATTGGGTAAGGTCCTATGTAACAAGGGTTAAACACACTGTGCTTTGGAAATCGTATGTTCCTGGTAGACAACCAGACAAAGTCCCCATTCTGATACAAAGGTCCAGGATGTCTGTGTTTATCAGCTGCGTATTTGTAAGCCACCTTAGTGGTCCTCAGATTCTCCTGAGCCATCATAAGGGTGTCCTTGATGTGCGAAACCCTCCTGGTGGCCTCTGATACATTGTTTTCCTTGGCGGGATGGAGAAAAGGAAGGAACCGTGGATGTCGCCCATAGTTACAGTAAAATGGGGACAACCCTGTAGAACTATGAGTAGCGTTGTTATAGGCGACTTTCGCAAGCCACAGATAATCCACCCATTCTTCCTTGCTGTGATCAACGTAACATCTCAGATACTGCTTCAGTGTTTGGTTGAGACGTTCGGTCTGTCCATCTGTCTTTGGGTGAAAGCTGGTGGACAAAGCGGAGGTCATGTGTAGGGAAGAACACCAAGCCTTCCAGGACTGGGCCGTGAATTGGGAACCCCTGTCAGACACTATAATACTGGGCAACCCATGCAACCGTACCACGTGCAACATCAACAAACGTGCCAGCTGCCCAGCTGTGGGTATCTGCCGGCAGGCGATGAAGTGACCCATCTTAGTCAAGTAATCAACGACAACAAGGATCGTAGTACATCCTTTATCCAAGGGTAGGTCTACAATGAAGTCCAGCAAGATGAGCTCCCAAGGGCTGGAAGGGGTAGGGAGAAGCTGTAGCATACCCTGTGGGCAACGGTGATCTGATTTTTCATTTGCGCAGACCTTACACGCAGAAATCCATTGCTTGACATCCACCCTCAGCGAGGGCCACCAGCACTGTCGGTTAATGTGTTCCACCGTCTTCTCCACTCCCAAGTGGCCGGCACTAGGAGAATTATAACACCATTTGAACTCTTGTTTCCTCAACGGAATCGTAGGGACCAACAACCGTCTGTTGTTCAATGGGAAACCGTCCTTGACCTGCCATTCCCTATGCCTCCGAAGCCGGGTTCTCCAGGAGAAAGTGTTAACTCCTCTTAGTATACCCTTTAGGAAGGCGTCAGGTTGGATCGCACACAGCATCTTGGCGGGGTCGATGATGGCCTTATCTATTGTGTTGACGGGATCCCTGGTAGAGGATTGACGAGTTAGAGAGTCAGCTTTCCTATTCTCCGCCTCAGGCCGGAAGTTGATGATGAAATGAAACTCTGAAAAGAAAAGCATCCACCGAAGCTGACGTGGTGTAAGATGTCTCGCTGCGGTCATGAACTGTAGGTTCCTATGGGCTGTGTAGACCGTCACCACGTGTCGGGCCCCCATTAAAAAATGTCTCCATTCTGTGAAGGCGTCCTTTATAGCCAGTAGTTCCTTTTCCGCAATGTGGTAGTTGCGCTTAGCATCATTCAACTTCCTAGACATATAGGCTGTTGGATGAAGTTTTCCCATGGACTTAGCCCCCAGCGCCACTTCAGAGGCATCTGCCTCCACTACATAAGGTTTCTCCAGATCCGGATGGGATAATACAGGAGCTGACACAAAGGCAGGAATGCTTCATGGGCCTCAGGATTCCATACAAATGTTTGTGATTTACTCAATAGCTGTGTAATGGGGGCGACTACTAGTGTTTGACCTGCCCCTCCGTGAAAAGCTCACTTCCTGTTCCAGCACGCTCTCGGTTTCACTCTTACAGATGAGACGAGCACGGGAGGAGTTCTGCTTTCACTGGTACGTGATCACTAAGAGGACAAGCACATAGATTGATATCTCCCCCCCTTTGTCTTTTCAAGAGCCACTGACGTTACCCCTGTCTTTTACTCCCCTTCCGACACTCTACAGGCTCTTCCATGGTCTCGGACGCACTCGCCCGCCTGACCACATCCCAATCCACATTACCTTCATTATTTTACCCGCACTCCGGGTTGGAATTATCACCGGACCTTCGGTGAGTTTATTCCACTACTTTGGTTTCCTCATTTCCTGTTCAGTAATTCTGCTAGCGTGTGCTCCTTAGCTCCGCTTTCCGTTTTAAATAATTTTCCCATTTCTTACTCCCGGCTTGTTTTACACTCTCCTTCTCCCCTTAGATACCTGCACTACGCTTTCAAGGTAAAGTTTATTGTGCCTTTCTTTGTGCTCTTGTCCGGTCGTTGCAATTCTACGGCATTTCACCAACCTGTTCGTCCAGCCCGTTCTTCTTTTTCCTTATCTCTTTGTACTTTTCCTTACTCTAACTCGTGTCAGCACTATTAGCCCTCTTGTTCACATTTTTTCTTGCACGCGACTACTCTTCGTATTTTAAATAAAAGTCACACTATTATCTCACAGCGCAAATTGGTGTACTTTCTGTTCCCTTAGTCACGATATAAGATAATTGTTGGCAATTTTCCTGATACCTTTGTGCACATATTTCCCAAGTAATAATTGATTTAAACACGTGCATGCAGATTCCGTTCATTTCGCAGCCTTTCATTGTCCATCAACTTGCTCCCAGTTAGAATTGTTTAAGCACTGCTGCATATTCAATATGTACTATGAGCTAGTTAAATGTCACATATTAGTGCTTTTTCATTTATTTTGTTTAATTGAAATTTTATTGTGAATTTGTGTCTTTTTCTAGTCGCGTAATTATATTCTTCCTTCATCTTGCTCTTACTTTGACACTCATTTTTTTATCACATGTTTATTTGGTTTCTTTAATGCAAAGTTGTGCCGCTTTTACCCGCCCGTTTTATTCCTTGAGAGACCTGTTACCAAAACGTTCTCCAAGTGGATTCAGCTTTACTGTTCTGCCATTTCCTATTCCTTGAGAATTACTATGTTGTAGGACTTCCAAGCGAATTTCGCAGTTTCACCTTACTAAAGTTTGTTATATTCTCTCACTTGGAGCATATATCCGTCACTTTCTCGCATGTTTTTTTCATTTTTGTTTTTTTGTATGTATATAGGGTTTCACGCCGTGCTGGTGCTCTCACAGTTGCGCATCTTGAGGTGTTGATGTATTCACTCAGATGTTGTATGCACAATGGTAATACAGCATATTTATGTTTTTCCTATTTAGGAATAATGATACAGGATAATATGAAATGGAAGTCTCACATTAACATGGCAGTACTAAAGTTTTTGGTATCAAGGAAGAGGAGTAGAGGGCTATTACTGTTCTAGATAGAACAGAAGGTCCAGTCACGAAGTGCCCAAAACGGTATGTCTTAACAAATTGTATCGTGATGTTCCTAATGAGAGAGAGGTACAGTCAGTGATGCGAGTGTGTTATGGCAGGGTAGTCAAAAGATCACCCTGGGAATCCATTTTGTTGGATTTTAATGCCCTCACACACCCTTTCAGGTGTCATGCTTCATCATCTGGGCCTGCTCCTCGTTGGGTCGGCGGTGCAATACCCAACGGGCAACACCTCATAGAGGGGCACTTTGGCGGAGATCTTTTTCCAACTGCCGTGTAGATGAAGTGCGGGTATGGGGCCAGAACTGAGTGGTAGACGTGGGTATAATAAATTAAAAAAGACTAGTGATACCAAAAACTTTATTTAAGAGGTCCACTGCCTTAGTTAAAATAATTAACCTGGAAGAGAGAAATGGAAAGTAATGTTTCCAACTCTTATCCAAGGGTTATTGTAGTCCAGTCAACATGTTTCTCGCTGTGGTGAGTCTATCTAGCGATTCTTCAGGACCAAGAATGACTAATTAGCAGGTATTTAATAGCGAAAGGAACTGTCTGCACTACATTATCTAAAGTGTGGTGTGTGTATACTCATGCGGCTACCACACTCATAGGTGCAAGGGGATAACAGTATTATATTACCCTTCTTCAAGTTGTGATTGTCAGTACCTAAAGTTAAAAACAATCAGACAACGACAGTGTCCAGCGGGTAAAGCTTCAGGGAGTTCTTCCACCATGAGGTTGGTATTTCCTGAGCTTCGCTTATTTCACCTACCCATCGCCGCTTTCGCTATTAGATACCTGCTAATTAGTCATTCTTGGTCCTGAAGAATCGCTAGATAGACTCACCAAAGCCAATAAATTGTGCCCTCGAAATCTACAAAATGAAAGTCCTGAGTGCTTGTATGTATGGCTCAGAACTTTGGGGTTTCTCAAATCTAGCAGACCTGGGTTTAGCGGAAAATGGGTTCTTGCGTCGGCTGGTAACGGTCCCGCAAAGTACACCCACAATCCCATTGAAACTGGACCTTGGTCTGAGAAGCATTGAGGACATAGCGCGATTGCGCCCATTGTTGTATTGGAGGCGCCTGATGGTGACGCCGGAACTAGCCCACTATGCATCGGCATTGTGAGATGTTGTCAAGTTTGACCAATTTCATTGCATAGTTTGGCTGAAAGATCTGAGGGGTCTACTGGCAAAGTTAAAACTGGACCATCCTTGGGGTAATATGGATGTGACAAAGTTTCCAACTAAAGCAAAACTGAAAGAAATATATTGGGATGTGTATTTTTCAATCTATTGTGCTGGGTCAAGAGCTAATCTATCTGGCCGCTTTTTGGATATTAAAATAGTTCCATCCTGCGAAGCTTATTGGGATATAATTGAAAGGCCGCGTGACAGGAAGTTATACTTCCAATTCAGAGTCGGAACACTCCCAGTAAATGCTTTTAAAAAGCATTGGTTTCCACCGCGGGATGAGAACTGTTATCATTGTAAAGACCATATAGAGCATATCTCCCACTTGTTGTTTTGCTGCCCACTATATGCTAGTCAAAGGCGCAAATGGCTAAGACCAGTTTGTTTAAATCTGGCCACTCGTAGCCAGGCGACTGCACTGAGAATATTAGAAACAGATTGTTCGCCGCTCTTTGCAACTGCCGTAGCTAAATTTCTTGGTTGGGCTTGGGTGATCCGCACTCGCACTTTATTAGATATTGTACCTGATTAAAAATACGGTTTTTAGGATAGAATTTATTTTATCAAATTTATGAATCAAGTAAATGTTTTAATTGTGCATTGTATTCGACTGTCAATTGTTTAATATGTATTTTATTGTGAGTATTTTTAGATATAGTATTTATTTGTATAGTATTAGGGAGGAACTGCTTTTATGACGAATGTCGAATAAAGCTTTGGAATTTGAATTTGTTTTTCCTATGTCACCTTGTTCTTAGCCCTGAAGAGTCACAGGCACTGTCCTGTAGACGAAACACATGTCGGCTGGCGTTTGTCTTTTTTATGATCATCCACACATATAAAAATCTTCAAGAAGAATATCCGGTGTCGACTACAGTTACTACCAATTACTCTTTATACTGTTGATTACCATATGTGTGCCCAGGTTCTTGTTTTTACCTGAGAAAACTGTTTGATAAATCGCCTGTAAAAGTTGGCGAAGCCAATGAAGCACTGTACGTCTCTCATGTTCTGTGGTGGGGGCCAATCCCGAACAGCCCGAATTTTGCGTTCCGCCATCTCTTGGCCGTATGGACTAAGCATGCCCCAAGGAATTCTACTGTAGTCACGTGAAAGTCACATTTGCTCAATTTGCAGATCAAATGATGCCTTTGTAGGATCTGAAGTACAGATTCCACATGTTTAGTGTGCAATTCTTCAGTCTCCAAATAAATAAGAATGTCGTCTATATAGACAACCACATAGTGGTCCAGTATCTCCCGCAACACATCATTGAGAAAGTATTGGAACGCCGCAGGGGCATTGCACAGCCCGAACGGCATCACCATATACTCAAACAGACCGTATTGGGTCTTGAAGGCAGTCTTACATTCATCGCCACTCCTCATCCTAACCAAGTGATAGGCCCCTTTAAGATCTAGCTTAGTGTAGATGGTATCTTTCTTTACCTGTTCAAGCAACACATTGATCAACGGCAATGGATACCAATTCTTCACAGTTATTACATTCAGGGCTCTAAAGTCCACACACGCTCTTAATTCGCCGTCGGCCTTTGATATGAAAAAAAGAGGGGAGGCAGCCGGAGATTTGGAGGGGCGAATGAAACCTAACTCCAGGAGTTTATCCAGATATGTTCTGAGATGGAGGTTCTCTGGTTCTCTCAAGGCATAAAGGCGTCCACTGGGCACCACCGCATCCGGAACAAGGTCGATTTAGCAGTCACACTGCCTATGGGAGGGAAGCTCTTCAGCTTGTACATCGTTGAAACCCCCCTGATATATCAGATATATTGAGGGCAGCTGTACTTCTTTCTCTGCCGCTGTGGCTATACACAATCCACAAGCTAATGCTGACGACGGGCTTTCAGGAATCCCATAACAATTCTTTATTCAACAAAGAAGGGATATAAACATGACTCCAAGAACCCCTTCACCATTCTTAGAGTCCTCTAATTTTCCGAGACCTTGTCTAAGGCAGCGGTCGTCATACAATTGGTACGGAATCGATTCATCTTGGGTTTTACATGACATTCCCGAACTAAATGTCCCTTTTTGCCGCAATATAAGCAGAGACCTTGCTTGCGGCGAATATCCTTCTCGGCGCTGGTTAAGGCTGCCCTAATGGTACCAATTTCCATTGGTTCAGCACCTGTTGCAGGGCTAGAGTCTGTAGTCCTTTGATGCCCATAAGTAGGAATATGTGTTTCCTTTCTTTTGTGATCGCCTTTACGTTCATGTAACCTGTGGTCCAAGTATATCACCAAGTTGATCAGATCTTCACAGGTTGCAGGCTGGGGGTCGATCTGAGCGATGATATCCTTCATATCATCGTGCAGTCCTTGATGGAAAAGAGCAGCTTGTTTAGCCTCAGGCCACTTGGTTTCAGTGACAAGCCTCCTAAAGGTATTCAAATAAGTTAGCAGGTCCTGATTGCCCTGTCGGAGTTCCAACAGTTCCCTATCAGCGGTGTATGAGTCAGCCCTACGGTCACATACATTTACGAACTCAGTCCGAAAGGCTTCCCAGTCATGTATGAGAGGGTCGTCTCGGTGCACCAGCGGTACTACCCATTGTGTAGCACCTCCTGCCAAATACGAAATAAGAAAAGCGACCTTAGCCTGGTTAGTGGGAAAGGACCTCGGTTTGCAAGAGAAGTGCAACATGACTTGCGTGAGGAACACCTGTACGTTGCCCAAATCCCCGTTAAATTGCTCTGGGGTATCTAAAGGTATAGAAACCAGCATCTCCACCACCACTGTACTAGGCGGGGTTGTAGCCGAAGCCCCTGCACTAAAGGGATTCCTCTGAATGCCGTCCAATCTGTTCCGTAAATCTGCGGCTTCCTGCCTAGACGCAACTAGTTCTGTCTGCACTAAAGCTAAAGCTGCTAGCACGTCATCAAGAGTAGCCGTTCTCAGCACCACTTGACCGGGAGGGCCTTCATTCGTGGGTCAGAAATTCTGTTATCGTCACGGTCCCCAGGATCAGAGTGATGCTCAAAAGGGTCCACCTCTTGATCTAACCAAGACCAGATTTCTGTAATAGTCTAGGTCAAAGGACGGATCAAGCGAGGGAAGGTATGGAAATGAACTGCAGGGAGGGAGATCTGAAAAGACAAACAAGAAGTCAGCTAGTACTACACTATAGACACCACTGTACAAATTCACTGTGACAAGTTCTATGCTATTAAAGCAAAACCAAAGGAAATGATGGACGGAGTGTTGACAATACAAGCACTCACCCCCAGTCAACTGATCTGTGTTTAATCCATCACCATTCTTTAGCCCGCTCTGCCACCCTAGTTCAGACATGGCCATATGCAAATCAGTCTGACCCTGTGCCTCATGGGGACAGTCCAGCCCGAGCTGCCAAGCCATGCCTTCCCTGGACCGGAAACAAGCTTCCCAGGACCAGTTTCTGGCATTGCAGCCGTCTTCAGCCGGGCTTGCTTGAATCCAGTGGCAAAGTGAGCAAGGGACTCACGTCTGAGCATACCCTGCCAACTTATGGCGAACAAAGCAAAACCAAAGGAAATGATGGACGGAGCGTTGACAATACAAGCACTCACCCCCAGTCAACTGATCTGGGTTTAATCCATCACCATTCTTTAGCCCACTCTGCCACCCCAGTTCAGACATGGCCATATGCAAATCAATCTGACCCTGTGCCTCATGGGAACAGTCCAGCCCGAACTGCCAAGCTATGCCTTCCCTGGACCGGAAACAAGCTTCCCAGGACCAGTTTCTGGCATTGCAGCCGTCTTCAGCCGGGCTTGCTTGAATCCAGTGGCAAAGTGAGCAAGGGACTCACGTCTGAGCATACCCTGCCAACTTATGGCGAACAAAGCAAAACCAAAGGAAATGATGGACGGAGCGTTGACAATACAAGCACTCACCCCCAGTCAACTGATCTGGGTTTAATCCATCACCATTCTTTAGCCCACTCTGCCACCCCAGTTCAGACATGGCCATATGCAAATCAATCTGACCCTGTGCCTCATGGGAACAGTCCAGCCCGAACTGCCAAGCCATGCCTTCCCTGGACCGGAAACCAGCTTCCCAGGACCGGTTTCTGGCATTGCAGCCGTCTTCAGCCGGGATTGCTTGAATCCAGTGGCAAAGGGAGCAAGGGACTCACGTCTGAGCATACCCTGCCAACTTATGGCGAACAAAGCAAAACCAAAGGAATAAAGTACGTCCAAGTATGAAAATAATACTCTTTGCGGTATACTGAGTCTCAATGGTGTCTTTGTCCAGGACTACCCCGCTAGATGTCCCTCGTATCACCCTGTTGAAGGCACAGAATGACCCAAATAATAGTCAGGGTTAAAGAAAAGGAACAACAACAGTGGTGAGGATTCATTCAAGAATATAAATATATATTAAGGGTTATGTCACCTATAAGCAACCAGAAAACAACTCAGTACCTCTGTTGTCTACTTTCTCCGGTGTGAACCGTGTAAAACCAAGCAGCACTTTCAGCAGGCGTAGAACATGGCCGAAAATGCCGAACGATTACTTGCTTGAAAGTTGACCACCGTCCTCCGCATGAGCTGCATCCGCAAGCTCTCCAACGGAGGACTTTCTGTGTCAACACGGCAAAGATTAAACCTGGTTTATCCACTAATGCAAAAACGTCCTCCGCATGAGCCGCAAGACGCTGGCTACCCAATGGAGGACAATGAAGACTCAACGGCCGATATTGCTGTTCAATAATCCGCAATGTACAACCGTCCTCCGCATGAGCCGCAAGACGCGCAGGCTCCCCAACGGAGGACCACAGAATATAACGGCCGACAATGCCGTTCGACAACACGTTTCCTTCTTCAATCAAGGCAAGCAGCGCTCACCTTCGAAGGAAAGGTTTCCAGGGATCTGGTCGGTAGGATGAAGAACGGGAGCAACAGCGCTCCAATACCAGGAAGTTCACTTCACAGCCAAGAATTTCTGACACTGTTTCCTGTAATGGGCATCTTAAATAGGAAGTTCCCACATCGTTGGTCATGCCACGCTAGGCATGCTGGGAATTGTACTAGATTCCTAATGCACTGTTGTCCGTGATACAAGGCGACGTTTGTGGGTATGAGGCGCTCAAGCCTGGCGCACTTAACAGGGGGAGGGTCTAAGATGTTTTTTCTCCTTTGTCACAGGAGTGGTGAGAATTGATGTTGAAGGTTCTGAGGAGACTATATGGTGCTTCTGCTTTTTAGAGCTCCTACTCTCCTGGGAGGGTTTGAGGTGTTTCCTGCCCTCTCCAGGGGTGTTGTTTTTCGATCTGGATCTCTTCTGAGGCCTAAATGAGCCATCACTGTCTTTCTCAGAAGACTCTTGTTGCTTAGTAGATTGGAGCCACAGAAGCAGCCTCCTCTGTCTATCCCTCAGACTTTTAGATGAAAGGAAAAAGTACAACAGATTTTGCACTGAATTACCTCATGAGTAGAGTGGAGGCAATAAATACAGTCTTTATGTGGATCATTCACACAAACTCTCTTCCTGCCACTGGTCTTACATGGGCGGAAAAGGCCTTTTTTATCAGGCATGTTGGTTTCAGGAAAATTCCAGAAGCTTGAATGAAGAAAACTGAGTAGAACTCAGGAAGATTTCCTTAACACACGACATGCAGTGAAAATCTGAAGGAAATTGCCTCTGCTAGCAGAGTTCCAGAGGGTGCTAGCAGCTGATTGGCTTCATTCATATTTGGTCCTTTTTTTAAAAAGGACATTGATAGGCTATGTGAAACATGGGTCAGGGCCATTATAGCCTATGCCATTATTTAAATACTGCTTGATTATGTTACTGTGGGACTCCGATCTTGATGACAGGGAATGATTCAGGCATGTGAATCTATGAAAGGTACCCCAATACTGGATAACAAATAGACCATTGAAGGTTTTTGAGGCTCAGGGAATCTCCATTACATGAAGTGGTGGTTTAACCGGTGTCCTAATGGGTAAGCACATCACAATACCTTTTTGTCTCACAAACACTAATTACATTGTATTACTGAGTGTAGACACTCACATATGATCCCTACATTTCTGCATATTACTCTCTGATGCATGTCAGTAGTCACTGAATGAGCCTTGACAAATCAACATGTGCAATTCACATAACTGAACACTCCCACATTAATGGCATAGCAATTCACATTGTGAGAAATCACTATAAGTCTACCCTTTATGTCCTTCATTGCTTCATCAATTGGACACACTCCTGTCTGTGGTAACCATTTAACTCTATACTAATCACAAATAACTATTTAAAAATTAACATTTGTGATGGTATCAGACATCAACCTATGAAGACACGTAGATCAAGTATGAAACAGTAGTGCATATGATACTACAACAGGGAAAGTTACACATGCCAACATGTAGGCACTACTTCTGATGGAACCAGTGATGGTTTGCTAACTCACGCTACTGTAGATTCCACACTTACCAAGGGGAGGTTTTGCTCAGTGACTGCATCCAAAGTGCACTGTATGCATTGCCACATGTAAGAAGGCCACCATCACATGGGACACAGTAGTGAGGGAACATCACTCCTTACACAATGAAGACAAGTGGCCTTTTTGGTACAATTGTCACCTACAACATCAAACATAATGAGTTGTTCCTTCGTACTTGCTGATACTGCTGGGAGCTGAGTTTGCCTACCTGTCTGCCGACCCTCTCGCCACATCACGCCTCGCGGCCCCCGCTTCGCGGGAGCCGCTCGCAGGCGCAGGACTTTGGTGGAGATTTGCAGTCCTTGTGCAGGCAACGCCCAAAGGAGTACAAACGCGGTCTGAACACCCGCTGAATCACCGATCCAGGCAAGAGGCGGGACTGCGAGGACCAGCCTGCTGAGCGGCGCTCATCGGCCGCAGCTGGTCCTCTTCCCGCCCCCTCCACTGGATAAAAGCAGAGTGGAGCATTATTTCCCTGGGTTCCTTCGTACTTGCTGATACTGCTGGGAGCTGAGTTTGCCTACCTGTCTGCCGACCCTCTCGCCACATCACGCCTCGCGGCCCCCACTTCGCGGGTGCCGCTCGCAGGCGCAGGACTTTGGTGGAGATTTGCAGTCCTTGTGCAGGCAACGCCCAAAGGAGTACAAACGCGGTCTGAACACCCGCTGAATCACCGATCCAGGCAAGAGGCGGGACTGCGAGGACCAGCCTGCTGAGCGGCGCTCATCGGCCGCAGCTGGTCCTCTTCCCGCCCCCTCCACTGGATAAAAGCAGAGTGGAGCATTATTTCCCTGGGTTCCTTCGTACTTGCTGATACTGCTGGGAGCTGAGTTTGCCTACCTGTCTGCCGACCCTCTCGCCACATCACGCCTCGCGGCCCCCGCTTCGCGGGAGCCGCTCGCAGGCGCAGGACTTTGGTGGAGATTTGCAGTCCTTGTGCAGGCAACGCCCAAAGGAGTACAAACGCGGTCTGAACACCCGCTGAATCACCGATCCAGGCAAGAGGCGGGACTGCGAGGACCAGCCTGCTGAGCGGCGCTCATCGGCCGCAGCTGGTCCTCTTCCCGCCCCCTCCACTGGATAAAAGCAGAGTGGAGCATTATTTCCCTGGGTTCCTTCGTACTTGCTGATACTGCTGGGAGCTGAGTTTGCCTACCTGTCTGCCGACCCTCTCGCCACATCACGCCTCGCGGCCCCCGCTTCGCGGGGGCCGCTCGCAGGCGCAGGACTTTGGTGGAGATTTGCAGTCCTTGTGCAGGCAACGCCCAAAGGAGTACAAACGCGGTCTGAACACCCGCTGAATCACCGATCCAGGCAAGAGGCGGGACTGCGAGGACCAGCCTGCTGAGCGGCGCTCATCGGCCGCAGCTGGTCCTCTTCCCGCCCCCTCCACTGGATAAAAGCAGAGTGGAGCATTATTTCCCTGGGTTCCTTCGTACTTGCTGATACTGCTGGGAGCTGAGTTTGCCTACCTGTCTGCCGACCCTCTCGCCACATCACGCCTCGCGGCCCCCGCTTCGCGGGTGCCGCTCGCAGGCGCAGGACTTTGGTGGAGATTTGCAGTCCTTGTGCAGGCAACGCCCAAAGGAGTACAAACGCGGTCTGAACACCCACTGAATCACCGATCCAGGCAAGAGGCGGGACTGCGAGGACCAGCCTGCTGAGCGGCGCTCATCGGCCGCAGCTGGTCCTCTTCCCGCCCCCTCCACTGGATAAAAGCAGAGTGGAGCATTATTTCCCTGGGTTCCTTCGTACTTGCTGATACTGCTGGGAGCTGAGTTTGCCTACCTGTCTGCCGACCCTCTCGCCACATCACGCCTCGCGGCCCCCGCTTCGCGGGAGCCGCTCGCAGGCGCAGGACTTTGGTGGAGATTTGCAGTCCTTGTGCAGGCAACGCCCAAAGGAGTACAAACGCGGTCTGAACACCCGCTGAATCACCGATCCAGGCAAGAGGCGGGACTGCGAGGACCAGCCTGCTGAGCGGCGCTCATCGGCCGCAGCTGGTCCTCTTCCCGCCCCCTCCACTGGATAAAAGCAGAGTGGAGCATTATTTCCCTGGGTTCCTTCGTACTTGCTGATACTGCTGGGAGCTGAGTTTGCCTACCTGTCTGCCGACCCTCTCGCCACATCACGCCTCGCGGCCCCCGCTTCGCGGGTGCCGCTCGCAGGCGCAGGACTTTGGTGGAGATTTGCAGTCCTTGTGCAGGCAACGCCCAAAGGAGTACAAACGCGGTCTGAACACCCGCTGAATCACCGATCCAGGCAAGAGGTGGGACTGCGAGGACCAGCCTGCTGAGCGGCGCTCATCGGCCGCAGCTGGTCCTCTTCCCGCCCCCTCCACTGGATAAAAGCAGAGTGGAGCATTATTTCCCTGGGTTCCTTCGTACTTGCTGATACTGCTGGGAGCTGAGTTTGCCTACCTGTCTGCCGACCCTCTCGCCACATCACGCCTCGCGGCCCCCGCTTCGCGGGAGCCGCTCGCAGGCGCAGGACTTTGGTGGAGATTTGCAGTCCTTGTGCAGGCAACGCCCAAAGGAGTACAAACGCGGTCTGAACACCCGCTGAATCACCGATCCAGGCAAGAGGCGGGACTGCGAGGACCAGCCTGCTGAGCGGCGCTCATCGGCCGCAGCTGGTCCTCTTCCCGCCCCCTCCACTGGATAAAAGCAGAGTGGAGCATTATTTCCCTGGGTTCCTTCGTACTTGCTGATACTGCTGGGAGCTGAGTTTGCCTACCTGTCTGCCGACCCTCTCGCCACATCACGCCTCGCGGCCCCCGCTTCGCGGGTGCCGCTCGCAGGCGCAGGACTTTGGTGGAGATTTGCAGTCCTTGTGCAGGCAACGCCCAAAGGAGTACAAACGCGGTCTGAACACCCGCTGAATCACCGATCCAGGCAAGAGGCGGGACTGCGAGGACCAGCCTGCTGAGCGGCGCTCATCGGCCGCAGCTGGTCCTCTTCCCGCCCCCTCCACTGGATAAAAGCAGAGTGGAGCATTATTTCCCTGGGTTCCTTCGTACTTGCTGATACTGCTGGGAGCTGAGTTTGCCTACCTGTCTGCCGACCCTCTCGCCACATCACGCCTCGCGGCCCCCGCTTCGCGGGTGCCGCTCGCAGGCGCAGGACTTTGGTGAAGATTTGCAGTCCTTGTGCAGGCAACGCCCAAAGGAGTACAAACGCGGTCTGAACACCCGCTGAATCACCGATCCAGGCAAGAGGCGGGACTGCGAGGACCAGCCTGCTGAGCGGCGCTCATCGGCCGCAGCTGGTCCTCTTCCCGCCCCCTCCACTGGATAAAAGCAGAGTGGAGCATTATTTCCCTGGGTTCCTTCGTACTTGCTGATACTGCTGGGAGCTGAGTTTGCCTACCTGTCTGCCGACCCTCTCGCCACATCACGCCTCGCGGCCCCCGCTTCGCGGGTGCCGCTCGCAGGCGCAGGACTTTGGTGGAGATTTGCAGTCCTTGTGCAGGCAACGCCCAAAGGAGTACAAACGCGGTCTGAACACCCGCTGAATCACCGATCCAGGCAAGAGGCGGGACTGCGAGGACCAGCCTGCTGAGCGGCGCTCATCGGCCGCAGCTGGTCCTCTTCCCGCCCCCTCCACTGGATAAAAGCAGAGTGGAGCATTATTTCCCTGGGTTCCTTCGTACTTGCTGATACTGCTGGGAGCTGAGTTTGCCTACCTGTCTGCCGACCCTCTCGCCACATCACGCCTCGCGGCCCCCGCTTCGCGGGTGCCGCTCGCAGGCGCAGGACTTTGGTGGAGATTTGCAGTCCTTGTGCAGGCAACGCCCAAAGGAGTACAAACGCGGTCTGAACACCCGCTGAATCACCGATCCAGGCAAGAGGCGGGACTGCGAGGACCAGCCTGCTGAGCGGCGCTCATCGGCCGCAGCTGGTCCTCTTCCCGCCTCCTCCAACAGCTTTTCCTTGATAAACAGAGGCAGTTGCGCGCACGCGGGACGCGCGCGGGGCGAATACCGGGGCGAAGACCGGGCAAAGAGTGGGCCGTTTAAGGCCGTTCAAGGACGGCAGAGGACGGCCCTGGCCCTGAACCCCTGCCTTTTTGCCCTTAATCCTATAACTGCCTAAGGTAGGCGGAACTGAGTCTTGTATCTGCTTACTGTAATACCATTGGCCGTTTCCCAGCTATATTTCCATCGTCCCTGCGCTACAGATGTCGGCCATGCGTAACAGAACTAGAAGTTGTACCAAAAAAGCTACGGTGGTAGCTCAGGTGACTGGGCCCATAGATCTTTTTATTTCACGGGTGAATGAGACTATTGACCAAAGCATTGTATTATTGGAAAAAAGAGTCTCCATGGATCTTGCGAATGCCAAGCGCTCATCCCTGGGTGCTCTTGCAAATGCTAAGTCACCCGCTTTGCAGTTATCGAATAATTGTTCTTTACCTTTATCTATGCCTACTATTAGTGCTACGACTGTACCGAATGCTGTTGATTTATCGGTTGCCCTATCGGACTCAGACCCGTCTTTTGTCGATCTGGAGGTCACACCAGATCTAGAAGCCTGCCAGTCACCTGACAAAGCTGCGCTGAGTCCGAGCGGGCTTAACGATGTGGCAATAGCTCCTGCACCTATAGATCCAGGGGGAAGGGTTACTAATCCCCCAAAAGTCACTTCCAAGAGTAAACATAAACCAAAAGTTGGAGTTAGGAACCATAATCTGATTTCACCTACCCCGCAATTGGCATCAGGTATTCCTTGCTGGGTGCAAAACATGGTAACAGATTTAAAATTGGACCTCGAAGCCACAATAGCAGCACAAATCAAGCCAATAATTTCCAAACTTGATAGGCTTACGTCTCTAATTCATTCGAAACGGCCACATAAAACGAATGGGCAAGGGCCTGATCAGCCACAAGGGATTACAAAAGCAGTCCCTAAATGCTCATCCTGTGTCCAGCCCCCTAAAGAGGTACTGAATAATGTTCAAGTAACTATAGCCCCCGGAAATCCTGTTTTATCTCATTTGTCGCAAACAGGGAATAATTCTGTTCAATCTACAGCTTTACCCACTCCAAAGGTGGGGGGCCCTATTCTGACCCACCAACATTCTGTTGTTTGTAATAAAACTACTACTCCTCAAGTAATAGACGTTGTAGGAAAATTGAACACCCCTTCAGCATGTCTTCCCACAAATAAGACTGATGGTCCCAAGTCAAAGCAGGCACGTTTTAAGTCTATTAATCTGCCACCAGAAGTTTCCCCTTTTGTGGTCGTGTTGACAGCAGTTCCCCCGCTGAAGGAGGGAGCAAAAGAAACTTTCGTTGAGCTAAGAAATAAATGTGCTCAATGGCTCCATCTACATAAACCTCTACCTAGCAATATGAACGGGGAAATTCTTACTGTGCGTAGAGGGGACTGGGTGGGCAGAAGCAAGAAAACAATAGTAGGGGATGTAATCACAGTTAACTGTAGGGATATAGGGGCAGCTAGTTATATATGTAATGCACCTACTAGCGGTCCTGCGACTCAAATCAATCCACTCCCTTTGTCTTATTTCTTTCCGATGTCAACAAGACCGAATCCTCCTTGTCCCATTTTTCAAAGCAATGGAGGATCTGTGTATCCCCCGCAACATGCCCCTAAACCCTGGCAGCAGCCATTACAGCCCTCTTCCTTTTTCCCACATTATGCTAATTTTCAGCAGCAGCCATCGCATGTTTTATCTTTTCCCCCGCACCATGTTAATTCTCAATGGCAACAACCTCCCCATTTTTTACCACCTTTATTTCAGCCTGCCCATCAGTGGCAGCAACCTTTTCAGCCCTTACAACCAGTTAAACCTCAGCGGCAACAAATATGGCAGGACCCGCCCCCTTCCCAAGAGCCCCTGTACTCACAATTTGCCCATCCTAATAGATATGCTGCGTTAGACGCGGTAGATTGACTCAGTTTTACTGATGTTTTGGACTTAAACATCTCTATGCCCAATTTAGATATGGAGAGTGTTCCTCCAGTTACCCCTTTACCCGTGCCTTCAGAAGTGCCAATGGCGTCATCGCTAATACCCCTCTCGTATATAGGAAACAGGGACAGCCTTGATGCATGCACTCCTACTGTTACTCCCAGATTAAGCCCGGATAACAACCCCCGGGAAGGCGGTCCTACCCCATTACGTGTAATCCAGCCAGAGTCGACTATTGTTGGCGATTCTGGTAAACCAGTAGGACTCTCCCTTGTCTCCTGGAACATTGCTGGCCTTGCCAGCAAATTAGGTACACCCTTCTGGACTAGATTTATGGGGGAGGGACTGGACCTGATCCTGTTGCAGGAAACATGGTGTCCGGACCCCATTTATATCGAAGGGTACGCATCTTACTGCCTTAAAGCCACCAAATCTAGCTCGGGCAGGGCTAAGGGGGGCCTCTTGATGCTTTTATCCACTAAACTGTGTGATTGTACGGTCAAAAGCAGCACGACAGTTAGGACCCATAGTCAAGTCATAAGGGTGGAGTGCAGGAAAAGCATTGATTTAGTTGTAGTAAATTTCTACAACAATATTTTTGACGCCACCAGAGGAGATATTTTACCACCCCTGGAAAGGGAAATTGTCAAGGCCTTGGGTAAATCCAAAAGAAAGGCCGAGGTTGTTTGGGCAGGGGATTTTAACTTGCAGCCTTGCCATTTGTCTAATGGGAACATTTGCGGCTTTGGAGCAGCCACGAGTAGCCAATGGGGGGGTTTGGGAGTGAGGGAGGATTCTCCTCATTTCCAACATTGCAGTTATGGTTCTATACTAAATAACATGCTAGCTACACTAGATATGACCCTGTTAAACTGTAACATAAACAACCAGGCAATAACATGCCCTACATTTACAGGCAGAGATGCAGGTTCATTTATAGATCATATTCTCTTGTCTAGCAGTGGAGACTTTACTGATCTGTATATAAATGAAGAAAGTCTCAGTGACCATAACAGCATTCGTCTTACCCTCTTAGGGCATGGTACTTCGACAGCCTCAGGCGAAAAATGCACAACTGACCTAGTACCTATAAGACCGAAGGGTCTAAGGATTAAATGGACTGGATTTAATTCTAAGGTTAAACAGAAGGAGGTTCTGACTAGTTGCAAGTATCAAATTGATTACTGTCTAGATAATGACTGTGACCCAGGCCGTTTATTAGCTCACTTTGTTTCCATGAACAGTATTATTGATGGCATTTTTACAAAGGCCCCGTCATCCAATAGTGGTCCGAAGCAGGGGTGGTTTGATAAGACCTGTATAGTCGCCCTCCGAGAACTGAAAAAAGCTTTAGGTACCAAACCACGTGATAAGATGGATGTACAATATTTTAGGGCTAGATATAAAATTGCAATTAATAATAGGAAAAAGGTATTACAGACTGAGGCGTGGGATAAGCTGAAGGAAGCAGCCGAGACCAAAAACTGCAAACTTTATTGGGAAACAATTAACAGCCCTTTTCTCAATAAAGAAGATGCTCCAGAACTCACATCTCATGTGGCGTGCAGTGATTGGGTTAGTCACTTTTCAAAATTTTTTAATCCGGAAGGGTTATCCCTTGAGTCATTGCCACCCAAGTCTACCCCTTGGCTTCCCCTCCCGCTGGGAATAACATTAGAAGAAAGCCATGAAGCAATTTCTATTAGCAAAGGAGGCAAGGCCCCTGGCCCTGATGGGGTCCCGCTGGATTTATACAAAGATGAACCAGTTTTGTGGGCTCCCATCCTGGCAAGGATATTTAATTGTGCGGCTGAAACCAACTTCCCACCTACTTGGGGTCAATCGGTTATTATCCCTTTACATAAGAAAGGTAATAAATCAGATGCCTCTAATTATCGGCCAATATCATTATTGGATTCTTCTGTAAAGGTAATGAGTAGGATTTTGCTCAAGAGGCTGGAAGACTGGGCAACTGATTTTAATATTTTAACTAGAGTCCAGTATGGCTTTCGGAAAGGCATGGGCACATTGGATCAATGTGTCAATCTGGACCTTTTAATTAACAAATTTACTGTGGCTAAAAATGGCAACCTCTTTTTATGTTTCGCAGATTTGAGCAGCGCTTTTGATTTGGTTAACCACGCTATTCTCTGGGAGGTTCTGCTCGATGCAGGGGCTCCGAGGGAAATTGTTTATTTCTTAGCTAGACTTTATGAAAAACTCTCCTGTAAAGTCCGCTATGGCACCCTTGGCGAATGCACCCCGTTTTTCAAAGTATCCCGGGGCATACGCCAGGGATGTGTTCTGGCCCCGCTTTTATTTTCCCTTTTTATTAACGATGTCGACCGTTCCTTGGTTGACATCCCAGCAGACGCCCCCCTGATTGGTGGTAAACCAGTTCCGCTGTTACTTTATGCGGATGACGCTGTTCTTTTATCCCGAACACAGATTGGCCTTCAGCGCCTAATCGATAATTTTATGCAGTTTATTCAAGTTAGGCGGCTCCGTGTGAATAAAACCAAGACATATGTTATGTCATGCGGACGGGCAGCTAAGCAGTCCAAACATACTTTCTTCCTGGATAAGGAAAAGTTGACTCATGTTAAGTCCTTTTGTTATCTAGGAATTACATACAACAATAGTGGGTCTTGGACCTCGGAATTTGATTCTATTAGATTAAAAATGCTGCGGTCTTCCAGCAGTATTTTTCGCTTTGCCTCCAAACTTGGCTCACGAAGCATTTTAGATATGATGAACATATACAATGTTTGTTGTGTCTCTTCTGCATTGTATGGGGCAGGTGTATGGGGCCACAGCGAGGGTATTTCCCTGCAGAAGGAGCAAAATAAGTTTCTAAGGAGGTTGTTGTGTGTTCCCCCTTCTGCCTCCATACAACTGATCCATGAAGAGGTTGGGGTCGAGTTTATATCTGACTTAGCAGCAGTCCGGCCACTCTTATTGTGGCGTTCTATTTGGGCTAAACCAGAGACTCGATTTACTCAGGATATTATTCTTGATTGTATAGGCTTGGACCACTCTCTACGCATTCAGTGGTTGAGATACATCCACCATTGGTATCTCCTCCTTTTTAATATCGATGTGTTCAGTGAGCCTGAAGAAGTTGTCTCTATCTCAAAAAAGGAAATTAAGACAACGTTTCTAAACTTCCGAAAGGCAGAGCGAGATAAAGTTTCTAGCAATCTAATTACCGTGAAATTTTATAAAAATCTGAATTTAACTTCGGGGTTCCAACCCTATCTTATGTATGTGACCCGTCCCTCTCATCAGTATGTCTTAACGCGTGTCAGATTGGGTATTGTTCACCATCTGGTTGCATTCCCAAATACAAGAGCCAGTTCAGAGATACCCTGCCCGTGTGACAGTATTTCCTGCCAGAGTAGTTGCCACTTTTTACTTTTTTGTAAATTCTTTCATTTTATCAGACTAAAATACCTTAAACCGATTTTTATTAAATATAATATTCGTACTACAGAAACTGCACTGACACTTTTATCTTCATTAGAGAATGAGGAAATTTGCTTTTTTCTGGCTACTTTTATTCTGAAGTGTACAGCTGCCAGGAAAAGTATTGTACTATAACATTTTTTATATACTTACCTGTCTGTACCTATGTTATACAGCTGCCAGGAATTGTATTATGCTGCTATTATCTTCTTCATTCCTGTCTGTATATATATACGCATTTAAGTTTTTAAAGGTATTATTTTATTGTTTGATGTCCACAGTATATTATGATTATTTAAATTATTATGTACAGTTGCCAGGAAAGGCCTATTGAGTAAACCTTACTGTTTTCCTGTCTGCTCATTTATGAATGTCTTGTATTTCTGTAATAGTATGTTAATTTAAATAGGCAAGAGTATTTTTCAATTGTTTCATCCCAGCCTCTGCACATCTTCCTACTCCCTTTCTTATAAGTGTTAGTATGGTAATTTTAAATATTTTAAACTATGTATCTTTCTGCTTGTATGATTTGATGTACAAATCGAATAAAAAGCTTTGAAATTGAATTGAATTGAGTTGATTAATAACTTTACTCAGCCATGTGTCTACTCAACACAGTAAATTGGTAGTAGACTGGACTCTGCTGTGTTCCTGGTCATAAAGACAATGCTAAAAGTAAATCGGCAGGCTTCTACCAGACCTACACAAACAAGTACTCTTCTTGTGCGTCACACATGGCCTACATCCAATAATGATGGGGAAATGCCTGCCTGTAACACACACAGTTGGCAATATTGGTAACATGTATGACTCTGGCCAGGACTCACCCTCTTGTTGCTGCTGTTGGGCCCTCAACTACCCATCAAGTTCCAGGTAGGCCATGACCAGTATGTTGGCCATTAGGGAGGTCAGGGTCTGGCATGTACCACATCCACGTTGGGAGGAAACCTCCAGCTGGACCTTTGTGATCTCCCTGGACCAGGGCCTCAAGCCCGCCCACCTATTACGGCAATGGACGCTGTGTCGTGATAACCCCCCAGAGTCTGCACCTTCCGGACGATGGATTTCCAAATAGATTGCTTCTGGTGGGCATTGACCTGTATGGGTACAAGAGATCAATAAACAGATTAAGACTGCAAGTTTTAGGATATCTGTTTGGTTGACATACATTTTGTATACACCCAGCACAAGCGTTGATCAATAATTAACACACAACATGTGTAATTCTCACATGCTAAGCACTACAAAGACATGAATACACACTTTTGTAGTCATCTGCTGACAATCCTCAACCCTGGTCATGACCTACACTGACTAAGCCAGCCCACTAACATCATTCAGCCCAGGGCCATCCTGCATGTACTGTGATGTAAGCTACTATGAAGCACAGCACACCATTGTAACCTTCTGAACGGTAAACCATTTGTGCATGACTGCACAGACACCTTTACAGCCAGTCCAACAACTTACTGCATACGGTCCTAACAGGCTGGTTCAATAGTACAGACTACATCCTAACACTTAGGACACTATGAAAGGGCTGGAATGTGTGTCACTGAGACCTTCCTCTTTGGAGATGTATGGACATGTGGACTATTTAATGGGATATCATACTACATCCGACTGAGTTTGTGTGGTATGTACTGCCATCACAGGACACACCTTTTCCATATGTGGCACTGTGACAGGGATGACATTCAACATACCATTGTAAGTCTTTATTTGATTGGGTGATTGTAACTAAGCTGGTGATTCACCCATTAAAATCTCTTCTGAAGTAACCACTTATCTGCACTGTTAATGTGTCACATGTGCAATGGACCTGTACAATGCGAGCATGACTTATGGAAAAGTGACAACAGAGCTGTGGGAGTAAGGGACCTGTCATTTGTAAATGTTACACATTGTCAATGTGAGTGAATGGGAAGAAGTATCAGGTCAGGGGGTTACCTCATTCACCATTCCAAATGTAGTCCATGGAAAAGCAATCATGACTACTATTGGTTCAAAAAACTCATTTTGGGAACATCCAAGGAACTGCAGGTCTACAGGGAGGTTACTCTCTGCATCAGTTGTATTCCCACAATAACTCTGCCCCAGCCTGGGCAATGGCCCAGACTGGACACAACTCATTGTCAGGCCTTGTTCTCTGCAGGCTGAGCATACTGATCCCACATGAACATCACATTTCCACCAATTCAATACTTGCTCCATCCAATAAGTGACTTCACTGTTGTGTGGTACTCTGAAGGAAGATATAGCTACCTCCCAAACAACAGTTTGGCATACCCTGATCTGGGCTGAGTGTGGGACTGTACGCATAACTAACCTCACCCTCAACTGCTTCTTACAGTATACATACACAGCTCATGTTGTCAAGCCTATACATTCTTTTTTCACATTTACCATGAGCAAACATTTCACAGGTACCATGAAAAGTATACATGAATAGATATGTGCATGCAACACAAGTAGGATATAGGGCTTATCACACATCACAATGGTGATGTTAAGTAAAGAAAGTACACTAGCTAAGTAGGGAACACAAAATATTACAACAGTAATCTGAATTCACTCTGGGACTCGGAGGCACATTGTAGCCTGTGGGAATGGAAAGGATGGAATTAAACAGACTAAAGAATCCATGTGAGATATTTACCTGCTCCACTGGTGAGCCACAGACCTGGCCATGCAAGGGAAGGACCTCTTCAACAAGTTTCTACAGCTCCTCTGGAGAGAAAGGAGGGGCCTTCCCACCTGCTTGTTGGATTGATACAAGCAGCTACAATGAAGGAGGGGTTGATAAGAGCAGTGTCAGGAGGCAAGAGAGTTATTTTTCAAACCGCCGCGTACATGTACGCCACGTAGGCGGTCATCGGATTAAAGGGTCACAGCCATTGGGCTGCGACCGTAACAATCACCAATGTTAGCCTATGGCTGTGTCTGCCGTGGATGAAACTGCCCACCGCATGGTCGAGTTCCGCCAGCAGTGGGAGGTTCAGAATGTCCTCTATGCGAGGTCACGCATCCGCCAATTTAACGGTTGGAACTGTAGTATTGGTGACTGTTAAATGTGTCACCATCACTACATATGTGTTGTAACATGTTTACATGGTGTATTACTGCATGCCTCTATAATTTGCTTTACACAAACATCAGTGTAGTGCATTACTGTGCATAAATGCTATATTACCGCAGTGCACTGTACACCGACGCTACCAGTATTTTAAGAGTACAATTCAAACTTTACAAATGTAGGGTGCTCATGATACATTTCTGGCTGTATAATGTGTACATTTGTGTTAAAGACACATGTGAAGACCACAATGGAGATTATAGGTGGATGCTTGCTTACTCTGCATATATGTTACTCTGGACACTGTGATCGATATTCCCCAAAAATTCCACTCCACACATAAGTATCCTGGGAGCGGGTGACAGGCTCCAGTGTACCACCCATTTCAAGACCTTCAGTCCATGGAAGAAAGGGATGTCATCAAGAAGTTTGATTTAAATAGGCAAATAATGCAGAATGTATGTCATCAGTTGCAGCCTGATCACCTTACTCGAAACACTAATCACACATGTATTCCACCTATTGTGAGACTTATGGCAGTATTGCATTTTCTGTCCACAGGTTCCTTCCAGTGCACTGTGGCTATATCTTTTGGTATGTAACAACCAAAATTCACTGGTGTTCTAAAAGACGTGCTTTCAGCAATGATGAAACATATTGACAGCTACATCCAGTTCCACAGAAGTGAGGATTTAGCCAACGTGAGGGGGATTTCTATGGATTTGGTCGCATGCCACATGTGGTTGGAGCTATTGATGGCACCCATATTGCTTTAGTGCCACTGCAAGCCAGAGAACAAGTTTATTGGAGCAGGAAGCACTTCCATTCTTTCAATGTGCAAGATGTCTGCTTACCGGATTTGTACATCCCAAACGTCTTGGCCCGGTTCCCAGGATCAGCCCATGATTCCTCCGTACTGCAGAACAGCACCATACCCCAGCTGATGTCACAACTACTGCTGGAGAAGGCCTGACTTGTTAATAGGTACTATCTGTCCCAAATTTGTGTGGGTGATGTCAGGTAGTATGATCAGTAAGTGTCTAACTTATTTTTGCACTTATGTCTGTCTTCCATCGTATCCCAATAATCCATGGTTATTGGCACCGCTGAGGAATCCAACTAAGCCCGGGGAAGTCTGCTTCAATAAGGCAAGTGGAAGAACACTGTGGCCAGTGCAGCTGACATTTGGGCTCCTGAAGGCCAGAATTAGATGCCTGGAAAATACTGGGGGAGCCCTCCTCTACTGACCTGGGAAGGTGTGTCAAACCACTGTGGCCTGCTGCATGCTCCACAACATTTCCCTGCAATGGAACATCCCTTTGTATCGCAGACGATGGAGACCATGAATTGCCACCGGGTGAGGATCCTGAAATGCCAAATGATGATAGTGGTGAAGAGTAAGGCGCTGACTTGCAACAAGATCTCATCGATAACTTGTTTATGTCATGACTTTGACTATTAAAGCAACTCTTATTGTGATGAAGTGAGAAGTATGTTTAGGGAAAATATTAGGAAGCTAAAACTCTGGCAAAATCTGTTGAAAGGTGTTTGTGGAGGAAAGTTTTGACACATGCTCATGTTGTTGGTGTTGCTTTGTTTAGCTTAGAATGTTTTCATGGAGCGTGTACTCCAGAAGTTGACTATGTGAATTATATCCTATCTATGGTTCCATAGCTATCTCCTTGTTTTGGCCTGTTTTAGGTGCCTTCACCATGTCACCATCTTATCTTCATTTGGGCATTTTAGAGTTGTCACATTAGCAGGTACATGAGGCTGTTTGAATGTACAATGTAGATATGGAGTGTTCCTGGGAATGACTGTCAGAGACTTTCAATGTACAAATCCTGTAGCAAGACAGCTTGCACAGTGATAGGATGGAAGTAATGAAGAATCCATTGGACTTGTTCCTTGTTCTGTGGTAGTACTAATCCAATATGTGTGGCATCATGTGCTCCGACAAAATATTGTTTTGGGGTCAAATCATGCTAGTTTCCCTTCACATTGGCTAGAACGTCATTGTATAGAAACTGTATGTAGCTGCTGATGTGTCTCCTCATTGTAGGCCAATGTGTTTGTGGCACATCACTGACATTTGTTTGTGACATTCCACCAGATTGTGCAACACTGAATTGGAATGCCCTGTGATCAGTACATGTTGGACTGTCATGTGTCTGTCCATTATTTTGAATGATGTGGGATTCCTTTTGTGGAGCTAGGTGAAATGGCTCCAGCTAGTGACACAGACCAATTTTATTTTGCCTATTCAATAGAAAACTGTCTGATGTATCCCCTTCTTCCATTTTGTTACGGCTAGCACCTGAAAATGTTATCACTGACACAGAATTTTTGAGTCATGAATGATTTGCTATGTTTCTGGAACCATGGCAGCATATGACTGGAACAATGGAATAAAGATGTTATCAGATCAGACCAGGGGGTCTCCAACCTTTTCTGTAGTGAGAGCTAATTCTTATCAGTGAAAATCATTGTGAGCTACTGAAGGCTAAACAACTTCAGCATTGTTACCAAAAAAAAACCCACACCTAGCTTCATTTACTTTAAGCCTAATGTCAAAAGAGGCAGATACTATGGTTTGAACACACTACTTCGACCAGGGCACTATGACAGGGCTACCGTGTGTGTCAGTGAGAGCGTGATCTCTGCATATGTATGAAAATGTGTGCATTTGAATGAGATATATTTGTATGGGTGACTGACAGCTTAAGTCATTTGTACTTGCAGCACAAGACATACCTTTCACCATATGTGGCCCCCTTACACATATAACACAAACATACAATATTTTTTTTTATATGTGAGAAATTTAAAGTGCAGAAAAATGTTCTGCACAAAGTTTCATGATATGGAACATTTTTCTGCACTTTGAATTTCTCCCATTTACAAAAAAGGCTGTATTTTCCCGTTTTACTTATGGCTACTTGCCACTGAAAGCAGAGGCCTGCAGTTTGTAAATGTGATACTTTGACATGTGAGAAAATTAAAATGAAGAGTTAACTTAGTCATTAAGGTAATTTCTCATTTTAAATTTAAAAGCATTCAGAAATATCAGAATGTTCAGAGCTCCAATATTGAGTTGACAAGGACCTCAGTGCTTCAGTTTTTCACCTCTGTGCCCCAGTCTGGGTCATGAATCTGACTGAGCACTGCTCATTATCAGGCCCTACTATCTGAAGCCTAATGATAACAATGTAAAATAAACACAGCATTCCCTTAACTTTAAAAGGAAAATATGACCTTGCACTTATTTTAAAATGAACTCAAGGTTGTGAGCTACTCTGAATGTGTCTGGGAGCTACTGCTAGCCCGCAATTGACTGGTTGGAGACACCTGGATCAGACACTGTATGTAGGTATGTGTTGGTGTGACATGGTTGTGATCCTGAGTTAAACATTGTGTACATGCAACATAACCATGCTTACACAAGTAGCTTTTTTTGGCATTATAAAGTTCGGCAGGGAGTACATATATACATTGCTATATGTGAGAGATGCTACAGCAGGCAATGAGTTTGTGCCTAGTGTATTTATTGCAGTGAAGAAGAAAAAAATAATCATTGTGCAAAACCAAACAGGAAAAACCAAAAATGAAGACGTCAGTCATGGTGAAAGAAACCATAGTTGCAGATGAAAAATTGTTTGTAGTCAAAAATCCAAAATACTACTCCCATCAGAAAGGGAAAGGTGTCAAGAATTAGTCTACAAACTGAATGTGTTGCACACACGGGAGGAAATTAGGTGCAACGTTTCCTAATGGCGGTGGTGTGTGTCTTGCCATCCACACCTCCTGGATTTATTGCGTGGACATCCCCTCTTGTTAGTGCAGGGGGGATCCGCTGCTGCTGAGACAAGGATGTCCGCAGACGGGTTTTTCTCGGACAGGGCCTCCCTTCCTCTGGGTGCAGTAGATGTAGATGGGCGGATGTAGTTGGACCAGAGGAAGAGGTAGATGGTGGTGGAAAAGCCCTGTAGAGGCTGGTGTTAATTTCCTGCAACACCCCAATGAGCTGGTCCATGTTGGTGTTGCGGGTGGACAGTTCCTGGTGTATGTCCCTCTGCAGCTGCTTCATCTCCTGGATTTCCGTTAGTACCTGGCCCATCACGCCATGGGACTCCTGATAGGCTTCCAAGACTTTGTCAATGGTGGACTGGGTGTGAGTGGTTACAAAGGCATCACTCAGCGAGCCCATGGTTACCCTCCTACTATCCCTACACCCACCGGCCTGTGCCATTGGCCCACAGTGAACCCTTCAACCTGTTCTTGGTTCCTCAGTAACTGAGTTTGTGATTGTCCCCTCAGGATCTAGGACTTGGGGGCACAAGATGTCACTGGCTGTGCTAAATACACAGGTTGAGGGAACTGGGGTTAGCTGAGGTGCTACAGTTGGGGTGGGAGGTGTTGGTATAGGCACAGTGAGACTCACTGTTGCAGTCTGCCCAGGCTGGCCAGATGTGTAAAGAGGGTCACCCATGTCCACATCTCCAGGGCTTCATCCATGGGTGGGATGAGAGTCTGTTCCGGGGGCAATCTCTACCCAGGTGGTGTACCAGATTGACCTGTTGAGCAATAAATAGCAATGTTATTGGTGGAATTGTGGTATTTACATCCAAATGTTTTGTGTCGCAGTAAGTGGAGACCTAGAAAAAACAAGCTTAGCAGAGGTTAGTATTGTGAGATATTTCCATGGTACAGAACTTGTTAAGATGACATTTGGAGACATTCAATACATGTACTAGAAATGAGCTGCTCATTAGATGTGCTGATATTTTGGATTTTGGATTTAGGAAAGTACTTGACATCTCCCAAACATTTAGAGCAACACCGTGGAGAAGTTACATGTATATCTGTCCATTCCAATGTCTATTTGTGTACAGTACACGCAATCACACAACTTGGTTGTATATTTAGCATTAGTCGTGTGAACAGTGCAGAGTCAATGGGTCACCTGTCACTTCTAATCAGCTGAGTTACCTTAATGCTTTACAAATATTTGAGGTACACACTTGGTATGTTGTCACTCATGCTTCAATAGTTTCAGTTGAGGGGACCAGGACAACATAACGCTAAGTAGGCAGAAATGTCTCTGAGTAGAGCATTGTATGTAGATTGCTTAGCCCATGAGAAATGATCAGCAGTTTTTTTTTTTTATTCAAGAAGTCTTTATTCGATAATTAAATCATAAAAGACATGTAACGCAAATTACAATAGCTAAAATACATGTACAATTCCTAAAAATAGAATACAATAATATTAAAACAGACTAAGACCATATTAAATCATTAATGCACAACTTCATTGAAAATTCATTAAAAATTACAATAGATCCTTAATCAAATGACCTTAGTAGTCCAAGCACACTAAGCGGGAGCACATTTACACATAGTCAATTGCAGATCAGTGGAACAGTGGAATACGCTGGAACCTAAGCCGAATTAATAAATCTTGCTCTTAGGATCCAGGCCCATCCTAAAAATTTCGCTATTCCAGTTACAGTTAAGGGTGACAGATCGAACTTTAATAACCTACTAGCATTCGCAGCTGAACGTGTTCCCAAGTTTCTACAAACTGGGCCAAGCCACTTTGCTCGAGGGGCAGTGTACAACGGTCAGGCAAAAAGAAAATGGTTCACACTTTCATCCTGTCCTGAACACCTAGGACAATGCCCCGGGCCTCCCTTACCCCACTGTTTGGTATATTCCCTTAAAGGCAAAGAACCGCACCTAAACTGGTGATATACTTTGCGGTCCAGGGGCTTAGTTATGACGTCCCAATAATTTTCAAAACTGGGAACATCTTTCATAACAACAAATGTACCAGTAAGGTTTGTATCTATCAGTCCAAAGTGTCTATTTTTTATCACCCAATCCCAATATTGCTGCTTTAGATCTTTCTTAGAGGAAAAAATTGCTGTGTCAGGGTTTAACCAGAGTTCCTCGTGGCCCATGGCACACAAGGTGGTTCTTAAGGCTTTGAACCAACCAATGTTAGGGGAGCCGGGAAGATCCCTAACCTCTAAGCATGCTCTTGCATAAAGCTGAAGTTCGGGCGTAGACCAAAGTCGTTGCCAAAAAGATAGTGGACGAAATCTGGCCAGGTCCTCCACAGGCTGACACCCAAGATCGTACAAGAGTGGAATCCGCGGGGAAGACCGTGGAAGGCCAATGGCCGTCCTTAGAAATTTATTTTGGGCAACTTTCAATGGGTCAAGATTACTGTAGCCCCATAGCTCCGCTCCATACAAGACAGATGGTAGAACTTTCATACCATAGATTTTCATTAAAGGAGACATGGGCCTGGAAAAGAAGCTTTTATGTTCTTTGAGCAGGGCTCCTCCTATATGCGTATGCTTTAATGCCAATAGGTTAACCTGTTGAGACCAACTGAGGGTCTCACTAAACGTAACTCCGAGATAGGTAAACAGTTTTGTCTGTTCCAAAGGTGAACCTCCCATAGTAACCCTAGCTGTAATCGAGGAGTGTCCTCTTAATGCCATAAATTTTGTTTTTGACACATTTACCTCAAGCTCATGCTCGCAGCAGAACAGTTCAAACCTTGACAGAGCCTGTTGGAGGCCCTGTCTGGTCTTAGATATTAGAAGGGTGTCGTCTGCGAATATGAGCAATGGAATTTTCATTCCAGCCAGGGATGGGGCGTCAGTAGGATGATTTGCAAAGTATTGAATAACCCCGTTTATATATAAAGAAAACAGGGTGGGTGCTAAAACGCACCCTTGCCTTACACCTTTAGCGACTGGAAATGTATCTGTTACCTCCCCTGGTTTGCCCCAACGAACTTGGGCATATGTATGGGCATGTAGGATGACCAGGAGGCTTATAAGAGAAGCCGGCATACCCAGCTTCGCTAAACAGTCCCACAGTTTGGCCCTTGGTACAAGGTCAAATGCAGACCTTAAGTCCACAAAGGCTGCGTAAAGGTTACCTTTGCCTAGGGTGATGGTTTTCCAATAAAGGAGAATAAACCAAAGCGCCTGATCTAGGGTGCTCACATGTGACCGAAAGCCGGCCTGGAGTGGTGTAAGAATGTTAAACTCATCAATCCAGTCTTGAATCCTACCAAGAACAAGGCGGGCTATGATTTTGTGTACCGCATCTATTAGGCTGATCGGCCGGTAGTTGGAAGGGACCGACCGATCGCCTTTCTTGTAAATTGGCAGGATTTCTGCCCCAAACCAAGACTCAGGGACCTGAGCACCAGAGGCTAAAGCATTTGCCAGTTGATATATATAGGGGACCCAAAGGTCCTGATCCTCATGAAATAAGTCAGCTGGGATGCAATCCGGACCGGGTGCCTTGCCCCTTGGGATAGATTGCAGGATATGTTTAACTTCACTACTCGTGAATTTAAGAGGAGCAGTTGGAATAAGACATAGTATGTCATCCTGAGTATTACTACCATTCCTACATTGATCCTCAAATTAGCAAACCCACTGAAGTTGACCAACCGAGGCGGGGCTTGGGCGATCTTCCTGTGATTTTCCCCATTTTAGTAAATGCCAGAACTGACACAAGTTCCGGGAGCGACATGCTTCGGTTAACTGTACCCACCGTTCCTCATCCCAGTTGGACTTAGCTTTGTGTCTTGCATTTTTATAAGCCTTCCTACAAGACCTTATTTGACTATGGTTTTTTTGTTTTATTGATTTAAACAGATCCCCTTGGGTTCGACGGCAATCCTCATCAAACCAGGATATAGTTTTCTGTTTCCCCCTCCTACCCTGCTTGGAGATGGTCTTTACAAATAGCTTTTTCAGCTCTACAAATAGACTAGAGTGGATATTAGTGAGTATTACATTAATATCCTCCTGTGACCCGCACCTAGAAATTACTGCCAGAGAATTTGATACCAGTGTTCTAATCTCCTTACGTGCCTCAACATTGACAGAGACTTTAGGCCACCGTACCCTTCTCATGTCGTTACTAAGTACAACTTCATCCTGAACGACATTTAGCCTACAGCTCTCTAGCCCCAGAAAACTGTGATCCCTTAGTTCCATCACCAACGGATCATGATCACTTGCCGGACGACTCAAGACCACCATATCCTCAACTGTGGCCCACATCCTTACATCAACCAAAATATAATCTATACGGCTACTATATCTGCCGTTACTAAAGGTATGTCTACCTGTCCTATCCAAACACACTCTACCGTTTAATGCTCGCAAGCCCTTATCCAGGCACAACCCTTTAATAAATGTAGCGGATTGCGTTCATTTCCTAATCGGGGCTAACTCAAGCTGGGGAATCCCCCAAATCATATCCTCAGCCTCAGTGAGTAAGCCGTCCCCTACACTCAGGGGTTCAAAACAGGAATTAAGATCCCCCATTACAACCGTGAACCCATTTACATGAGCACCTGACAAAAAGTCATCCAAAATGTGGAGGGTTGTGGCCACCCTTCCACCCCGGGTACCCCTGGCGTAAATATTAATCAACAGAATATCAAGGCCTTTAAGAGTTCTTATTCTAACCATCAATATGTCGGGACTATCAATTAGTACCTCCTCTACTCTTACGCCCTCATATTGATGAACCCAAATAGTCAAACCTCCCATAGTGCGCCCTCTATGGCCTTTGATTGCTGGTTTGCTAAAATTTAAGTAACCAACAAGAAACACCGATGAGAGTGCCCAGGTTTCCTGGAATGACCAAACATCACCTAGTTTTATAAAATCCACCCATTCCGTATTACACATTCGAGACTCAAGCCCAGCTATGTTCCAAGTACCAAACTTGGTACCGCTTGAAACCCCCCAGCTGTAGTACTAACCTTTACTATGTCATCATCCATAGTGCCCCTAAAATTTCTGTCCTTTGGGGTAACATCATCACTCCTATTGTTAGTTTCGACCACCCCATAAACTACTAACTCAGATTTCCGAGGCCCCATTACACGACCCCCCATTATGGCCATTCACCTTATCATCAACCTCTACAGTCGCTACATCATGAACCACCACATCTATTTCCTGTTTCCTACCCCAAGCCCCATCAGAGAGATCATGCTTCTCATTACTACAATGTATTAACTTCTCATTTGATGTTATCCCATGATGGGGAACCATTTCTGGGGTAGAAGAAGTACCCGTACAATCTAAGTTATCCTTAGGGACTACATGTGAAAAAACAAGTCAATCGTTATAGTCCAGCCCCGACAATGGTTCATACAGATTTTGCAGTGGAATATTCCAATGCTCATTGTACCGGATAGAATTAGTACGGTTACTTGTTGTAGGAAAATGGCTAGAAGGATAATGACGTGGAAAAAGGGAGTAGGGAGTGTTGGTGTTGTTAATGGGATGGGAGGAGAAGGATGTATAATTTGGCACGTTCAAGAGGGGAGTATATCCACTGGAGCTAGAATAAACAGGAGGTCTAAACAGGGCCTCTGGATAAAAATAGCTCAAGTTGCGAGTGGACACACCTCCTTCCTTGTTTCCAGGGAACCAATCACTAATATGTGAGACCACTCTGTGATCTTTAAAATTAACGATGACTATGTTGCCCTCTATATCTTTTGGACGGAGGCCCACCCAGTGACACCTCCTTACCGAAATGAAATCACCATTTAAGTGAGCTGGGAGGGGTCTATTTGTTCTTAGCCAAAAGATAACCTTATCTTTCAAATTTACATTTTGTTCAGGGTTTCCATTTGTGATCGGGGGAACACCAGTTAAAATGATCACAAAGTTTAATGATTCCGGAGGTAGATCCACTATATTCTTACGAATTGAAGATGTTCTATGGGTTGTAGTTTTTGTTTTATCAACCCCTGGGGGCATAGTTTGCTTATTTATAGTCGGAGTTGGTTTTTTCAAAGCCAACACATGCTTTTCTTTAGCTGGCTTGAGTGCTAATGTCGATTTGATTGATGATGAGGTGGCGTTAGTATTTATGACGGGTGGATTTCCAATTGTATTAGCTGGTATACTTGGGGTCTGGGTTGTGGTGGTGGGATTGCCTTTCGTTTGAAGCTGATCCTTAGAATTCATTATAAGGGGGATTTTATTCGGATCAGCAATTGCTAGAAGGTCATCCATTTTTTCCCCCAAGACCCTAACTCTCTCCATAAGTGGGAGCATATAAGATTTAAAAATTTGCTCAAAGAGTTCTATGGAGTGTTTTTTTGACATAGGTGGTGAATCTTCAGTAGTAGGTCAAATGGAATGGATATGGGAACCCGGAGAAGCCACCCTCACAGACGGGACAGTTGTTTTAATTTTAGGTGTTACTACCGGAGGTGGAGGGTTCGGATTGTTAAGGCTTTTTCTTTTAACCCCACCCTTTCTCCTCTTCTTCCTAGGCGGGGAACGCAAAACCCTACGTAAGTTCATAGGCTTAAGTCCAGAGCCATTTTTACTATGTATCGCAATTAACTTGGTAGGAACTACACTGTCAGTTGAGTGATTAGACAAGGTAGAATGGAGTTGTAGGGCTGTAGTTGGGGCTACTGGGGTGTTAAGGTCTATAAGGCTATTAGAAACAGCAGGTGGACTGATACAATTAACATCACTATTAATTCCAGAGTTGATAACAGATGTAGTAAGATCGCGAAAAATGCTAGGGAAATGATCAGTACAGAACAGACCGCCATCTCTGTCCAGCCTGCCAGAACTTCCCGTATCTTGAGTGGTAGTTCCATCAATCGGGAGGGGCAGGGGTTTTTGTTTCAGATGTTCGATAGATCGACGTCGGTCAGCACGTTTTTCTGCTAAAAGAAGTTCTTTGTCTATTTCCTTGTTAGCCCTCTCAAAATATTTATCCAAAGGCCCAAGGATCGAGACCCCAACACAGGATGCTAGTGAGCTGGACATAACTGAGGAGAGACTTAAGGAAATAGGAGCTCCAAGGACCAACTAACCTGGGTACGACAGAGGGAACGTGTGGATATTAGGGACCGGGCCCAGCCCGGCCTCCTTAGGCCCCTGACGGCCACAGACGGTCCTGCCCTTGTCCCGGGCTTCTCCCGGTCGCTCCCGCGTGCTCGCGCGCAGCGGGGCTAGGTAAGTATATTTATATGGGCTAGAAATGAGGGGAGGAGCAGGCAGGGAGAGCGGCCCAGGTGCTGACAATTCGGGCTGGCGGGCGCTCCTGGGACTTGTAGTCCTGGACCCGCAGCTCGCTCGCAGCCCTGCTCGCTACACACACCCACAGTCAATACCCAAGATTCTCCACGGGAAGGTCTTCAGATGTTGATGGAAACCCCCCACGAAGCGGGACCCGCGAAGCGGGACCCGCGAAGCGGGTTCCGCGAGGAGTAGCAGTGATGTCAGGGAAGAATCAAAAGCACAGGATCCCAGCGAATACAATAAGGTTTCAGCAGAGCGTCCCAATTTGCAACCAAAGGCTGGGGCTTATGAGCGCGTTGGTGGGGAGGAGCAGGCAGGGAGAGCGGCCCAGGTGCTGACAATTCGGGCTGGCGGGCGCTCCTGGGACTTGTAGTCCTGGACCCGCAGCTTGCTCGCAGCCCTGCTCGCTACACACACCCACAGTCAATACCCAAGATTCTCCACGGGCAAGGTCTTCAGATGTTGATGGAAACCCCCCACAAAGCGGGACCCGCGAAGCGGGTTCCGCGAGGAGTAGCAGTGATGTCAGGGAAGAATCAAAAGCACAGGATCCCAGCGAATACAATAAGGTTTCAGCAGTTGTAACATGTGAGACAAGTGAAAATGGGCAAACTCACAATTGCATCGTGTTTTGAGTAAGAGAAACAGCGCCTCAATGTAGTCATTTTAATCTCAAACTAGAATGGCATGGTGAGCAAAAAAACTATGGATTTAGGCCCAGATCTCTGTACTGGGTTGAATGTATGACATTGTTCTGCATTCTGTCCATCAATTGTTGTTTTTGCATTTGTCACCCTGAGTGGGATGGGTATGCCTAGACGTGGGTCCCGTGCTCTCCATGCCACTGGAGTCAAGCTATCCTGGCTGATGAGGGCTGAAAGCCCGAAACCGGTCCTAGAATGCTTGTTTCCAATCCATGGAGGACCTGGCCTGGCAGTTCGGGCTGGACTGTTCCCATTGGGCGCAGGGTCAAGACTGATTTGCATATGGCTGGGTCCAAACTGGAACGGCATGGTGAGCAAAAAAACTATGGAGTTTGGCCGAGATCTCTGTACTGGGGTGAATGTATGGCATTGTTCTACATTCTGTCCATCAAGTGTTGTTTTTGCATTAGTCATTTTAATCTCGACTTGCCAACACTTGACAAATGGTGAGGTCCATGAGAAGTGGAAATCAGTTGTAACATGTGAGACACATGAAAATCTAGTTTTGACTTAGAGAAACAGTGCCTCATGGCAGTAGTAGTCATTTAAATCTCGACTTTCAACACTTGCAAAATGATTAGCTTAACATACATGTTGGGAAAATGCAGTTGGGCTGGACTGTACTTTTACATATTGACACATATCCTGGGGTCTTGGGATGATGATTTTGTAGTAATTAATAAATGTGTAGAAAGCATTCCAACATATGTCATGTAATGGAGATTGATACATGTGATCTTATATGCAAGAATACACATTTAAACTGACTATCAAACATCACTGATACTTATGAAAGTAGATAGACAATAGCAAAAGCTGAGATGAGAGCAAACAGAACATTGAAGTGTTGTGACAGCTAGTGAGATGTAACTTACCAGACTCCACTCCCCCAGCTATTCCTGTCAAGCCCTCAGAATGCAGGGTGGCAAAGACCTACTCCTCCCATGGATAGATTTGTAATGGGGGGCTGGGAGGGACACAGCCAGTCTTCTGGGCCTCCAGGTGGTGCTTGGAGACCAGGTTACACATCTTCTCTCTCAGATCGTGCAACCTCTTCCTAATTTCCTCCTTTGTGTGGAGGGTGGTACCTACAGCATTCACTTTGTCAACTATTATGGACCAAATTTCCATTTTCCTTCTGAGAGGAGTATGTTGGACTTGGGCTCCAAACACTGTGGATCTACTCTAATGATTTCATCCACCATGATTGACAACTCTGAAAAACGTAAGTGACAATGACTAACAAAAACGCCAAGGGATTGAATGGAGAGTGTTAAATGGGAAAGTGAAAAAAGGGAAGCCTTATATGACACAAATTGCTGCTGTGAGTTGCTGTGCTGCAGTGGAGAGGCAAGTGATCATGGTCTGGGATGGGAAGTGTTTTATAGTGTGATTTGCAGGTGTGTCCACTTGGCTAATAGATATCAGCTGTGTAGTTTCTAGTATCATTCCAATGGGCACTGTTCTGGTACTTTCCTGACGGTGCTGCTACGGTCTACCACCGTCGGGGAAACGCTGCTATGGGACCGCAGGTACAACTATGTTACAGTAATCTGGTCAGCTAAACTGCGGCCTTGATGGAGTCAGAGTACGAATTGCCAACATTGCAGTCTGCTCAGCCCAGGCGGAATCCACTCCAACTATAGCGATCAGCGGTTCAGGCATCATGCATCATTATACGTCAGGCATACTCCACCAGCAAAGCTGTCTTTTTGGGACCGCCGAGACGGCTGTATGGCAGTAAGACTACCAAACCTGTAATCGGCCCTTAAATTAGTGATACTACAACGAGTGCTGACGTCAGGAAAGGTGCTGTATAATGATGGGGTTCTAAAATACTATTACTACTCCACAAGATACTTGCCTTAGAGAAGGGTTTCGGCAATGGTGGGGGGGGTCAAACTTACTATTAATACTCCACCAAGAATTTGCCTCAGGGAAGGAACTAAACACTGGTGGGGTCAAACTTACTATTACTACTCCACCAGGTGCTTGCCTCAGGGAACGTGCGGGACAGTGGCGAGGTCCAAATTAGTATTACCACTCTGCCGGGTGTTGGACAGTGGTGGGGGTCAAACTTACTTTTACTACTCCACTGGGTGTTTGATTCAGGGAAGGGATGGGCAGTGGTGAGGGGTCCAAAGTACTATTACTACTCCAATGGTTGCTTGTCTCAGAGAAGGTGCCGGACAGTGGTGGGGGTCCAAATTACTATTACTATTACTACTCCACAGGTGTTTGCCTCAGGGAAGGTGTTGGACAGTTATGGAGGTCAAACTTACTATTACTTCTTCAATGCTTGCTTGCTACAAGGAAGGTGCTGGACAGCAGTGGGGGTCCAAATTACTATTACTACACCACCAGTGTTTGCCTCAGGGAAGGTGTTGGACAGTGATGGGGTCAAACTTACTATTACTACTCTGCTCATTTTTTGCCTCAGGGAAGGTGCTGGACAGTGGTGGGGGTCAAACTTACTATTACTCCTCCACTGGGTGCTTGCTTCAGGGAAGGTGCTGGACAGTGGTGGTAGGTCAAAATTACTATTACTACTCCACCCGGTGCTTGCCTCAGGGAAGGTGCTGGGCAGTGGTTGGGGGTCAAAATTACTATTACTACTCCCCTGGATGTTTGCCTCAGGGAAGGTCCTAGACAGTGGTGGGGGTCCAAATTACTATTACCACTCTGCTGGGTCTTCGCCTCAGGGAAGGTGCTGGACAGTGGCGGGAGTCCAAATTTCTATTACTACTCTGCCTAGTTTTATCATCAGGGAGGTGTTGGACAGTCATGGGGGTGAAACTTTCTATTACTTCTCGCCTGGGTGCTTGCCTCAAGGAAGGTGCTGGACAGTGGTAGGGGTCCACATTACTACTACTACTCCACTGGGTGTGTGCCTCAGGGAAGGTGCAGGACCGTGGTGGGAGTCAAAATACTATTAGCACTCTGCCAGGTGCTTTTCTCAAGGAAGGTGCTGGACAGTTGTTGGTCATAAAATGGAATGCATTTATAGTAAAACATACTGACATTCAATATTATTTGACAGTCCTTGCAATTTCTCCATATTAGAGGAAGTGTACAATCCATCATATGAACACAAAACTATCAGCTGCAGCACTTAATGAAAAGAGAAAGACCTTGAGAGGTAACAAATATGTGAAAACTATTTCAACAACAAAACTAACCGAGGTGAGCGAGGAGCTGGATCTCCCACTCACAGAGGAGGAATTGGATGCTGCCCTGGGAGACCTCAATTTGGTTAAGGCACCGGGGCCCAATGGGTTCCCCTGTGAGTTCTTTAAGAAATTCTTTTTGCAACTAGGACCCCATTACCTTAGGGTGGTGGAGGAGTCCCGTGAGTGGGGTTGCCTTCCACGGGATGATTTGAGCCATGCAGAAGTGATGGTGTTTCATAAACTAGGCAGACCCACGGACCGACATGCTCCATATCGCCCCATCTTCCTTCTAAATGTCGAAGCCAAAATATTGGCCAAGGCATTGGCTAACCGCTAATGGGCCCACATCACCACTCTTGTTCACCCCGATCAATCCGGGTTCATGCCCCAGAGGGCGACTCTGCACAATATACGCCTTGTACAAGTGGCTATTGCGCCCATTCGGGGGCGTTGCGACCGGGCGACGCTGTTACTAGCAGATATGGACCAGGCATTTGATTTCCTTAGCGGGGTGTACCTCTTCGCTCTATTACGTAGATTGAATCTTGGCCCGCGACTTATGTCCTACCTGTCCCTGCTCTATATGGATCTTACTGCGTAGGTATGGGTTGCTGGCTCTACTTCCTCCACTTTCCCCCTTGGGCGCAGCACCCGGCAGGGCTGTCTGCTGTCTCCATATTTGTTTGCATTGGCGGTCGAGGCGCTGGCTTCCTGGGTATGTATGGATGTGCAGGTGACAGGCTTTGAGTAGGCGCATGGATTAACAGGCCATATTGTGTTATATGCCGATGATGTGTTATTTTTTTCTTACAAATATGGCTCTGACTGGCCTGCGGCTGCTTTGCATTATGCAAATCTTTGGGGAATCCTCTGGCCTTTATCTGAATCCCAGCAAATCTACGTTATGGCTTCTGGAGAACACATCGGGTTTGGGCGCTTGGGCTGCGTGTTTTCGGTTGTTACTGATCGGATAAGGTACCTTGGGGTATTTCTATCGGACTCGTCCACGGTGGCTTGGGAGAGGAACCTGGCTCCGGCCCGGGAAAGTGTTTGGGAGGATTTGAAGGTATGGTCTCGCATGCCGTTGTCTATCTATGGCCAATCGGCCATCTTTAAGATGGTCGCGTTTCCTCGCTTACGATACCAGTTGCAGAATCATCCCTACCCAATCCCCCCTAGATGGTTTAGGAAGGAAAATTCAGTCTTGGCGCAATTTCTATGGGCAGGGGGTGTGGTGAGAGTCGCTCTACGAACATGTTTCCTCTCTATGTATTTCAGGGGCTTGGCGCCCTCTGATATTTTATCCTACTACATTGCCTCACATCTACTCATCTTAAATGAGTGGGGGTATGGGGGTCGGGATGACCCAGCCTACGCTGTTGAGCGATGCCTCATGGGGGATCTCTCTCTTCACACGATTCTATATTCTGCACCAGTACGTAGGGCCCTGCCATCAGTGACCCAGGTGGTCTTCCAGATTTGGCGACAAACCTTGCGGCGGATGGGATGGTGGAGTACGCCGACCCGGGAGACCCCCCTGCGGATCAATGGTCGCTTGCCACAACTAGCTGGTCTATCAGGGTTTCGAGGCTAGGACAATATCGGTATCTCTACCCTTGGGGATGTTATTAGGGGGCTAATCCTGAAGTCTTTCCCAGGATCTACAAAACAAATTCCAGATGCCTAAATCCCAATTCTATAAATACCTACAGTTTTGCCACGCCCTCTCCTCATGTCTGGTGGATATGGAGTCACTGGTGGAATTCAGTCCAGTGGAAGCCAAAGTATTTATGGGGGATCTTCAGGATCACAAAATATCTAAGATTTATCAGTCTCTAGTAACACACAGCTCCCCCATATTGCAAAAACTTAGAGAGGCCTGGGAGGGGGATGTTGGCTCGCTTGATGAGGAGGACTGGAGGGAGGCTCTGGCCACCCCGTGAGGGGCAGCCATAGCGGTACGCCTACGCATTATCCATTTCAAATATCTCCATCGGGTCTATTTTACAAGAGTCCGTTGTGGAGGGTGGGTATGGTGGCTTCCCCGGTATGCCTTAGATGTGAACACGAGGAAGGGACCCTGATACACACGGTTTGGCACTGTCCTTCCTTGGCACGGTTCTGGAGAGGAGTGATGTCCTGCCTCTCAGAGGTGCTGGGCTGGGATCTGCCTCTGTCGCCGAAGTTAGTATTGCTACATGTCATGGAAGGGATTGGGGGCAAATTTATAAACGCCATCTTATGTTGTTGGGGTTCACGTTGGCGACTAGAGACATCGCCAAGGCATGGAAAGCGCCATCGCCACCCTTGGTGTCGGTATGGAAGAGGGGCCTGGACTTTTGTATGGGGTTAGAGCTCCCTATCTTCACGGCAAGAGGGTGCCCAGATAAGCATTTTAAAATTTGGAAATGTATTGCTTTTTCTGCATCCTTGCTTCCTTATTGAAAAGTCAGAGTCATGAAGCGTTGTACTGATTGTGCAGAGGTCTCTGGGTTACAGAGCACTGCTCTATATGTGTCATTTGATGAATGAAATCTGTTTTAAAAAAAATAAACTAACAAGCAACGTTCAACAGGAAACAAAAAAAGAAACACAAGGGGGTTTAATATAATGTCGAGCGGATCGCCCCGTCCCTATAGCGGTGGAGATCCACCCACCATTATCTGCCTACATGCAATGATTATGTAGGCGGGGGATGTATGACATAATATCAACAGACATAATATAGATATACAAAAATATCGACACAAAAATTTCGGCATCAAAAATATCGAAGTTGTATCTACATAAAGGTGACTACAAAAATATCGATATTGGTTTTTTAAATGTATGAATAATAATGTAAAAATAATTTGAAAATACATATAATTAAAAAAATTATAGATATAAGCATTAAAACATATTAAAAAAAATAATAACTAATACAAATACATTTAAAATAAATTAAAAACTCTACACATAAATTAATATATATACTTACTCCACATATTGCATGAGTAGGGAAAGCGCTGGATAGCGTAGGGGTAAAAATTACTATTCCCACTCCAGAGGGTGCAACAGTAGGGAAAGCGCTGGATAGCGTAGGGGTAAAAATTACTATTCCCACTCCAGAGGGTGCAACAGTAGGGAAAGCGCTGGATAGCGTAGGGGTAAAAATTACTATTCCCACTCCAGAGGGTGCAACAGTAGGGAAAGCGTTGGATAGCGTAGGGGTAAAAATTACTATTCCCACTCCAGAGGGTGCAACAGTAGGGAAAGCGTTGGATAGCGTAAGCGTAAAAATTACTATTCCCACTCCAGAGGGTGCAACAGTAGGGAAAGCGTTGGATAGCGTAGGGGTAAAAATTACTATTCCCACTCCAGAGGGTGCAACAGTAGGGAAAACGTTGGATAGCGTGGGGGTAAAAATTACTATTCCCACTCCAGAGGGTGCAAGAGTAGGGAAAGCGTTGGATAGCGTAGGCATTATATTAACATACTTATCAATTACATATTTAAAAAAAATAAAAACATTGTAATATTTTATTTACAAAAATATATTACTAAATACCAAATATTTATAAATAATATTTACTTAAATAACAAAATATTACTTCCCACGCTACTCCCCCTTTAACACACACAACAAACTACACATACAAACAAACACAATTAATCAAAATATCAATTAATAAATTAATAACAATTAATATTATTACATTGATATAATTATAAATTAAGTAATTAACACATATTAATTACCAATTAATAATTAATGACCAAATATTAATTAATTAACAAAAAAATTACAATAAGAATAAACAATATTTATGAATACGTTATTTATAATTGTTATTATGAAATAATTTAAAAATACTAATTACCAATTAATTAATTAACAATTAATTAATAATCAATACCAATAAATAAATACAATATCTTTTATTAATTTAATTTAATTATTTCACACCCTATTCCCCTATAAACCCACAACCCACTACACATAAATAAATCACATCAAAATATTAATTATCATTTAATCACTCAATAATAATTAATTACCAATTAATTATTAACAATAACAAAAAATTATAAATTTTAATACATGAAATCTAATTAATTTTATTAACTAATTAATAATAATTAATTACCAATTAAATATTAATTAACAATTAATTATTAATCAATAATATAAAAAAATATTAATTAATTAATTATAATTAAATTACTTCCCACCCTATTCCCCTATAAACCCACAACCCGCTCTGATACTAAAACGCAAAATGTAAACAAAATTACTAATTTCTAAACATACATTAAAAACATGTTTAACAAACATATAAAATACATATAAAAATACATAACACTAAACAAAGTTTCGATATTAGTAACATCGATATATTTGATATCGATATTACTAACTTCGATATTACTTACCTTAAAGTTGATATTCTGTCCATCGATATTACGGCACATCGATATTCTGTACTATCGAAATTAAAACATCGATATTGTTGTATATCGATATTTTAAACTCGATATTTTGGCTACTCACCGTTGGCGGGGGTACTGCGGCAGACGGGAATACCGTCCGCCACTTTTCTGCCCAGGCGATGAGTCGACCGGGCAGAAAAGATTTGAATATAGTGGCAGTGTCTGTTAGACATCACCATCCACATTACTATGCATACGGCCTTTCCGTGGCGGCAAAGCGGATTTTGGAGTTGGGAGCCCGTTGTGGGCCCCGAGGATGTTGGAGGGGTGGGGAAGCACATGGGGGGTACCTATGGTACCCTCTGCATTTGCATGCACAACGTGGCAGGCGCCGCGCGGTGCCTGCCACTTTGTTCATGCAAATGCACAGTGTGCAGCCACAGCATCGTGGCGGGTCGTGCTGTGTGCACTGCCCGCCACAATGATGTGGATGGGGATGCCACCGTGGCGGTGGCCTCCTAATTGCCGGTGCGGGACGCCGCACCATTGGCGGCCGGTCCCAGCACCGCTAGGCTGGCGGGCGAACGTAAGTCCGCCCGCAATCCTAATAGGCCCCAAAGATCGCACATATCCCAAAAAAGAAGAAAATATGGAAAAAATGTCTTTCACCATCAATAAAAAGTTTGAAAATAACCTTTCAATTTTATTTTTATTTTTGCCAGGTACACCGGTCCCAGGATACTTGTTTCTAGTCCAGGAAGGATCTGGCCTGGCAGTTCGGGCTGGACTGTTCGCATGAGTTGCAGGGTCAAGACTGATTTGCATATGGCTGGGTTCAAACTGGGGCGGCATGGTGAGCAAAAAATGGATGGATTTAATCCCGATTTGTGACTGGGAGGGAATGATTCACAATGTTCAACACCCATCATCTTTTTGTATTGCTACATTGGTAACCATAAAACCATATTTAATATAAAACAATTCATTCTGAAAGATCCTCTTTTTGTCAACATTTCATTGCAGATCAAAGAACAAGACACCGCTGGAAATTAGCAATTCATCACTACAAAAACAAGCAGAGAAATCCCCACACCTTTACACATTGCACTTCACACAGAAAAAAAGAAATTGAGGTAAATATTTTCCAAAACAACAGTCCTGCAGAAGTCAACTTATAACACACTTTACTCAGAGTATATGAAAAAATGTCTTTCGCCATCAATATAATTTATCAAATTAACCTTCCCAAAACCTTTTTTCTTTACCTGGTACATTGCTAACCAGGAAACCTTATTTACCATTAATAAAACCATTCTGAAACCTCTGTTGTCTGTCAACATTTAGTTGCAGATCAAGCAACAAGGCACCCCTGGAAAGGAGCAATCCATCACAACAGAAACCAACAGAAAAATCCTTCACCTCCAAAAGCTACACATCACAGAGAAAGAAATACTTTTTTCAAAGCAACTGACCTCTTAAAAAACAAGTGACGTTCTTTTCACAGGCATCAACTTATAACACACTTTACTCAATTAGAGTGTATATGAAAAATGTCTTTCACCATCAATATCAGAATGTGGCGGTCAGGATGCCGCCGGCTTGGCTTGGCGTCCTGACTGCTGCAACGGCGTTCGGTTGGTCGGATCACCAAACTCCAAATCGGGTCCTAACTGTAACCTTCAGTAATGAAAGTTTCCTGTTACATGACAACGAAAACCCTCAGAAAAGAATACTAATCTTTAGCACACCCCATAACCTCGTAACAATGGAGAATAGTGATAGTTGGATGATGGAAGGCAACTTTAAGTCCACACCCCATCCATTCACCCAAATATACACTATTTACACCAACATCAATAACACCACAGTTGCTTTAGAATACAGTTCACTGCCTGATACGCAAACCTCAACCTACACTGAAGTTTTGACAGTGGTAAAATCTAAAACCCTGAATAAAAGTGCTAGAAAAGTGATTATTGATTTTAAGTTAACCATGATCAATACCACTTCTAAATGATATACCAATACCCAAATTCAAGGATTTTATTTTTACTTTTCACAGGCATAGTGGCAATTTTTTTAAAAATCATCCTTAGTTGAGGATTACTTAACAGACAGTAAACTGCAATATGAATTATAAAAGGTAACTGCGTTATGCTTTGTACCTCCTGAAAGTGTAGACGAATTCTACACTACAATTATAGAATCAAAGTATTCTACACAAAACAAGGACAAATTGGCCCCATTACTAAATTATTTTGAGGACACATGGATTGGCGATCTAAGCAGATCGGGTCACAAGAGGAAGCAAAGGTTATTCTTCCTGAATGTACACAGTACAGTACACCAGGAACGCCCTGGCCTTGTTATCAGTCTCATAAATGGCTACACTGTTGTTGTTCACTGAGTTACTAAAATGTAATAATTGTGACCACCACACACTAAGAAGTTATATATTATATTAGTTTGATTGTACTATCGTTTGACTGATGTTCTTCTGGCTTATTTGCTTTTAGGTGCACAAAACAGAGAGGAGGAGGTATGTCATCATCGCCCGTTGTGGTGCCAGACAGACATCCTGCTGCTGTAGACAACGTGACGTGTGAGTGACCTGACCAGACATCTCTGCAACTTGTGCAACTGAGTGCTGCTGACATCTGATGAAGATGGCCCCAAAGAAAGCAGGTACCAGGTCCTCCAGTATCAAGAAACTTGCTATTGAGAGGAAGTAAAAGAAGAAGAAGGAAGTGTCACTTAAGTCCGGTGTACCTCCCAAAGCCTTTTTTGGGACACCAAAAATGAGGCCATCAGCTGCGGTGTCCTTCGGGGGCCAACCTAGGGGCAGCACCTCCGCATCAGTGGGCCCAACCCACCAACCCAGGCCCAAGCAGATCAGTGTGGAAGAGGTAGCCAGCCTAATGGTGGAAAGCAGTGATGCTGAGCCTGACCTAAAGTTATCGCTATCTCAAAGTAGTGCACAGTCAACGCAGGAGGAAACACAGCAGATAAGTGGTCAACAACATCAGCCGCAACCACCGCCCCTAATAGTAGTTGTTGTTCCTCCCGAAGTAGGGGCAGTTCAGGAAATTGAGCCTCATGCAGAGGAAGAAGAAGAGGAAGCCACTCATTCAGGAGGTCAATTGTCTTCCAAATCCCCAGCTAGGAAAAGGAGGGTTAGTCCATTGAGTTCTTTGCCAAGCATCCCTTTTGATGATCTAGATGTCACTTGGGAGCCACAACAACCTGAGCATGAGAGGGAGACACATCCCAAGACCAGGCTAGGGAAAAGGAAGGTTCCAGAAAGCCTCAGACTTATGGAGGTCGATTTAGAACAGCAGGATAATGATGATGAGCCAGTCATCACGAACATCACTCCCGGCCCGAGGACATGGAGACCAACATTATTACCCTATCTAGAATGGCTGTGAGGGATGTAGCACGCATACCTCCAACACAGGTAACACCAACACGACCTCCAGCTTCCATATTTACATTAGCAAAGGGCCGGCAGGGTCCTACATCCAGCACAAGCACCACCTCAGCAGAAGTAGGTAGTGGTACTGCACAGCCGCAGAGTCAAATTCAACGCACACCCTCCAGTTCATCCGGCATTGGAAGTAGCACCTCCAGCAGGAGACAAAAGTTAAGCTCCCCAGTGTGGGACTTCTATACGGTTAGCGAAAAGGAGGAGAGCATTGCTATATGCTCCATTTGTCATACCTCTGTTAGTCATGGTAAGCTTGGTACAAACTATGGTACCGGAGGCCAAATGACCCATCTGAAAAAACACCACGCAATCAACTGGGAGGACCACCTTCATCGCATAAAATCTGGAACCATTGCTGTTTGTGGGGATAAACGAGTAGGAGGTCCGCTCACGGTGGAACAGGAAGAAGAAGAAAAGGGAGACATTCTCTCTGGTAGTGGTACACAAAGTAGCCCTGTCCCCAGCACTGCAGTGGTACCGCCCACATCCTCAGCAACATTTCAGTGGCACAACAGTAAGAGTCAGCCTGAGACACCAAGGAGTACTGCAATGAAAAAAAGTGCGGCGTTGAGCCTACAGAAAGGAATACCACGCAGCCTACCATTCTTAGCATGTTTACCAGGCCGGAGGGGCAGTACGAATGTAACCACCCAATAGCACGTTTGTACAATGCGAAGCTGGCTAAAATATTAGCACTGGACCTTCTCCCTTTTCCTTTTGTTGAAGGGGTGGGTTTTCTGGAATTTGTGACAACCATCTGCTCAAAATGGAAGGTTCCCAGCCGCTACTATTTCACCAGAGTTGCTGTTCCAGCACTACATCACGACGTGCTGGAATTGCTTGGAAAAGCCTTAAAACAGAGTGCTGTTCAGAGTATCCACCTGACAACAGACATGTGGACCAGTTGCCAAGCCACTGATTACATGTGCATCATTGCACACTGGATCTCTTTTTCTGGTGTTAGAGAAAAGTTATCTACAGGTGTTGACACTGCTGAGATTTTTAATGACACTCGCAAATATGTAACTGTAGCCATGTTTGCTATGGTGAAATCTCATACTGCTGCAAACATTTTCGATGAGTTTAACAGCAAGGTCTTTGAGTGGCTGCGACCAAGAGGGTTTAACATTGGTTTTGTTGCCACGGACAATGGCAGTAATGTAGTTAGGGCCATGAAAGATGGTGGCTATTTCAGGGTCCCGTGTTTGGCACACTGCATTAACATTGTTGTTCAAGACTTTCTGAAAAATGAAAGCAAAGTCAGCAACTTTATATATGCACACATTTCAACCATTCTTTTAAAGCTGAGGGTCATTCAACGTGAGCATAAAATGCCAGTCAAAGCACTCATCCAGGAGGTACCAACACGTTGGAACTCAACTTATTACATGCTTGATCGTATGTTTGAGCAGTACATACCACTTAATGCTTATGTCATGAAAAGATTAGGGGATTCTAGTCCTACTGTGAAAGGCATGACCGTTGAGATGGGCCAATGGGACCTCGTTAAATACATGACAGAGATGCTACTTCCTTTTGAGGTCTTCACACGTGAAGTCAGCAGGGAGGACTGTACTATGGGCCAAGCTATATTATTTGGCAGACACCTTAGCCGTTTGCTTATCTGAAAATACAAGGGTTCAAAGTAACATTGTGTCACATCGACATTAAATCACTGCCACAATTTTGGATTCACGGTACAAATTATTTCTGAACAGTAATGCAGTAATTCCTTTTTCAGAAGTGGATGTTGCCAAGTACAAAACTTTGATAGCTGAGGAAGCCACTGATTTAGAAAATGAACAGCTCTTAATTAGAAGCCTGCCACCCAGGACAGAACAAGTACTACAGGGCATCCAGAGTCCAGTTCTACTTCAGAGCCTGAGAGCAGGGCGTCTGCCTCCCAGCAGTCACCAACACTACCAATGACAACAACAACAGCACCAACAGGATCATCAGCCGCATAAAAAAACGGCAACTGATGGCTTCTACGAAAAGGGTTTGGTAAGTCCATTGCTGATGCAAAGGCAAAAGAGGCCAAGCAAATCGGAGCACCCCTGACCATTGAGCGGATGGTCCAGGCCTATCTCGAGGACACAACAGAGGTCTTCATGGAGCAAAGCCCATTGGTGTATTGGTATGGGAAAAGAAGCCAATGGTCAGTGCTCAGCAGGCTGGCAATAAAGTATCTGGCTTGCCCTGTCGCAAGTGTCTCTTCTGAGCATGTTTTCAGTGCTGTTGGTGCCATTGTAACTGTGAAAAGGACCAGTCTCTCGCCCAAAAGTGTGGAGAGGTTAACCATGATCAAAATGAATCAGCACTTCATACCACCGGAGTAGAAAATACGTGAATCACAGCAGGAAGAGGAGAGCGACTTTGATGACATAAGTAGTGGGTTACATGACCTACTTCAGTCCGAACCACCAGAGTTTGAGGACGAGCTCCTCTTCCCTGACAACTAGGCTTTCAAATTATTACTTCCTTCCTTCCTTTATTTGTGTGTTTATCTGTCTTTCTGATTCAAATCAAATCAAAACAAATCCATCACCACCGCCTCCTATTTTTATTTCCCTATTGGAGTTGCACGTCTGTGCATTTAACTGTCCACTCCACTCCTCAGAGTCCTGCTTCATCTTCCTGACTCGCCCTAAATACATTTCCATCAAGCCAGACATTGGATGGAGATGGAGAATAGTTCAATACATGTTGCCTCTAACAGTCCCTCCATAATAAGTGAAACGTGACTATAGCTATCTTCCGTTTTATTTCTGAGCCGAAACTCATCACTATCCTAAGGCTACCGCCCTGTCTGCAGGCATCCACAACTCTTCACTGTCAGAACTTGAGCAGGCATCCAAAAGTAAACTCATCACTGTCAGAAGGCTAGGCATCTGATCTGACAGCCAAAGAGAAGAGCAAGACAGGTAATGATTAATGAATGATGGCATGCATTGCATTGGATGCTTGCTGACTCTGAGCGAATGTGCATGAAGTCGAACTATACTAATTAATCTACAAAGTAAAAGTGACTCAAGTGAGAGTCAAAGTCAAAGTCAAAACAAGCTTTATTCGATTTTAGGCATATAAAATCATAAAAGCAGGCAATACAATCATCTCATTACAATTCTAAAAAACATAAAAATATATATAAATTCATAAAAGCATTTGATTCGCTACAGTTTTTCCTACTACGTAAACAGTTTTGGCAGTTGGCCTTAGTGCCTCACAATATATAAACTACTCGTGTATGTCCCCACAGTGTCTAGACATTTGTAATTTTCCTCACTCTCAAAACACTTTTCAGGAAACCTGTCATCGTTGCAATGTAATAGTAACTATCCAACATCTGTAGATACAGTAGAGCTGGACGACATTGTCTCCAGCCCCCTCTTTTAATAAGGGTTTAATCCATCTACGTCTTTCGTTTGCATAGAATTTGCAGAATAGGATCACATGAATCATAGTTTGCGAAGAAACATTGTCACATGGACACAGGCCTAGATCCCTTGACCAGTTATTCATGTCAGTGTAACCGACCAGCCGATGAAAAGACCCAAATTTAAAGCGTGTTAACACGTATCTATCATACCCCCCCATGCAGCACAATAGATATGGTTGAATAGTACATGTTATGATAATTATTAAGTGCTGGACCACCGTGGGTTTGTTCATTTCCAGGGCTAACCTGTTGTCCTCCAGGACATTAATGCAAACTTTTTTAAACTCCCTCCGGTTAATTGAATTCATCCTTTCTGTTTGGAAGAACTACTCTGGGTGCCCTATATGCTGCATAAAATCTTTCACATATCTTAACCACGTAATCTTGTTTGCATGGTCTAATCTCATCGCATCGGTTAAGATTTCCTTATTTAACCCTGTGCTTGTAGAGGTCCAAATTCTGTGCCAAAGCAGCACAGGTTGTGCCTTAATTAGATCTGAAATGTATGGGACACCTAGCTCGCTATGGCAATTAAAAACTGAGACACTCGCATGAGCTGCCAATATGAATCTTAAAAAAACATTTTCATCTTGCTGAATTGATGTACAATTGTGGGGTCCCCATATACCTGCCCCAAAGATAGCTATACTCACGCATTTGGCATTATAAATCTTCAAGAGGAATTCTGGCTGCCTTTTTCCCAATTTTTTAGAAAACTTTATCAACGCCGCTATATACTTCATGAACAGAAGACTCCTGGTTTTAATTGCTTGTATCCAGGTCCCAGTATGATTAAATAAGACACCCAGGTATGTAAATGATTTTATAGATGCTACCCTAATGCCCCCAGCTTTGAAACTTCTGCATTTTTGTTTGCCTCTCCCACAGGTCATAATAAAGCTTTTCTTTGTGTTCATTATTAGACCCAGGGAGTCCATAAAATTTGTATAAGAAGTAAGAGACCGCTGTAGACCAATCTGGGTACGTGCCATAAGCACAGCATCATCAGCATAGAGAAGGGAGACTATCGGGCGCTTATGTACGTATGGCGGGTCCCTAGCGTTAGACGCCAACTCCATTTCCAACGCGTTGGTGTAAAGAGTGAACAGGAATGGTGCCAAAACGCACCCTTGCCTCACTCCCCTCTCCACATTGAATGATGCTGTGCATTCTCCGTTTGACCCCTATCGGACTTTGCCTGTAGCCCCAGAATATAATTGTCTCAAAAACTGGATTATAATAGGGTCGACATTAAGGTTGCATAAATTGTCCCACAGTTTACTATGTATGACACAGTCGAAAGCGGCTGTGAAATCGACGAATGCCAAATAAAGTTTCTCTGTTTTGGCCTGCATGTACTTTCCAATTAAAATACAAAGATTAAGAGCCTGCTCGTTTACACCTAACCCAGATCTAAAACCTTACTGTACATCACTTAAAATGTTGTTATCCTCTGCCCATGTTTGTAATCTATCTAAAACAATCCTTCCCGCCACCTTCATAAGAGAATCTAATAAATATATTGGGCGCTAGCATGCCGGATTGTCCCGATCTCCCTTCTTGAAGATCGGAACAATTATGGATTCAGACCATGTAGCTATAAACCCTTTTGCACAACATGCTTGTTCGGACCCGCATTAGTATTGGGGACCATAACTGCGGCGATGACTTAAAAAGGTCGATTGGCACCCCATCGGGGCCTGGGGCCTTACCACTCTGGCATTAACTGCCCTTGTTACCACTTCAAGAGTGATATTAAAATTAATAGGCCAACATTCTTGGAGGTCCTGGTGGTCCCTCTCAAGCTCTTTCCCCCAGTCTGTTTCCCTGTCTAGCCCATTTTGTAGGGAATAAACACTTGCAAAGAAGTCCACCCATGTTTTTTCTTCTATTGCTACTTCAATAGAAGGTACATCTCGGTTATCGACTGAAAAGAAGGGTGCATTCACCACCTGCCAAAATAGGGAGCTATCTTTACTCCCCGAGGCATTTTTAAGATTCTCCCAGGCCTTCTCTTTAAAATTGTTTTTCCTAGTTTTCCTGGCTTCATTATCAAGCTTCCTGCAATTCCTAATTTCCTCCTTGTCTCGTACTTGCCTATGCAGGGCTTCGTTTAGCTTATTATATGTTTTAGTGCAGTTTTTATCAAACCATCCCTTTCTGGCCGCTCGGGTAGCTTTATTCTCCACTGTCAAGAGATTTTTTACTATATTGGTTATGTTGGTAAATGCTGTCAGGATGTTATCGTGCGATGGGATATCATCTAGACAAGTTAAAATTGAATTATATGTCTTGCTAACAAGTTGTTTACTTAACTCTGAAGGGGCCAAGCTGGACCATCGTAATGTATAGCCATTGTGTCTGTCTAATGTTACGTTTTGAGCACTCTCTCCTTGTTTGCAGTCTTCCCTTACTGCAATAGTTGGAATGGTTATATTTACACTTAGGGGCAAATGGTCACTCATTAAATTTTGGTGGATATAGTAACCAGTGACTTAACTTGCATAGCAGTTTGGCATAAGTATGAAGTCTATTGTTGACTCTGCTCCTCTACCTATAAAGGTGTGTCCAAAGTCCACCTTCCGCGAACAGATATGATTTGCAAAACCAAAATCATGCTAATACAAAATCTCATTAAACATCTCTCCTCTATCTGAGTGGGAGAAGTGTATCATTGGGTAGGCCTCATCAGTTGTTAGTCCACATATTCCTAGCCCAGCTATTGAGCATAAATGGACGTTAAAGTCCCCACCACATACAGGAATTATATCAGTCTTGCCTTTCGATGTTAAATTGCTAATGTCCTGGCTTAGTTTCTTTGTAATAGTGCCCAATTTCCCTTTTTCAAGCCAATATACATTTTGCATCTATATGGATCAATACAGTCTGATAGTAAATTTCAGTATTAATTGGTTCAATCTTTTCGGCCCGACCATATTTGAAACATAAACACGGATTCTGCCCTTAGGTCTTCCACTTGATGAGTGTGTTGCTGGTATATGAAATGTCCGGAAACTATTAATGTGTACCTCATTAATCATCCAGGTTTCTTAGATACACAAGATGTCAAAGTTATTTATAAAATCGTTCCAAGGTGTGTCTTTCACTTTATTCTTTAAACCTGCAACATTCCAGAACAAGACTCTTACATTTTTTGTTTTGGGCTGGGTTGTTACAGGAATAGATATAAGCTGCTCTATTGGTCCCGGCTCATTTTGAATTTCTCGATTGGATACCCCAACATAATCCATTTCAGTGGGCACTCTGCTAATATTGTCAGCCCCATTTGGGTCTTCCCCTTCACACTTACCATTGCCCTCGACCACTGGTTCAGTTCTAGTTGTCCTATTTAAATCTGAGTAATGTTTGGTCCCAACACAATTATTATTGTGAGTTCCTACTAAATTCGGATTTATAAATAGTCAATCATTAGTGTCTAGGGTCGATAAGGGCCCAAAACGATTTGCTGTCTCTATGTTAAAAAGGGAAGTGTCTTTCAGCAGTCTAGATGCAGGGGGTTTATTTTGTCCTAGTGGGTGCTTCTATTGGTAAAAAAAAGATTAATGGTAAGGCGTATATATTTGGATAACTAAGATTAGGATGCTGTATTCTCAGTAAAACTTCCCTTACCAGTGCGGGTGACCCCATTGAGAGAACAACACAGTCACCTTGATAAAGTTTCTTGCTGTTACCCACCCAGCTAATCCTCCTCACCATTTTAAATTGTTTGAAAAGTGCACTGGTCAGGCCTGTTTCCAAGCCAATGTAAGGTTTTATTTCTTAAGGCCACCCAGTTTTCCTTTTCAACTAGTGAGCAGGAAGGAATATTAGCTACGATTACGGTATATGGATTAGCTGCGGGTGGTAAATTTAAAGTCTGCAGGCTGCGTGTGTCCTCTGGAAAGTTGCTATTTGCCAAATTTGTTCTTATGTTATTCGGGCCATCCCGTCTATCACCCACCGAGTTATCCGTCCTTCCTATAGCGTTTTTCCTATGTGCATCAATCTCTCTTGGTATGGGGTTTTTCGAGTTTATGATTACACTTGGGTAGATGCCGGGCCCCTCACCCTTTCCTCTTTCTATTTACTGTCCCTTTGTACCTAAGGGGATAGCTTTCATGTTTTCATTCTCACATAGTGTGGTAGTACTTAGTGGCTTCTTTGATTGTCTTTTCCCCTCTTCGACTTCTATGCTCTGGGATGCAAAAACATTCTCTAGTCCTGCTTCTATTTTATCTAGCCTCCTACATAGACTATTCACGGACTTGGTAACTAGCTCAGTTAATTATTTTAGCATCGTAGACAAGTTTACAGTCTCTGTTGAAGGTACAATGCCTCTGTTTTTTGCCCATGTTATATTTGTGTTCCCCGTTTTAGTCTGGGTTTTATTTTTTGGGCCCTGCGGTTTTTTTGTGTGGATCTTACTTGGACTAAGAATGGTTTCCACAGGCATGTAACAACTATCTGAGAATCCGGTATTTCTATACTTATCAATTTACAGGATTTTTTCGAAGGGGGTGAGTGTTCGGTATCCGGTTCAGTATTAGAAATGTCATCAGGAACAGTCTGGACACATCCTTTTTTTGTTTGCTCAAGTAGTGTTTTACCCATAGTTCCAGTTACTTCAGTCCCTGATGCTAGCATACTAGTTTTATCCATTAGTTTGGGCCGTGATGGATTTGTGGGGTCCATATTTAACGTTTCTTCAACAGAAATTATCTGGCGTTATATATCTCCAACTGCCCTTGTGAGATAGTTAAGTAAAGTCATATTAGCTTTTCTGTGCTTGCTCTATGATTTTACTACCTGGCTAGACACAAAAGAAACACACATTAAAATACTATAAGAAAACCTTGCCCGAAAAAAACACAATGGGCAAATGCAATTTTTAGCAGTTCAAAGTAGAAAGTTTAATCTCACCCAGTCCGTTAATTCGTAATACGTGTTGATTTTACTTCTGGAATTGAAATGGAATTTCTGGGGGCAGAGGCAAATAGTGGGGACTGTGGACTGTGGAGAAAGGGGCTCACAGTACCTGTCAGCCAAATCCGACTCCTAGTACAGGAAATCGACTAGGACCCAGGGCGAAGAGGGGTGGCCCTGCCCTGCCTCTTCCTGGCCCGGGCTTGGCCCGCACACGTCCCACGCCGCGGGGGTGAGGGTGCGCTTTGTAGCGAGTTCATACCGCCTCCCCCTCACCTGTGGCAGCGGTGACGCGACGGAGAAGGCGGGAGGGCGTCGCGTTGTACCCTGGGACTGGAAGTCCCACCAGGGTGAGTCTCGGCAAGGCTGCTGAACTTGTGATTAAAAGTCAACAGGACCCGCTGTAACAAGCCGTCAGATATGGAGGTCCCTGATCTTTCGAACTCCTGCAGAGGTATTCCCGGCAGTGATGCTCGTAAAATGTGCCCGCACTAAGAAACGCGCTGTAGGCAAATGCAGGTCCCCTTTCCTCCAGCTACTGTGTTCCCCATGAGATCAGAGGTTGATTTAGATGGGCCTCAAAGCCGGGGACTCAATTAACAAGGTCCTGCCCAGCGCCCTGCGCGCTGCGTCCGCATTCAGTAGCAGGAGCTCTCCACAGGCACGTGCACTCTCCGCCGTCGGTGGAGTTTCGCAGGCCAGTATTTGCACGGGCGGGTATGGCAAAAAAGGGAGCCGTCCCAGGGCCAGGTCAGCGCCCCGCGGGAAGGTCACAGAGCCGATGACCCGCCTCACCAGTCCGTCAGCTCCAGTCCCCCGCAGGCCGCTGCCACGGGCCGCACTCTCTCCCTCTCGCTGCCGCAATTGATCGGCTCCTCAGTATCAGCGGAGCCCAAGAGTCTCTCACCCACACGGTGGCCACGGTCTCCAGCAACGCCGCCTGCTCTCACTGCTCCTAAGCCGGTCCCGAAATCTTCAGCGCTGTCCGTCGGGGCGGAGTGAGGTCCCAACAGAATTCCTGAGAGTCAATGTTTCCTTGTTGTTTAATAACCACATTGTACTCCTACTACTGCAGGTGCAGGCCAATATCCGCTGCAATTTTTTAATATGAAATATGGACTTAATCAGTCACTACAGACTGAGTTGGTGTTGGACAACACGTACACATACCACATCATGATGATGACCATACTATCTTTGCACGCAACCTTTTCTTTGCCTTCTGCTGCTGTCCGCTGTATAAGCTGCTGGAAACCCTTGCTGACCCCTGCTAAAGCTGCCCGGACCTGGCCGCTCGTCTCCCGCCGCCTCACGCTCTCTGACCACCTGGAGCGAGGCCGCAGAGCGGAGACGAGCGAGGGGCGGACCACAAATCCCAGAAGTCCTAGCGGTCTGCTGCATCACCTCCCAGCGCTAGGAGACGCTTAAAAACGACACTGCTTCTGTCTCGCGGGACGCCGGGCGAAGCCCGGGCTAAGGGCGGGCCCTCTGTGGCCCTCAGGGGCCTGAGGAGGCCGGGACGGGTCACCCCCCTTAACATCTACTCATCAGACATTCTGGTCACAAGGTAATCCATGTGCTAGGTACACCGCACATAGTAATACATCTACATCATAAGGATGATTAAAGTAAGGAATACCCCTGTGGCGACGAGATCCACAACAAGATTAAAATCTGTTAGCACGCCGCTACCTACCATAACCGCCATAGATCTTATGCTGCAAAAAACTATTGGCATAGTGGCGGACGCCATACAGGACACAGAGAGACGACTTTCATTGACCCCGGATTTGTGTTTTCCAGACCTGTCTCTGCACATCACTGATAACACACACATCTTGGACGCTACAATTAACTCCCAGGAATCCTTGTTAATGCAGTCGTTCACAGATTTGCAAGGTTTACGCATTAAAGACAACATACCGAGAGCTTTGCTTACACGCCCTGTTGGGAACGCCATGGAGAGTAGTCCTCTGGTGTTGACCAGCCATGGCAACAATATAAGCTGCCTGCACACATCGTCTTTAGACCCAGAGGTTCAATTAGTGGAGGACTCAATACCTGCCACTCAACCTACTTCTGGGATAACTCATGATCCATCAAGTGTAACTCAGCATCACAGGAAAAAACGAAAGACAAAACTCCCGTTGAGGAAAACCTATCGCCCAATAGCCAAACCGAAATACTCAATTAAAGATATCTGGTTAAAACTTAAACAGGCGAAACTCACCACAAAAACCACAACCGGGATTCCCTCGACATCCACCCAGGACCCAGATACACTCCTAAGTGAGAAGAATATTATAGAGAGTAACTCGGTTAAAGATCAGACAAGTCAAACAGATCAGTCATCTACATTGAAAACACCCTTTCTGAGCGAAATAGAATCTATGGTCAAATCTCTCCTACAGCCCATTAGTAAGCGAGTTATTAATATAGAGAAGGCTCTAGGAAAATTTGAGAGAGCACAAAACGAAGTTTCCTCCAGCATGCTTAAAATGCTAAAAACGCCTAAACCTACTTCTATTTTTGTTCCAGCAAGTAAAACCCTCAACGCTATTAACACTAAAACCGTGAAAGTCACCAGAGACACAACAAATAGTGCCATCAATCAGCTTTCGCATCAGCGACAGGGATCTCCAGCTACCCCAAACTTAGTAACTACTACACAGGTAGCGCTCAATTTACCGCAGATAGTAGCCACGCCTGTGAGTAATATACAAGCCATACAGGTAGCTGATGAAACTGATGATAGTGAATGGGCTGCTGAGGGTTACCCCCAGAATTAGTTATAGCAGATGCAGAGCCGTTGCGGCACCCTACATCATTAACACCGAATATTTCTATTAAGACAGTAGGGGCAAATCAGCTTAAATCCGTGACAGTAAAAAGACCCATCTATATAAACCTCCCACCTGAATCTAATGCATACACCATTGTCATGATTGGGGTTCCCAAGCTGGCTGACAACAGGGGGGAGACATACACGGAACTAAAAAATAAGGTAATGCAATGGTTAACCACACATAGACCACTTCCCTCTCACATAAGTGGGCAGATCTCCTATGTGAAGAGAGTAGATTGGGTGGGTTCAAGATTCAAATCAACAGAGGGAGACTGCATTGTAGTTAATTTTAGAGACAGATGAGTGGCAAACCTCATCACCAGCTGGAGGAGTTCCTCGACAAATAGCCTGATTCGCACGATGGGCTTAAGCTATTTTTACCCCTCTAACATCAATGGGCAAAATAAAAACCCTCGGACTTATCACGGCCAGGAGGGATCGCTGGAGCCTCAAGCTCATTATCAATCATGGGCGCCACCTCTTGCTCCTAGCCAGGTGACGTCCTTAGACTCTGAACAACAAAGATATGCACAACCTTGGGAAGGCAGACCTTATAATTATCCCCCAACAATGTATGAGAGAAGGGAATTTGCACCATATACATACAAACGAGATCATGCACATCCTTATCTGTATCACAACCAATTCGGGGTCCCGACCTCAAACAGATATGATGTTCTGTATGCCCACGATCATTTGGATGAGGTGGATTGACTGACACATGTCCTGCCCCTTAGTACTTCACCTGGCCTTTCGAACAGGGTGGAACAATCTAACATAACAAGTACTGGAAATCCAGCAAGCACTTTAGCCCTCTTAAGAGTGGTACCTGTTATTAGTACAATAGAGCCTTTAATAATTTCCCCTGAGAATCTCTCCCTACAAGCGGCACCTATTCTCTCTACTCATGAATTATGCAGCGTTCCTCCCACTATAGCTCCTATCTTGCTACCTAGCACTGGAAATCAATTAGCAGTTGTAATAAGCCAACCTAATCAAGACTTGCATCTGCTCACTAGTACGACCCAAGAGTCATTGTCTGACCACGACATACTTAATACCACAAAAATCTTGTCGTGGAACATAGCAGGACTGGCTGCAAAAGTAAAGGACCACACGTGGGTGGAATTCATAAGGAACTTTGCTATACTGTGTTTTCAGGAAACATGGCTCGTAGACAATAACGTTTTCATTGAGGGGTTCCAGAGTTTCTTCGTGCCAGCAATTCCATCGCCCAGTGGCAGATCAAAGGGGGGATTGGCAACATTCATCAGCCTCTCCCTCATCTGTCAGGTTAAAAATAAACAACTGGAAAACAGGAACATTCAGGTTATGGAGCTTAGGAAGGGCAGAAAGGCACTAACCTTGGTCAATTTTTATAATTCAGTAACACCACTAGGAGAGTGTAACATCGTCAAGCTCCACAACTACCTGCAAGGTGAAATAGCAAAACTGCCACGGAATATAATAATCACTGGTGATTTCAATGCGCACATCTGTGGAAATCCTGCCGTGACAACTATGGCCTCCTTGGGGTGCGAAAACAGGTCAGGCCTTCATTTTGCTCACTGTCTGCGAGGTACCCATGTCAATAATCTAATTGATGATCTGAACTTGAGTGTCGCTATGTCCCTGAAAGTTGATCCCTTTATCTTTGATGTACCAACTTATAAAGGTTCTGAGCATGGCTCCTTCATAGACCACATTCTTCTCTCTGTTGATCTGGCAAATTTAGCCTTAAACTTCAAAATACATGAAAGCATCTTTAGTGACCACAATCCAATTTCAATTGAACTAGGAGTGGGACTTTTTGATTTACGGAAAAATCATAAAGACATGGGTGCTTTAAAGTTGATCAATGGAAATCGTCGTTTGAAATGGTCCATGATAAATAGTGACACTTTGTATAAGTCTGTTAAAATGAGTTGGAACCAGGAACTCAATCTTTGTGTCTCTGAGTCCACACCACCTGAAACCATCCTATCTGCTTTTGCCGTCGTGGTGCAAAGAATCGGCCAACTACTATCTGTACCAGTAAAGAGCCCAACTGCTTACCAGCCAAGATGGCTTGACCACGCTTGTTCGGCAGCTAGCCGGAACCTGAAAATGGCCCTCAAGAAAAAACCAAGGGATTCCGCACATATTAAAATCTTGCGATCTGAATACAAATCAACTATGGCATCCCGGAAAAAGGACATAAAAGCACATGTCTGGGAGTCTTTGCTTGACCCATCAACCCTGAGTAACAGCTCTAAGTTCTGGAGCATAATTAATAAGCCAATGTTTGATGACCCTAATGCCTCCAGTCTTGGAACCAACATACCCGAGGATGAGTGGGTCTCCCATTTCAGTTTAATTTTCAAGAGCGATGAACCACAGGTGATACATGAAATTAAAATTACAGAAGAAGCTCCTTTGCACTTCACAGTTGAAGAAGTTGAGAGGGGGATTCGTGGTTTAACCAGTAATAAGGCCCCGGGCCCAGACGGCCTTCCTTCAGATCTATACAAATCAAATATCTCACTATGGGCCCCAATCCTTACTGCGGTTGTCAATGCAGGAGTTGCAACCGGGAGCCCAAAGTCCTGGGGGGCCTCAACTATAGTACCCGTCTACAAGAAGGGTGACAGAAACAATGCAGCATGTTACAGGCCTATCTCCCTGATAAACTCAGTTGCCAAGGTAGTGGGAGGAATAATTTTAAATAGACTGACCATGTGGGCTAAAATCAATAATGTAATGTCCCCCGTTCAATATGGGTTCAGACCGGGGCACTCAACAATAACTCAATACCTGAACCTATATTTAATCAGTGGTAAGTATACTATGGCCAGAAAAGGAACTGTGTATATGGCCTTTATGGACTTATCATCGGCCTTTGATTGTGTCGATAGAGGCAGGCTCTAGGACGTCTTTCTCAAAATGGGGGTTGAGAAGAACTTGATTAATTTTTTAGCCGACCTCCATAGCGACACTCGAGCAAATGTCCGCTATACAAAAGACTTGAAAGTTACCAGAGATTTTAAGATAAATCGGGGGGTTAGGCAGGGCTGCATTTTAGCGCCGTTTCTTTTTAATCTATATATTAATGGACTTGAGGAGCATCTTTTAAACACAAAAACTGATTACCCATACATAGGGAGAAAGGGCGTGCCTGTTCTGCTTTATGCAGACGACGCCGTCCTTATCTCCAGAACTGCACTGGGCCTTCAAATACTACTTGATTCTTTTTTTTCATTTATGAAATCACGGGGCCTAAGCATCAACAACACAAAATCATTTGCCATGAAGATAGGTTCCTGCTCAAAAAAGTCTTATCCCTTCTTCGTTAATGGGGAAAAAATACCGATAACAAAGACTTTTTCATACCTTGGCGTATTGTTTGACCATAAACTTACTTGGGGACCTGCGATAAGGAAAAAAAAGGGAGAAACAGCAAGGACAAATGCTGCAATAACAGACTTTGCACGTAAAATGGGAAACACGCCAGTGGTCGCTCTGATGAAACTGTATCAAGCCAAAAGCACCGCTGTGGCCTGTTACGGGAGTGAAATTTGGGGCTTTTTTCCTGTAGGTGACCTCGTAACAACTGAAAACAATTTCCTAAAACAAGTGCTAAGTCTACCTAAAGGCACAGCTAATTTTTCCATCCATGAAGAACTTGGTATGTCCTACCTAGGAGATAAAATAGCTGTCAACCCATTGCTGTGTTGGTTAACCTGCTGGACGAATGATGATATACCGTTTACCCAAAACATCCTTCTTGAAGCACTCACTTGGGAAGGGAAATACAAGATACCTTGGTTAAAATACATCAGAAACTGTCTTCATGAATTGGGTCGGCTGGAACTTTTCCTAGCACCACAGCAAGTATCCAAACAAGATGTAACTTATGTGAAAGATACCTTTATGTTGAATCGGCAGCTAGCTAGGGAAGAGTCAGACCTTAAAAAAGGTAGTGTGAGGAAGCATGTTTTAACAAAATCTTGCGTGCAAATTGAACCCTATCTATCCTGGCCCATTTCCAGATACGAACGTTTTCTGATGTCCAGATTTCGCTTTGATTTGTATCATCTGTTACTAGCTGTGCCTAGTGGGGCCCACAGAGTACAAGTGTTGCCAGCTTGCGGCTGCGACAGTAAGTCTCCGCAAGACCTGGCTCACTTTTTATTCATATGTTCCTATTACACGATACCACGAAAACTGTTCTTAAAACCCCTTTTTAAACAACTGAATTTTGTACAAATAAGGCCTGCATTATTTTATCTCCAAATGTTACACTGTGAAAATACCATGTTTTTATGTAATTTTTTAAAAACAGCCCTGAAATTCAGAAAAAGCATGGAAGGATAATTGTTTAACGAATTATGCCTCCCCCAGCAATATGTTTTTTAGATAAACAGCATATTTATATTTTTTAGAATCTGTATCTCTTCTTGTAACTTCTCGCTCTTGATAAACTGTCTTTTTAACATTGTTTTGAATGTATATGTTTTCTATTGTACTTTTATGACTGTACTGTATACAGTCGAATAAAGGAACTTTGAATTTGAATTTGCACGCAATCAGTCAGTTGGATTGGCGATGATTGATGGAATAACCGCGTTTCATGAACTGGCATAAAAGGTAAACCCAACAATTCAACAAGAACCACAGCAAACCTAAGCTACATATCCGTGTAGTGGTGGAGTCGAGTGTAGTGGTATGACTGACAGTGGCGCATTGATTTAGTCACTTGATTTGGAAAATGCTAGGTTGCTGTGTATGCCTTTTGTCTGGCTCTGTCAAAATTTAAGGTAAATGGAGGTTGGTCATGGCCCGGTGCCGTGGGCCTGTTCTGTGCTGGCTCCTGTCCTGTTGTTGTTGTAGCTTAATGCTGTAAATAGAGTAGACACAATGTATCCAAGCCGCCTCAGTCCGAAAGTGTTCTCTCAAGAGTCTTGTCTTCTTGCACTCCACTGTAATTGATGCTTTTTTTATTCATTTATTTTTCAATACCCATTTTGTTTTTCCATCTACACTTACATGCCGGCCTTTACTCTGTGCTATACTGGGAGAAAAAACTCACACTTATCTTACCAATCTGCATCAGACAGGCAGTGGCACCTAAGAATGATGTGCAGAGTGTCCATGGAAGGGAGGACCAAGATGAATGACGAGATGCAAATCCACAATTGGATCTGGATAATACAGTAACTTTAGTATCATTCATTATTCGTCTTTTAATTAATTTGATTCCTTTTTTCTTTTTAATCATTATGACTGTGTGTTATTGTGTTGTTGTTTGTTTGCTAATTGATCCCTACAACTATTTTCTAATTTTCTTTGCTAGCTTTAAAAGTAAGCCCAGTACAGAATGTAATTTGGGCCTCTATGAGGGCATACAGGCAAGGCAAATTTCATAATAATAATACTGCTGCCCTGTACTGTCTAATTGTGTAGTAGTAGTTAGTAAGTACTACTCATTAACCATCAAGTTGTCTTCATCATCATGCATGCATTTCCTTTTTCTCCCTTTATAGATTTATTGGACAATGGCTCATGGTCGTCTTCCAAGATTGTATTTTACTTTTGTTGTGTCCATGTGTACTGTTTATCTTTGTCAAACCTTTCTCCAAACCCCCCTTCCCATCCATTCATCAAACCCTAACCCTCTTCCCCTGGGCTGTGTTGTTTATATTGAGGTGTGATGTTGTGACTATATTAAATGTGCACCAATAATTGATCACACGCTTGCTGGCAGATGTGGTGAAAGCAAAACTAATTCAATTACAAGGCAGGGCGATGATCTTCTTCTGCTTGCCCACCCATGCTCAGTCTATGTACAAGCCAATTTATTTTCCAAAGGGACCCACCTAATACATCATAATTAATTGCCGGCATTGATTGGCTTCATCATCAACATCCTACCACACAGCACTAAATTTTACGAATTACGATTGTGTTAAGTGACTCACTCGACACAACTACAGTTTATAACTTCTTGTACTAGGCTGTCCCCGCCACCATTATGTTTTATTTTACTTTAGCAGTTGCAATATTGTTTGTTTGGCAGTCTTCTTCTGTACTGTACTTTACTTCGTTCTACTACTCCTCCCACAGTCTCTCTCAGGCAAGTGACTGTCTCTTTTTTTTGTTTGCAAATGCCAGTGCCAGTGTCTACTACTACCACCACAACCATGGCATCTTCTCCATTCTCTTGGGAAATCATGCATCCATCGCTGTGCCGAACTTAATTATCATCAATCACAGGTAAGATAAGTTTGGTGGGAGGTATAATGGACTAGGAGGAGAGACTGACAGTAATAGTAGGACAAATAATAACTCAGTGAGGGTTACCGCATCTATCTGTGTGTTACAAAATTGGCAGAATATTTTAATTCAACACTGGCTGTTGCCCTGCAGCAGCAAGGATACCATGTGACGTAAATAAATGAGTAAAACAGTAACCCCCCCACAAGACATTAACATCGTCTGTGTAAGTATAAATAAATATAATTTATTACCCTAACAAAAATAAACTATCCCACACCTGACCCACCCCTCTTCCTAACCCCAACCAATGTCCAAAATGAAAAAAGTCCAAACAATGTCCATAAACCCCAACACCCAATTCCCACGCACCAAAAAAAGTAATAAAAAAGGGGCAATGCAACGGGGTCCATAGTTCGAGATTCGGCGGGCTTTAAGGTGTTTGTCCACCATGATCCTAACTCGCTCCTCTAGCTGCTCCTCTAGCCGTGTCACCTGAAGGAGAATCTTGCGGTGAAATGCCCTGCAGTTGCATTTGCATCCAGGGTGGGGGGCAGCAGTGCTTGCAAAAGTGCGGCGGTGGGCGGCTGCTTGACCGCACAGCCGTACCACTGGAGGCGGGGTCTGGCTAGGGACCGGGGCATTGAAGGAGGCTGCAGCTGCTGCTGTTTCCGCCTCCTCCTCCTCTGCCATAGCCACCAGCTGACGGTACTCTAGGCAGATGGCCTCCAGTTTCTGGTGCTGGGTTCTGGCTGCCAACTCCTTCCTTGTGGGTTTTTCTAGTTGTGAAGGAGGATCTATATAAAGAAAGAAAAATAATTGTAACCAATACTCTTAGCAAAACAGTAACACAAAATTAATTCAACACATAGTGGCACAGTAGCACTAGCAAGCGCAGTACATAACATTTGTGGTAAGTATCTATCCTCCCACTTCCTCGGCCTCTAACATTTGTTGGAGTTTTTCAGGCATTATACTAGCACTATGGACTCCAGTACACAGAACACCAGTCTTTTTCTTTTCTCACGTTTAGCTAAATTACATAACCTTGTTGTAGCCGACATGCCAGCTCAGTCAGATAATCTTGCACCGAAGACAAACATACGAGTCATGACGCAGACTCCCGTTACTTTTATTTATTACTGTCTGCAGGTGGGGAAGCTCATATTTTTCTATTACGGGTGGCACTGGCAATACTCTCTCTGTTGCATGAAGGGCAATTGCTCAATTTCACTTTCACTCTGCCGTGGCTACTACAAAAAGGAAGATTATTATTATATATCTGATCCAATGATCATTGCTTATATATGGAACAATGAAATAAGGTCAGTACAGTAGCGGTCAGTGGTGGGAGTGCTTGCGGGCGGTGATGTAGGGAGGGGAATGGGCTGTGCAGTGCACACAATGAAATTCGTTTTATTTATGTTTATGTTTACTTACCTCTATTTGGCCATAATCCATAGTTTACTACCCCCCACCCTGCCCCTCCCCCTGCCCACATCACCGCCCGCCAGCACTCCCACCACCGACCGCTACTGCATAAGGTACTTTGTTTTCATTGATTGAGTAACCAACAGTTAGGCCACCCTTTGCAGGCTGGCTGACACAATCGAAAATAAATTAATAGAGGTAGGGAGTGGTCCTCGGAGTCGGAGGAAGGCGCTTGATAATATATGTATATGATGTGCTTGCAAACTACTGTGAGTTAACTGTATTCTGAAAATACTACTTATATTCCCCTCCGCTTTGCTACACTGACACAGTTTCTTTTACATTCTCTACAAAGTAAGACTCTGCATCCAGTGACAGTCTCCACCTTTGCTGTCTATGATGATGAATACATCCAGGCATCCATACATTAAAAGTAAATGTCTATCATTCTTTTTTATATATCTCTTAACAAACCTCAATTGGTTTCACCAACAACCACCCATACGTCCACTCCTTCCGTTCTTGTCTTGGCTTTGAGTTTGACCCATAAACCCGGCTGATGGTTCTTGCTATCCAGTATCCACCCATACTGTGTTGCCCATCCAGGCAGGCATCTTGTTTCACCCTCTACCCATCCTTCAACAACCCATGCATCTGATCTGATTCCTATCAGCCACCTATGCATGCTTCCAACATATCCTTCTCTGCCAGTCATATCACATCTCGCCCGTCCTTCCTCTTTCCACCCTACTTTCCCTTTTTGTTCAACACATCCATCAAGGTCATCTGATCTGACTTTTAGTCTTCTCCATAAAACTTTCACAGCTGAGTTGGAGTCAGATAGAAGAGGCCATTGGTTACTCAACTCACGCTGGTAATTCTATTGCTGATGCATTTCTAATGCTAAGTAAAGGGTGTCTTCTTCAACCGTTGTATAATGTTCACTACAACTTCATACTTAATAAGTCTCACAGTACAGTGAGTGAAGTGAACACCCTTGCAGCTAGTAGTAATGTCAGTAAGTAATGAATATAACTTACCACTGCCCGCCACTGCTGCTGGCTCCCGCCTGTAGCTCCTGCAGGTGCCGCATCTTCTCCTGCCCCCTCCGGAATGGCTGCATCGCCATCACCGCTGACCCTGCCGGCACTGGTGGTTGGTAATATGCCTAGAAAAAACATTACACATTTTTAGGTGCCTGTACACCTCCCCCTATTTTATTCGTTTTCCTAGGAAGATTGAAAAAATAGTTAATACAACATATACAAAATACATCATCACTAGTCCAAATCGGGTACTAGAGTAGAGTCAGTAGACAGACACTAGTAGTGTTATGGTCCCTAGGGTCATCTCTAGTCCTACTCTACTCTTTGGAAAGTTAGCCTGAGCCATGTAACCATTTTAGATTCATGTCTACTCTTTTGCGCATGTTACCTCACAGCTTGTTGTACAGTAAGACGCCTTTGAGGCCACATGAGTGTTGCGTACAAGTGAAGAGGTCGAAAAACAAGCCACTTTGTTATGGAGTTCGGTTAGTCCATATTGCTTAGCCCAAACATGTTACACTTTTTGGCATGACTGCGAAATGCTTGCATAATTGCATTATACTGTCTAACGCGCACCATTTTTCGCATAATAGGCGGAAGATTCCCTTCTACAAACCAGAGATTTGCAGAGCTTATGATGCATGTAACCAGTATTTCTACCTTCTACGGTGAGGGGTCTCCCAGAATTCACACAGATCTTTTGTCTTCTATCATGCACTTGTGAATGATACTGTTTTAATCTTATGCATTTTGTTGTTGGAGCTGGCTGAAGTAATTTCATAGAACAACGTACAGAGCTTGGCATTTGAAAATAAATAAACCTTTTGAACTTACACATAGACTCTGTGGTATTTGGTGTGGTGGGGTGGACTTACACAAGTGAGTGAGCGAAAGGGTGGTATCATGCTCTGGGTTGTGTAATCATTGGGTATCTTCGTGTGGGGGTTCGGGACCTAATGAGGCACTACAGCTAGTCGGTCAGGGGATTGGTGGTTCTGACTGAGGTGTGAGTAAGGTCCAACCTCCCATCACCAACATCCTATTTTCTTGTTCAGCACAGTTCTGTGCAGAATCCCCACAACAGTAGTAGTATGTACTATGCCTTCAAAAATACTAGTCAAATATCTGGTTGGGTATTTTGTTGGTGGGAATTGTCAAAGCCTCAAGATTAAGAAGACTAGAAGAGGACAACTCAAAGGACAGGACCCAGTGGCTAGAGCTATTGTTCAATCTGAGTTTTTTTCAAAAGAAAACCGAAATAAAGAGTGGCTAACTGGGCAAGTTTAGATACAGACAAATAGTAGTAGTACAGAGAGTCATAGCAGAGGCAGTTAGAAGGAACTTAGAGGCAGGGATAGCCAGAATTTGGAAACAGATAGTCAAGGTCAAAGAAGCTTTTGTAAAAAATAGAATTAGGAAGTGGAACCATAATTAACAGTTCGGAAAAAATAAGGTGCAGTAAAAGTTAGGTAAATGTAATTGTTAATATTAACCACTGAAGGACTTACTTGGGCCAGCAGCAGGGCCCTCAGTAAAGGAGCGGTCCTCCGGTGGTTGTCCCGCCAACTCTGACCCAGTCTTCTTGCCCCTGGGTGGTGCTGATCATGTAAGATATAATAAAGAAAGAGACAAACATTAATGAGTGCTGTGAAACAAATAAATAATTTTAAAAAACGCTAAAAATACATTTTAGGAAACAACAATTGCAATAAAATTGACCTATCCAATCAGATCGACTACTGGCTTGCAGGATTCACGGACCGTCTACTTATTTATGAACACTAATCCAATGTTCCATAATCATTCTGATTCCAGAACACTAACAAAGTATCACCTGACCTAGACCACCTATTCCAGACGTGCCAATTGTTCACCAAGTCTGCATTTCCATTTTTTTTAGCCTTCAAAAATGCATAGATGAGATGGAGGACACATGCATAAAGTTGTGCATACACCAAATTGTTGGTTGGTTGCGTCTGATGTTGTTCTGCTACTGACTGACACTGCTAAGCCTACCACTCACTAAACAAACTACAAAAGGTTCTACGGAGGACCGGAGTAAGCAGCACTCAGTGACAGAGGAGGCGTCACGCAGACCGTAAAAAAATTATGAACTAATACTACCACTATTTCACAGGAAGACAATGGAAGGACTAGAATCTCTCTAGAAATAGCATTAGCTAACTTCAGTTCTCTAAAGTAAACTCTTATATTAATCAGCCCAAGCTAGCGCAAAGTTGCAAACAAGTAAGAGTAGCTACAATCACAGAAGATTTTGAAACTTAATTTACCTGCAATGTAAGCAGCAGTAATCTTTTCATTTGTCAAGAAATTATACACAATACTTATACTACTATATATTAACTACTCACCAAGCCCCACGACCTCGACACCTAGCAGGTCCAACAGGTCCTGCTCCCGGTCCAGGAAGTCTGACCACTGGTTGACCAGCTGGTTATGGGCGTGCCGGACTCCTGAGCAGGGAAACACTGCCCGGCGCACTTTTGCCAACCGACGGTGAATCTCCTGGGTAGGGTACCTGGAGCCTGGCCTGCCTCCTGCTGCCAAGGTCAAGGGGAGGTGGCGCTGGATAAAAAAAACAAGGGCGGCCACCTCCGCCTCACCAAAAAGCTGCCAGGCATGCACCTCTGCAGGGCGCATTCTGCCGCGAGGCAGGCAGCTCTTGGGCGCAGGCACCTTGCCCTTGGAGCCGGTAGTGCTGCTACCCTTGGCCATGGTTCTGGGGTGTGTAGGAGGTGGAAAAGAAAAGTTAGAAGGAAAAAATAAAGTTAGGGGGAAGAAGTAGGAGCTTAAAGAAAGAAGTAATATAAAACAGTAGAAAAGTAAAAAAAACACATTAAAAGTAGAAATAAAAAGCAAAATATAAACTTAGGGACAGAGAGAGATAGATGATGAATAAAAAAAAGTCAGAAAAACAGTGTAAAAAACTAAGGATTGCAAAGATTGAGGGAGGATAGAAAACTAGGCCCCGAACCATAGCATAGAGTGAAAAACAAGATGGCTGTGCCCATTGCGACCGCGTGGGTAAGTTTGTGCGATATTTCCCCGCGAGCACACAATAATCGTCCCAAACAAGTAAATCGTGTTCCCGAACATGACATGTGCACGCGAACACGCTATACGCGACCCGGAACAGGAAATAAGGCATCGCGAGCAGGCGGGACAATTGAAAAAGATGGCCGTACCCAAGGGCAAACGCATGGGTACGTTCGTGGAATACTATCCTCGAGCACGCAAACAGAGCCCCGAACACGCACAACGTGCTCCTGAACAAGAAAAACGCATCGTGAACGGGCGCGACAAGCAACTGCGCACGCTCTCGAAGCTACGCGTAGCTCGTGTAGTGCAATAACATCTTCGCACTTGCCGGAACATTCTACTTAGTACAAGCGGTCTAGCTGCTCGACTACCGGAAATGTTGCACTTGCTGGCTTGTTCCACTTAGAACAAGAGGTCCAGCTTTCTTTCAACCGGAAGTGACGTGCACGCTAACGTGCCCGTCAGTTACCTTGTGGACGCCGGCCGATACATAGGAGCATTGCTGCAAATGCCTCCGTGACTGCTGCTGCCGGACATGGGCTCGCCAGGATTACTGATACCTGGATTCTTGAAGTAAGTTACGAGCATACTTTACATGTGAATGTGGGACGCTTGGGGCCGACGCATATTTGTTTGGGCGGACTTCGTTTTTAGAACAGATTTACTCTGACTCAGCAAAGCCTATACCTCATTAAGAGCTTTGGGTTTTCCCTGCTGAACAACAGGCGTGACAACATGCCTGGTTACTAGCAATGTTAGATTATTGATACATGAAGGGCACCCTTTGATTTTTACCCACTTATACGCCTGACTAGCGGATGGGCATTTTACGTCCCGCCTTCTTCTTAACTCACTTTGATCAGGCTCTGCACTCACTTACCTGATGGGCATCCTTTGCCCTTTAACTATTTCCACACAAGATTAGCGGATGGATATCTAATATCCCGTCTTCTTGATGGGCATCCTTTGCTTTTTAACCATATATACGCAAGACTAGCGGATGGGCATTTAACATCCCGTCTTCTTCTTAACTCACTGTGATCAGGCTCCGCACCCACTTACCTGATGGGCATCTATTGCCCTTTAATCTTTTCCACGCCAGATTAGCAGATGGATATGTAATATCCCGTCTTCTTCTGAACCTACTCTGATCTAACAATAATGCTTTTAGCAGTTATTCCTGAACCTGCAGTTTTGTCAGCTTGACAATAGTAGCTTACGTTTCTTTCTATTTTACCCGTAGGTACAATAAATATCACTGGAGGCTTTATAGTGCCATAGGATTTACTTTTTCACCTTTTGGAGGCAACGGATGTTGAAATTAGACCAAGTGATTAAGGGTACACGCTACCAGAATAAAGTATGCATTCCTTGGTTCATACCACCCACAGTATGGATGACAGGGTTGATGGTAGAGCACTTATTTCAGCCTTTATCACGTTACGTCCAATCTTACTGCTGAGCAGTTTGCTCTCAGTACTTTTTATTTTTCGGACAATTTGATCTAATACTTAATTTTTTTGAATTGAGCACAGTGTGTGTGGCAGTGAGTGTCTTGCACAGCCTATACCATCTTTATTTGTAGCTAGGCCTTCATTTCTGGAGACATCGCCTACCAATAGGGACGCTTCGCAAGTAAGTGTACCGCTGGATTCATAACGTTGACATGCAAATTTACGTTACCCTATCCTTGGTAAGCAGTTTGCTTGGAGCGCTTTTACAACACCGAGTTGCACTTAGGGTGTCGAGTTTAGTTTGGGGATCCAACTTGCCTGTGTTCTTTATGTTTCCCTTGCTTTCTTCCAATGACCTTAGGGTCATGAATATTTTCTAGCTGCACTTTTTTCACATGACAACTTTTTGATTCTCCCAAGATCACAGTTAGTATAGTGGTCCTGCCTCTGGTGTGGCTTCTACTTCGTGCTTTTCTTCACGTTGGACCCTGACAGTACAAGTTCACTTCATCTTTCTCTCTAATATTCTTGTCTTACCTTTTTTTTAAAACTACATTTATTTAATTATCAGTTTCTAAATATTTTTTATGAAATTACAGCCCTGAAGAAGCCCTTGTGAAGGATGAAACGCGTTGGCTGTTTCCACATTTGTACAAAGGATTTTGAAAAATAAAAAGACTTGCAACAGAAACCAACAACACCTGCAAAATGAACTTTCCTTTTTGTGTACTGTACTATTGTTGATCTTGTGTATCGCCTCTCATCAGACTTTTCGTCTGTATTTATTTGTGGTCATGTGGCAGCTGGCCATATGAGGCAGGCAATAGGAGTGTAAATAACTCTTGTGACTAGCCTAGGTAGTGCAGTTGTTGTTTACCCTGCTGCCTTTTGCCTTTGTTGATATAGTATTAAACAGAATGCCTGAGCATTAATACACTTCGCCACACAATGCCCCTATATCCCTCACATCTCGTGCCTAAAATGTCTTACTCTTCTAAAAAAAAATTAATAACTATTTACTTTAACGTTATTTAAAAATTACTTAAAAATGTATACTCAGGTTTTAAAAATAACACCTGAGTATTAATACATTTCCCCACCCAATACCCTTATAGCCCTCACATCCCATGCCTAAATGTGTGTGTTACACCCTTAGGATAATTTCAAAATAATTTTATATATAGTTTAAACTTTATTTAAAATTACTTATAAATTAATGCTCAGGTATTTAAATGAATCCTTTATTATTACTACACTTTATCTCCTTACCCCTATATCCCTCACAAAGCTGTGCCTAAATGCGTTTGTTACGCCCTTAGAAAAATATTAATAATAATTTTATAATTTATTTTAATAAAATATTACGTATAAATTATTACTCCGTTTTTTAAATACATTTCTGAGTATTAATACACTTCCCCTCTCAAAGCCATATATACCACACAATCCTGTGCGTAAAGGTGTGTGTTAAACCCTTACAAATTGTTTTTATTTAAATTATTTATAGAAATAAATATAAATTAATACACAGGTATTACAGTTAATACCTGAGTTTTAATACACTTCCCCACCGAAAACCCCTACATCCCCTACTTCCCATACTTAAAGGTGTTGACTTAACCCTTTAAATGTCCATAATAATTTTGAAATATATCAATAGTTATTTAACTGTTAATTCACAGGTAATAAATCTAGATAGATTAATTATGATGGCATGGGATTGGTAAGTGGTCACGGTGGATCTATGGAATGAGTTACTGAAGACTTGATTGCAAATGCTGTCTTCCGATATTTATTGCACTTAGTAAAATATGATACCACTGGGTTCTGAATAGGTCGTGTGATATATTGCTGAGGTTTTCCACACAACATAAGCAATAAAATGCAGCTCTTGAGGCTTGACACGAGAAATTCTGTATGTCTGAAATGTAATGATCTTTTTCCACCATTAACATTTGGCTGGTTTGAACTGCATCCAGAGTGTGGACTGTATTGCACCTGCTATATTTCCTGGTGCAGTAAAGTCTTCATAACTTGTAATTGTGATCCTTGCTGAGAATATTACGTGTGCCGGGAAATTATAATTTCTGTGATCTTGGTATCTTCATACCAGTAAAAGCCTGGCACATTGATAGCATATACCTGAGATTCTCTCTGGTTTTGAACATCCTTTGAGAAAAGCAATAGATTTTTGGATGGCGTGTCAATGGATGCTGGTACTACAAAGAGAGCTATAAATAAGTTGAACCTTTTGGTTGCAACGTTGCTTAAATAATCATCTTCACAGAGACAGGTGGATGGGAGTTATGTCTATTAGTTTACATCACCACATTATAAATTATGGACATAATTTCCTCTTTGATAAGACCCACTGACTTTCACTTCCTGCTCATCTAGTCAATGTCTCTGAGCCTACTTTGGAACGCATTTCATGAAGTAACAGTCTGCCATAATATGGTGCCAGACTAAAATTGCATTGTATGTGTGAACATTTTAGCACCAATCTAAAGATAGTGCTTTCCAACTGTAACATGGTGGATGGTTGTTCTATCCATGTGACTATAACGTTAGGGTAAAACTGGGAGAATGGCGCAGGTGGTAATTATAGTGCATTTTTAAGTTACTGGTAGATAGCAGTCTACCTCCTCTTGGGTGTTTTGTGGGGGTCATGGGAGTTACTATTTTTAAAGTGAAGAAGTCATTTCTTGCTATGTGTTCATTTAGGATTATAGTACTAAGGGCTGATTTCGATGTTGGGCGGAATTGCTTCCGCCGACTCGGTCCTGGGACCTACCGACACCCGGTCAGCGGACCCGACCAGCCTATTACAATGCGACCGAACACTGTTCAGTTGCATGTTCTCTTTTCTCGATGGGAGCTCGTGAAATGGCCGTAAACCAGCCGCAACACAAGCTCCAATTGAGAAAAGGGAGGTGCAGTTCATCCTGCACCCTGTGGCACGCACATCAAGGTGCCTGCCACAAGGAGCAGGGATAAACAGAGGGGTACCATAAGTGCCTCCTCGGCCTCCAACCGGATGTCGTGCACCAAAGGGGGCCCTCAAACACACTTTCCGACATGATTTCCATGTCAGATAGTCCGTCATGGAAACCATGTCAGAAACCTTGCATCATATTCTCAAGGGTGAAAAGGCCCGCCCTCGAGAGTACTTGCCGGTGGGCTCTCCGAACCGGTCAGAAGGCACCCGGAATGACCAGCTGGTTTACTTTATGACTGCATCCATCATAAGTAGACGGTCGGAAAGTAAACTGCGTGGCTCATTACGATGCAGCCCTGAAGGAGCCTTTACGGGCTGCATCGTAATCGGCTCCTTTATATCAACGTTAAAAATATCATCACATGGGGGGCGTGGCAAGCCTTCATGGTGGACGCAGCTTAGTTGAGCGGAGGAGGCGATATCGTGGGGGCAGTGCCTAGTGCTCCCGTGAGGGTAATTGCCAACGAGGACAGTGCCAGCGTGTAGAAGTCACCACCTCTTCTCCCTGGGGCCACCCTCTTCCCTGCATGGAGCCCGGGCGCGGCAGCATCGGCCCTGTGTTGTCAACCGAGTCCCTGCCGGTCTGGGCCTGCTCGGGGGCCGTGGTTGCATCAATGCTCCTGGAGCCCTTGGAATGTGGCCCTGTTGTTACTGCTGAGGTGGACGGCCTGGAGGATCGAGTCATGCAAGGCTGTGGCTGGCGGATCAGGCCGGGTCACAGCCTCAGAAGGTGAGCGCTCCTGCCGTTCCCCCTCTCCCTCCCTCCATTGGCGTGGATCTGCCCAGCCTGGGGACCAACTACACAAGCACCGGAGTCCCAGAATACCTTTGGGGCAGACCTAGATCACCTAACTGCGCAGGCTGTGGGGATGGGTCCCCGATTGTCACACTTGGGGCCCTGGGGACATACTGACATTAAAAAAGGCCGATTTGCACGGACCCCCGCTGCATATCTTGCGCTGAGGCAAATAATTGTATTCTGCCGTAGGTGAACAGTGATCAACGTGCCGGGACCGCTGAATGCCTGCACCTGGCTGACATCTGCTGTTTCTGCTGGCGCTTCCCCCTGGACGAGCCTCTCCGGGTCCGAGCTGTCCAGCCCGGGGTGTTGGGCTGTGGTGGTTGCCCTCTCAGTTGCCGGACCCTGACTAAATAGATTGATCCTCTGCCGCGCCTGGCCCTGTACTGGGTGCTGAGCCTCTACATCTTTGGCCATCCTTGTCCCTGCTCGGCAGATCGGCCACCTACCTCTGTGGTGTTGTGATGTATTCCTATAGGTTCTGTATCGATTCCCCTATTCCCGGCCCTGTTCTGGTTAATACTTAACTAGCAGCCGACCCACGGTGCAAAACCGTTATCTGATTAAGCCACACCACGGCACAGAAACGTGTTATCTGATTAGGTAATAACGCATGCCATCTAATTAGACAAGCACTATTCCTCCAGCCCCTGATAAGGCATACGGAGTTCTCAAAACAAATCAAACCTATGACAACCTGGGAAAATCCCTGCGGCCATTGTTTTGATTTCACCGAGAACTTCAGCAAAAGAATGTGCGAACAAGCCCGTTCGTATGACATCCTTATTGACGTATCCATGTCCATCCTTACGTCAATCTCGACACCTTACAGGTATAAATATTACCGACATTGCCTTAAGCAAACACACGCGGTGGTGACGAGATCGGAGCAGCGAGACGCGCTGAGGAGCCCAGCAGAGAGCGAAGCCCACACGCGCTGCCCTGCCTTCCTGACGCGCTGAGAACGAGACGCTGCTTTTCTCCTGCCGAGAAATCCAGCTCCGGCGCTTCCAAGCAGCCCTCGCAGGCAGCTGGAATATCAAGACCAGAGACGAGAGATACCAGCCCTCAACCATTCTAGATCTCAGGTACAGAACTGAACAACCCCTTGCAGAGAATTCTTGAGTCAGTCACTTGGCAAAACAAACTTAACTTAAACTGCTACTTATCTACTCCCGCCCACGTATTAGGCTTAGGTCAGGTACACTGGGGTAGGCGTGGTTAGAAGCACCAGTTGAGTACGGTTAGTCAAATGTATATATGTATGTATCTATTTTATCAATTTTAACTATCATATGGCTTAGAAACCATATCAATGCTTCTGCAGTATTATTTTATACTTCTGCTTTTATTGTATGCACTTTACTTAACCATAAGTATCGCAATAATATCGATTCATTTCTCTTGTACGAGAAAAGAGACTGATCAATAAATAACATCTTTTATTGAACACGCCCGTCTCTTCCTTTTCTCTACAAACTGGTGAAACTAAGAATGCACGTACTGACTGAGTAAAATAAGTTGTCTTTTGTTTTCACACGACTCTAGGGATACACTCTTGATTGGGGGAGAGCAAAGTTGTCATGTTCTATGGTTGTCAGAAACTAAATCCCTTCTTGTCTATCCAGGGAAGTTAAACTCCTCCTTGTCTATTCGAGAAAGTTTCTAGTGAAAAAACTTTAAGTCTAATATCGTCAGTAGAAGACCTAGTTAACCTCTGTCCTAGGTCTATACTATTGAAGATATTATTCCAATGCGCAGAGCCTATTGGGATAATAGGAACTACACTACAGTGTGGGCTCATCATCCTGGCCACCTGACCCCTCCCTTGGGTTGCTGCGCAGCCCTGGGCTACTTCTCCAGATGGGCAAAGGCGGGCCAGGCGGGGCTGGTCCCAACCAAGGCACCATCGACCAATTTACTACTGCTACCGGATTTGGATTTGGATTACTTGCAGCAGCAAAACTTCGTACACTTTACACAGGTGTAAGTAGAGAGTTCAGGCATTTAACACAGTTTGTTAAGCAATTACAGAAACCTCAGCAAATGTGTTTGCCCTGCACAGTCTCATATGGCTGTACCTGCAATTAGTCCAGTGACTATTAATGTAATTATGGGTAAAGTTCCCAACAGACGGGAGTACATTTCATTCTGGATTGCACAAAAAAAAACAAATCAGCTTGAAGCAGTGTTTCCTTATAGGGGACCCTAAGATAAACATACCATTCTCACAATTAGCCTACCTTTGGGGATGGTTTCCCGGGTTGAAGAATGTGCCACTAAGGGCACATTATTTGCTGCACTGTATACCATCATGCATGGTACACCATCCATAGTTGCTTTGCCTGTTGTGCTCAAACAGATTCAAAATGAATGCAGGACGGCCCCTGCCCTGGATTTGGGGCTGAAACTAATAGGCAACTATTCCACAGTAACCTTAATAATTTAAAGTAATATTAAAGGGGAAGTAGAGCATTGGTAGTCAGCCAACTCCTTGTGCAGGTCCCTTTGGAAGATCAAGAACTCGAGCTGCATAAAATTATTGCTGAATACTACACATCTATAGGTCGAGATAATTTGGGGCCCACACCTAAAAAAACTCAATTAAAGGGCAATTTTGAAACGGATACCCAGACACAGGCACCAGAGTCTTTAAAAAAAATACTGGGATAATAAGAAAAATTAAGGGAAAGTTACATCAAAGGGGGGGGGGTCTCCTCCACAGGAACCCCCTGAAAAGCTTTACAACTTATGTATCTGTGAAACAATAAAACAGCCTGACAGGTATCAGTATACTGATACATGTCCTTCTCATTCCTTTCCGAAATCATGCATAAAACACTCAGAGTGAGGAGAACAAACACAGCGCAGGTCGGAGGACTATGTGAAACTGAAGAAGGACTCACAACAATCTTCTGACATCACCCTAAAAAAGGAAGAAAAACTTCCACAAGAAAACCTCAATTCAAAAAGAAGACATTGGTTGGTATTGCGCTTAAATATTATAAGAAGAAGGGGCCACACTCCTGAAGATAAACGTTCCAAGGGCAGGAAAATTATTAAGCTGTGCATTCTCAGTTTATCGTCAGAAGCCGATCATGGTTGTATTCTCTCACACCAAGGACATTTGTTAGACATGCTGCAGAAAAGAAAGTTTTCTGCGAACTGTTCATCATAGAATATTTGTCCTATGTATTCCTCATTATGAACACACTACAAATCATGTGTCTAAGTATCAGTGAAGCTTTGACACGTTTCTTGAATGAAGTTCTATTCTATCCTAGCTTAACCCTTTGGAATATGTGTATCTCCAATATTAGCATTGGTTACCTCCAAGCCATCCCCTAAAATAGAACCCTTCTTAGACCTCATTGAATCCCCAAGAGATAGGGCATTCTACTTGAAATTTAGGCTTGGCACACTACCTCTGAACGCTTTCACGGCGGGGTGGAAAACTTTGGGTGAGAAGGAAGAAGGCTGCCCTGGCTGTGCCTCCCCTATAGAATCCATCGCCCATTTCCTCTTTGCCTGCCCAGTGTATGGCCAGGCGAGACAGAAGTGGTTGAAACCCGTGTGCTCCAATTTAGGGACCAAGCACCATAGGGAGGCACAGCGCATTCTTACAGCAGACCCCACTGTTTCCAGTGTAGTGTGTGGGACAGCAAAATACCTGGGATGTGCCTGGCTGGTTAGATCCAAGCTTCGGCAGGCGCACTAGTTGTAGACCACGGACCCCTTGCAATGTCCTATGTGATAATGCTTTTTAAAATCTATGTTTTAATGGGTTTTTAACAGTTTTTTTAAAAATTACTGTATTTCTCTATTCTCTATTTTTGTACTGTATGACAATGTGATATTGCTCCTTTTTTTAATATAGATGTATGATCTGTAAACACATTTTCATGATATATTTTATCGAATAAAGTCATACAACAACAACAACAGCATTGGTTACCTACAAGATATGGTCTTGAAGTGGCTTTCCTGAAGAAGGCGCTTGGTCGCCGAAACCAAAATGCGCGTATAGAAAAACAAGGGACAAAAAACCTAAGCCACAGAGATTGACTACCCTAAGTTGTACTTGGAAATGAATATACTACGTACTAAAGGTACATAAGGAATACATTGTGTCATTTCTAATCGATTATGGATATAAAATTATCATTGATTGGTATACATAAGAATACATAAGACCTATCTGTATTGTTGTCTTGCTAGACATCAATGATTGTATTTAATAATGAGGATGTTAAATTGAACATGAAGGTGTGGTAGATGGTATGCTTTGAGCGAATGCTGGTTGTGTAATATGTATTTGAACTTTTAGAGTAACCTTTAAAGTAATGTGCAATAATGATTTATGAGACACTGCTATTAACATATAACAATGTGAATTTTTCTAATCTAGACTGTTAATAGATGTATGAACCTAAAGAATGTCCACCTACTCTGAACCATAAATTTTGTATGAATTTGCAATTGAATGAGTTAGGTTGCTGTGGTTTTTCTTTGCAATTATTGCACTTGTATATGCCACACATATTGAGGACTGTGCTTCTGAACAAGGGGTGGGCTCTGACTCTGCTAGACAGCATGGCAGAGGTTACGATAGTTCGCAAGAATCTTCAAGAGTTTCTGGTGGGGAGACCAACTAATGAGTTGTTCATGTGGAAACACCAGATCAGAGAGTTAGTTCTCCAGGCAGATTGTATAATTTGCAACTCCAAATTGAGTATGATATACCCTGTACCAATAAAGTTCTCTTCTGGTAGAACCTAACATTTGGCAATGACATGCTCTTGGCTGAAAAAGATTTGCCACCTCAGTTTACACAAAAAGTCCAACACGGGGAAATTGTTATATTACTATCCTTCTCTATCCTTGTTCCTGAAGCAAAGCTTATGCCAATTAAAGGCATAATTGAGCCTTGTATCTCACCAAAAAACAATCCTTCATTTCCGTCAGCATAACCAGACCATTCTTACCAGTTAGGGGCCGATTACGATGGAGGCCGGAAAGCCTCTTCCGACCCCCATCGTCTGTTTCAATTCCGCCCAGCTGATTATGTATCATTTGGTCTAAATTGAAAATGGCCGGGCATTCCGGCTAGCTTCCGATGGGCTCAAGGAACCCGTTGGCCAGTCGGAACCGGCTCGCAATCCCAGAAGGCGTGCCTTTCCGCCCTTGGGATTAAAATGCACAGTTCCGGCATGTCAAAAATGGAAACCATGTCGGAAGGTGTGTTTGGGGTCCCCTAGCAGGGCCCCCTTGTGTTCCGCACGCTGGTTAGGGGTCATGAGGGCACCTATGGTGCCCACTGTTGATCACTGCACCCTGTGGCAGGCACATTGAGGTGTCTGCCACGGAGTGCAGCGATGAACAGCACCTCCGATTTCCCTATGGGAGCATGCATTACAGCGGGTTTATGCCCCTAATGCATGCTCCCATAGGGAAACGTAGGAATGTGACCGAACAGTGTTAGGTCGCATCCAAATTAGACAGTTGGGACCGCCGACCGGAGGTCAGTCAGTCCCACGACTGAGATGGTGTTGGACGGACTTAAGTCCACCAGACATCATAATTAGGCCCTTCGTCTTAGACTACAGACAATTAAACAGTCACACTCGCACATAAGCAGTGCAAAATTCACTCAGCACAGCATTCATGAACAATATTGTGCGCAAAAAATACAAAACAACATGAGACATTTTGAATGGGTTTTCTTCCAAAACACAGAACCTCAAAGAAGGTATTTGAAAGCTTTCACTGTACTCAGGTCACATCATTTTTTTGTTGATTGCCTCAAGGGTATAAGCACACCAGCCTTGTCCTCTGCCCATATAACAGGACTTATAGAAATCTTATATCTGAAAATCTCATCCTCGGAAAATATCATCTCACTCAATACTACCCTAATGTTTACTCAAAACTTGTTAACGGAGAATATTCTACTGCTCAACACCTCAAAAACGGAATTCCTGCACATCTCCCCTCCGAATCTCATCCACAAACTAGACCTCTGGCTGAGTCACCTCACTGCTTTCAACTGTACGCCTCTCATTGTAGACGCAGCCAAGTCTCTCGGTATCACTATGGACAAGCACCTGAACATGAAAGGTCATATCAGCAATGTATGCAAAGGAGCTAACCACTTGCTGAGATCTCTCAGAAATATCAAACCCTTCCTTCCTCCAAATGAGTTCAAGCAAGTGGTCCAAGCGCTTGTCTTGCCGAGGTTAGACTACAGCAGTCCTACCATCTGGCCTGCCCAAATACGCTCTGGCTCCACTAAGGGCTGTACTTAACTCGACTGCCAAACTGGTTACTGATACCAAGCGAAAAGATCATATATCCCCAGTCCTAAAATCCCTCAATTGGCTGCCCTTTGCAGCACGAATTCAATTAAAGATTGCTGTTCTTACTCATAAAGCCCTTCACCTTAACACTCCTACGTACCTTGCAGAAAACGTAATCTATTTATTTATTTATTATTTGAGCTTTTAAAGCGCGACAGCTACCCAAAAGGGTTTTCCGGCGCTAAGATAATGCAGCTAGTAGAAGATAGAAGAGGCCA